>NC_141146.1:99430808-100040600 GCF_053477565.2 Lygodium microphyllum | reverse complement strand
TGACAAAAACAAATGTTTTTTTAAAAAGAAGTGAGAAAGAATAAACCATTTTATTCTATCTATACTAAAGCATGTAGAATGATTTTTTTCAATATCTACACTCTTAATAATCCAACAAAAAAGTATTAAATCCTAACTAGTCCGCGAAAGCATTTTCGGGTTAGCAACATAATATCTCTTGTTCTGCATTGCTATACACACATGAGCAATCATCTGCTTGATATGTCCTTGGTCTCGACAACAGAACCCAAATGTTGTGTTACACAAGCTCAACGTATTGGAATGTTGGACACACTCTTATTTCTTTAAGAGATTTTACACACAAGAATCAATAGCTATCTCTTAGATAATCTCTCATGCATGGATGCATACATTTATTTGTAGTGAGTGGCATGGACTTCCTTAAATTCCATGAAGAATGCACTTTGCATACTCCCTGATCCAAGTGAGTGCTCCTTTGACTCTCAACTCTCAACCCTCTATAGCCTCTACATATGAAAGAGAAGCATGTGTATGGCAAGAGAGAGTGTTATGAGCAAAGATGAGAAGAGCTCCACCCTCTTAGTCTCTCACCCTCACTCTCACCCTAACTCACTATCTCCCAATGAAAGTAAAAAGACAAAAAGTGCACAAAGTTGTTCTATTCATTCTCATCCTTTTTATATATGATTTCTAGCATTAGGGTTTCCCCTTCCCTCTTGGGCATTCAACTCACTTTTGGACCTCAAGACCACTCAGCTCTTATTTCATGCTTTTCTTATGATGAGAACGACCTAGAACCTTTATGCTTTTTCTAGAAGACCCTATGCAATCATTACAAGTTGCATAGGATCAAGCTCATCTTGTATTTTACATGATAAATCAATACAATTGCTACAATATTTTGGCAATGCGAGGATGCAAGTGCTTCATTCTCATTGAGTTGTGGCTAATAATCTAGAAAATTAATCTTCTTTCTTGTGCTTGCTTGGATGTTGCATGCTATGTACTTCTTACAGTTGACATCTATATTCTAACAATTGATTTAATGTATTATGGAAAAAAAATTGGGCATTGTGGTTCATTTAAGATATGCAACCGATCAACAAAGTCACAATAACAAATGTTGATACAACGCCTATTGTAGATGAGTTTACTTTATTGTTTGTTGGCAAGACTATCTATTCGATTGGGATTTATATTTAGGATATGATCAGTTTTAGCTAGCACTAGAAAGTCGAGATATTAGTACTTTGAAGACACCATTCGGTTTGGTGCTCATGTATATCCTTTAGCAAGGAGCAATAAATTTTGTTTGTCAAATGATGAATGCGATGAATAAGGTTTCGTGAGATTTTTTTCCCCACACACTACAACAGAAACGAGGCATAGACACGCATGTTAGATGCGCAAAGTCGGGCACGTCTATCATTGAGTCTATAAGTGCGTGTAAATAGACGCGAATTTTGCGTCTATATATCCGCGCAAATAGACGCCAATATAGACGCACCAGCAGACACACAATTATTTAACCACCTAAAATTGCAATTCACATAATTAAAAAACCAAAGTTAATAATTATTTAACCACCTGAAATTGATTCTTGAGCATGCACGTGTGCGCATGATAAAAACTATAGAATTAAGAATACACATTGAATCATTGAATTAAAAAAATAGAGTTAATAATTACTTTTTCATTGCTCTCTAATGAATGGCAGTTCCTCCAGTTGACAAGCCTTATATAAGTAATTAGCGGCAAGCGACAGAAACCTTACAATTAGTAGCAAGCATTGCAATATGTATCTCGTAATTTCTCTACTTGAAGTTGATAAAAAATACTTCCTTTTTATTATGGAAAATTCATTTTAGCTTTAAACTTGACTATTGATTCTTGAGTATGCACGTGTGCGCATGATAAAAACCATAGAATTAGGAATACACATTGTATCATTAAGCAAATTAAGTATGTTACAGTGAATGATCCATCTCATCTTCAATGAGATCAGCCCTTGCTAAACTATCTACTTCTAGGTCTATGTTACCAAGACGTAACAAAACAAATAAGTCTATCCCACTATCAGATGTGTTGATATATTGCTCAATAACTTCATCAATATCATCGACAATCACATTATTGTCTTCTTCTGCGTTTCCTTGAACATCCTCGGGAGGTTGATCATCTTGTACTATATCACGCATATCATCCATTATGGTGTCATCATGCACATCATCATTAATTGTTGGATTGTCATCTGCTATCTCCATGTTGGTAATATTACCATATATTGGTTTTGAACAATTAGATATAGGGATGACATACCACCATCGGTTATTGTTTACCATTGGATGATACACAACCTGTATTTGAAAAACAAAAGTAAGAAACTTAAATACTTATTATATTGTGTATATGTATCACATGTACACATATTAAAAAATTAGTCTTTGCATATATACCTGCTCGCATTGTTGAGGTAGTGCTAATGTGTCATTCTTGTTTTGGTGAAATTTTGTAGAGTCAATGATTACAAAACCACTTGGATGACGTCTAATTCTGCAATGCTCACCATTTGTTACCACTTCTTTAAACCACTTCACATCCAGTACATATTAAAGAATCGTCTGAAGTCAAGCTTCAGAATATCTTGGATCAAGCCACAATAACCTTCCATGGTACCATTGGCGTCCTTGAAGTGAGCAAGGACACCACAATCTTGGGTATTTCTCTTTTCATCTATAAGTTGAGTTCGAAGATGCTTACCCTCACACCAAAGTGCATTGAATAATGTGCACTAGTAGTAAAAGATAAAAGATCAAACATGTCAATTATTTATATAAAATAAAACTTATAGAAACAAATTAATTGATAGTATGTCTCACCTTTGATAAGAAACCTCGTGCGTATTCCCACTCTTCTTGAGATATATTAATTTCCTCCTCTTTTTCCACTCTCTCCATTTCCTCATGTAACCAATCTATATCAATATGACGTGGGAGTGCATTTAGATGATCTGAAAATGAGACATTATGTCCATATCTAGTGCGAAATTCTTGTCTTTTGCTTTTTCTTCTTGCCCTTGCTTTATTATATAGTGTCACCCATTTGCTCATTACATCACTATTGAGCACACAAAAACTATTTAACTTGCGAAGTTCTTCTTTTGTTAGCACTTTACTCATTCCTTTTCCTTGAGGTACTATAGAGGTCATCCTCAAGTCTTCATCATCTTTCCATAGTCGTGGTTGAGAGGGATCCACTTCAGCAATATATTCAGAGATATAAACAAGGGATGATTGCACTAACCAACCCTCAGCCATGCTTCCCTCATGCCGTGCTTTTTGCCTCACAAAATCTTTCAAGGTTTTCATGAAGCGCTCAAGAAAAAACATCCACCTTACATGAACTGCCCCACAAAGTGCGATCTCATCAATCAAATGTACGAGTAAATGTAATTGAGTAGTCAAAATGGATTGAGGAAAAATTTCCTCCACCAAACAAACCACCTCAACAGATAATACTCGAGCATCTTGCAATGTGTTTGGATCAATTTCCTTCGAGCTCACGTATCTGTCAAGATGTATTTGAGAATTGTTTATTTTTGTGTAGACATTCAAAGATATATAATGAAAAAATACAATGTATACACACCTCACAAGCTCTCCCATCTTGTAAATGATATCACGTACATCTTTGGATACATAATGGGATATGCTAGTAGGAAGTGCGAACTGAATGTAAACAATATTCATAGATCAAATGATTAGTTGAGAAAAAAGTCATCATACCCCAAATTTTACACATAGTTACTCCACTAATTACTATATTCATGGTTAGAGATACCCTTACTTGAATAATTTTATGCCAATCGTGGGACTTCAAACCAGATAGTTGCTCCACACCTCTTTTCTTTTTCTTTATGAAGGCTACCTTGAGACATCTCATACATCCTATGGGTGTTCGAAAGCTATATATTTATTCATTCGCTATTTTTTCCTTATTCTTTGACAACATCCAAGGTGCATGGGGTAGCTCAATCTTTCCTCTGGATCCAATGTGTGGCCAAGCTCGTCTCATGCGACCAATGTTACATAAATCCTCCCTTACATTAACTGAATCACGAGCCCCTATCAAGTGATCCCATAATGTAGATACAACATTTTTGAATATCTGTATGGGGTCCAACACGTGATTGATCTTGAGTTCAGTCCAGTACGGAAGACAAAAAAATATAGAGAGCCTAACGAATAAACAATATATTATGTAAACAATTCATCATGCTAAATACTTTAAAGTCAATCGAGAGAAATGCACTTCTTACCGACTCATGCCGAGTGGAGGGTGGCTGTCGGCATTAATCCATCTCTCCTTCCAATCTCGAATGGTTAGAGATTATGGAGTCATTCCATTAGTAGGGAGAACATATTTGGGATGGTCAATAGGAAGGAATCGATGATGATTGTCGTAGATAACCTTCTTTAAACGTGCCGGCCTAGAGGAAACTAGAGAGGGACCGCAAATAGGACATGCATGATATCCTGATGTGGTTAAACCTGAAAAAACAAGTGAATTAATAAAATGCAATTGATTCAAGTCTTGAATTTCAAATATAGAGTTATATACATGTACCTGAACACTCTCCGTATCCTGGAAAGTCATGCATGGTCCACAACAACATGGCCTCCAATGTGAAATCTCTAGAGGATGCAGATGCACTTGTATCTTGCACCTCAATACCTTCCCGTAACATTTCTAACTCTTCAATAAAAGGCTCTAAGTAAATGTCCATTTTTTTACCTTGTGCTTTCCAGGAATCAGAAGGGACAACATTATATGTCCCTTTTTAATTGCCATGGATGGAGGAATATTATAGTTCACCAATACCACTGGCCATACACTGTATGATGTGCTTTTGATGCCAAATGGATTGATTCCATCTATACCTAAACCAAATCTCAAATTTCTTGGCTCTTCTTTGAAAACGTGCCACAAATTATCTATATGTTGCCATGCCGGTGTGTCTGCAGGGATCCTCCATTTTCCATCAATTAACGATGCCTAACATGCCATGACATGAGCTTTCCAATAGACTTACACTTGAACATAAGTTTTATACGTGGAACAATCGAAAAATGTCGCAAAACCTTACGAGGCACATCCATTGACTTCATCTCCACTTCGTATCTTGATTCACCACAAACAGGACACTCTCGTGCGAACTCATGAATCCCACGAAATAAGACACAATCATTGACACATGCATGGATCTTGACATAATTGAGGCCTCCCAGAGATGTCAAGTAATGTCTGTCTTACTCTCTCTTAGTTGGAAATTTGTTTCCTTTTGGAAGCATTTGTGATAATAACCTACATATATTTTTAAAAGTGAGTTAAAAAACCACCAACATATATTTCTGTCTGATTTCAAAATAGAACAATTAATATTATGATTCATAAGCCAAACTGAATTCATACCTACTTCAATAACACATCCAAACTGACATTACTCCATCCATAAATTGTTTGCAAGTTAAGTATCTCGAGGGATGCACGAAGAACGGAGTACGTACAACCTTCATACAACGGAGTAGAGGATGCTACATATAGTGGATCATCTGGCTTCGTAGAGTGACTTTCTCCCTAAACCGGTTGCAAAAATAGATGGTGTACCATGTTCTCCAAAATCTCATCCTCTATGACTTGATGGGGCATTTCATGAGGGCTACTATCATGGTCGTCAGTCTCTATTCTTCTTGAAGACTCTGCCTCCTCACGTCGACGTTTTGCAGCCTCTCGACGCCCGGGAGGGAGCATCTGAGGATGTGGCACCGCATCCTGCTCAACCACAAAAGGGAGTTTCATATACGTTGATATATAATTCCCGTAACATAGACCAGCAATCTTAGTGGTAAAAAAAAACAATGAATACCGATGATTTTTCTCGGTCCCATTCTCCATACAAGCTGAGGTGTGACATTGCAATTCGACGTGCTCGAAAAGTATACCCTCGACAACGATCACACATGCATTTAATTTTTCGTCGTAGCCATGCATCTCGATTATGAAGACGCAATGTTTCATCCTCACTTGAGGATGTGCTCATTGACTCACCAGCTTGCACCGCACTAGGTGATGACGATGTCGACATGATTAAACCTAATTCATGACAACATCAAAATATTTATCATTCATATGTTTACATAAGATCTCAATTTTAAATACACAAAAATCATCATAAATACATTAAAACTTATGATAAGAATTCACTATCAAAACTTATCTTAAAAACAAAAAATTATGATAAAGTCTAAATGTGCGTCTACATCCGTGTTTACCTACGCATCTATATTGGCGTCTATTTCTGCGTCTATGTTCACGTCTATACTCGCGTCTATCTGAATAATAGACGCGCATATACACACAAAAATAGACGCACACGTCAAAATTCAAACCATACTTAAATCATTTATTTTCAAACTGCGCCTTTCCTTTCCTGCATTTTTTGAAGTTCTGAAGCTTGAGTTTAGCCAACATGCAGTCTCTTTATGCCTCACCTAGTCTCTTCATGCCTTACCTTCTCATGACTCACCTCTTCTTTCATTTCAAACACACAAGAAGGGAAAAAGGAAAGCCAACAAGAGAGAGGAGAACAAGAAGAAGCAGCAAGCAAGCAAGCAAGCATCAAGGAGGGTAACTTACTAAGGAGAGGAAGAAGGAGAAGGAAGAAGCGCCACCACCCGCCACACCAAACACCCAAGGTGAGTCTCTCTCTCTCTCTCTCTCTCTCTCTCTCTTTGTTTCTCTCTTTCTCTCTCTGCTCTGTCTGTGTATTTAGGATTTCTAATTCCATTATGTATTGCATTTTGTAAATCATCAATGGCGGTCGTCGGGCTAAAATCACCCGACTATGCGCATCTGATAGCGCGTCTTCATTTCAGTGTAGATGCAGGTATAGACGCGAAAAAATTTGTCCTCTCATTGCGTCTGAGGGCACGTCTTAGACCGCGTGTGCTGGCGCGTGTGTAGGTCAATCTACACGTGAGGATACACACGCGCGGAGATTGACCTGGAATTTGCGTCTGACAGTGCGTATGTGCTGCATCTTAGATGCGAATATAGACGCGCTGGATAGAAGGTTGACTTTGGCAGCTCGTCTGAGGGTGCGTCTAACCTGCAATTTAGACGCGGTTATACACGCGCCAGCTCTCCCAGCTCTGATAAAAAATAATATATTTTTGCAATGATGAATGTGACCAATCCATGTTTGTGTTTATCAGTTTTCTTGTTTATGAGAAGCATTAGCACTTAAGTTTTATGCTCAATGTCTAAAGAAAGCAAACAAATTTGTCTTTTTTCTGTGTTTTTTTTGCAGATGTCGTAGCCTAGTTCATCTAGCAATAACCCGGATTTGGATCACATGAATGATACATTGGCCTCATTTGGTAGGGGGGTCAATGCATTTTTTTGGAGGTTTTCCTAGTAGGGAAGACTTCATGGGAGAGATGACCACATACCTTGGCCGCTCTCCCACGGCGGATGAGGTGTTCAGTGTCATGTCTGGAGCGCCTCTGACGTCTTTGCTTGGCACTACTTCCCAAACTCCACATGTAGGTACTCCACATGCAGGTACTCCATATGCAGGTACTCCACATGCAGGTACTCCATATGCAGGTACTCCACGTGTAGCACATGTATGTGCATCGGCTGAAGCACAAGCATCTACAGAAGCAGGTGTATCTGCAGAAGCACGTGCATCTAGCGAGGCAGAGGATAGTCGACAGAGAGGGAGGAGGGAGAGTCGAGGGGGAGGACAAGGCTTGTGTGGGGGTTGCCTAGGAGGTGGTGAGCGATCACCCTCACCAGTAGATCACGTAGAGGAGGTTGTACGCCAGTACTATAGAGTTACAGATGCTGGTGGCATCTTCCATGATGATGAATGAAGGGATGTAATGGCGTACATGAGGAGCATCGTGCATGCGACGTATAAAGATTGTTTCATTGCCTTCAAAAATCATAAAAACGGCTTGTGGTAGGAGGTGTTGAGGGCAGTCCATAGGAGGTACCCAAATCTTGAGGGTCAGCGATTCTCGGATGATTGGGGACGCACAAAAGTGAGGGATACGCTTCACAACAAAAGATCCCACCTCATGACACGCGCCAGGGACTCACTGCAGAGGCAGGAGGAGGGGCGTGGAGCCTATAGCCAACCACCTATATGCCGCCACATAGAGTGGAAGAAAGCCAAGAAGAAAGCAACAGAGAAAGTGAAGAGTTGCCAGCACGCAGAGGCGCGAAGGATCCAAATGGAAACAATGGGATCATCGCATTATAATGGATTGGGCGGTAGAGAGTCGTGGGAGGCAGAGTTTGTAAGTATATTTTGATTTCTAGTTTTTTAAAATTTATATTTCTTTCAATTCTTTATATAATTTGTTCTAATATATTGTGTCTCATAATTGTTTGTATATATCATAATTGTTTTGCAGACTACTATCATTGGTAGGATACCTACTCCTAGAGAGGTAGGTTACCATCGAGACCATAACCGCGCAGCCACATGGCTTTACTTCTATGAGGAGGGTCTCATCACTAAGGACCAATACAACTGGGCTATGAGGATTTGACAACCAGAGGAGGTATGTTTTTCTTACTTTCCTATTAAAAGTATAGCTAATTATAACTTTTTCTCCACCATGTCTACGTAAGCAACCTTGACCTTTTGTGTATATAGGCGAACTCGGATGTGGAGCATAGCGAGGAGGGGGATAGCGACGCTAGTAGCCATGGTGGTACGAGCGAAGATGTTTCTTCTTCAGATTCGTAGAGGAGCACCATACCTCCTCATGAGGCCTTGTTTTCTTGTATATGTATGATTGATCTTTGATCCTACTGCTTGCGGCCACGCTTTAGGTCGCAAGCACTTAAACTTTCCATGTAAATGCTTTTGATCAATAATGAATACATGGACTTTTATTTTCACTTCTCGTGCCCGTAAGATACATTGTCTTTTTCCCAAATGCACTATCTGATGTATGGGAGGGGGTTTCCAGTTCTGTTTTGCGTGTCTATCCACGTGTCTAAATTGCAAAAAATGCGTGTTTATACGCGCGCCTACAGTGCAGAGTACACACGCTTATACACACACTAGATAATTCAAATTTAAAAAAGAAATTAAATATCTTTTTAAAAAAAAGGAGATTTTTTTGTTTTCCATTCGCATCTACCAGTGCTTGTAAAAGCGCGTCTATACGCATGTCTATATGCCCGTCTAACTTTAAGATAGATGCGCAAAATAAATTAAATAAATAGAAATTGTGGTTTATTATGCACATGTATTCACACATGTATATGTGCGTCTATTGTGTGTCTATTTTTGCGTGTAAATTCATTCATACATGTGATTATAGACGCGACACGGTAGACGCGCAAATAGATGGGCGGATAGACGCGCCCGTAAGATTTTCTCTATATTCAAAAATCGCGTCTAAAAGTGCGTCTATGAGGCCTTTTTGTTGTAGTGACATTAGTATGCCATTTGTTAATGATATACCGATCAAGGGTTGTGGAGTAAATGAAAGAATGAGGAGTTGGATGAGAATGGCTATATAATATTTGTTGCCAATCATATTGCATATTGCAAGAATATTATGGCTCGCTCAGAATAAGTGCATAACTTGGGTCAAAATTCTATGTTTCGGATTGAGGAGGTATTGATTGTAGGTCCCATAAGTGGGTTGCATGAGATTGATAGCTAACATGAGATTGATTGCATATTTTAGGTCACGTAAGTGGATTCCTCACTTTGCACATGTGGCTAATGACCTCTATCAACTATTAAGAAAGGAGTAGAGTTTTTATTGTGGGAAACAAAGCATACTAAAGAAATGGGGGGAAATTGAAAAGATTGTTAAAGTTTACTTCAACATTGAGAAAGGAGGATTACTCAAATGGAAGGCCTATTATTCTTATAGTCAATACGAGCTTGATTGGAATTGGGTGGGTGGTTGGACAGAATGATGACAAGGGAAATAGGTGTGCCATCACATTTGGTGAGAAGGTGCTTAATGAGAGGCAAAGACAATATTTGCAAGTTAAACACGAGCTTTGGGGTGTTGTGACAGTCATTAAATGTGATAAGGAATATTTTATGGGTCCTCATGTGATATATTTCTTGCACACTCTAGAACCTATCAATCTAGAAGATGAAGAGGATTATGAATTAACTACTAAAAAGTCTTATTTTACTACAAGGGCTAATTGGACAACTATTTTACATGCAAGTAGATGTATCATAAATGATGGTAGATCTATCATAAATGTTGGGGAAACATTAAATGCAACTAGTAGAGTAGGGAGACTAAGAAATGGTCCTGCTATAACAATAAATTCAACAGAAAATAAAGTGTTTTTAGCAAGGAAAAATGCATAGAATACAATAGGAGGTAAGGCATTACACATGCTAGGTTTTAGCCATGGAAGAGTTTCTAGAGGACTTATATATAGATGATTGGTTGAAAATAGGACAATATCACATCACATCCTATAAGAAAGAGCAGCGATGAAATGCATCGTATAAAAGAATAATGAGAAAGGCATATGGATTGTTTTTAAAAGATGGTTATCTCTAGAAGTATGCAAAGAAAAAGAATGTGATTCCATTGTGAGTCATTAAGGATAGAGGTACTCGATTGTAGATTATGCAAGGATATAGTACACTGTGGAGTTATGCAATACTTGCTAGTTGCTCTCTCCTATGTGACATAGAGATAGATTGCAACAAACTTATCCATTGTCCATGTACTATGAATGGGTGGTTGATTTAGTGACAAGGCCTATGGGTCTCTGGCAGATATGGTATCTTGTACTTGCATGGGAGGATCTAACAAATCAGGTGGAGGAAAGATCTATCAATACAAAGACTACCTCGACTATTTATAGATTTGTCTTAGAAGAGGTGTTTTGTTGATATAGAGGTGTTGGTCAAATTACAGCCGATAAAGGAGAATTAGAGACAAATGAGGCTTTTGAGTTTTCCTCATGGTTGGGAGTTATGTTGGCTCTAATAACAACACACAATCTAGAAGGTAATGGTAAGAGTGAAAGGGGATACTCTCCTATCATTAAGGCACTAAAAAAAGCATGTAGAGGCAAGATAAAGAAGTAGCCAAGGATACTACTATTTGCATTACACTATTGAGGAGTAGCCAATGATCAAAAACCCATTATGCCAATTGAGGAGATAGCTGCTACATGAAGTGTGCTACCCTAGCAAGAAGGGTTGAGCAGAGAGAAACTATTGACTTTTCATATTAAACAGATCAAGAGAAAGCGAGAGAATATTGAGTTCTAGATTACGGCGAACAAGGCTTTTGAACTAGAAGAGATTTGATAAGAAGCATTGACCAAGACCAAGGGCAATACAAGAGGGATATTGGGTGTTGATTTATGATAGCAGCTTAGAGAACTAGCATAATGGCGCTGTTAGGAAGGTCTCTAAATGGTGATTTGGTCCATATGTGGTAAGTCATGTACATAACAATGCTATCTATTCTCTCAGTCAATTGGATGGGACATCATTGAGAGTTTCTATAGCGATAAAATGGATCAAGTTCTTTAAGAGGAGGGAGTGTGATGCATTCAAGATACAAGAGCTACATATAGGATCTATTCATGATAATGTGGAAGAGAAAGAAGGGGATGGCATGGAGATGGATGATGAAGGCTTCAAAGCTATAGATGCTTAATATGATTGTAGTAGACAAGTTGGGATAGAATTGAAAATATAAAAAATTACTCTATTTCAGTAAGGATTTATGGTGGCCAACACTTCCAAGATGGGATTTTTTACCTGGGAAGATGCTTAATAGCTTTGGTTGCCATCTAAATTGGTATGTGAAAGTTTCAAGACGAGAAGATCAATGTCTTGCCCCAGGATTGCGCATAGTAAAAGACAATTGCATGCTATGTGGAAATTTGTAGGGGCTGAAATCTTTATGGTTCTAAGTTCTTCAAAAAAGTTGTAGATCAAAATTAGGGCTATAAATTTGCAAGGGAAGTCCTAGATATTTGAGTTATGATCGAAAGATATGTACAATTATCTGTAAGGTGGTCTTGTAAAACAATTTTTCAAACAAAGAGAGATTGACTTTGATGCATGTGAAGTATTGCATGTGACATATACTTTAATAGAGGTAGGTAGGGCTAAGTTATGGATACCTAGGATATAAAAGAGGACAAAGATATGAAGGGAAGAGATCTACAAGCATAAGCTATGAATGAAAGGTAGGATAACAAGGTAGATGAAGAAGGTATTACAAAAGAAGTGAAAGAACTTACCATAGACAATGATGACTTTCAGCAAATAGTTGAGCTTGGAGATGATGATGGGTAGTTGTGGCCCATTTAGAGGATGTGTAAGTTTGGAAGGGGGTGGATGCCATGACATAGTGTGCCCATTTAGTAAATCTTACAGATTAATTAGAAATATTATAATTTCATCTATGTCTCATGACCACTATTTGGTAAGGGAAATGAAAGTTGATTATCTCTTAAAGACTATATATGAGTATGAGTGATGTACAGGAAACATCAAAGACTAGCCAAGTGTAAGAAAAAATTTACATATGATATGCCTATTAAGTCGATGACCACGTACTTTGCAAAGATTGTAAATGGTTAGGACCAGAAGTGTCAAGAATGAGTTCCCAAGATAATGTCCACTTCTCATAGGACAAGGGCATAAGTGTCCACATATATTGAATATGCAAAGGATAAGAAAGAAAATAGTGAGACTTTTGTGTGAAGCCAATCCTAGACAACTAGAAAGCTGGGAAAAAATTGGTCCAAAATTTTTAGTCTACTTATGGAAAAATTGTAGGTTTGGAAAGGAGAAATATATGCTTCTCATGCTCAACAGGAATCTCCAAAGATAGGGCAAAAGGAAAAGCCATCAAAGCTTATGATAAAAGGACTTGAAAGAGGGTTTTAAGAGCAATTCTTGAAAATTTTGCTATCTAGAATATGGAAATACATTGCCCATGAAGTTCATGAGCTTCAAACTAACTTCTAAATGCATGTGTTGATGGAATCAAACTCTTTGAGACTAGAGAAGATTCGAGTATTATCAAAACTCAAGTTCAGAGTGGGATCATGGGCAAAAAGGAGTGTTTTCTTCTTGTTGTAATAAAATTATCATATAGGAATGAAGTGAGTTTTGAAGCCCCGTCAAGGTGAAACTGTGGTTTTGATGGATTTTCATGCTTGGTGGCACTTTTCAACATTAATACACATCATCTACTACAAAGATTTAGATGTATGTATGGATTTATGAGATGCATGTCTTTGATTTTGTTCTATGTGTAGTAGAGATCTTGATGCATCTTAGAGGATTTCTGAGCTATACTCTCAAATTATGTGTTGGGCAATCATCCCAAGTGTGTTTGCATACTTAGGATCTAGGCATCTTATATGGTTGTATTGAGATGTACTAATGAACTATATATGGAATAGAAATCATTGGATTGTGCCTCTATCATTGTCTTTTACTTTATCTTAACACCTACTACTCTTTCTTTCTCGCTATCATTGGATTGTGCCTCTATCATTGTCTTTTACTTTATCTTAACACCTAATACTCTTTCTTTCTTGCTATTTCCTATCTCACTCTCTGTAAAACCTACTCTCTCATATCCTTTTGGTAGACCTTCTATCCTACACACTTTGACAACATCAATCTAGTGAAAACATCGATAGTAAAATTGTGTTAGACAGGGTGGAGCAATGTCATTAATTGAAGAGGAGACTAGGATGACACAATTCATATAATAGAATGGTGGTTTTAGAGCTAGAATCCACACAAACAAATCAACAGTTATTGATTGCATGTAGGATAGAAGGGTGGTTTTAGAAACAAAATGTCAAGACAAACAAATCAATGGTTCTTGATTTCATGTTCCCTCTTAATAGTTAGAAACCACCTTCTTTCTCTAAATCACTAGAAAATCAAATTTCTTACTACTATCATGGTTTTTCTAGTAAGAGAGGGAAGAGAAATAGATCTTTAAACAAGTCTTTATCAACAATGAAAGGTCAAATGAAAGGTAATAACTCATGTTCATAAGAGTCCTTTCTACAAAAAAGACCTCTATGTAGAGCTTGCGATCATTGAATAATAGACCAATGCTTAATGTGGATAATGGAGCAACAGCTGATATGATCTCTTGCCAAGCATGGATGAGGAACTATCCCACGCTTGCATTTATAAAGTTAAATAAAGCTTTTGTAGTCAAAATGTATGAAAGGCATCTTTTAGTGTTCTTGTGTTCCCTTTTCTTGTATGACTTACTTTAGGGAAAATAAATCTAGCATGCCATATTCTAAATAGCTTTATATCCAAAAATAATATTTTAACCCTTGTAATAAATACATTCAAAATAAATCTATTATATATGTGCTCATGCGAAGTCCTTGTGCTTATGAGCACCCATAAAAATATAACATTTCCACACTGTGTAGTGTATACTTTTCACTAAATTTATTTCCAAACTCTAAGGTGTGTAATTTTCATACATGAAAATGCACACTGAAAAATAATAATTCTACATAACTTTGTTTAATAATCTACTCACAACACAAAGCACATTAGTATCCTTCCATTTGTCTACCAGGTATAATGCGATGAGTATCACGTGCTCAGGGTTCACTATGCCTATATCCTCTATATCATGTGCATTGAAGGCCTATTTATAAATACCCTTATATATGAACTTTTGTTAAATAAAATACAACCCTTTTCTATTCAATCTTTAAATAATCCCCTTTATCTAACACCCTTCTGTATGTAAAAAAATGTATAAGAGTAGTATTTTAAAAATTCCTTATTTTGAAATCACATGGCACACACATATATTCATGAGTGATGCCTCCCCAAGATTACATGTGTGCTTCATGTGATAAGTCATGGAGTATATGAAAATTTTAAAAAACCACAAAAAGTAAAATAAAGTCAACTTATTTTGATATTGAGTTCTAGTAAAATATTGTGATCAATATAATTTCATAACATTTGGATCCTTGTGGTCTATTGCGAGCCCAATTATTTTAGCATTTTGTTAGTAATGAAAGCTTTCCTAGTGCCTTGCACTCTATGCACTAATGGTGACATAGCAACTCAGAACCTTGCATGTCTTGCTTCATTATGGATGAAGTATGCTTTGCACCACTCATCACTCATGATCGATCTTTGTTTAGAAGTGAACACTTTACATGACTTTACTTTTTAAATGATAAATGCTTCCATCAGCCATTTCAAAAATCATTAGAGGTAAGGCACCCACATAGTTATGTTATACACAACAAATCATGAAGGAATTCTTTTTTGAAATGATAAGTCAGTCTTATCATGTACATTGGCTTCTATATGTGTTTGATTATCAATAACTAACTCATGACATGGCTCACTTTCCTCGAACCACACCAAGATATCGTCTCTTGGGATGTGGCTAGTTTTTTATCACCAAATGGTGCATTGAATATCAAATATATGGAGATACTTCATGCATCCTGCCCACTTCTTTCTTCTTTTCCAATTTCAAGTGAACCTTCTACTCATCCTACACTGAACAAACTCTCTCTTCACTATTGTTCAATGTATTTTCTCCAATGGCCCGTGTTGTAGAGGAACCTATCTTTCCATCCCTATCATGAGCTCAATCACTCAAAGGCCTTTACTCCAAAGTGCTCAACTTGATTCGTCCCTTCATCATAGTGCTTATCATGGTGATCCCCTTCCTCTTTCCCAAGATGATATTGCCATATGTCTCGTTGATCCTCTAAGTGTTCATGATGCACTCTTCAGCCTTGATTCACATCTTTATTATTTTGCAATGGAGTTTGGATTGTCTTTCCTAAGTTCAAATTGGATATATATCCTTGTTCAGGGATTGAATTGTCCCATTTTCCAATGGCTAAACTAATGAATAAGATAACAGATTCTTGAATAATGGACATAATGCAAAAATAGGTAAAGATTCAAGAGCTAAAAATGATGACATTTCATTAAAAAACAGGGACATCACACATTGTCTCTTTGTCTCTCCATGGTGAAAGAGAGTCAAGACCTTGAATGCATTTATGGATGTAATGTTTGTCCAATTCTTTGGTCATGATGTTAATCACGTTTGTCCACTTTTGGTCATGATGATTAGTCCTTAATCTTGTTGGAATGGGAGGGTCTAGTATATTTATGGATGGAATATTTGTCCACTCTTTTGGTCATGATGATTAATCCTTAATCTTGTTGGAATGGGAGGGTCTAGTAGATATAGGATGTGTATGATCTTAGTGCACAAGGTTGTATTGATTTGGGACTTGAAGAGGGGTACATAAGAAAATGCCATGACTCATGT
Organism: Lygodium microphyllum; assembly: GCF_053477565.2. Lineage (NCBI taxonomy): Eukaryota > Viridiplantae > Streptophyta > Polypodiopsida > Schizaeales > Lygodiaceae > Lygodium > Lygodium microphyllum. The sequence continues at coordinate 100,024,215 of NC_141146.1, read as the reverse complement.
AATAGAAGAAATAATTAAAAGATGAAACAATTAATTAAATAATCAATAAACAATGCGAGATATTAGAAAGCTAGAATTATTTTTTTAGTCATTTAAGTTTTTAGCTATATTATATGAAAAAGTGTTGCCCAATTCAATCTTCATTATGCCGATGGGAATGCCATGAACATAAACACTTAATGAATCATCAACACATAATGCGAGATATTCAAAGTTATTCGTGAGTTTCCTAATGAGTGTAGCAAAAGAAAATATCACCCGGACTCTTCGGTAAGGCAAAGGGCAGCAGACCAAGAAGGTAAAGAATTCTCTTTGCTACATACAAAACTCAAAGGCAGCAAGGAGGAAAGACTAGTTTACTTTTACAGGAGTGCAGCTAGGGAGAAAAAAACTTCTCATTGCAACACATCACAATTTGTCTTATTGTAAGTAAAACAATCGTACAAACGTCGTACGATCGACGCGAGCAATATGCTAACGTCGCAAGAGATCGATTTTCAATATGCTAGAGGCTAATTATAATTAGGCAGGGCCGGTGAAGGCCTTGCGGATGGCGTGGAGCTGGTGCGGGGAGAGAGCGAAGGACTTCTGGAGGACGGCGTGAGGGATGGGGGGGTGTGAGGCGAAGAGATTGAGGTTGAGGAGGCTGACGCCCGGGTTCTGGCTGTTCAAGGAGGCGTAGGCGAGGGCGGGGCCACTGCCGACGTTGAGGATGTAATGGGCGAGGCCGCGCGGAAAGATGAAGAGGTCACCGGCGAAGAGGGTCTGTGCGTACAGCACGTTGTTGCCATCCACGAAGCCGACCGACACGCGGCCCTTCACTAGAAGGAAGGCCTCGGAGGCGCGCGGGTGCACGTGCGGTGGCAGGACGCCGCCCGCTGCGAAGTCCAGGCGTGCCACCGTGAGCCCCTGCGTGTTGAGCCCGCCGAAGTTCACCGCCGACGCGACCACCACCCCGACGCCGAAGGGATTGGCTCCCGGGTTGGCCGGAGTCCTCAGCAGGGAGCTCTTGAAGTCGGCCGCTGTCACATTGGCCGGATCCTTGCACGGCTGGCCGTTGATGAACACCTTCTGCGCCTGGTCCGCGTCCGTCACGCAGAAGTCCTGCACCGGGTCCGGTTCCGCGGCATGCACAGTACTACGGCCGGCCATCATCATCATCATCATCATTATCATCATATTAATACCCAGCAGCAGCTTCATAGCTACTCCTATTATATTAACGATATTATGCCGGAGGTTGAAAGAACGACTGGCCGTGTATAGCTCTCTAGCTGCAGGCTGGATCTTGCGTCACAGTCACTGTATCTATGTATGTGCTGGAGTACCGGGTCGAGTTATAGTAGCCTCACAAACTCATCTGCTCGACTGAGCTACACGACGTCTAACGTGACAGCGCCCTCAAGATCTCTCCCTGCTTAAACGATCAGTCGACCTTGCGAGGTCCATTATATGCTACATTAACTCTTGTGCCTGATCATGCAGGACCTGCACCCTTATGCTGACCAGCCTGTCTACTTAAAGCCTCCACCGCGTTCCACCGCCCTTATCGTGCCGTATGATGATCGTTAGAATGTCAACCTGAGCTCCGTTATTCATCTGGGAGGGCCAAACAGGTAACAAGAGGTTAGAAGAGACCTGATCCAAGGCCGCTTCTTCGTTATGAAATCTCGATGATCAACCTACAGGCGATCAGTGAGTCTGGACTTGTAAATTCATCTCCACGCAACAAAAACCCGCCGTAGATGCACGTCGTAGATGCACCTTTATAGGCATGTTTATATGTGCATATATTCATCGTCGAACCTGCGATTCAGCCACGCTGCGCTAATAGATGCGAATGTTCCTTCAAAACAGTGTTCGGAAAAAGGCCGTTCATTTTAAGACAAAACTCGTTTGACTGAATGCGAGGAGGAACCGCTCACTTATTAAAATGTAAGTGAGAAGGCTTTTAGACATTATCCTTCTCTTGATTAAGGAGGTAGAAGAATAAGATCCTTCTAAATATATATGAAAGAAGATTTTATATAATACATATATTGTAATTAATATTAAATAAATGTAAAACAACTGCATGTTATTACAAATTTAAAGTTGTAATTATTAATAGCTACCAAAATTTAAATTCCAATCAAATTAAAAATGATCAAGTTCTAAGACGGGGAAGTTTGTCATTTTTGGGTGTCAGATTAATTTAATGTGCATGTGGGTGATTTTACAGTGGGTGATTCCGTAAAATATGTATCAAATTAATGGACGTTTATGAGTTTAAAGTGCACACTCAAATTAAATTAAGGTTAGGATATAGTTCCAACCTATTTAATTGTTTTGTAGTTGAAGACTGCTCTGTATTCACTTTTATAGATTTTATATTATTATTTTCTAATAATTGTGAATGCTTTAGTTGATGTGTAGAGTAGGCGATGATGGCGTTGGGTAGCACCGGGCGATGGAGTAAATTCAAAATACCTAAAAGAATTATTGTTTTTGATAGGCACGCGCCTTATTACTAAAGGCATGGCACTAATAATTATTTAGATGCACTTATTTATTAAAGCGCTTGACAAACATTTATTACTTTGTATGTACATAGACACTTAGTTAAATATTTCATTATTTAGTATTTGTATTTGGGCATAGCCTTTTGGACGCCCAAACACTTTACTTTATATTTGGGCAAGAGCAAACCAAAAGCATGCTAATTATAAAGTGGACTATTGTTAAGATTTGCGTTAAATAAATCTATAAATACATGCCTTGTGAAGCCCTCACACAATGCATGGGAGGAGATTGCACCCAATTGGTCTTTTTGTCTCATGTCATGCAAACTCTCTTCTTGCTTTTTTGAAGCTTTTGTAGAGTTCTTTGGTCTTAAGGACCTTCCGGCGTTCACTACACGGGCATACAACATCCGATTTATGCACCAATGGTATCAAAGCGAAGCTGAGATCAAGGGCTTCCAATCGCTTACCATATTGCGTGAAGGCGAAGCTCCTGGAACGAAGGGGCTCTACAGGCTATCTCGCAATGAACCATCAATACATGCATGTTTTTTGTGGTCAAGAACCCCTATTGTACTCTTAGATCGCGAAGGATCTCTCCTAGGGGGTGGAGGACCAGTTCTCAAGATCCTTTGTAAGTCGTTTTTGTGACAAAGAAGCAGAGAATAAATTTCATTAAGTTTGGAGCTTATAAGCTTAAAAAGCTCAAGAAAGCCTTAATCCTTCAAAATCCAACGATCGGTGGCGGAAGGATGTACTCAACGGCACCAATTCTGTTCAGAACATGTCATCGTCCTGTTTAAATTTATAAAAATTATTAAGCTTTTAAAAAATCTTAAATTCATTAGGCTTTACTAAAGCTTAAAGTTTCAATCTTCAATCTCCTCCATAGCAGGTGTTCGCACTGTGTTACTCTGGAACCCGTTTCAAAACTCTAGCAAGCCTTTGTTCCCACCTGCAACTTGGCAAAGTTGATTTACAGCACAATGAACTTTTAATCATTCCCTATATAGGAAACTATATGAAATGTAGGAAATTCATTGATATTTCCTATATGTGTATCAATGTATTTCCTACATATAACTAGGGAATCAAATTTCCCACGTCTACTAGTAGGAAATTACACATGAAAAGAGAGAATTTTCTAGATTCTTTCAAAATTCCCTATATAAGAGAATAGGATGATATGATTCTCCACTTCTAATAGTAGGGAATTTTAGATTATTGTAGTGGATTCCTATGTTCTCTCAAAATTCCCTACATAAGAGAATGTAAGAATGTCATTCCCCACTTCTAATAGTAGGGATATATATGTACGTATGAAGAATTGCCTACATTCTCTCAAAATTCTCTATATAGGAGAATATATGAAATTCAAGCATTGCTTTAGGTATTTAAAATCTAGTTTATAAACAAAATTATAAATTTTCTAAAGTTGGAATTGACCATATGAAGGTGTCTAAGAGCCATCGACTATCCCAAGTACACACATATACACACATATACATGCATGCACACATACACATGCCCTCTCCACTCCTAGTTAAAAAGTCATATCTAGATGTAATTGTGGACTTGTTTTCCTTGCATTAAATGTTAGAAAACTCATTGGAAATGACCCCCATATTATACAAATGGGTGGCCTCAAGCTAATTGCTCAATCCTATGCTAAACATGGCTCTATTTTGTTCATTTCATGCCCATCTAATGTAACAATGCTTCTTGTTTTTGCTTAGTTAATTTGAGAATTTCTTCTCCTTACTCCTTCAAAAGTTTATTTCAATGGTGTAACAAGCCATGTGAAGGTAACATATGACTAACTAATAACTAACTATTAGCTAGCATTTGAGTAGCTCAATACATATAAACACTAGTAGACATGATAGTTTAATTAGTAGGAGGGAACAATTTTTTGTCTCTGATATGGACTTGATGAAATTGAATTATTAGAAGCTTCTAATGAGGATTATTTATAAGTTATTCTATTGCTATTACTCAATTGAATTTGGTCCCTTTTGTATTATAGAATTTTTTTTGATTGAGTAAATTGTCTACTTTAGTTCTTAATAAGAGTTAGTGTAAAAGACTCCTTACTTTCCTTAATTATAGTGAGTTACAAGATCTTGGACTAAGATAGATTCATATGATTTGTTATTTTTAGTATGAAATAGAATTTATATTGAATATTTACCAACATAAAATTTGGTTTGGTGACTTGGCTAAGCCAAAATGCTTCAACTCTTAGCTAGGTGCTTAAACGCAACCCTGAAGACTTGGTCATTTTTTCCTAAGTGCTCTAAGTAGAGCCAAAGCATTGATTTATATTTTTAAACATAATATCTATTGGAAATTTATTTTCATTCTTTATGAAAACATTGTTCCTAATGGTCCAAATGATTTTTTTTAGAACAATGGCCCTTACTACTTTCCAAAGCTTTAGGGACTCCTCATCTAGGGATCCTTTATCAACCAAACAAAGCTACGTGCGTCCTAATGGTATTATTTAGCCCAACAAGATGGGTCCATTCTCTCACTCTTTCCCAAAATCTCCTTGCTCTCACATAGTGCCAAAAGTGATGGGTGGCTATCTTACTATTGTGTAAAATATAAAGGAGTCATCAATCACTGACTTTCACGAATTTGGAAATCTTAACCTTAGTAGGTATCTTTTCAGCACCTACTTTCCATAGCATTAAGTTCAATACTTGGTGTTACCTTTCAAGTTCTCAGTAGTTTTCTTCTCGAAGTGTCAACAATGGTGTAAGGGTAACATGTCTCCCGTGCTTCTTTGATGTGGGCGTTCTCTTCTATAAGTCCTATTTCTTGCTTGTTTTGCATGTTGTTTTTCCCTTTGTATTGATGAGAGAGCACCACATATCTTCTAGAAAAACCTTTGTGTCTAACAACCACTTTTCCTTCTTGATTTAGAGGAGTGCAATCAAGAATCCCCGTTCTTCTTTATCGAGCTACAAATTACATGTTATTTCCTCCAACTCAAGTAATCCCTATTTGTGAGTGTTCTAGATATCCAACCATCTCACTATTCCCTTGTTGCCATTTTGAGGTTTTAGCTGATGGGGGGATGTTCACATCATAAGGTTGGGAAAACATCTAGACACTTTGTAAAAACACTTTGCCTCTCATACAACTCTCCTTTCCAAATTTCCATTTTCACCCATGTAAGTTTTGTCCACATTTCCCCATGTAACTTTGCCTTATAAGTAAGGGATGTCCATTTTCCACATAGATCTTTGCCTTCTCTCACATGTTTTTAATCATGATAGCCCATTATTTTCCTCACTAAGCTTGTAAAGCAATTTGAATATTAACCTTTTGGCCTTTGACTCGTCTGTTTAGAAAATTGTCTGTATGTAGTTCAAATGACACATCACCTAGATTAGGAGGAAAATTAAAGAGGTGTGATATGCTTGGTCACTCGTTGCTAGTGATGGCCTCATGAATATAGTAAATCTAACACGACAAGTCCATCATCAATTTATGTGGTATAATAAACACATTGGAGAGATATGGAGGGGATCGAGACTAGACAGGATGCATGCACCATGTGATGCTAATGGATAAGTGGGTATTACTTGCCATCAGATATGCAATATTGGGGGAGTACTATGCTTGAGATTATGTCTCAATGCTAATTACCCCCCCTAAGATTAGTATCTAAGAGAAAGACTTATAAATCTCTAAGTCCTTTTAAAATTAACATGTATTTTTCTTCAAACAATTTTTTTCTAAAGGAATTGCAAAGTGCATAAGAAATAGCAAAGAGTGATATTTCCCTCTCTATTGAAAGAACTTGGGGTGTGGAAGAGACTTTTTTTTTTCTTGAGAAGGAAGAATTTTTTGGGGAGAAATTTAGTGGTGTGTATTTCTTTGCTAATAGGTAGGTGTAGCAGCTAGGGTTAGCAACATTCATTAATTGGCGCCAAGCTTGAATACGAGAGAGAGAGAGAGAGAGAGAGAGAGAGAGAGAGAGAGAGAGTGTGTGTGTGTGTGTGTGTGTGAGTGAGTGAGAGAGTGAGAGAGCACAATATTACTTTCAATATGGTGCACCTTGCTGCTTGGTACAGGTGAATCTGTGATGGTCGCTTATATAGTATATTGAAATGTGATTTTTTCAATTTATTATAGTTGCTTGCCTAGTGCTTATAATTATTCTATCTAGATTCATGACATCAAGGCCTGGGGTGCGATTGAGGGTGGGCACACACTACCCCAGATGATTGGGGTAGCATGCAATCCATCTTTTACTACCTTTACACACTAACCTGCAGGTAGCTTTTCACAAAACAATGGATGGCTTAGTGGTCATGATGCCCTAGACCATAACCCATTGACAATGGTTCAATTGCTGTCAGCCGCAATATACTTTTTTAATGAATAGAATTTGTCACCTAGTGTGTTGGCTGTGGACAAGATTCAGGACGTGGGTGATCCCCTGCCCAAAATTGTCTGGTGTTCACAAATTTTGTGGCTTGTTATAATGCAACACGTCATCAGCGGGCGCTCTCCCTTTTTGGAAATGGTCGTCCACATCGCGGTGTGTAACAGGCCTGAGAACAACTGGTTTAGAATCGTTTGGCGTAAGAAGGGCCAATGGCACTCCCCTTTCTAAGAATTGTCACGGCCTATTCACTAGGTAAGATTGACCGTATGGTTGTGAGTACGAAAGTCTTCTAGGTAATCTACAATGCACACTATCATGACCAAATGTACCGCAATCAGCACAAGGTCATGACCTAGGGTCTTGATACTCAGCCGAAAAGTGGTTTCTGCCGCAGCAAATGCATTGGACATGTGGTCGCGTTGGTCATCTTAGCATTTCTCGCATCTTGGCTATTTCCATTTCATGTCAGCCAATTCCTAGTTGGTATTCAAACTTTCCCTTATCTTGGGTACTTACACTTGATCACTTGTTGGATGCTGAAGCTCTCTTCGAACTTCTTGAATTGGTCTCGTCTTGGTTCAAGTTCCTAGAGCTCGTCTCCCTCAATTGGTCATCGACTCGAATGGCCTCTTCAAACATCCTTGCTAGTGCATTTCACTGCAAGCTTGAGTTCCCTCCAAGGCTTTATAAAGCTCTTCATTTTGTATTCCACTGATGAATACCATCAACACTGCTCTTTCGGTCACCATCAGGATTCTCTTGAAGAGACTCCTTACATGGGTCACATAGTCACGGATGTCCTCTTTTTTCTTCTACTTGATGTTCATAAGTCGTACTAGTAGGTTGTTTGAGTATTCAAGCTTGGAAAATCGCTTAATGAAGAGGTTTTTTAGTCCATTGAGGTTCACTTGCTCTGCGGCGTCTAGACTTGTGTGCCAAGTCCTACCCTTGTCTCTTAAGCAAAGCCCAAATGCTTGAGAGCGTTGAGTCAAGTCGGTGAGACCATTGGCCTCACAGACCTACTCGAACTGCTCTATAAAGCTGTACGGATCATCTTGGGACTAGTACTTATCGACCTACTTAGCGACAACTAGTATCTTAGGCTGTCTCTTGGATTCTTGGTTCACCCCTAACCCTGCTAGTAGTGACGTGGCCAATGCTACAGCGCTCTGCTCTACTGCCGTGTTATCTAGCAATCGCTTCATGAGAAGCTCACTTAGCATCAAGTCTCCTTCTAGCGCTCACTCATGGTCAGTTTCACTTCTGCCTGCTAGGTTCAACACTCCTTGTATCTCTCACATCTCTACATTCTGCCTTAGGCTCCTAGTCTGCTGGTCTGGGTTGTATTCCACTATGCCTTGCAGTGCTTTGTGGGCTAGTTTCCTTTCCTCCTCTAGGTTAGCTATGATGGCTTCTACCGCTCTACCGTGGTGCTCAACTGAGCATGAGAGTCATAGCTACTCACCAACTACTGGATCACTTTTGGAAAAACTCCTAAGTCAAATTTCTCGTTCTCCCTGCAATCTGAGCCTTACTTCGACATGGTTGTGTTCTGTTGCTCCACCAAGCTATCGATAAGGTTAAGGAGGTCAGGTAGATCCACGTCTTTGTTACTATTCGCTTAGTCCTATGCTGGGATTCAATTGCCCATCCATGTCTTGGGATATCCTCTTGTTTGTGGGTTCCTTCACATTCTTTTATCTGTGTGAGTTCCTTAATTATTGCCTACAATCCTCAAGTTACCTCCACTCAGCGAGTGTGTTCTTTTCCATGGACTTGTGCTCAATCAGCAGGCTTTTGAATGTTCTTAGGTATACTTCAAGTGCTAGAAATCAAGGTGAGTGCGAAGAGCAAGTGTCTAAGGGGCTTGCACACCCTCGTCTTGTCTTAGTCCTGATAGGCTTGTTCGATCAATTTCTGGTAGTCTTACTCGGTTTGGGTTCATTTGGGAGCTCTGTCTCCATTAGCTACCATTAAGGTTCTAACTCTCTCGACAACCTACTCAAGCTGCTAAATAGCCACGTCTCGCAAATTTTCCTACTCCTTGCACCAGAATTGAGTTATGGGTGTCGGGCTGGCTCACAAAGGTTGGCATTGTTGAGATCTAGTTGCGTCTAGTGCAAACTTCCACAAAATTTGCAAAAGTTTAACTCGATCCAACTCGTCCAAATTGCAAGGGCTAAGTGGTAGACTCAGACGGGCCAAATGGTTGAATAGGGACACCAACCAAACTTGCAGCTCGGATGGCCGAACAGATGTGGCCAAGGATCGAGTAGTCCGACGGTCGAGTGGTCCAAGGACCAAGCGATACGTGTCCGAGGTTCAAATGGACTGAATGGTCCGAGAGGTTGACTTGGACAGGTCGAGCGATATGTGTCCGAGCCAAGTGGTCCGAATTGGTCCAGGGCCAAATGCTTTGGGTGGTCCGAGGGCCGAGTGGTCGGATTCTAGGACTCGGCCCAAAACCAAGCCACTCGAACAGGCCGAGTCACCTGCGACAACGGCCGCGCTGAGGATGATCTCATTGAATCCAATAATCCACACAATCACCAGGTACACCAACTTCCAGATCCCAATAAATACATAGTAGGAAGGTTTTGATATACCTAAATCGTGCGAAGAACTCCTGATGGCAAGATTGAACCAAATCAATGCTAGAAACTCTCTCTCTCTCTCATTGCTAGGGTGAAAAATGAGCTCTTTTATGGTCTCCTAGCCCTTAAACCCCTTCCTGAAGCACGGTCTTGCTATCCCCAATCACTCCCTTGCCAACATTAATCATTCCAACCACTCTTTTTCCCCATTCACCCCGATTTGTGCTTGTTTTACCCTATTTTACAGTAGTAAACCATATACTTCTCCGATCTAATTTTGTAATCCTAACCTACACTAAATGCAACAATAATCAAAAGAAAATAATTTAAATGATCTCCCATTCTTTTCCAATCATTAAACAACCAAAATACTTACTTGTACCGAAGATCAAAAGCCCCAACTTCCTACCTATCTCAAGATCCGGTTCGGGTATGAATCCCTTACTTTGATGCTCGATATGAGGCGCGCAAGTGCTCAAGCTTGAATCCATTGGTCCCAGCAACGGAACCAAAATGTGAGAGCTCTCGCTTAACCACCAAGACCCATGAAACCACTTATTGTTTCAAGCATTCCAAGCGAGCTCTAATGGCTACCTCTCACATAGTCAATGCGCCTTCGAACCTACAAATGTAGTGAGCTTACCTCAATGCCAAAATGAGTTGCCTCCTCGTTCGCACACATTGGTAGCTCCACAATCCTAGATGCTAGCTCAAGCATCCTCAAGCCTTCTCCATCAAGCTCCATCCACCATAGTCATAATGTCTGCGAGAAAAGGGAAGAGAAGAGAAGAAGAGAAGAGGAGATGATGAATTAGAGCTTCACCCTCTTGATCCCTCACTCCCACACACTCACTTCCTCACACTCTCACACTCCCTCTCTCAAGAGGACACACACAAGCAAAGAGAAGAGAAGAAGAGAAGAAGAGAGGTCTCTTGTTAGCCATACACCAAAGAATGAGCTTTCGTTCACTTTTTGAACTTTATATACAAGCCCTAAAATTCCATGGACGCCCATCTCTTTTTACATGACCATCCTTTGTGGCAAGGTTCTTTTTCCTATTTCCCTTTTCTTGCCTCATGCCATAAGCCTACACCATGTCCCGCTACTTCATTCAAGATTTCATCCTAAAATGGGAGAGGGAAGTGGTCCCTCTTTATTGCAGCATTTAGTGGCTTATAATCTATGCATACTCGCCACTTACCATTTTTCTTTGGCCTCACTACTACTGGGAAGATCCATTTTGAATCTCCCACTGGGTATATGAATCCTGCATTCAAGAGTCTCTTCACCTCCGTCAACAGTGCATCCTGTTGCACAACTTCCTGTCTTCTCAATCTTTGTACTACAGGTTTGCTTCCTTCTTTGAGTTGGATGTGATACTTCACTGCAGTGACACTTGTAATGTGAGTATAATCAGAAATAAACAATGATGCATGCTTCTTGAGAACATTCACATAACCCTTCCTTTCTTCATCATTTATATCCTTGGATATCATCTTCTCTAGGCTAGCATCCCACACATCTTCTCCTTGGATTCTTGAGTTGTCTTCTGATGAGGTAGATTCCTTTATGGTGATGCCCATAACTTCGAGAGTACTATCACTCTCTCCACTTGAACTCTCTTCCTCTTCTACTGATGAGGAATATCCTCTTGAGCTCTACTCATCGGCAGACGTTTCTAGTTCAAGGTTCTCTTGAAACCCACTCTTCAAGTTGTAAATCACCTTTTGATCGTGGCCACCCACCTTACGTGGCCTCAACTCCAGATCCCCTGTTGCCCAATCTTGCCTAGCTCCAATGCCCATAAGCCAAGGTATCCCTAGGATGAGGGGATATCCTTCTCCCTTTACTGGCATCACATAAACATCCACTGTTGCAGTGATTCCAAAAACAGAAACTCTCAAAGCTTTCACTACACCCACACATGTGATCGCATCATTGTTGGCCATCTTTGCCCTAAAGGTTGAGGATTCCATTACTTCTAAGCCTAATTAATGCATAAGCTTTTCTGTCATGACAAAAATATCTGCTCCACTATCGATGTATGTTTTTCAAATCTATTGATCTTTGATTTGAGCCTCCACTAAAGGCACTATATCTTTGAGGCCACATGCCTTGATTGCACTAACCATTTTACCTTGCCTTGCCCTTGTGCTTACCATTTTTGACCATTGTCGTCGTAGATTTGAAGAGGCATGAAGGAGTTATGGCCAAGTAATTTTTGGCCCTTGAGAGCTCACATCTGATATCAAATCGTAAGTTTGTGTCCGAGAACCCAAAGGAAAGTCGGAGATATCAATTTTAGACCTAGTTCGAGTCTTTCTCTTCTTCCCTTCATCTCTAGGTGCTCGTGATGTACTTACCTCATTGATTGCTTTCTTGCTTGCCTTAGTTTGGACAGGTACCCACTTGATAGGCATGGTCTCTACTACATCTACCTTCATCTTACCTCTCGCTATTTCTTCTTGGAGCCTTCTATCCCTAACCACCTCCTCTATTTTTATGACATTAACATTTGGTTGAATAGCAGGGGTTTCAGCTTGAACATAAGGTGGTTGTAAAATTACAGGTCGTGACTGCTCTTGCTCTTGAGTCCTAGCACAAGGAGGGCTTACTTGTTGTCGAGGACCTTTGGCAAGGTGATCATATCTTTGAGGATGAGGATAATTGTACATGCCATGTCCATTTTCTCCATAGTTGTAACACAACATCTCCCTTACTTGTCGCCGCATTTTTGGTCAATTCCCACCATTCCCCTTGATAGGTCTTCTTGCACCTTGCACAAGATTCACTCTCAAATCCTCTAGTTGATTAGTAAGATTGTTTATTTTTTGTATCATGTCTTCTTGACCTTTAACAAGGCCTGGTGCATTAGATACATTTGGGGGAACTTGAGAAGCCTCCATAGTTGTGATGTTGTTTCCCAAAACTGCTTGGCTATCTTGGGCTTGGTAGAGAATCTTTCGATTCTTTTCCCTAGTGATTCTCAAATCATCTTCAAAAGTGTTTGGAAATTTCACATTTACCTTCTTCCTGAGCAAGGGGTACAACCCTGAGATAAATTGATCCTTTTGAAGGCAATTTGGAGCTCTCTCACCAAGATTCATTGAATCTGACCACTGCCCCCAAAGCTTCAAAAACCCTTCCTCATAAGTTGCATAACCATAAGGATCACTTTGATGGAGGGCCAAAAGCCGTTGCCATAACTCTTCAGCTGAGTTAGTTTGTTGAAGTCTCTGTAAGAAAGCTGCCTTTAATCCCTCCCATTCAGCTCTTTGGGCCGGATTTAGAGTTTGGAATCACATTCTAGCTTCTTCCTTGAGCACCAAAAGAAAAGCCCTCAACTTTAATGCTTCATCATTCCTCCCATAGACAAGGAAGGCCATCTCAAGCTTGTCCAAAAAATCCATTGCATTTAATTTTCCATTCCGCCCATAGAAGCTTGGAAATGCCATGTTGCCTTAGTAGAGTACAAAGATGAACACTTCTAGACTTAAGTTGTATTTTATGAGGGGAAGGATGAATGGGTTCACAGATGCATTGATTTCAGCAAGATGTCTAGGACCTAGTATGCTTCTAATAATGCATTGGAATCTAAGCTTTGTGTTGGCTACAATATGCACAGTTTGCATAGCAAGAGATTGGATTGGTCCATACAACTCGCGGTGATTCATGAGAAACTATTATAATAAAATAAAGACATGTACATTGAAGGATGCATTGTAGTCTAGCATTGGGAAGATTATAGGTTCTGGTGATACAAGAATCTTCCTTAATCTTTCAGCCCCAAAGTACATGACAAGATGCTGCTGGAAAAAAATCTTCCTACTGATGCATACATTAACTCAGATGTTTTGTACAGAGTGAAAGGTGTAGAAATTCAAGCCATTATTATTATTCATAAGTGGAGACTACTTAAGGGAGTAGAGGGAATGCACTTTCTTGAATTACAAAGGATTTTTCCCAGAGTGTTTCTTTCTAGAACCCACCAACTTTGCTATACAGAGAATTTGCTCACCAGTGATTATTCTTACCTTAGTGTGTCCATCCTTGACGACATATATTTCATAAGGTGTGATGGCCACCTTTTCAACCACACCCAGCCTTCGAGCTAGCAACAGTTGAAGGTAGTCTCCATACTTTGCACCTCTATAAAACTCCACACCATTCATGCGTAGTTGTCCTCCTTTGATGTGGATTTGGCCACAGAGAGAGAGGGATTTGATGATTTGGAGACGAGGACCTCCCAAAAGGGCCTTCACTTTGTTTGCAAAACACTCACCACAATTATGAGAACCTAGCAATTGATGGCAATATGATTTTTTCCATTGTGAGAGAATGGAATTTCTAAGGTGAGCACCTTTTACCCGCATACGTGTCGTCATCCGGTAGGCATACTTCCTTTCTTGGGCTTCCTTGGAAGAATTTATGACAAAGGAAATTTGGTATGGTAACCTCTATACTATGCCAAACTCCCTTCTACCACAAAGTGAATGAGGTAAGGGAACCATCTAGTCATGGAACAACGGACTAGGACGCTATGCAAGAGGGAGAGGAGCTTGCGAGGGAGAAGAAAGGAAAACTGAGTGAGAGAGAGAGAGAGAGAGAGAGAGAGAGAGAGAGAGAGAGAACTACAAAAAATAGATGAATCAATAAAACTTAAGAGGGCACAAGAGATGGAGAATCCTCAAGACATAACCAATATACACAATATGGACACCAATAGCATGGGCTTATTACACTGTAGAGCATGCATAAGCTATAGTAAGGGAATGAACTGCATAAGCTCATGAGAGAGAATGGGGAAGGCTCAATAGGGCTGAAGAAGGCCTCTTGGCTCTCTCTTTTGCAAATTACAAAGGATAATTCCTATTTATATAGGCCTTGAGGGTGTTTAGGGAGGAGGTTAAGATAGAATAAGAATTAACACCACCAAATCTACATTAAGGCGGTTCCACCAATGTGGAAGCTCCATCTAGATGTTTTGTTTACCAATTTTGTATTTAATCAAGTTCCATCATAGGTGAGTTGTCTCCATTCTCCCCCCATAGCTTGAGTCTAAGAGCTCTCCTATAAAAAAATATAGAGAATCTTCATAAAATAAGATCATATCTAGCAATAATGGAGAGAGAATAGTGAGAATTCATACATTACTACTACAATTAAGGATGATTTGAGGGTGATTTAGGAGGAAAATTCTAATGATTTATTAGTTTGAGAGAGAGGAGAAGAGAGGAAAGGGTTGGGAGTTTAATGAATGATGTTTTATGGAAGTATTAAGTGTGGAGAAGAAAGTGTGGGTATTTCCATGACCGGTCGTGATCTTGGTCCTCTTTTCCACTCTTTTCCTATTCTTTCCTATTCTCATGGAGGTGGTCTCCACCGCAGTTGGAAAAAGTTGGCATCCACCATTTTAGCCATATCTTCCGACTCGTAGCTCCAAAAAATTATAAAAAAATACCAGTCAAAACTTCAGTTCATGCCGTACAACTTTTATGTCGATTTTTTTTTAAAATAGGAGTACAAGTATTTTTTAAAAATCTTACAAAATCATGTGCTTGGATTTTCTTCCGCTAATGCTTCCAAGAAGAGTCCCATTTGTTTGAATTATCATAAGGCTCCAAAGCCATGACATTATGAGCCTCATATGCCCTTTGGATGGCTCCAAATCCATTTTATGTCTTTTCTTTTCACATTACACATTTTCCCTTCACCTTCCTCCATTGATCTTTACTCTTCACCCCCCCTTGGTAAACTATTCCATGAAATATTTCCATCCAATGATTTCTTGGATTTCCCAAGAGGTTGTTCCCACTCTCTTCTTTATTTCACACCTCCAAATGTACAAAAAATCAACAAAGTGTTAGACAAATATTTTTTTGTGATTTTCTCGGATCAATTGTAGGTCGCATAAGTGGGTTGCATGAGATTGATAGCTGACATGAGATTGATTGCATATTTTAGGTCACATAAGTGGATTCCTCACTTTGCACATGTGGCTAATGACCTCTATCAACTATTAAGAAGGATTAGAGTTTTTGTTGTGGGAAATGAAGCATACTAAAGCAATGTGGAAATTGAAGAGATTGTTAAAGTTTACTTCAACATTGAGAAAGGAGGATTACTCAAATGGAAGGCCTATTATTCTTATAGTCAATACGAGCTTAATTGGAATTGGGTGGGTGGTTGGATAGAACGATGACAAGGAAAATAGGTGTGCCATCACATTTGGTGAGAAGGTGCTTAATGAGAGGAAAAGACAATATTTGCAAGTTAAACACGAGCTTTGGGATGTTGTGACAGTCCTTAAATGTGATAAGGAATATTTTATGGGTCCTCATGTGATTATTGTGATATATTTCTTGCACACTCTAGAACCTATCAATCTGGAAGATGAAGAGGATTATGAATTAACTACTAAAAAGTCTTATTTTACTACAAGGGCTGATTGGACAACTATTGTACATGCAAGTAGATGTATCATAAATGATGGTAGATCTATCATAAATGTTGGGGCAACATTAGATGCAACTAGTAGAGTAGGGAGACTAAGAAATAGTCCTGCTAGAACAATAAATTTATCAACAAATAAAGTGTTTTTAGCAAGGAAAAATTCATAGGATACAATAGGAGGTAAGGCATTACACATGCTAGGTTTCAGCCATGGAGGAGTTTCTAGAGGACTTATATATAGATGATTGGTTGAAAATAGGACAATATCACATCACATTCTATAAGAAAGAGCAGTGATCAAATGCATTGTATAAAAGAATAATGAGAAAGGCATATGGATTGTTCTTAAAAGATGGTTATTTCTAGAAGTATGCAAAGAAAAAGAATGTGACTCCATCGTGAGTCATTAAGGATAGAGCTACTCAATTGTAGATTATGCAAGGATATAGTACACTGTGGAGTTATGCATGTGGAGTTATGCAATACTTGCTAGTTGCTCTCTCCTATGCGATATAGAGATAGATTGTAGCAAACTTATCCATTGTCCATGCACTATGAATGGGTGGTTGATTTAGTAACAAGGCCTATGGGTCTCTCACAGATATGGTAACTTGTACTTCCATGGGATGATCTAACAAATCAGGTGGAGGAAAGATCTCTTAGTACAAAGACTACATCGACTGTTTATAGATTTGTCTTAGAAGAGGTGTTTTGCCGATATAGATGTGTTGGCTAGATTACAGTTGATAAAGAAGAATTAGAGACAAATGAGGCTTTTGAGTTTTCCTCATGGTTGGGAGTTATGTTGGCTCTAATAGCAACACAAAATCTAGAAGGTAATGGAAACAGTGAAAGGGGATACTCTCCTATCATTAAGGCACTAAAAAAAGCATGTAGAGGCAAGATAAAGGAGTAGCCAAGGACACTACTATTTGCATTACACTATTGACAAGTAGCCAATGATAAAAAGCCCATTATGCCAATTGAGGAGATAGCTGCTACATGAAGTGTGCTACCCTAGCAAGAAGGGTTGAGCAAAGAGAAACTATTGACTTTTTATATTAAACAGATCAAGAGAAGGCAAGAGAATATTGAGTTCTAGATTGCGGGCAACAAGGCTTTTGAACTAGAAGAGATTTGATAAGAAGCATCGACTAAGACCAAGGGCAATACAAGAGGGATATTGGGTGTTGATTTATGATAACAGCTTAGAGAACTAGCATAATGCTATTAGGAAGGTCTCTAAATGGTGATTTGGTCCATATGTGGTAAGTCATATACATGACAATGCTATCTATTCTCTCAGTCAATTGGATGGGACATAATTGAGAGTTTCTATAGTGATAAAATGGATCAAGTTCTTTAAGAGGAGGGAGTGTGATGCATTCAAGATACAAGAGCTAGATATAGGATCTATTCATGATAATGTGGAAGAGAAAGAAGGGGATGGCATGGAGATGGATGATGAAGGCTTCAAAGCTATAGATGCTTAATATGATTGTAGTAGACAAGTTGGGATAGAATTGAAAATTTAAAAAATTACTCTATTTCAGTAAGGATTTATGGTGGCCAACACTTCCAAGAGGGGATTTTATGCCTGGGAAGATGCTTAATAGATTTGGTTGCCATCTAAGTTGATATGTGAAAGTTACAAGACGAGAAGATCAATGTCTTGCCCCAAGATTATGCATAGTAAAAGACAACTGGATGCTAAGTGGAAATTTGTAGGGGCTGAAAGCTTTATGGTTCTAAGTTCTTCAAAAGATTTGTAGATCAAAAGTAGGGCTATAACTTTGCAAGGGAAGTCCTAGATATCCAAGTTATGGATCAAAAGATATGTACAATTATATGTAAGGTGGTCTTGTAAAACAATTTTCCAAACAAAGAGAGATTGACTTTGATGCATGTGAAGTATTGCATGTGACATATACTTTAATAGAGGTAGGTAGGGCTAAGTTATGGATACCTAGGATATAAAAGAGGACAAAGATATGAAGGGAAGAGATCTACAAGCATAAGCTATGAATGAAAGGTAGGATAACAAGGTAGATGAATAAGGTATTGCAAAAGAAGTAAAAGAACTTAACATAGACAATGATGACTTTTCGCAAATAGTTGAGCTTGGAGATGATGATGGGTAGTTGTGGCCCATTTAAAGGATGCGTAAGTTTGGAAGGGGGTGGATGTCATGACATAGCATGCCCATTTAGTAAATCTTACAGATTATTTAGAAATATTATAATTTCATCTATGTCTCATGACCACTATTTGGTAAGGAAAATGAAAGTTGATTATCTCTTAGAGACTATATATGAGTATGAGTGACATACAGGAAACATCAAAGACTTGCCAAGTGTAAGACACAATTTACATATGATATGCCTATTAAGTCCATGACCACATACTTTGCAAAGATTGTAAATGGTTAGGACCAGAAGTGTCAAGAATGAGTTTCCAAGATAATGTCCACTTCTCATAGGACAAGGGCATAAGTGTCCACATATATTGAATATACAAAGGATAAGAAAGAAAATTGTGAGACACTACAATAGAAACGAGGCATAGACGCGTATGTTAGACGCGCAAAGTCGGGCGCGTCTATCAGAGCGTCTATAAGTGCGTGTAAACGTGCGTGTAAATAGATGCGAATTTTGCGTCTATATATCCACGCAAATAGACGCTAATATAGACGCGCCAGCAGACGCACAATTATTTAACCACCTAAAATTAGCAATTCACATAATTAGAAAACCAAAGATAATAATTATTTAACCACCTGAAATTGATTCTTGAGCATGCACATGTGCACATGATAAAAACCATAGAATTAAGAATACACATTGAATCATTGAATTAAAAAAATAGAGTTAATAATTACTTTTTCATTGCTCTCTAATGAATGGCAGTTCCTCTAATTGACAAGCCTGATATAAATAATTAGGGGCAAGCGACAGAAACCTTACAATTAGTAGCAAGCATTGCAATATGTATCTCGTAATTTCTCTACGTACTTGAAGATGATAAAAGATACTTCCTTTTTATTATGGAAATTTCAATTTAGCTTTAAAATTAACTATTGATTCTTGAGTATGCACGTGTGCGCATGATAAAAAGCATAGAATTAGGAATACACAGTGAATCAATAAGCAAATGAAGTTTGTTATAGTGAATGATCCATCTCATCTTCAATGAGATCAGCCCTTGCTAAACTGTCTACTTCTAGGTCTATGTTACCAAGAGATAATGAAACAAATAAGTCTATCCCACTATCAGATGTGTTGCTATATTGCTCAATAACTTCATCAATATCATCGACAATCACATTATTGTCTTCTTCTGCATTTCCTTGAACATCCTCGTGAGGTTCATCTTGTACTATATCGCCCATATCATCCACTATGGTGTCATCATGCACATCATCATTAATTGTTGGATTGTCATCTGCTATCTCCATGTCGGTAATATTACCATATATTGGTTTTGAACGATTAGATATAGGGATGACATACCACCATCGGTTATTGTTTACCATTGGATGATACACAACCTGTATTTGAAAAACAAAAGCCAAAAACTTAAGTACTTATTATATTGTGTATATGTATCACATGTATACATATAAAAAAATTAGCCTTTGCATATACAACTGCTCGCATTGTCGAGGTAGTACTAATGTGTCATTCTTGTTTTGGTGAAATTTTGTAGAGTCAATGATTACAAAACCACTTGGATGACGTTTGATTGTGCAATGCTCACCATTTGTTACCACTTCTTTAAACCACTTCACATCCAATACATATATGAAGAATTGTCTGAAGTCAAGCTTCATAATATCTTGGATCAAGCCACAATAACCTTCCATGGTACCATTGGCAGCCTCGAAGTGAGCAAGGACACCACAATCTTGGGTATTTCTCTTTCTATCTATACGTTGAGTTCGAAGATGTTTACCCTCACACCAAAGTGCATTGAATAATGTGCACTAGTAGTAAAAGATAAAAGATCAAACATGTCAATTATTTATATAAAATAAAACTTATAGAAACAAATTAATTGATAGTATGTCTCACCTTTGATAAGCAACCTCGTGCGTATTCCCACTCTTCTTGAGATATATTAATTTCCTCCTCTTTTTCCATTCTCTCCATTTCCTCATATAACCAATCTATATCAATATGACGTGGGAGCGCATTTAGATGATCTGAAAATGAGACATTACGTCCATATCTAGTGCAAAATTCTTGTCTTTTGCTTTTGCTTCTTGCCCTTGCTTCATTATATAGTGTCACCCATTTTCTTATTACATCACTATTGAGCACACAAAAACTATTTAACTTACGAAGTTCTTCTTTTGTTAGCACTTTACTCATTCCTGGACAACGATCACACATGCATTTAATTTTTCGTTGTAACCATGCATCTCGATTGTGAAGACGCAATGTTTCATCCTCACTTGAGGATGTACTCATTGACTCACCAGCTTGCACCGCACTAGGTGATGATGAAGTCGACATGATTAAACCTAATTCATGACAACATCAAAATATTTATCATTCATATGTTTACATAAGATCTTAATTTTAAATACACAAAAATCATCATAAATACATTAAAACTTATAATAAGAATTCACTATCAAAACTTATCTTAAAAACAAAAAATTATGATAAATCCCAAATGCGCGTCTATATCCGCGTTTTACTGCGCATCTATATTCGCGTCTATCTGAACAATAGACACACATATACACGCGAAAATAGATGCACACGTCAAAATTCAAACCATACTTAAATCATTTCTTTTCAAACTGCGCCTTTCCTTTCCTGCGTTTTTTGCGGTTCTGAAGCTTGAGTTTAGCCGACATGCAGTCTCTTCATGCCTCACCTAGTCTCTTCATGCCTCACCTCCTCATGACTCATCTCTTCTTTCATTTCAAACACACAAGAAGGGAAAAAGAAAAGCCAAGGAGAGGAAGAAAGAGAGAACAAGAAAGAGGAGAACAAGAAGAAGCAGCAAGCAAGCAAGTAAGCATCAAGGGAGGGTAACTTACCAAGGAGAGGAAGAAGGAGAAGGAAGCGCCACCACTCGCCACACCAAACACCCAAGGTGAGTCTCTCTCTCTCTCTCTCTGTCTCTCTCTCTCTGTCTCTCTCTCTGTCTCTCTCTCTCTCTCTCTCTTTGTTTCTCTCTTCCTCTCTCTGTTCTGTCTGTTTATTTAGGATTTGTGATTCCATTATGTATTGCATTTTCTAAATCATCAATGGCGGTCGTCGGCCTAAAATCGGCCGACCGGGCGTGTCTGATAGGGCATCTACATCTCAGTGTAGACGCAGACATAGACACGAAAAAATGTCTCCTCTCAGAGCGTCTGAGGGCGTGTCTTAGAGCACGTGTGCTGGCGCGTGTGCTCTGCAGTGTACACGCGATGATACACACGTTGCATAGAAGGTTGACCTGCAGTCTACACGCGATTACATACGTGCATTGACCTGGGATACACATCTGGCAGCGCGTGTGTGCTGCATGTTAGATGCGCAGATAGACGTGCTGAACAAAAGGTTCACTCTGGAGCACGTCTAACTTGCAATGTAGATGCGGGGATACACGCGCCAGGTCTCCTAGTTCTGATAGTAAACAATATATTTTTGCAATGATGAATGTGACCAATCCCATGTTTGTGTTTATCAGTTTTCTTGTTTAAGAGAAGCATTAGCACTTAAGTGTTATGCTCAATGTCTAAAGAAAGCTCTTTGAAAATGTAGGTAATATATGATTTTTTATATTCAAATAAATTTATCTTTTTCTTGTGTTTTTTTTGCAGATGTCATATCCTGGTTCATCTAGCAATGACCTAGATGTGGATCGCATGAATGATACATTGGCCTCCTTTAGCAGGGGGTCAATGCATTTTTTTGGAGGTTTTCCTAGTAGGGAAGACTTCATGGGAGAGATGACCAGATACCTTGGCCGCTCTCCCACAGCGGATGAGGTGTTCAGTGTCATGTCTGGGACGCCTCTGGCATCTTTGCCTGGCACTACTCCACATGCAGGGACTCCACATGCAGGTACTCCACATACAGGTACTCCATATGCAGGTACTTCATATGCAGGTACTCCACGTGCATCGGTTGAAGCACAAGCATCTGCAGAAGCACGTGCATCTGTAGAAGCTCGTGCGTCCAGCGAGGCAGAGGGCAGTGGACAGAGAGGGAGGAGGGAGAGTCAAGGGGGAGGACGAGGGTTGTGTGGGAGCTGCCTAGGAGGTGGCAAGCGATCACCCTCACCAATAGATCACGTAGAGGAGGTTGTATGCCAGTAATATAGAGTTACAGATGCTGGTGGCATCTTTCATGATGATGAGGGAAGGGATGTAATGGCGTACATGAGGAGCGTCGTGCATGCGACGTATAAAGATTGTTTCATTGCCTTCAAAAATCAGAAAAGCGGCTTGTGGCAAGAGGTTTTGAGGGCAGTCCATAGGAGGTACCCAAATCCTAAGGGTCAGCGATTCTCGGATGATTGGGGACGTACAAAAGTGAGGGATATGCTTCACAACAAAAGATCCCACCTCATGACACGGGCCAGGGACTCACTGCGGAGGTTGGAGGAGGGGCGTGGAGCCTATAGCCAACCACCTATGTGCCACCACGTAGAGTGGAAGAAAGCCAAGAAGAAAGCAGCTGAGAAAGTGAAGAGTCGCCAGCACGCAGAGGCGCGATGAATCCAAATGGAAACAATGGGATCGTCGCATTACGGATCGGGCGGCAGAGAGTCGTGGGAGGCAGAGTTTGTAAGTATATTTTGATTTCTAGTTTTTTTAAATTTATATTTCTTTCAATTCTTTATATATTTTAGTCTAATATATTGTGACTCATAATTGTTTGTATATCTCTAAATGTTTTGCAGACTACCATCATTGGTAGGACACCTACTCCTAGAGAGGTAGGTTACCATCGAGGCCATAACCGTGCAGTGACATGGCTTCACTTTCATGAGGAGGGTCTCATCACAAAGGACCAATACAACCGGGCCATGAGGATTCGACAGCCAGAGGAGGTATGTTTTTCTTACTTTCCTATTAAAAGTATAACTAATTATAACTTTTTGTCCACCTTGTCTATGTAAGCAACCCTGATCTTTTGTGTGTGTAGGCGAACCCGGATGTGGAGCATAGCGAGAAGGGGGATAGCGACGCTAGTAGCCATGGTGGTACTAGCGAGGATGTTTCCTCTTCAAATTCGTAGAGGAGCACCATACCTCCTCATGAGGCCTTCTTTTCTTGTATATGTATGATATCTCTTTGAGCCTATTGCTTACGGCCACGCTTTAGGTCGCAAGCACTTAAACTTCCCTTGTAAATGCTTTGATATATAATGAATACATGGACTTTTATTTTCAATTCTCGTGCCCGTAAGATACATTGTCTTTTTCCCAAATACACAATCTGAGGTATGGGAGGAGGAAAAAAATCCAGAGACATGCTCTTTGGTTTTTTTTCCAGTTCTGTTTTGCGTGTCTATCAACGCATCTAAATTGCAGATAATTCGCGTTTATTCGCGCATCTATAATGCAAACTACACGCGCTTCATAATTTAAATTAAAAAAAGAAATTAAATATCTTTTTTTAAAGGACATTTTTTGTTTTCCATTCACATCTATCAGTGCTTGTAAAAGCGCGTCTACCAGCGTGTCTATATGCGCGTGTATATGTGCATCTATTGCGCGTCTATTTGTGCGTGTAAATTTGTTGATACATGCGATTATAGATGCGAAATGGTAGACGCGCAAATAGACGGGCGGATAGATGCGCTCGTAAGTTTTTCTCTATATTCAAAAATCGCGTCTAAATGTGCGTCTATGAGGCCTTTTTGTTGTAATGAGACTTTTGTGTGAAGCCAATCCTAGACAACTAGAAAGGGAAAAAATTGGTCCAATTTTTTTTGTCTGCTTGTTGAAAATTTATAGATAGTTTGGAAAGGATAGATATATGCTTCTCATGCTCAACAGGAAGTTCCAAAGATAGGGCAAATGGAAAAGCCATCAAAGCTTATGATAAAAGGACTTGAAAGAGGGTTTTAAGAGTGATTATTGAAAATTTTGCTATCTAGAACATGGAAATACATTGTCCATGAAGTTCATGAGCTTCAAACAAACTTCTAAATGCATGTGTTGATGGAATCAAACTCTTTGAGACTAGAGAAGATTTGAGTATTATCAAAACTCAAGTTCAAAGTGGATTCATGGGCAACAAGGAGTGTTTTCTTCTTCTTGTAATAAAATTATCATATAGGAATGAAGTGATTTTTAAAGCCCTGTCAAGGTTAAACAATGGTTTTGATGGATTTTCATACAAAGATTTTAGATGTATGTATGGATTTATGAGATGCATGCCTTTGATTTTGTTTTATGAGTAGTAGAGATCTTGATGCATGTTAGAGGATTTCTAAGCTATACTCTCAAATTATGTGTTGGGCAATCATCCCAAGTGTGTTTGCATACTTAGGATCTAGGCATCTTATATGGCTGTATTGAGATGTACTAATGAACTATATACGAAATAGAAATCATTGGATTGTGCCTCTATCATTGTCTTTTACTTTATCTAAACACTTAATACTCTTTCTTTCTCCCTGTTTCCTATCTCACTCTCTGTAAGCCCTACTCTCTTATATCCTTTTGGTAGACCTTCTATCCTACACACTTTGACACATCGATCTAGTGAAAACATCGATAGTAAAATTGTGTTAGATAGGGTGGAGCAATGTCATTAATTGAAGAGGAGACTAGGATGACACAATTCATATAATAGAATGGTGGTTTTAGAGCTAGAATCCACACAAACAAATCAATGGTTAATGATTGCATGTAGGATAGAAGGGTGGTTTTAGAAACAAAATGTCAAGACAAACAAATCAATGGTTCCTGATTTCATGTTCCCTCTTAATAGTCAGAAACCATCTTCTTTCTCTAAATCACTAGAAAATCAAATTTCTTACTACTATCATGGTTTTTCTAGTAAGAGAGGGAAGAGAAATAGATCTTTAAACAAGTCTTTATCAACAACAAAAGGTCAAATGAAAGGTAATAACTCATGTTGATAAGAGTCCTTTGTACAAAAAAGACCTCTATGTAGAGCTTGTGATCATTGAGTAATAGACCAATGCTTAATGTGGATAATGGAGCAACAGCTGATATGATCTCCCGCCAAGCATGGATGAGGAACTATCCCACGCTTGCATTTATAAAGTTAAATAAAGCTTTTGTGGTCAAAATGTATGAAAGGCATCTTTTAGTGTTCTTGTGTTCCCTTTTCTTGCATGACTTACTTTAGGGAAAATAAATCTAGCATGCCATATTCTAAATAGCTTTATATCCAAAAAATAATATTTTAACCCTTGTAATAAATACATTTAAAATAAATCTATTATATATGTGCTCATGCAAAGTTCATGCGCTTATGAGCACCCATAAAAATATAACATTTCCACACTGTGTAGTGTATACTTTTCACTAAATTTATTTCCAAACTCTAAAGTGTGTAATTTTCAAACATGAAAATGCACACCGAAAAATAATAATTCTACATAACTTTGTTTAATAATCTACTCACAACACAAAGCACATTAGTAACCTTCCATTTGTCTACCAGGTATAATGCAATGAGTATCACATGCTCAGGGTTCACTATGCCTATATCCTCTATATCATGTGCATTGAAGGCCTATTTATAAATACCATTATCTATGAGTTTTTCTTAAATAAAATACAACCCTTTTCTATTCAATCTTTAAATAATCCCCTTTATCTAATGCCCTTTTGTATGTAAAAAAATGTATAAGAGTAGTATTTTAAAAATCCCTTATTTTGAAATCACATGACACACACATATATTCATGAGTGATTCCTCCCCAAGATTACATGTGTGCTTCATGTGATAAGTCATGGAGTATATGAAAATTTTAAAAACCACAAAAAGTAAAATAAAGTCAACTTATTTTGATATTGAGTTCTAGTAAAATATTGTGATCAATATAATTTCATAACATTTGGATCCTTGTGGTCTATTGCGAGCCCAATTATTTTAGCATTTTGTTAGTAATGAAAGCTTTCCTAGTGCCTTGCACTCTATGCACTAATGGTGACATAGCAACTAAGAACCTTGCATGTCTTGCTTCATTATGGATGAAGTATGCTTTGCACCACTCATCACTCATGATCGATCTTTGTTTACAAGTGAACACTTTACATGACTTTACTTTTTAAATGATAAACGCTTCCATCAGTCATTTCAACAATCATTAGAGTTAAGGCACCCACATAGTTATGTTATACACAACAAACCATGAAGGAATTCTTTTTTGAAATGATAAGTCAGTCTTATCATCTACATTGGCTTCTATATGTGTTTGATTATCAATAACTAACTCATGACATGGTTCACTTTCCTCGAACCACACCAAGATATCGTCTCTTGGGATGTGGCTAGTTTTTTATCATCAAATGGTGCATTGAATATCAAATATATGGAGATACTTCATGCATCCTGCCCACTTCTTTCTTCTTTTCCGATTTCAAGTGAACCTTCTACTCATCCTCCAATGGCCCGTGTTGTAGAGGAACCTATCTTTACATCCCCATCATGAGCTCAATCACTCAAAGGCCTTTACTCCAAAGTGCTCAACTTGATTCGTCCCTTCATCATAGTGCTTATCATGGTGATCCCCCTCCTCTTTCCCAAGATGATATTGCTATATGTCTCGTTGATCCTCTAAGTGTTCATGATGCAATCTTCGGCCTTGATTCACATCTTTGCTAGAATGCAATGGAGTTTGGATTGTCTTTCCTAAGTTCAAATTGGATATATATCCTTGTTCAGGGATTGAATTGTCCCTTTTTCCAATGGCTAAACTAATGAATAAGATAACAGATTCTTGAATAATGGACATAATGCAAAAATAGGTAAAGATTCAAGAGCTAAAAATGATGACATTTCATTAAAAAACAGGGACATCACACATTGTCTCTTTGTCTCTCCATGGTGAAAGAGAGTCAAGACCTTGAATGCATTTATGGATGTAATGTTTGTCCAATTCTTTGGTCATGATGATTAGTCACGCTTGTCCAGACTTTTGGTCATGATGATTAGTCCTTAATCTTGTGGGAATGGGAGGGTCTAGTATATTTATGGATGGAATATTTGTCCACTCTTTTGGTCATGATGATTAATCCTTAATCTTGTTGGAATGGGAGGGTCTAGTAGATATAGGATGTGTATGATCTTAGTGCACAAGGTTGTATTGATTTGGGACTTGAAGAGGGGTACATAAGAAAATGCCATGACTCATGTAATAGAAGAAATAATTAAAAGATGAAACAATTAATTAAATAATCAATAAACAATGCGAGATATTAGAAAGCTAGAATTATTTTTTTAGTCATTTAAGTTTTTAGCTATATTATACGAAAAAGTGTTGCCCAATTCAATCTTCACTATGCCGATGGGAACACCATGAACATAAACACTTAATGAATCATCAACACATAATGCGAGATATTCAAAGTTATTCGTGAGTTTCCTAATGAGTGTAGCAAGAGAAAATATCACCCGGACTCTTTGGTAAGGCAAAGGGCATCAGACCAAGAAGGTAAAGAATTCTCTTTGGTACATACAAAACTCAAAGGCAGCAAGGAGGAAAGACTAGTTTACTTTTACAGGAGTGCAGCTAGGGAGAAAAAAACTTCGCATTGCAACACATCACAATTTGTCTTATTGTAAGTAAAACAATCGTACAAACGTCGTACGATCGACGCGAGCAATATGCTAACGTCGCAAGAGATCGATTTTCAATATGCTAAAGGCTAATTATAATTAGGCAGGGCCGGTGAAGGCCTTGCGGATGGCGTGGAGCTGGTGCGGGGAGAGAGCAAAGGACTTCTGGAGGACGGCGTCAGGGATGGGGGGATGTGAGGCGAAGAGATTGAGGTTAAGGAGGTTGAGGCCCGGGTTCTGGCTGTTCAAGGAGGCGTAGGCGAGGGCAAGGAACTTTCAATCGATCCCCATATAGGAAAAAAAGAGAATTCCCCATGGAATTCCCTAGTTGAAAATACATATAAGTGGGGAAAGTAAAAACTAGGGAAAATGGGACATTTCCTAGTGAGAACAAGTAGGGAATCACATAAGACCTTTCCTATGTAGGAAATATTTCCTACATAGGAAAATACAAAATTTTCTATGTAGGGAATAATTCCTATATAAGAAATATTTCATATATAGGAAATTTTTTCTAGAGGTGATTCCCTAGGTACTCTCACTAGGAAATCTCTCGTTTTTCCTATTTTTTACATTCCCTACTTATATGTACTTTCAACTAGGGAATTCCATGGAAATTCTCCTTTTTCCTTATCACTTTATCTACTTTGCCCTTCCTCTTAGACATGCTAAAATCAAACAAGAAATTGCACAATAAATTTTTAACTAGAAAATTATATAGAGAATGTCATCATTTCTAAGTAAGGATCAATAACATACATCTAATGATCAAAATAGATTAAACAAATTAAAACATCAACATCTACTTCTAGCAACCAAAAGAAAAATGAAAATAATTTTAAAGGAGCATAGAACTAAAAACTAGTTAAGCAACATGTGTGTCTTGATTGTTTTATCCCTTAAATCTCCAATATGTTGCAAAGTAATAAATGTTTGTCTACCCTCTTCTCTAAATTTCAACATGGATGGCCGATAGATATCATCATATGATGGTATGCGTATCACTCCTATTGATAAGTGATCAAATATCATTAGTTAGTATAACCATTTCAAAAAATGACTCATTACCAACATAAGAAAGCTGGTAATACTTGATTCTTGGCTTGAAGAAGTGTTAAGGCAAGCAATCTCAATGTCTTCCTTTCTTGCATTGTCTCGTGTCATCTTTAGTAACTTGTTTACCTATATATACATAGAGTTAACCAAAGTTCACGATAATACAAGATTATGAAAAATTTCAACAACACAAAAGAAAGTAATTAGATATTTTGTATCAATTTGGGTCACCAAATTTGTACAAGTTTTTGATCCTTAAAGTTGGTACTTGCATCTTGACTTGAAGAAACATTATTGCAAGTAACCTTCTAATCTCCCTTTCTTACATTACCTCTTTTCCCACCTTTTGTTGTTCTTTAATCTATATTTATATATATACACACAATTACTCAAAGTTTAAAAATATAAATAACTATGAACATTTTAAATTAGACAAAGAGATTAATTAAAGCTAGCTAATCTCAAAATGAATCACCTATAAAGCAAGATGTAAAATATGTACAAATTTTAATTTTCAAAGTTTAGTAGAAATAAAGACATATATCTGTATCGTGATTTGAAGAGACATTAGGGCCAATGACCTCCTTAGCTTTCATTGTTCCATTATCCCTTGTGCCATCATTTGTGATTTTGTTACCTTTATGTACACATAATAAACCAAAGTTTAGAAACATAAGAGACATTTGTAAAACATCAAAACACGCATTTGTAAAACATCAAAACATCAAAACACGCATACCTTTTTTGCCCTGTTCTTTACACCATCTGATAGTAAATTGAGCAGGTGAAAACAAGGAATTCATTGTTCATACTTTTATGGGCTCACCAACTTCTCCTTCTGGTTTGAAGCATCTTACAGACTTCCTGTTGAACAGCGCGCAAGGGAGACGAGGAACGGAGGAAGAGAGAAGAGAAGAGAGACACGAGACACCGGAAGTGGAATCCCAGAAGTGCATCAAGTGAGCACACATTAGCTGCAACATCAGCTCCTTAGCTAGAATAAATAAAACATCAAGTAGAATAAATATAAGCTTGAACAGACGAATCAACTAAAAATAGACAAACAACAACTGGAAACAATGAAACATCAACTAGAACAACTCAACAGCTGGAATAATAATGAAACATCAGCTGAAACATATCAACAGCTGGAATGATCATGCAGGACCTGCACCCTTATGCTGACCAGCCAGTCTACTTAAAGCCTCCACCGCGTTCCACCGCCCTTATCGTGCCGCATGATGATCGTTAGAATGTCAACCTGAGCTCCGTTATTCATCTGGGAGGGCCAAACAGGTAACAAGAGGTTAGAAGAGACCTGATCCAAGGCCGCTTCTTCGTTATGAAATCTCGATGATCAACCTACAGGCGATCAGTGAGTCTAAACTTGTAAATTCATCTCCACGCAACAAAAACCCGTCGTAGATGCACCTTTACAGGCATGTTTATATGTGCATATATTCATCGTCGAACCTGCGATTTAGCCACGCAGCGCTAATAGATGCGAATGTTCCTTCAAAACAGTGTTCGGGAAAAGGCCGTTCATTTTAAGACAAAACTCGTTTGACTGAATGCGAGGAGGAACCGCTCACTTATGAAAAACTAGGCACTCCGCACCTAGACTTGCCGGGGCGGGTGCGATATTTGCGGGGGGTGGGTGTTGGACGCGTTGCATCCGCCCCTGCGTTCTCTTTTTTTTTTGTGGGGGAGATAGGGGGCTGCCACATGACACCCATCCCCCACCTCTTCTTAACTAATAGTATAGATGTAATTGAGAAGTATTTTAAACCGTTATTTTTATAATGGAATGAGAATATCCTTTTCATTCATGATTGAAGTAGAAGAGTAAGATCCTTCTAAATACATATGAAAGAAGATTTTATATAATACATATAGTGTAATTAATATTAAATAAATCTAAAACAACTCCATGTTATTACATAAAATTTAAAGTTGTAATTATTAATAGCTACCAAAATTTAAATTCCAATCAAATTAAAAATGATCAAGTTCTAAGATGGCTATCCAGCAGCCCATGTGATTTTGAGGAGCACGTTTTGAGCCAAGAAAGCAGGTTGATTCTAACATAGTTAGGTTGTGAGAATTTGAAGATGGATGCCGAGTACTCTAAGCTAAAGGATTGATCATCGTCAAGGAGCCTACTATCGCCATGTCTGTGGCTCCCTTCTTCTTCTTTGGTGTTTGTGTTGGGCCTATTTCTTTGAGAAGACTGCCTTGGTGAGATGAAAGGGAGTTGAAGGGCTTGGATAGCAAGCAATTTATGGGAAGCCAACTAGCTCACTCAGCGCGTTTAGAGGGAAATTTGCCAACATGAGCTGTGTAGCAGAGGGGTCGACATCATAATAGAAGACGTGTACCACCTCAGGCCATATCCTCAAATAGGGATCAAGTTGACATGAGTAATAAAGCACATGCGATATGAATGCTTTAGTTGATGATCTTGTTGGAAATTTTACCCTTTGTTTAGCGCTCCTTACTGTCTTCTGCCAGTTCTTCGACACGTCTAGCTATCGTGTTTTCAATCCGAATATTCAGGGTTGCGTATCCAACACGATTCTCATCCGTGCTTCCATAAACGGGTAATCATAGTTGATCAAGCATTTTGTAATTAGGAAACGAGTTCACCTTGGACTTTAAGATTATCAACCAAACGGAATTTATGGCTAGCACCATATCCCTACAAATAATAAGACAATCAAAGCTCAGTTTTGGGAAACCAAAAGTCAAGAAAGATTTAGTACAAGTGCCTATTATGGATGTGAGTTGGTGTCATTTGCAAGACTGTAAAAGAAGACCGTAAGCCTACATATATTTATGCATGGATAATGATGGAACCGATGCTCTATTGGGATGCTTAAAGAGAGAATATGTGCATTGATGTTGTATACTACTAGACCAAAGCTCGTGGTTTAAATTAGGCTTTCCAACACGCTTAATGGTAGTCCTTGCTACAAATAGGAAGAGTTGATGGTTTCTTTGCATGAGGTGGATAACAATTGATGCATCAGCAGACATCTTCTTGTTATATAAAATTCATAGGAAAAATCATTAATTCAAAGCACACACTAATGCCAGGAGACATACTCCATCGTGGATTCCGTAAAGTTTTTATTTTACGGTGGATTCTATGAGATTTTTCAGTGGATTTCATAAAATTATATTTATTTGCCAGGGCTCATATAGAAGGTGGATTCTTTGTGTGAGAAGTTGACAAAGACATTTGTCATTTTCGAGTGTCAAATTAATTTAATGTGCATGTGGGTGATTATGCAAAATACATATCAAATTAATGGACATTTATGAGTTTAGAGTGCACACTCAAATTAAATTAAGGTTAGGACATAGTTCCAACCTATTTAATTGTTTTGTAGCTGAAGACTGCTCGGTATTCACTTTTGTGGGTTTTATCTTATTATTTTCTAATAATTGTGAATGCTTCAGTTGATGTGTAGAGCAGTCGGTGATGGCGTTGGGTAGCACTAGGCGATGGAGTGATTTCAAAATACCTAAAATAATTATTATTTTTTATGGACATGTGCCTTATTACTAAAGGCGTACTGCCAATATTTATTTAAATGCACTTATTTATTAAAGTGCTTGACAAACATTTATTACTTTGTATGTACAAAGGCACTCAATTAAATATTCCATTATTTGGTATTTGTATTTGGGCATAGCATTTTGGACGCCCAAACACCTTACTTTATATTTGGGCAAGAGGAAATAAAAAGTATGCTAATTGTAAAGTGGGCTATTATTGAGCTTTGTCATAAATAAATCTATAAATACATGCATTGTGAAGGGCTCACACAAGGCATGGGGGGAGATAGCACCTAATTTGTCTTTTTGTCTCACGTGATGCAAACTCTCTTCTTTCTTTTTTTAAGCTTTTGTAGAGTTCTTTGTTCTTGGGGACCTTCCGACGTTCACTACACGGGCATACAACATCCCATTTGTGCACCAATGGTATCAAAGCGAACCTGAGATCAAGGGCTTCCAATCGCTTACCATATCACGCGAAGGCGAAGCTTCTGGAACGAACGGCTCTACAGGCTGTCTCGCAATGAACTGTCAATACATGTGTGTTTTTGGTGGTCAACAACCCCCTGTTGTACTCTTAGATTGCGAAGGACCTCTCCTAGGGGATGGAGGACTAGTTCTCAAGATCCTTTGTAAGTCGTTTTTGTGACAGAGAAGCAGAGAATAAATTTCATTAAGTTTGGAGCTTATAAGCTTAAATAGCTTAAGTAATTCTTTATCCTTCAAAATCCAACGATTGATGGCGAAAGGATGTACTCAACGGCACCGGTTCTGTTTAGAACATGTCGCCGTCCTATTTGCACTACAACAGAAACGAGGCATAGACGTGCATGTTAGACGCGCAAAGTCGGGCGCTGTCGAAGGGTTTGTGAAAGCAAAGTCGCGTCTTCAGAAGACCTTGATATATGTCAAGATGGAAGATCAATCAAATGAATAATCCAATGTCATAATAACCATACAACATTTCCAGAACTCAATCAATAAATTCTGTTTAGACTTCAGCATGTCCTACAGGTAAATAAGTGATATTTGTGTAAGGAATGGCTTTCCAAGGGAGTTTGCAACACTTGTATTTGTCTGAAGTAAATTCAACACCAGAGGAAAAGGTAAGCTAAAGTACCCTGTTCTGCAATATTTTCCTTTCAGACAGATTTCAGTTTATGTTCCAGGATAATAAGGAGGGAAAAGAGATTGGATACAAAGCATAGTTGTTATTAAGAAACTTCCCACAAGGTTATTATTTCACAAGTCCAGTTTGAAGAGATTTAGGAGATTCTTCTCAAAAGATGAGGGAATGATTCTCTGCAAGTTATTGGCATGTAGATCCCATGATCTGAAATTTACTCTGCTGACAACGAATACATGTTCCTTTGCATTCCACTCTAGGCTTTGGGCACACCACATCAATTTCCTTAATGACAAGAGAGAGCTTGTTCAAAACCAGGAGCATCAGCTCCCTTTCCAGAGAAGTTGAGTTGAATTTCAGGGCTTGAAGGTTCTCAACAGTTCTGCTGGACCAAAAAGGAGACCACTCTCACCATCGCTGATCTCAATAAGGTCCGATCCATAGCTTCCTTTTTCAATGAAATCATGGATCATTGCGGCCAGATTGTGTTTATTATCAGTACTACCATGTGCACCTTGTGAAACTAGATAGGCCTGTCCGTGCTTGTTCAAAACATCTCGATTGTTGTTGCCCTTCCAAAGTATTGTAATTTTACTTGAGTGAAATGTTTGATGCAGGAGAGATAAATCTTAAGGGAGGAATGAATTCTGAAAAGGTGTGGCCTGCTGTTGTTTTTTATAAGCTCTTTTAGCTTGAAATCCTCCCAGACAAAGGGTGTCACAAATTATAAACAGGAAAGGCACTGCAGCTGCATTATGCATTCTCTTGTCTGTTTTTGTTCCATGACCAGTCTAATAATCTGTAGACAATGGCTGGCTTGATATGCTTGCAGCCTTCAAACAAGTGTATGCTCCCGTAATCTGTCTAAACTCTGCTTCACCATGTTTCTTCAAATCAGCTGGAAGACGATCACGATGGTTTCCAGAGCTTTCTTTTTATAGGCAGCTTTGATCTGTGATAGGGAAGCATTGGGAGGAAGGCCCAGTAAGCTTCTCGCGACAGTAGGCCTCATGGTATCCTGCCAACTAACGTTTCCCGTCCGCGAGACAATTTTCTGGCCTTCTCCGTTTTCATTGTTTGTATTCACACGTTTGTACTCACACATTCATCAGTCTGGTACTCGTTCTTCATCACGAGCTCACCGTAGTAGCGTCCACGCCTCCGAGCTTTTCTGTTTCAACAATGTCCATGCCTTCGAGCTCTTCTGCCAGTTTTGTAACAGCCCGATAAAACCATCTGCAGTCGCCTTATCATTTATCGCCATGCAGTCCTCCAGTCTGAATGCAGGTGGGCTCGTCCAGCGGAAAGCGCCTCCATGCTTTGCAAATCCGAATTCCAAAGATGATTACGTTGTCTTTTGCAAAGCTTCCTTTATCGTTGCAATGACTTTTTCAACTACAGGTCAGCCCTTCAACACGTCCTTCACCACAGCGTCTTCTTACCCCATTGTTATCAATCTTCAGCAGGCTTCGTCGACTTGTCACCTTCAATGTTAGTCTTCTCCCCTCCTCCTTCGTTGTTACTTCTCCTCACGGCCTCCTTCACGCACAGTTGATGCAGTGCTCGTCAATCCACCCACCCTGTATTCCCATGTTTCTCTACCCCGAATACTCTATTTCTCCCTCCATCCCCAGATTAGTCTTCCTCTCCCCTCTCTGAACTCCTCCAAGTTTCCCGTTTTTTTTTCTCTGTTTTCTGTCGTTGAATGCTCTGTTTTTCTAATTCCCTCCTTCTCAATCACCCAAAGATGTCCCAAAGTTGGAGGAGCCCATCTCCCACAAGGCAGGATCCCTGGAAGCTGTTCTACAGCGTCCTTTTCTCAGACAAAGGAAGCGCCCTGATCATCCTCGTATTCATGAATCTCTCTCCTTGTATTGTCAGCATGCTCAGACTTCTCACCATCATCGTCATCGACTTCTTAAACGGCTCTGCATCCTTCTTTTCATCAGAAGCGCCATCGTTGTTGCTTGTATTAGAATTTGGTTTTCCCTCAGTACCATCGAGATCTCCTGTCCATGAAAACGAAGCGCCCCCCTCCAAGGTAAATCCCCATTGATCCCCCAATGCTCTATTCCTCCTTCCTTTTTTTCCCGCAGAATAAGCTACTTTTGCCTATTCCAAGACAGCCCAATATAGGCATAGCTCAATGGAGCAAATTTAATAAGACTCCTGAATTCCTCATACCGCCTGCCATGGAATAAGATCCTTATCATCCACAACAACACAATCAGTTTCTGTTACAATGCAACACCAAAAGGTCACCATGAAAATACTAAACAGAATAACCACAATCTGAAATTAACACAATGTGTTCCTTAAATCCCGTCCCACAGGCTTAGAGTACATATGTCCAACCACCACCCACACATCAAAAGGAAACACTCCAAGCTCAATTAGCAACAGGAAAGCAACTTTGAACAATGTCATCAAGTAATTCAGCCCTGCCACAACATGTCTTGTCACAGATGGAGCAGCCTCAGTCATTGAGCTCAAACCGTGAATCCGTCCTACTGTCAATGGCTCCCCTCTGCTGAGTCTACGAGCAATAGTGCTGATGGATTTTGGCAAGCAATGGTTCCAGACCTTTTTGCAGCAACATGTATCAACATAGGCTGAAAGCATCTCATCATGTTCACCACTATGCCTCTAACTCCTCCTCACTATACTCATGCGTAGAAAATAAATGTAAACACAACAACTAAGTATATACAAAGTATCAAATCACACACACAATTTTTGGGTGGTCTTCACACCTCGAATGCGCAGCAATACGATATCCACCCCCTCTAATCCTGCGCATCCTCCGGATGGGCCAACTACCCATGATCGTTATCATCAAGATCCACAAACATATCAATCTCTTCGTTATGCATTTCCGGTAGATCAACAAGATTATCTATCATATCATCTGTCTCTTCCATTGGAGTTTCTTGTCGTTGCTCTTCTCTTGAAAATTCTTCCAAAGCATAATCCTCATCATCTCTTTTCTTGAAAATCTTGATTCTTTTTCCAGCAATAGGCACTCTAAGCACTGTTCCATCCAATTCTGTCAGCTCATATGTTGCATTATCAAAGACATGTCTGACTATGTATGGCCCAAACCATCTTTTCACCATCTTCCGAAGTGTAGTATGCTGATTTTCAAGGCTGCTATCAAAGACCAATACCCAATCTCCCTCTTCTATTGCTCTTGGCCGCAAGCGATGCCTACTGTCAAACCTGTCCTTATTCCTTAGTCTAGCAACCTTCAACCTGTCAATAGCTAGCTGAATATCCTCAGGTCTCCTCTCCAACTGTCGAATCCGAAGAGCTAAGAGCTCTTCTCTCGTCAAATCCTCCTGCCAAGGTAAAACTGACCAAGTCAAAGCACAAGTCTCAATCGGCATAACAGGTTTCTGACCATACATCAACTCTGCAGGCATATATCCTGTGGTAACACTATGAGTCGTACGATCAGTCCATAAAGCAAATGGTAGAAGTCTCGGCCATTCTCCAATCCGTCCTCTGCATGCTTTGGCTAATGCTTTCACTATCGGCGGATGCCCTCTTTCACTCTTCCCATTTCCCTCTGGATTATATGCTGTGGTTAGAGCCAACTTGATTCCTAGCTGAGAGAAAATCTCCCTAGCTTCATCTGCATCCAATTCACCATGATCCGCAGTGATCTTACCCACACAACCATACCTGCAGAAAATTTCCTCCAATAAGAACTTACACACTACACTAGTGGTCTTCGTTCTCAAAGATCTGCCCTCAACATGATTGGAAATATCCTCTCTAGCCAAAACAATGTACCTCATCTGCCATAGACCCATAGGCATGGTAACCAAATCAACTACCCACTTATAATGAATGCATAGCGGATAAGTCGGATGAAGCTCATCTCTATGACACACTACTGAATACATCTGGCAGTCTGTGCAAGTCTCAACAAAGTGAGAAACATCTCTGTACATGCCTTTCCACCAATATTTCTCCTTGATTTTCTTATAAGTAGCCCATACTCCTCTATGACCAGCCCAAGGACTCTCATGAAACTCCCTCATCACCTGTAACTGTGTCTCTCTATCGCAGACAACCCGCAAAGGTAATCCGCCTCTTTTCTTCGGATGCTTCCAAAGAAATCCGTCCTTGAGAAAATAACCATAGGCTTTCCTTCTGATCTTCTTGAACTCTTCATCTGTCCATTCATCTCTTTTGCTTAGTGTACTAAGGTACCTGCCAATCTGCAACCAATCTCCAACATAAAGTTCTTCTATGAAAGCCACAATATCATAGACATGACAAACATGATCAACCATAGTGGCTGAAATTTCTGCATCATCCTCTTCTGCAAGTAGAGTCTCCTCATCATCATATCTGGCTCTAGACAACATATCCGCCACTGGATTATCCTTCCCTGCTATGTGTTTAAATTCCGGATTTAATGACTTGATGTATGCAATCCATCTCAACATAGCTATATCCGGAGTAGAGCAACTCGTGATCATGCCAATCAATGGCAAGCAATCTGTCTCTACCACAACTGAAGCTCCAATAAAGTCCTCCTTGTCACATTTGAGAGCCGTGACAATCCCCAATAACTCCCTCTTGATTTGCCGATATCTCCTTTGTCTCTCGTTTAGGACTTTTGCCCCAAACCGAATAGCATACCTATTTCCTTCTGCATCATCTTGACCCACAGCCCAACCTATGCCAATTGGACTAGTGTCAACTGTCAATACAATAGGCCTATCACAATTATAATCCGCTTTCCTGAGAGTAGGAGCATTCTGTAATAACTTCTTCAATTTCCGCATGGCTTTAGTGTGGCTCTCATCCCAATATAATTTTTTTCCCCTTTCGAAGCAGCTCATACAAACAATCTGCAATGTGTGCAAAATGAGGTATCCAAATCATATAAAACACACAAGCACCAATGAATCTCCGTACCTCTAAAGTAGTAGAACAATACTCTGCAATCTTGCCTATAGCATTCACCTTATCAGGTGAGGGTTTCCTGCCATAATATCCACACATATGCCCAACAATGACAACCTCATTCACTCCAAAAACAGATTTTTGCCCTGAAAGTGTCAAATTCACTTCTTCTAACCTGGCCAAAATGTTCTCACATGCTGAAATATGATCAGCCACAAAGTATCTGCATCCCTGCTCATTTAGGCTCTCATTCTTCTCTTCTTCTGCACACCCCTTAATGGGCACATCATCCAAGAAAGGCATAGTAAGCTGAGGTATGTAATCACGAAGGACCTTATGCATGGCATTCATCATATGCGCAACAGAATTAGTGGCACCTTGAGGCAAGGTACACATCCTGACAAGCCCAATAGGAGTTCTCATGGTGGTTATGTCCCTGCTTTCCAAAGCCAGCTGAAACTGATCATATCCTGAATACAAATCACCCAAAGAATAGATGGCACGTCCAACAAATGCCTCTGCAAACTCATCCACAATTGGACCTATACCAACATTCCTGATAGTAACTCTGTTCACTGGCTGCATGTCCTGAATAAATCGAAGAGTACCATTCTTCTTTGGAACTGTAAACCACCTGTTTGAGTATGGTGCAGATGAAGGCTCAAGGATTCCCATCCTGATTTTCTCATTCAATAAATCAATCAGCTTTGGCAAGTGTGCTTTAGGCACTGGAATAGGTCAGAGATTCC
Source organism: Lygodium microphyllum (assembly GCF_053477565.2). Taxonomy (NCBI): domain Eukaryota; kingdom Viridiplantae; phylum Streptophyta; class Polypodiopsida; order Schizaeales; family Lygodiaceae; genus Lygodium; species Lygodium microphyllum. The sequence goes on along the minus strand of NC_141146.1, from coordinate 99,985,082 downwards.
ATGGGATATGAGGAATAGTAAAAATGACCATAGGAGCAACAATATTAGGATTCACACATCCAATCTCATGTGGGACAAAAGCAAATCCCCTTCCATGACGCTCAAGCATCTCCTGAAAGCATTGCTTCTCCATGGGTAACAAGAAATCACCGTTTCCAATTTTCAATTCAGCAAGTGTCTCTACTGAAAATTTATGACCAATATGCTCCGGATTCCTCAAAATTTGCTGTTTAGCAGCCCTCTCTATTTGCTGATCACTGTCAAGTGGAAGCGGTACAGCAACCGGCTTCACCTTCTTATCCACAGTTTTGTATTTCGTGTCAACCCTGGCTTCATTATGCTCTTCTGCATTACATAAACCTTGCTGTAAATCAGCAATTCTGCACTCCAATGGCTGAATATTCTCAGCTCTCTACTCTATGGACTCCATAGAAACAGCCCCAAACTCTGAATGCTGAAATATTTCAGCAGTAAACTCTGTTGGCTGAAAATTTTCAGCCCTCTGTCTCTCTGAAAGCTGATCATAACCAGCTGGAAACTCTGTTTGCTGAATTTCTTCCGCACTCAACACTCTTTGTTGAGTTGCCTCAGCCTCTAACTCAATCTGTGACATAAAATCTGCAATTTCATGAAACATGTCCAGGGATTGCACTAATACATTACCGTGACAATTCAGCATATCAGTTTTCAGCATATCTCCCATCTCTGTCATCGTATCTGCACAAATCACACTGTCATACATCCCATCTATATGCTCATCATCCTCCAAAATTCCTGCATTTTTCAAATTTTTCTCCTTCTTGCATATATACTGCCTGGCAGCTCTAGGCAACCCAGAAGTCTTCTGATAACTCATTGAACTGTTTGCTAAAATCCCAACAAACCCGGAGGAGAAAACACCGTTGCCAGGAGGCGAGAACTCCAATCTCCTCTGCTCTGTACCACCGTCATCTCGCGAAACGGCGGTACCTAATGAAAACCCGAATCTCTCACAATGGGCAAAGGTGCATCTCTGAGAGTATCTCTGTTTCTAACATGGTTCACACATACAGTCATAAACTGAACTGCTCTCATACCATCTTTACTGCGAATCCGTGCATAAGCAAATCCATCATCCATGACCTTTGTTTCCATACGCATCTCTGTAATGAATGGCTGTCCAAGAATTATAGGATAAGAGCATGAATCCTGCACAAAGAAATGAAAATCCTCCTCTACATCACCCATCTTTCCCTTCTCTCACATGCGTTTAATCATAATAGCCTGTGATTTTCCTCACTGAGCTTGTAAAGCAATTTGAAGATCAACCTTTTGGCCTTTGACTTGATTTCTCCTAAGATTTCCACAGCCCTAATCCTCCACAATTCCTTTTTGTGGTTATCAAATTTCTAGAAATTGAATTCCACCTACTACTTGGTCTAAATCTCCACAAAATCCTTTGCAGTAGCCTCTCATCTTGGTAGTAATAGAAAAAATATGCAAGTGATTTTGTATTATATTGTTCAAATGACATATTCAATTGTCTGTATGTAGTTTCTAAACAACCTTTGCTAGAGGAAAAGGATGCAGAAGAAAGGAATGCTTGCATTATGGACTCATTACATAAGGCAAGCTACTTGTTCCTCCCTTACCAAGAGTCTTAAGAAGCAAACACTGTGCATGCAATACAGTGGTACTATCAAGGTGAACCCCTTGAGGTGTTTGAGATACAAGACACTTATGGTTCTTAAGTGGTATGTGAGTCAAGTTTTCACAAATTTTGGATGTGTGTTACGATTGTCACAAATTAGGTCACTTTGTGAGATCTTATCCAAGAAAGGTAATCAAGAGAGATACATAGGATAAAGGTCTACATTAGAAATGAAATGCGAATAATGTTTTGGTGGATGCCCAATCAAATGAAATACATAAGGACACATCACGTAGTTTAGGAGGAAAATTAAAGAGGACTGATATGCTTGGTCACTCATTGCTAGTGATGGACTCATGAATATAGTAAATCTAACATGACAAATCCATCATTAATTTATGTGGTATAAGAAACACATTGGAGAGATATGGAGGGGATCAAGACTAGACAGGATGTATGCACCACGTGATGCTAATGGATAAGTGGGTATTACTTGCCATCAGATATGCTATATTGGGGGAGTACTATGCCTTAGATTATGTCTCAATACTGATTACCCCCCCTAAGGTTAGTATCTGAGAGAAAGACTTAAAAATCTCCAAGTCCTTTTAAAATTAACATGTCTTTTCCTTCAAACAATTTTTTTGTAAAGGAATTGCAAAGTGAATAGAAAGTAATGGCTTTAGTAAAACTTGATTCCTTTGAGAAGTGGAGAGCAAGCATAAAATCTATAATATAGCTTTGCAAAAGTCATAGGGATATTAAAGATATGACGGGTAGAAAGTCACACTATATATTTAACAATTTAGAGGTATTTCTCTAAAGTCCTAAAGATTATTATCTTCCTTTTGTAGAGTTATATTAAGAATCATCAAAGTGATAAATTTCAACTACAAAGATATAATTGAAGGCTCATGAGATGATGGTAGGAGCATCCATGCACCAATCCATCTCAAAAATGAAGAAGGCATTTCAAGAAGATTTCTTCATCAACTATACTCCATTGTTGAAATATAGCTTAAATAAGTGGAGGGTTATAAAGCTACACTTGTCATCTTTTTGGGCCTAAAAGAAATGGTAAAGAGTGATATTTCCCTCTCTATTGAAAGAACTTTGGGTGTGGAAGAGACATTTTTTTCTTGATAAGGATGAATTTTTTGGAAGAAATTTAGTGGTGTGTATTTCTTTGCTAGTAGGTAGGTGTAGCAACTAGGGTTAGCAACATTCACTAATTGGCACCAAGTTCGAATGTGTGTGTGTGTGTGTGTGTGTGTGTGTGAGAGAGAGAGGTGGAAGAAGAACTAGTCTTGTGTAGGTATATCACACACACACACAGCACAATATTACTTTCAATACGGTGCACCTTGCTGCCTGGTACATGTGAATATGTGATGTCCGCTTATATAGTATATTGAAATGTGATTTTTTTAGTTTATTGTAATTGCTTGCCTAGTGCTTATAATTGTTCTATCTAGATTCATGACATTAGGGCTTGGGGTACGATTGGGGGCGGGTACACACTACCTCGGGTGGCTGGGATAGCATGCAATCCATATTTTAGTACCTTTACACACTAACTTGCAGGTAGCTTTTCACAAAACGACAGATGGCTTAGTGGTAATGATGCCCTAGACCATAACACATTGATGATGGTTCAATTATTGTCAGCCGCAACGTACTTTTTGAATGAATAGAATTTGTCACCTAGTGTGTTGGCTGTGGACGAGATTTAGGATGGGGGTGATCCCCTACCCAAAAGTGTCCAGTGTTCACAAATTTTGCGGCCTGCTATAAGGCAACATGTCATCAGTGGACACTCTCCTTTTTTGGAAATGGCTGTCCACATCGTGGTGTGTAACCGGCTCGAAAGCAAGGGCTTTGTGAAATCCTCACCTTGGTTTTGAGAGATGAGCATGTCCTATTTTTGCATGAGGTGTGCTTTGAATCAAAATCGCTTTTCTCTTATGTGTGAGGTATGCTCTAAATCAAGATTATTTTACTCTCTTGTGTGAGGTATGCTCTAAATATTCGGCCTTTCTTGCAAGATATGCTTTATAGATTCAACCCAAAATATTTCGCCCTTTCTCATACCCGGCTTGAAAGATCTCTTCACCATGTCTCGCCCTTTCTGGTATGCCAATATATGTTTGGCATGTCATCTCTCATCTGGCATCTCAAGGGGCTTCTAAAATATCAATTAGAGAAAAATAAAACATAATAGATAAACGTCAGGTGTAGAGAAGTCAATAATCGACGGGGAGGTCTAGCATCAAATACAAAGGAATGCATAGGCTGATGGAGAGAATGCTGAACCTACAAAATTGAATAATGACCTATTGTTTGGGGTGGGGGTGCTTAAAATAATGACCTGCTATTCAAGGATATATTGATCATGTGGTAGGCTTCATAGCATTGTTTTGATGCACAAATGGAAACATCGTGTACAAACAGTTGGAAAAAAGAAACAACATTAGTAAGAGAAAAAGATTCATGGTACCTAGGAGATGAAACAAGATATTGTCTTCAACTTCAAACAAGTTTTTTAGTACAATGTCACAAAGATACTCCTCAGTGTAGAATACAAACATTGTTTAGGAAATCTTTATAACTCCTTAAATGCCCTCTATGATGGCACCACTCTGCTAACTATAAGAAGTTGGCTAAGGTTTGAGAAAAAGTATAGGTGTTTCTTGTCAAGTTGGTCATGATATTTTATGTATGTTGGATAGGTGAGAAGTAGACAGAGGCAAAAAATGCAGGTGCAAATATTGTAGGAGATTATGACTTTATTGAGAAATTTTTGGTGTTTTTATGGGGGTTTTTTTAGAGGGTAACCACAAACTGTGTGGCAAAAGTTAAGTTTATGTCTTACTAGGTTTTTGGCTTAAATTTACTCATTTTCTTATGCTTGATGTGGCTAGTGTTTTTGACTTTAGTTAATTTGTAAAACTTGTGATCAATGAATAGGTGATTTTAGAGTTCAATTAGGCACGTGTTCTTTAGATTTTTTCATTTCCTCACATTGTAGCTTGAACTTACCTTATCAAGACCAATGGTGGAAGAATTCTATGAATTCGAATTGGCCTGCTGGAGCCAAGAGTGTGTATTGGAAGACCGCTTTTGCATGTGCCACAATGGGCCCTTCAATCAAGCTGAATGCAAAAAAGCTTCAAGATTACAAGTTCTCATGATTAGCTTGCAAGTGTAATTTTGTATCTAGCTATAAAATCTCCATTGGTCAGGTTGATGCCTTGGGGTCAGGCTCAAAGGCAGAATATGAGATATTCCCATGTATAGATTTGGTGTTGAGGTCTTCAATGGAGTATAGACAATCAATATATTGGACAAACCACAACAGAGAACTTGCCACTTTTCCTTTCAAGACAAGGAGATGCAAACACTACCCTACAACAGTCAATCAATATATTGGACTAGGGGATCTCTAATTACAGGGAAAAAACTTAATCCGTTGATTCAATTTTGCATAAGCTATTCCTCCGAGTGACGAATGATTTTTGTGCTAAGAAGCACTTAAAAATATTTAAAAATTTCAAATTTTGGTTCATGGGAGAAATCATTGAAGTAGTAAAAGAGAAGGCGTTCTGTTTTGAAAGTTGGAGGGAAAGATAGAAAGTTTAGTACTTTCAAAATAGCCTTACGAATGCTATGTTGAGATTGGAGAGGGAAAAAGCTAGGAAAAAGAGGGATATTTTTGAAAGGCTATGAATGGTGGGCTGGCAAAAAAGTCTCGGGGGAAAGAAGGATGACGACTAACAGGAGTTACGCATTCTGAATGGACATGAATGTGGCGGGGTGAACCAAGCAGAGGAGTACTCTGTCAAGCTCAGAAGCGGCACCAGCTATGATTCGTTCGCTGATACGGATCTTGTGGTCTATCTACTACATCCTTTGATTCAAATGTGGAGGGAGGATCTACAACAATATTTTCTGGTAATTTATCAGTAAAGCTTAAGGAGCATGGAATGGGAAAGATGATACGCAGTGGGATTTTCTGGTAATTGCACAAGCCATCCTTATGTGATAGCGACGGGGAGGCCTCGCTCTCAATCGGTTTTCATGTGCGAAAGCCACAATGGTAATGGAAGCCCTGTGTCGCCTTTCCTTGCAGTATGTCGCTTCTCTCCAAGCGATACAGAAACCCCTTGCCACACCTTGCCTGCCATGGCGAGATGGAAGTTATGACTGTTAAGGTGGTTCTACTACAAAAAGCAAATCACAGAAACGGCCATCATCAGGGTTTGTCAAGAGGTTACCTGTCCCTACGCAAAATGCAAGGTCTGAACCATCTCTCAAGGACTCTCAGGAATCCTTCAATGGGCTATTGACAGCACTAGTGAAGTGCCGAGAGAGCATTTTGCCACCCAGTCCTCAAGGACGAAGTCGAAGTTTGTGCGCAGATCACCCATCACAAAGCTGTTTGTTAATGGGGCAATTATCATTTTTGTGATTGACAATCTTGTCAAAGGTGCACAGACCACTGGGATCAACAACCTGCCCGACGATGTCACTGTTGCCCTTGCCCCTGATGCTGAATATGGGATTCGTGAGGCTTGATTGTCGCGAACCACAACACCTGGTCATTCAAAGCCTGGCCTCTGTTTGATTTTGCTTGCTTCTGACACGGTCGCACAGCAAGAAAGCACGTTGGCATAAGGCAGCCCTTCAATGTGGTTGCCTTCGCTCTGTGGTGGAGTATGATCTCTCTCTTAGACATGCTTGAAACATCTGCATTGTAGTGCAGTTTGATGCAAATGGCGGTGCCTTAAGCTCCATAATAGCTTTGCAAAAGAGTCTGCCACCTGGGCTACTAAGTTTTGGAAGGAATAAGCATGTGAAATTTGTAAATTCTTGTAGCAACCTCGTGGTACAGTCACCGTGGACATCATCCTTTGTTAGACACGTTTCTACTGGGCAAGCTGCAGGCATTGATGCCACTCACAAAAGAATCTCCAACACAGTTACGGCTTTGCCAATGGAGACAAGTGATGATGATGGCAGTGGATTGTGTACAACTTGTATGTCTTCATTGCTGCCTGTCAATGGCTCTTCTACAACAGCCAATGTTTCCTTAAGGATGTTGGTCCGTTTACATTCAACCAAAACTGTGATGATGTTGCAGAAGTGGCTGAGACCAGTTTATAAACCACCAATGGAGGCATAGCTGATGTCCTTGGCGTGATTTGAAAGACCTGCTGGTCAACCATCTGGATTTGTCCGATTTGAGAATGCTGAAACCGTGTACTTTTCACTAGAGGTGAAGACTGCACTGTGAGAGCATGGGATACAAGAATAGTTGAGCTTACTCTGAAAATATCTAGTGCTCATTCCAATTGAAGTAGGGGGCTGAGTGTATTAGATTCAAGTCATACAACAAAAGTGTTTCCATTCTCTGCTATCCATTGCTATTGTCTTCTCTTGTGGCAATCTCTTGCTGAAATTTGAATGCTGTGAACGGCCTTGAACTGTGTTGAATGTTTGGTAGACTTATAGGTCGATTGCTCAATGATTAGATCGAGAAAAGGCTCAGAATTGATGCCTAGCTGAACTCTTTCCAGTTGAACTCTTCAAGACACTTCAAGCCTATGTGCCAAAGGCATAACTATCTTCAAACCCCTGAATGTAAAACAGTTTATGAGTTACTACAGATTTTTCTGAACATGGATCTCATGTAATTTACTTGACAAGGAATATAGTAAACTTTGGCATCAAAAATTCGATTGCTTCTTGTTAGCCTCTTTCCTTGTTGCAACTTGAACTCCGTGTTCAGCAGCTCTTACACGATATCTACGACATTTCTGGTGAACCCGACGTGAAAGTGCTGCGTCAATTTTTAGCAAAATGGGAGACTCGCAAGAAGAGATGACAGATGACAATGTCATGAAGAACCTGTTTCAGTCATTTACAACCTATATGCAATAGCAAGCTCACGCGAAACGTGATAGTGATGCCATGGATGCCTTGAAAGCTGTCCAACAGGAGATGAAGCAGTTCAATGGCCAACAAGTGTCAACTTACCTCCATTTATATGAAGAAAAGATGAAGTTTTTTGGGGTTTCTCAAGATGTTTGGAGCCACTACTTCTTGCCGATCGTGGTACACGCTCTTGAAGTTCGAATTTCAGAAATTCAAGGAACACATGCTAGTTGGGCAGAGTTTAAGAAGGCTTTAAAAGATGAATATTTCCTGGAGGATACAGGTCTTATGAACCGCAAGAATTTCTTAGCATGGGTTTCTATGCCTAATAAGGGACTTTCAGTTACCGCCCTTCTGCGAGAGTTTGAGAGTCGCTATGATCAGCTGGATGGAACTGAGCAGCAAGCTTTGGAGATGCAGAAAGTGGAATTATTTTTACAAGCCGTTGATGCTCATTTACAGGAAAAGTTGGATGATCTTTTGGAAGATCAAGCTACCGATTCAGGTTTAAAGACCGAGTGGAGACATGTCATTGATGCTGTGAATGCTCTTGTTAAGAAGCAGCGCAGGAGAGTACGATTGCATCGTAATACATGATCTTCTTCTGAAAAATCCTTGGAGACCTCTTCTTCTACCCCTGCTGCAAGTTCTATGCCTAAGCCTACTCCTCCTGTTGTAAATCCACCAGTTCCTACTGCTCCAGTGCCCTTATCTGTAGATGATGTTATTAAAGGCTTGGTAGATTTGACGATTGAAGCAGTCAAAGCTGAAGTTGGAAAGTTAAAGGAGCAACTTATGTCAGTACCTGCTGTAGCACCTGCTCTAGCGATTGCTTTTCCAGCTGGCCAAAGAAAAGGGAGACGATGTATTTGGTGCGATAGTACAGAGCACCAACACTGCAGAGATTGTGATGCTTTTCAGGAAGCACGTAAGAAGAATGTAGTGTTCTGGGGACAAGATGGGAAGATATGGCTGACAGAGAGACTGGAGCACCTCTTGACATGAACTTTGGTAAGGGAGGCATGAAGAAGCTCGTTGATGATATGGCTGTGCGATCAGCTTATGTGAGTGTTAGAGGAGATGCTTCAGCTTATGGAGTCCAGCTTGAGCATAAATCAGATGGAGACTCTGCTTTATGGTCCTCTGCCTTGGAGATAGCGAGAAGAGGGAAAGTTCAGGCATCCACTATGACTTGTGTGGGCTCCAGCATCCGAGGAGAAACGGGATGGGATTCTCCTATTGACAGGTATTCTATTTTTGCTTATATGGCGAAAACACAGGGTTTAGATGCCATGGTTGAGGAAAAGAGAAAAAGAGATGAGGAGGGTCTCAGCACCTCCAAAAAGACTAGAGGGGGTGACTTTGTTTCACCACCTGTTACAGCTCCACCTATGACAAGTTCTCCAGCTCAATCAGGTCCTAAACAACCTATGGGAGACAAATAGATGAAAGAGAAGAGGCAACCAAGAAAGGAGCCAGGATTCAAGCTCTTGTCAGACCTTGATATACAGACGGATATGAGTAAGATTTTTCATGAAAGAATTTTGAATAGTGAAGTCACTTTTATTGTTGGAGAATCTCTTGGGATTGCTAGAAGAGAAATACAGGATCAGATGCAGGATCTTTTGTGGAGGAAACGACATGCGATGGAAGGACCTGCTTTACAGGGATTATGGCACGGAGCTCTTGGGGAAGAGCATGATGATGCAGTGATGGTTGAGAATGCTTCTGTCAATCCGCAATTGGAGAAAATAGTTCAGCCTATGCAGTATGAAGATGATGATACCCCTATCCTCATTCCTCGCAGCCATTTTTCACGTAGTCATTGGGCTAGAGCAACCACTGAGACGGTGGTAAGGATTGGAGAGAAACAGATTCCTTTGGTCGCTTTAGTCGATCATGGTTCCGAGATTAATCTTATTGCTCGAGGTGTTTATGAGAGTGGCAAGTGGCCTATGGATGCAGACCATGGCTGGCGCTTGAGAGCCGCCAATAATACTTCTGGTGATATGTATACTGCTTGTCCGAGCATCAGAATTTCTATTGGTAATGTTGAAGAGGATTATCATTGCTTTGTTCAGGATTCTTGCTCTTATTCGATTATTCTTGGACAGCTTTTCATTATAGAAGCAAGAATGGAGACGAAAGTGATGGATGACGGCTCAGCCTATGCACGGATACGCAGTAAGGATGGTATGCGAGCTGTTCAGTTTATGACTGTTGGGGTAAATCATCCGAGAAACAGGGACTCCTTGCGTGAGGCACCACTACCTGCGAAGGAGTTGGATTTTCATTAGGTACCGCTATCTTGCGAGATGCCAGTGGTACGGAGCGGAGAAAAGAGATCTCGCCTCCTGGCAGCCAGTCTTTCTCCACTAATTTTGTTGGTTTTTCTTCAGATAGTTTAGTGAGTTATTAGAAAATTTCAGATTTGTCTAGAGCTTCCAGGCAGTACATTGGTCGTAAGGAGAAAGAGTTGAAGATTGCAGGTATTTTGCAAGCAGAAGAGCATGTAGATGGGCTATATGAAGGGATGTCTTATGCGGATACATTGTCTGAGATGGGAACAATGCTGAAAACTGATGTATGTAAGGGTTCAAAGATCATACATGTGCAAACCTTGGATATGTTTCAGGAAATTTTTGATTTTATGCTGAAAACAGAGTTAGAGGCTGAGAAAACTCAACAAACTGAATCTATGGCTGATCTTGATCAGCTTACAGAGTTGCAGAGGGCTGAAACCTTTCAGCCAGCAGAGTTAAATGCTGGAAAAATTTAGCATATGGAGTATGAGGCTGCACCCATGCAGTCCATAGAGCCGAGGGCTGAATCCATTCAGCCAACGGAGTTTAATGCTGAAAAATTTCAGCATACAGAGTTTCAGGCTGTACCCATGCAGTCCATAGAGCAAAGGACTGAAATCTTTCAGCCAACAGAGTTGAGAGTTGCTGAAAATTTGCAGAAATTGCAGCAAAGAAAAGAGTATCTGACTAATGCCAAGGTTGACACGAAATATAAAAAAGTTGATAAGAAGGTTAAGCCAGTTGCAGGGCCGCTTCCTCCTGATAGTGATAAGCAGATAGAAAAAGCTATGAAGCAGCCTATGTTGAGAAATCCTGCAAATATTGGACATAAATTTACAGCTGAAACTCTTGCAGAATTGAAGATTGGAAATGATGATTTCTTGCTTTCAGTGGAAAAAGAATGCTTTAGAGAGATGCTTGGATGTCATGGTAAGGCGTTTGCTTTCTTTCCTCATGAAATTGGCTGCATTAGTCCCGAATTGGTTGCACCTATGGTCATCTTCACTATCCCTCATGTGCCATGGAATATACGTCCTATACATGTGCCTAGAGCACACTTGCCAAAAATGATAGAGTTACTGAATGAGAAGATTAAGATGGGGATTTTGGAACCCTCTTCTGCGCCCTATTCTAACAGGTGGTTTACTGTACCAAAGAAGAATGGTACTTTGAGATTTATTCAGGATATGCAGCCCGTGAACAAAGTGACAATCAGGAATGTGGGAACAGGTCTAGTTGTGGATGAATTTGCTGAGGCTTTTGCAGGACGAGCCATCTATTCTCTAGGTGACTTGTATTCTGGTTATGATCAGTTTCAGCTTGCCTTGGAAAGCAGGGATATTACTACTATGCGGACACCTATTGGTCTTGTGAGGATGTGTACCTTGCCTCAAGGTGCCACCAACTCAGTTGCTCATATGATGAATGCTATGCATAGAGTTCTATGAGACTATATTCCGCAGTTTACCATGCCTTTCCTAGATGATGTGCCTATTAAGGGTTGTGCAGAAGAAGAAAAGAATGAAAGTCTTGATTTGCGAGGATGTAGACAGTTTGTGGCTGAACACTTAGTTGCTTGTGAGCGAATATTGACACGATTAGAGGAGGTGAACTTGACTCTTTCAGGGGTGAAATCTGTCTTTGGTGTTAATGAAGTCATCATAGTTGGGTATATGGTTGGATATTATGGCAGGAAGCCTTCACTTGCAAAGGTGGATGCCATAAGCAGGATTGTAGAGTATTGCTCGACTACTTCAGAGGTGCGGAGATTTGTGGGAGCTTGTGTATTTTACATGATTTGGATTCCTCATTTTGCTCACATAGCAGATGTTCTCTATCAACTACTTCGAAAGGGGCAGAAATTTCATTAGGATGAGAAGCATTCGAAAGCCATGCGTAAACTCAAGAAGCTGTTGCAGTCAGCTCCTACTCTTCGCAAGGTGGATTATCAGTGTGGACGGCCAATCATGTTGACAGTTGATACTAGCCCCATTGGCATAGGCTGGGTAGTGGGACAGGATGATGCTGATGGAAATAGATATGCAATCCGCTTTAGAGCTAAAGTTCTTAATGAGCGACAGAGGAGATATCCGCAGATTAAAAGAGAGTTGTGGGGAGTAGTCACTGCACTGAAGTGTGATAAAGGGCATTTTATTGGAGCTTCAGTTGTTGTGGAAACAGATTGTTTGCCTTTGCTTGGCATGATTACTAGCTGTTCGACTCCAGATATAGCGATGCTTCGGTGGATTGCCTACATCAAATCATTGAATCCAGAATTTCGACACATAGCAAGGAAAGATAATCCAGTTGCTGACATGCTATCTAGAGCGAGATATGAGGATGAGGAGTCAATGCTTGCAGAAGATGATGAGACAGAGTTTGCAGCTTCTGTCCTTGTTCATGATTGTCATGTATCTACTATTGAAGCCTTTATTGAAGAACTCTATGTTGATGAGTGGCTGCAAATTGGACAGTATCTAAGTTCATTGACTCGAAGAGCTAATTGGACAGATGATGAATTCAAGAAAATCAGAAGAAAGGCTTATGGGTATTTTTTGAAAGATGGTTTTCTTTCGAAGCATCCAAAGAAGAGAGGCGCCTTACCCTTGAGAGTAGTTTGTGAGGTAGCAATGCAGATATAGATTATGCGAGAGTTTCATGAGAGCTCATGGGCTGGTCATAGAGGTGTATGGGCTACCTATGAGAAAATCAAAGAAAGATACTGGTGGAAAGGGATGTATAAAGATGTTTCCCACTTTGTGGAGACTTACAGGGACTGTCAGCTTTACTCTTTAGTGCGGCATCGTGATGAGTTGCATCCGACCTATCCACTATGTATGCATTATAAGTGGGTGGTAGACTTGGTTACTTTGCCAGTGGGACTTTGGCAGATGAGGTATCTTGTCTTGGCTAGGGAGGACCTTACAAACTATGTTGAAGGCAAATCTTTGCGGACGAAGACCACCACTACAGTATGTAAATTCTTGTTGGAAGAAATATTTTGCAGGTATGGATGTATAGGCAAAATTACAGATGATTGTGGAGAGCTAGATGCAAATGAAGCTAGAGAATTTTTCTCACGGCTTGGGATTAAGTTGGCTCTTACTTCTGCCTATAATCCAGAGGGAAATGGCAAGAGTGAAAGAGGACATCCGCCGATAGTTAAGGCATTGGCAAAATCTTGTAGAGGTCGGATTGGAGATTGGTCGAGATTACTACCTTTTGCATTGTGGGCAGATCGCTCTACACATAGCGTGACTACTGGATATATGCCTGTAGAGTTGATGTATGGGCAAAAACCTGTCATGCCTACAGAAATCTGTGCTCTCACGTGGAGTGCTCTTCCATCGCAAGAGAATTTATCAAGGGAGGAGCTTCTAGCTCTTCAGATTCGTCAACTAGAGAGAAGGACAGAAGATGTGCAGCTAGCAGTTGATCGTTTGAAGGCAGCCCGACTCAGAAACAAGGACAGGTTTGAGTTGAGGCATCGCTTGAGGCCTAGAGCCATAAAAGAAGGAGATTGGGTTCTAGTCTACGACAGTAGTCTAGAGAATCACCATAGTAGCATGAGAAAAATGGTTCAAAGATGGTTTGGACCGTATGAGGTGAAACAGGATTTTGACAATGCTACCTATGAGTTGGCTGAATTAGATGGAACGGTATTGAGGGTGCCCATTGCTGGAAAACGAGTCAAGATTTTCAAGAGAAGAGAAGATGAAGAGTATTCACTTGAAGCATTGGCAGAAGAAGAGCAGGTAGAAGAAAGTCTAGCAGAAGAAGCAGAGAATATGGATGATGAAGCTGATGGAGAAACAGGCCTACTAGAAACTGATGAAGGTCTGGACCTGTTTGTGGACTTGGATGATCCTGGATAGTTGGCTCATCCAGAGGATGCTCAGGTTTAGAGGGGATTGATGTCGTGCTGCTGCGCATCCGAGCCGTAAATACCTCCATTTTTGTTGTGCATTTGTGTTATCTTTTCGCGTGTGATTCATTGTGTGTGATTGATGCATTAAGATAATCCGTCCTTTCAGTACCCGCATCCAATGTACATACTCCACTTGTGTGTTTGTGTTTATGTGTGTTTCAGATTGTATGCATGTTGTATGTGTGACAGAAAAATATGAAAAACTAATGCCAAAGGACATTATCAAGCTGATAATTTCAATAATGATCTCTAAGAAAAGTGCAGGAAATCGTGGAATCAAATGAGGCGAATGGAGGAGATGAACCAGAGAGCTTTGTGACATCGAAGGTCGTTGAAGCATTGAATCAAATCATGCTATTGTGCTAATTTTCTGATGCTTGTCGTTCATGTCATCCATGGCTGAACTTATGGACCTTGCTTCGATTGGATCACAACAGAAATCCTTTGCTATATCTGATTTCAAAGGTTGGTTATAAATTGGTGCATTTGATACCATGGATTCATGGGAGAAATCATTGAAGTAGTAAAAGAGAAGGCTTTCTGTTTTGAAAGTTGGAGGGAAAGATAGAAATTTTGGTACTTTCAGAATAGCCTTACGAATGCTATGTTGAGATTGGAGAGGGAAAAAGCTAGGAAAAAGGGGGATATTTTTGAAAGGCTATGAATGGCGGGCTGGCAGAAAAGTCTGGGGGGAAAGAAGGATGACGACTAACAGGAGTTATGCATTCTGAATGGACATGAATGTGGGGGGGTGAACCAAGCAGAGGAGTACTCTGTCAAGCTCAGAAGCGGCACTAGCTATGATTCGTTTGCTGATACGGATCTTGTGGTCTATCTACTGCATCCTTTGATTCAAATGTGGAGGGAGGATCTACAGCAATATTTTCTGGTAATATATCAGTAAAGCTTAAGGAGCATGGAATGGGAAAGATGATACGCAGTGGGATTTTCTGGTAATTGCACAAGCCATCCTTATGTGATAGCGACGGGGAGGCCTCGCTCTCAATCGGTTTTCATGTGCGAAAGCCACAGTGGTAATGGAAGCCCTGTGTCGCCTTTCCTTGCAGTACGTCGCTTCTCTCCAAGCGATACAGAAACCCCTTGCCACACCTTGTCTGCCATGGCGAGATGGAAGTTATGACTGTTAAGGTGGTTCTACTACAAAAAGCAAATCATAGAAACGGTCATCATCAGGGTTTGTCAAGAGGTTACCTGTCCCTACACAAAATGCAAGGTCTGAACCATCTCTCAAGGACTCTCGGGAATCCTTCAATGGGCTATTGACAGCACTAGTGAAGCGCCGAGAGAGCATTTTGCCACCCAGTCCTCAAGGCTGAAGTCGAAGTTTGTGTGCAGATCACCCATCACAAAGCTGTTTGTTAATGGGGCAATTATCATTTTTGTGATTGACAATCTTGTCAAAGGTGCACAGACCACTGGCATCAACAACCTGCCCAACGATGTCGCTGCTGCCCTTGCCCCTGATGTTGAATATCGGATTCGTGAGGCTTGATTGTCGCGAACCACAGCACCTGGTCATTCAAAGCCTGGCCTCTGTTTGATTTTGCTTGCTTTTGACACGGTCGCACAGCAAGCAAGCACGTTGGCATAAGGCAGCCCTTCAATGTGGTTGCCTTCGCTCTGTGGTGGAGTATGATCTCTCTCTTAGACATGCTTGAAACATCTGCATTGCAGTGCAGTTTGATGCAAATGGCGGTGCTTTAAGCTCCACAGTAGCTTCACAGAACAGTTTGCCACCTGGGCTGCTAAGTTTTGGAAGGAATAAGCATGTGAAATTTGTAAATTCTTGTAGCAACCTCCTGGTATAGTCACCGTGGACATCATGCTTTGTTAGACACATTTCTACTGAGCAAGCTACAGGGATTGATGCCACTCACAAAAGAATCTCCAACACAGTTACGGCTTTGCCAATGGAGACAAGTGATTATGATGGCAGTGGATTGTGTACAACTTGTATGCCTTCACTGCTGCCTGTCAATGGCTCTTCTACAATAGCCAATGTTTCCTTAAGGATGTTGGTCCGTTTACATTCAACCAAAATTGTGATGATGTTGCAGAAGTGGCTGAAACCAGTTTATAAACCACCAATGGAGGCATAGCTGATGTCCTTGGCGTGATTTGAAAGACCTGCCGGTCAACCATCTGGATTTGTCCAATTTGAGAATGCTGAAACCGTGTACTTTTCACTAGAGGTGAAGACTACATTGTGAGAGCATGGGATACAAGAATAGCTGAGCTTACTCTGAAAATATCTGGTGCTCATTCCAATCGAAGTAGGGGGCTGAGTGTATTGGATTGAAGTCATACAACAGAAGTGTTTCCATTCTCTGCTATCCATTGCTATTGTCTTCTCTTGTGGCAATCTCTTGTTGAAATTTGAATGCTGTGAACAGCCTTGAACTATGCTGAATGTTTGGTAGACTTATAGGTTGATTGCTCAATGATTAGATCGAGAAAAGGCTCAGAATTGATGCCTAGTTGAACTCTTTCTAGCTGAACTCAAGAGAAAGTTCAACATATGAGTTAGAAGACTTGGATATAATTCAAGAGCATGAAGACATAGAGGAAGAAGATGAAGACATTGACATGGTAGAAGATACTTCTTCTGACACTGCAGATCTGTAAGACTTTGGCACATGCCAGAGGAAGTGCAGGTTAGGAGGGGGTGGATATCATGCCACTACAAGCACACCGTGTAAAACGCATGCCTTGCTTCATTATGGATGAAGTATGCTTTGCACCACTCGTTACTCATAATCAATCTCTATTTACAAGTGAACACCTTACATGACTTTACTATTCAAATGCTAATCGCTTCCATCAGTCATTTCAACAATCATTAGAGTTAAGGCACCCACATAGTTATGTTATACACAACCAATCATGAAGGAATTCTTTTTTGAAATGATAAGTTAGTATTATCATCTACATTGGCTTCTATATGTGTTTGATTATCAATAACCAACTCAGGAAATGGCTCACTTTCCTCCAACCACACCAAGATATCTTCTCTCGGGATATGGCTTCTATATGTGTTCGATTATCAATAACCAACTCACAACATCGCTCACTTTCCTCCAACCACACCAAGATATCGTCTCTTGGGATGTGGCTAGTTTTTCATCACCAAATGGAGCATTGAATATCAAATATATGGAGATGCTTCATGCATCCTTCCCACTTCTTTCTTCTTTCCCAATTTCAAGTGAGCCTTGTACTCATCCTGCAATAAACAAATTCTCTCTTCCTTGTTGTTCGATGTTTTTTCTCCAATGAACTGTGTTCTAGAGGAACCTATCTTTCCATCCTTATCATGAACTTAATCACTCAAAGGACTTTACTCCAAAGTGGTCGACTTGATTTGTCCCTTCATAATAGTGCTTATCATGGTGATCCCCTTCATGTTTCCTAAGATGATACTGCTATATGTCTTGTTGATCCTCTAGGTGTTCATGATGCACTCTTCAGCCTTGATTCACATCTTTGCTAGTATGTAGTGGAGTTTGAATTGTCTTTCCTAAGTTCAAATTGGATATAGATCTTTGTTCTAGGATTGAATGGTCCCATTTTCCAATGGCTAAACTAATGAATAAGACAACACATTCTTGAATAATGGATAGAATGCAAGAACATGCAAAGATTCAAGAGCTAAGAACGATGACATTTCATTAAAAAACAGGGACATCACACATCATATCTCTCTCTCTCTCCATGGTGAAAGAGAGTCAAGACTTTGATTGAATTTATGGATGGAATGTTTGTCCAATCTTTTGGTCATGATGATTAGTCCTTAATCTTGTTGGAATGGGACACTACAAGGATATAGGAGAATAGTGATGGCAATTTCTAACGCATATTAGTAGCATCGCTATTTGTGTCGCAAATATCAACAGTACTCAGAAGAAAACAAGCGGGCCAAAGCTCGAGCGTAGCATTTTGTGTGTAAGAACAAAAGAGGGAGCGAAAGAGAGAACAAACTGTACCGTGCGTTTGAGAGGGAGAGAGAGAGAAAGAGAGAAAGAGGGAGAATAAGAGCTTCTCACCACCGCCGCCACCATTTGCAAAGAAGAGGAGCAAGTGTACGAACGACGAAGAGGAGCTGCCATCACGAAGAGGAGCTGCCAAATCCATCCTTGGACCTTTACGGTGAGTGCAGTTGCTCCCTCTTAGTTTGTTTTTGTTTTTCTCCTTTTCTTTTGCTTGTTTTTGTTAAAAATGATGTGTCCTAAGAGAGAAAGAGAGGAAATGAGAGAGGGAGAGGAAGAGAGAAAAAGAAATAAGGAACAAGAGAGAGAGGGAATAAACATGAAACATAATAAAGAAAGAGAGAAAGAGAGAGAGAGGGTATCAAGAATCGTGTGGTGGGGAGACTTGCTCAAGATGCTGCGCCGAACACACACAGAATGCACAAGGAGAAGCTCACTCAAGAGACAAGAAGAGAGATGGAGGCCAAAACGTTTTCTTGCTGATTTCTTATTCTTCTTCCACACACTTTACAATGTACACAAAGTATAGATAAGATACAACATAAAGGAAAGTGGCCTACTAAGTTAAACAATGTATAACCGACTACACTAATCGATTAGCGCTATAACTATGCCAGCTATAAATAGGTGTAACAACTTGAATATAATAAGTAATGAGTCAGTGGCCATGTGAGAGTCATAATGACTGCTGACATGCTAAGTGTAGACGTGTGGAACCATCTAACCAGGCGGTCCATCATTAATATCCGCATGTGTTGAGCTTGTCATCTCAACACTCCCCCTCAAGCTCAACTGCATCTCTGCAACTCCAAGTAAGCTTCGAAACTTTTAAAGCTTCTCTGTACCCAATGCATTCATGAAGATGTCAGCTATCTGATTATATGTGCTGACATACACCAAGTCAATCTCACCTGCTAGTACCTTCTCTCTCACAAAGTGGTAGTGTACCTCAATATGTTTTGTCGTGGCATGGAACACAGGGTTCCTAGCCAACTGTATACCGCTCATGTTGTCACAATAAATGACAATTGGACCTTCCACCTTCACATCTAAATCAGCCGATAACTTTTGCAGCCATACTACCTCACATGCTGCAACATCAGCACCTCTATACTCGACAAAGCAACTGTAGATTGCTTTTTGCTGCTCCAAGTAATTGCTGCACTACCAAGAGAGAACATGTATCCGCTGGTAGATCTTCTATCAGATATACTACCAGCCCAATCTGCATCTGTGTATCCAAACACCTGTACATCTGTACCTGCCTCATAGAAAAGTCCATAATGTAATGTGGACTTCACATATCTCAATATGCATCTAACTGCATCCAAATGTGGCTTTCTAGGTACTTGCATAAACTGACTCACAAGACCAACAACGTAGCTCAAGTCTGGCCTTGTAATGGTCATGTATATCAAACTCCCCACTATCCTCTTGAACATAGTAGGGTCTTCTATCTCATTCCCAACATCAACACTTAACTTTACATTCTGCTCAAACGGGACTAAAAGTGGTTTGTATGCTGTCATACCATACTTGGACAACATATCCAAGCCATACTATCTTTGGGATAGCCATATACCATCATCACATCTGATCACCTCAATGCCAAGGAAGTACCTTAGCTCACCTAAATCCTTCATCTTAAACTTCTTCTTCAAAAAGTCCTTGACTTCAGCAATCCCACTATCACTATTACCTGTAATAATCAAGTCATCCACATAGATGACTATGATGACCAAACCTGCATCTCCATTTCTCACATAAAGTGAGTGATCAGTATCAGAAATATAAAAGCCAATATTGACAAGATACTCTCTGATCTTGTCAGACCATGCTCTAGGTGCTTACTTGAGCCCATAGAGCAGCTTCTTCAACCTGCACACATACGTGGGATGCTCTAAATCTTCATAACCTGCTGGCTGATCCATATACACTTCTTCCTACAAATCACCATGCAAGAAGGTATTCTACACATCCATTTGCTGCAACCTCCAACCTTTGGCTGCTGCCAAAGCAATCACACATCTGATAGTTTCCATCCTAGCAACTGGACTGAAGTTTTCATCATAATCTATGCCATATGTCTGGGTAGAGCCTTTTGCAACCAGCCTAGCTTTGTACCCACTAATAGAACCATCTGTATTGTGCTTAATCTCATAAACCCACTTACATGCAATAGCTTTCTTTCCCTTTGGCAATGATACTAGATCCCAAGTCTTATTGTCCTTTAATGCAACCAGCTTCTCATCCATTGCTGCATCCCAATGAGCATGACCAATAGCCTCCTCAAAACATGTGGGCTCAACATCCTCAATCACTTTCACCATATAAGCATAATGGTGAGTTGCATAATCTTCAAAACCAAATCTGTTAAGAGGGTATCTCACCCTACTAGACCTGCGTACCACTGGATCACTCAATGGAGTCTTTGCATTGATGCATGCTCTCTCCACACCTGGACTCCTCACTAAAGGAATGCCAAGCTCATCATCCAAGCTCTCTAAGCCACTGGAGTCTCCATCAAGAATTGTATCAATGCCATCTGAAACTTTATTCTTTCCTTTATCTTTACCTGTAGTGCTACTAGATGCACCTAAAGATGTAGAGCTACTCCTTAGTCTCCCAGACCAAGGACTATCAGATGATATCTCTGGTCCACTACGAGTTCGTGATTCTTGCTTTTCAGCCTGCACATGAGTGTCATGATGATCATCATCATCCAATGCATCACCACTAGATGCATACCAACTGCTCATTTAATCAAAGATGACATCCCTGCTCACTCTGAACTTACATGTGATAGGGTTATAACAATGATACCCTTTTTGCTCTAAAGAGTATCCAATAAAAACACATTTTTATGCCTTTGGATCAAGATTCTTCCGTAGCTCATCTGGCACATGAACGTATGCAACATAGCCAAATACCTTCAAGTGCGATACATCAGGCTTCTTGCCAGTAAAGCATTCTTCACGAGTCATACCATGAACTGCAGCTGTGGGAGTTCTGTTCATAATATAAACAACAATATGAATAGCCTCAGACAAAAAATGCTTAGGCATATTCTTTTCAGCCATCAAGGCGCGTGCAGCTTCTGCAATATGCCTGTTTTTTCTTTTTGCAACCCCATTTTGCTGTGGGCTATACCTGCATGTGAACTGTCTCTTTATCCCATGAGACCTCAGAAAATCACTGAACTCATTCAAGAGGTACTCTCCCCCTCCATTTGACCTCAAGCACTTTACTTTCAGTCTGTTTCTCTTTCAACTACAACCTTGAAAGTTCTAAAGTGCTCAAATACTTCACTCTTTTCTTTCATAAAATATACCCACAGCTTTTTAGAACAATCATCAATGAATGTGACAAAGTATGAGCTGCCTCCAAGAGATACATTTTGTGTAGGCCCCCAAATATTTGTATGCACAACATCAAGGATATTCCTGCTTACATCTCTTTCATGTGAAAAGGGTTGTCTTGCCTGCTTACCAAACTAACATGCTTCGCATATCGTATGAAATTCTGCAATTCTAAATGTAGGCAAACCTGTAACCAACCCTTTGGACTGCATTAATTTCAGCCTTTGTACATTTGCATGTCCAATGAGTTTGTGCCAAATTTCAATATCTGCAAAAACACATTTCCTTTAGCATACATAGCAGCATTCATAGTAGGAATTCCAGCATCCAGAGTAAACATACATCCAACTCTACTTCCCTTTGCAACCAACCTGCACTTGTCATTGAAGTCTTCTACAAAGCAGCCTTTGCATTAAATCCCACTTGCAGCCCTTGCTCTACCATTTGACTGACTAACACCAAGTTCTTTGTAATAGATGGCACATGCAATACATCTGAAAGACTCTTTGTCTTACCATCATGCAAGGACAAGGGAACTTTTCTAATGTGTAAAATTGGGTGGCATGAATCATCACCCGTCTGCACATAACCTATATTTTGCAAATCCCTGCATCTCTCCAAAACCATTCTGCATGGCTAGTCATATGATTGGATACACTTGAATCAACATACCAAACATCATCATGTGTTCCCTTTCCTGTAACAGTATTCAGCATATGCTGCATAACAAACAGACGTTCATTTTTGTCTTCATTTTGTCGTGAGGACGATGCATAGTTTCCTTGCTGCAACTTACCACTACGAATATTATCTTTCTTAATATAACATTGGGCTGCAATATGACCTGTTTTGCCACGGTAGTGACACACAATACTAGAGTTGTTACAACCTCTGTTCTGCCATCCACCTCTTCCTCTAAAGCTCCCACTGCCTCTAAAGTTACCACGACCTCCTGAAACCTGCATATCGCCAAATTACTGATTCAATTTATTTTGCAGGTTGTCACTACCATGTCCTGTACCACGGCCTCTTGGAGAGGATCTACCATGTCCCCTTCCTGAACTCGAGTAAAATGCTTGGACATGTTCACCATTTCTTTCAAATGAATCACCCTGCATATTGATCTCTTCAGTAATCATGAGAGAGATTAGCTCATAAAAATCTAGAAATTGCTTCTGTACATATACTGAAGTAACAAATGATTTCCATGCTTTCTCGTTGTTAAGTCCACTCAGAGTGGATGAAACCAAATCATCATCATCCGGCATTGCATCAATCGCTGCTAAAGCATCTGCAATGCTCCTCACCTTCAACACATACTCATGGACAGACATTTTCCCTTTCTTCAAGGCATTCAACTCTTGCTTGAGTTGAATCTTTCGTGCCTTTGTGTTTACTGAAAACATACTCTCAAAAATCGTCCAAGTTGCATGTGAAGTTTTTACATTCTTGATATGTCTCAGCATAATATTATCAATTACTGCAGATAGCCAATACATCACCTTTTTGTCTTTCACATTCCACTCTTTCCATACTCGCTAAAGAGACAAGAAGAGAGATGGAGACCAAATCATTTTCTTGCTGGTTTCTTCTTATTCTTCCACACACTTTACAATATACACAAAGTATAGATAAGATACAACATAAAGGAAAGTAGTCTACTAAGTCAAACAATGCATAATCAACTACACTAGTCGACTGGCGCTATAACTATGCCAGCTGTAAATAGGTGTAAGAACCTGAATATAATAAGTAATGAGTCAATGGCCATGTGAGAGTCATAATGACCACCGACGTGCTAAGTGTAGATGTGTGGACCCATCTAACCAGGTCCATCATTAATGTCTGCACGTGTTGAGCTTGTCAT
This sequence comes from Lygodium microphyllum, assembly GCF_053477565.2. Taxonomy (NCBI): domain Eukaryota; kingdom Viridiplantae; phylum Streptophyta; class Polypodiopsida; order Schizaeales; family Lygodiaceae; genus Lygodium; species Lygodium microphyllum. The sequence continues at coordinate 99,962,054 of NC_141146.1, read as the reverse complement.
CTCAATAGAGGGAGGGAGAGAGGCAAATGAGTGGATAAAAAACAAAGAGATGGTAAGATCTTATTCTTTAATTTCTTCTTTTCTTGTTATTAGTAGTAGTAGTAGTAGTACTAGTAGTAGTAGTAGTTCTTTAATTTCTTTTTTTCTTGTTTGTGGTAGTGGTAGTTCTTTAATTTCTTCTTTTCTTGTTTTTTTTAAAATAGTAGTAGTAGTAGTAGATATATATATATATATATATATATATATACATACATATATATATATATATATATATATATATATATATATATGTTTTGTTAAAGGTACACCTTGGATGTGTTCGATGCTTCGGGAAGGCGAGTAGTAGTAGTGGTGGTGGTGGTGGTGGTGGTGGTGGTAGTAGTAGTAGTAGTAGTAGTAGTAGTAGTAGTAGTAGTAGTAGTAGTAGTAGTAGTAGGTAGAGAGAGAGAGAGAGAGGTTTTGTTAAAGGTGCATCTTTGGTGTGTTCGAGAAGGCAAGTACTAGTAGTAGTAGTGGTCCAGTGCAATACCACTGTGGGACGAGAAACACTCCGATATAGGGCAACTACTCCCTCATCCCCATGCATAGTATATTAGACTTTACATACTCTAGACCCATCCATAGGTAGGTGAAGACTTTATATACGTTAATTTTTTTGAGTTACAAGAGAAGAAATCCCTTCTCAAAAAATTTAAGAAAGAGAAAAAGAATGATAATAAAACCAAATTGTTTGTCGTAACGTAGATCAAATGGAAAATGATGAAGGCCATGATGTTCAAGATCATGAGGCATATCTTAATCAACGTGTCCCATGTTCTTGCTCTCAATGTAAGTTGGCAATTAGACGAAAACGTCGATTGTCTATGGAACACGTACGACGCTTTGGCGAGTTTCAATCAGAGATCATTGATCAAGCAATCTCAGATTTTGAGAAAACGGTAGGAAAAATATATATCAATCATGCATTGTATTTGCAAACTAATTGAATGTCATATACAAAAACATTGGATGTGGCCGTAAAATTTATTACAGGGAGGTGACATCTCATCCCAAGGAGAAGTGCACCCTTTGCGGCCAGTTAGAAGAGTTCATGGGTGTGCGATGGATAGAGTGCCTAAGCCAATCCACCACTTGGAAGGTACTACCCAATCTATACCATCAATACTAGAGGAGACAGATAGCCTTCTAGAATTTTCTACAATCTTGGAGCCTGAGATGGAGGCAATGATCGATGCATTGATGCCCATGGATGTCGAGAAATATGATTCGCTTAGAGAGGAAGCATCCATACCATTATATGATGGGTGCCAGGTATTTGGCCTGAAGACACTTCTTGCACTCCTAAGTGTGCAATCAAAATATAGGTGGAGCGATGCGAGTGTGATTGAGTTGTTTAGGTACCTTCTATGTATGCTTTGTTGATTTCTTTTCGGCACTATCATTAAAAAAAAATTGTGCTTTTTCAAGGTGTTTTATGAATTTTTTTCAAGTTACTAAAGTATCATATATTACCACTTACAAATACCATGCCCGAGTCTCGTGATGTTACACAACATGTTCTATGAAAGCTTGGCATGGACTACAACATCATCCATGCATGTATCAATGATTGCGTACTATTTCGAGGAGAATATGAGACTATGGAGACATGTCCATAGTGTAGTACTCACAAGTATGGAGAGGACTTGCAAGGGTAAACTATCCCTCAAAAAGTTCTTAGACACTTTTCACTTATCCCTCGTATACATAACATGTTTCGTACGTCTGGCATGACAAGCTTAACAATGTGGCATGCACAGAATAGATCCACAGATGGAGTCCAACAAATATCAACAGATTTGCGCGCACGGAGCCACATTGACTCTACCTTTCCAGGCTTTGCCCGAGAGCCAATGAATATTCGGCTTGGTCTTGCTATGCATGGTGTGAACCCATTCGGTCTGCACTCAACTTCTTACAGTGTGTGGCATTGTTATGTGAGCGGTGATCAAGATCAAGCCTCACTCACAACCCGATAACGAGACATTAAGGAGTGCCAGTTGGGATAATTGACTTTTTTGGATGCACAACACAACATAAAAATTTAAATATTTTGAAAGACATCACACGAACCACACACAAAAAACAAAACAATAAACAACACCTCTTGTAGCTCAAGTCAATTCAAACCCAAATTCGAGTAGAGCATCACAACACCACAACACAACAAAAAAAAACAATTTTAAAAATAAAAAAGTGAAATATATTCTCGTACCTTGAGCCGACACTCGGCGCCTTAACACCCAAAAGCTTCAACTTTCAAATTGGCATGACAAGAGCTCACTCTAGCATGCGACCCTCCTCTCTCCTCTCTCACAAAAAATACAATTGTACAAGAGAGGGAAGGCCCCTAACTCTTCAATCTCCTTTCCTTATATAGTTTTCTATCCACACTCACATACATTAGACTTTTTGCTTTCAGCTTTTGGCTTTTGCTTTTCTACTACTTTTCACTATTTTTGTTTTTTCTGCTCCATGCTTGTTTGCAACTTGTTTGGATCATAACTTCATCACTTGAACTCCGAATATAGTTTTTCAGGTACTCAAAACGATCGGAATGCATCTCGTTGACAAGGTAATGTGAGCAGAATTACGAATATCCATAAAAAATGGTTAAAAATATTGATTTTCGTAAATCACATCATTTTTCTCCATCTTTTATCCTGGACAACTTATTCCCTTCCTTGGCCTATTGTTACTGTAATTGCACACACTTTCAACACACATGTCCTCTTTTTCTTCAAGAAATACACATTGATGATGTAAAACGTATGATCTTTTCCTTTTATCCTTGAGTCTTCAAAATAAAAATTCTCTAGATATGAACTTGTTTTTTTTTTAAAATACAGTGTATCCTAGCAAGAATATGCTATGAAAGAGAACTCTGTGCACAACCATACTGCATATAGCCTGCAGCAGATCTCATGCCGTGCTAGTACTCAATGATGGTGCAAAACGTGCATAATCCCAACCCATGGCATGGAAGTATTTGATAAGAATAGGAGACGACCCCTGAGTGTAGTGCATCAACAAGTGCAACGTGAAGTGCTCGTGAATCCACAATGTTCGGTAGCTACTAGCAGACTCTAGCTCCTACCTATTCAAAACAATACCAAGCTTGACCAAGGCTATCAAGTTTCACACTCAACAAATCAAACAAAATAATAGAAATAAATCCTAAGCCAGACAAACACAAAAAATCCAATTACAAAACAACAAAACAAACAGTCACACAAATAACTAAGCTAGCAGAAACCAAGCCTAACTACAATTTAACTAGGGGTTTTCAGTTTTAAAAAATGCTTGACAGCGTGTAGTCCTTGTTAACTACAACATCCCTCCATGGCTTTCTATGAAGAAAGGTTATCTCATTCTTAGCTTGCTCATTCCGGGCCGCTACAAAGTCAAGAATATGGACGTGTATCTTCGTCCATTAGTTGATGAGCTTAAGATTTTGTGGAAGGAGGGGGTCATGGTGGAAGATATAAGCAACGCGATGGTCGATGGTCCACCAATATTCAAGCCATTCTCATGTGGACCATGCATGAATTTTCGAGATTCAGGGAGTGATTAGGTAAGTAGGCTATCATTCTCGTTGGTAATACCTATCATAGCTCGTTCAAGTTTGTATTCACTGTAGAGGTGTTGGGAAAGGTCTGGTTACCTCACGTTATCATGCATGTCCATTGTGTGGGCCACAATTAGACTCTCAAATGTCAGGAACCATGAAGAAGATGGTATATCAAGGACACGCCGCTTTCCTTCCGGAGAATCATGAACTCAGGGAAGATTTTTTTGGACGACCTACATCACGAATGAACACCCAAAGCTAGTACAAGCAAAAAATGGTCCACACTGAGTCACATCCAAATGGAATGCAACAGTTCTCAGTTTTCTACAAGTTGTCGTATTGGACCCACTTACAGATCAACCACTTGTTGGATCCCATGCATATTTTCAAGAATGTGGACAGATTACTATGGAACCACATCACAAGAAAGAGAGACACTATAGGGGCACGAATGGATTTGAAGGAGGTAGACAAGATGGAGGCACTTTGGCCGCAATCGAGTGCTGATGGTTGCTTATAGCTACCTCACGCTCCTTGGGTTTTGTCCACTAAAGAAGAGCGCCTTGTGAAGCATATTATCAAGTCTATATGCACTCCGATGGATATGATGTGTTCTCTCAAGTCCGCGTTTTCTAAAGATGACCAATTATCAGGGCTAAAATCCCGTGATTGGCATAAGATAAGTCAAGTTTGTACTATGAAAGGATTGTAAGTGGATTACGTATTTTGCTATTTGGAGTGTAATCGTTGTTCGTAATGCTTCTTCATTTGTGGCAGTTTGTACTACCGATTGTGATTGCAAGATGCCTTACTGCAGAAATATATGGGACAATTTACAGGTTGTCAAATTTGGCGTAATGGATCTCACAAAAGGAGATCAAGACATCCTCTATTGAATCCGCAAGGCAGGGAGTAGTGGAGATAGTATGTCTCTTTGAGAAGTACCTACCCACCAACAGGCTCATGATACAAACCCACCTTTTGGTGCATCTTGTAGATAAAGTTGAGATTACTGGACCTGTCCATATGCGATGGATGTTTTTCTTGGAGCGCTTTATGAAAAACTTGAAAGACTTTGTGTGACAACGAGCTCGGCTAGAAGGTAGCAAGCGGTTGAAAATGGGGTGAAAAAAAGAGCGGATGCTACAATGGAGGAGAAAGTAAATCGTTTTTGTATGTTGCACCATGCCTCCATGGAGACATGGCTCCCTAGGTATGAGCAAGCTAAAAAAGATCGGGAAGAAGCGCGATTTGAATTTTGACATAGTACGCACCATCAACCGATTCGATATCCCGAGGGCATAGAGAAGATGTTTTAGTTTATGTCAACACGATGGTTGCATGGAGCATTAACTATAGTGTCTCACAAAGGGGCAGAGATCTCAACTAAGGAGTGGGAATTCTCGAGGGGATGTAGTCCAAAGGTGATGACGTGTTTAGGAAATTCTCAACTAGGAACTGGGAATATCTTTTGTACGTGATTTTGAATAGGTAATTTTCTATCCAAATCCTCGAGGGGATGTAGTCCAAAGGTGATGACGTGTTTAGGAAATTCTCAACTGGGAACTGGGAATATCTCTTGTATGTGATTTTGAATATGTAAATTTCTATCCAAATCCCCGACAATCTCGATGGTGGTATGTTGTACCTTCAGCTCCTCGAAGTGCAATAGTATATGATCAAAGCAATGTTCCCAGCATAGATAAGGACATTATGCAAATAGAGGGGTCGATATTGCAAGGGGTGGAGGCCACCGAAAGCTTGGATCATGTAGAGGAGTGAGAATCGGGTAGCAATGATAGAAATACAGGAGTCCAAGAATTCTTTGAGAATGAGGTCGACTCATCCTTTTGTGGTGACTTGTGTATCGACCTTCTAGTGTATGCAGAGTTGTGGAGATTGACATGGGACCATAGGGTACATCATACTTGGAGCATCCACCTACTCAATTCGTTGACGAATCGCTTATAAGGGTACATAAGACATGTGTTTTAAGTAAGATCATTTTTTAAAGATTTATATTGCCATGCTTTGCTTGATTTATATTGATTATGCTAACATCAATTTTTGTCTCTGCACAGGTGACCTTTGTGGATATTTGGATCCACATGATGAGTCAAGGGATGAGCGACGAGGAGCTATAAGAGATCTTCACACGTATGTCTCCAGATCAGATGGCTTGATTTAGAGATATGGCGGGCTAGGAGCTGTCTTGGACACCATCAGGCCGTTTTGTTAGATCTACTTCGGTGCACTCTGATGCTTCAGTTTCTAGTAGACAAGGTTGACACTCCAGACTTGGACCGGACGGAGGGAGTGGTTCGGGGGGATGTTGTGAAGACGTGGATGTAGTGAGCCGACGGTCAGCTCGGGATACAGGTGCTACTCCTCGCTCTCCTGTAGGTTTGAGAGAGCGTGGGCTCAGGTGGTTGTTGTGGAGGTATCGATGCAATGTCTCCGTCTCATTGTTCTACTAGAGTTCTATCACCTATGGGATTTGTCATACTTGTGGAGACGTCTACTCTAGTTACTCCAGCTTTTTCTCAGCCATTCATAGGTGGCACCTCTATGGGTGCTACTCCAAGAGATACTACCCTCGTAGGTACAAGACATGTACACGGGTCTCTTGGATATACCCAAGAGCGTGGTCATAGGTGGGAGATAACTTATATTAGACATATCCTAGAGGGGTATGGATACCTTGTAGATGATAGGACAGGAGCCATCATCATGAATGATGAGGGGAGGAGGGTGATGGCTTGTATGAGAGAGTTCTTCCAATAAGTTTTTCGGCACAACATCTTGGATCATTGGAAGAACATGCCAGAGGGGAGTAATGACTATATAGTAGCATCCTTGCATGAGGAGTTTCTGGTACCCATTGCAGCAAATAGGTTTTCCATAGGCTGGATGATGGAGTGAATGCATGGGTACATATCACATAGACGATTGGATGCACGCAAGGCACTTAAGAGTGGGGCCGCCTCAAAGCTCGAGTGGCTAGATGTAGATAACTGGCGCCGACTTAGGGAGGAGGCTACAGATTCTCCAGGACATTGGAGACAACAACACAAGGCAGCGAGGGCACAACTGGAGGCATTAGTGGTCCATCATCTTGGGAGTGGCGGCCATAAGACTTATCTAGAGGACATTATAAGTTTTTCTTTTGTTATGCTTGCTTATTTTTTTGCAATATCCCTTGTACCGACAATCGTGTTTCTTACAGTTGTATTTTTTTTTCTTTGCAGCACTCCATTACAAAATGTGACCCCACCGGCCTAGAGACTCGATATGGAGAGAGACATGGTCTCAATGTACTGATCGACCGATTGTATGGACGTGGCGACCCAATAAGTCACTCATCTTTCTTGTTCGTAGTTACTAATTTTAATTAAAATGAATTATTGTATAGTGGACTTATGTGTAGTTGTTTCTTTTTTTGCAGAGTCCGTTCGATGCTCCTTTGCGACGGGATGAGGCTTCGGATGGCGAGGATCTATAGCTCGCCCTTGGATCCATGCACTACAAGATATAGACCTTATGCCGACGTTTAAAGCGACAAAAATACAAACAACAAAATTTACCCCCGTCGTCGCAAAAAGCGTCGTTATTGACGACGCCATAGAAATGTCGCTATTGGCGTCGCGACGCAACCAGTAAATTTGTGATGCACATAGCGACGCCAATAGCGACGCGAGCAGTAAATTTGCGACGCAAATAGCGACGATAACAGGAAAAAAAATTTTTGTGGCAGGGCAGCTAGTTTCTGCACTACTGCATACAAAGCACTTGCAAACAAAAAGAACGTATAGTGAAATCATAAAATTGATACATGAAATAAATACATAATCGCATAAAATGCGATTGGTACAATCATGAAAGGATATCACTAATACATAGAAAATGTATACATAGATCAGGCGACTAAAAACTAAAGGTGTGTGAGCTCCAAGGATCCAAGGGCGAGCTACAAATCCTCGTCCCCCGAAAGCTCGTCCCGCTGCAAAGGAGCATCGAATGGATTCTGCAGAAAAAAGAAACAACACATTAATCCACCATATAATAATTCATTCAAATATCTCATGGTAACTACGGACAAGAAAGATGAGTGACTTACAGGGCCGCCGTGTCTATACAATCGGTCGATCAATGCATTGAGACCGTGCCTCTCTGCATATCAAGTCTCAAGGCCTCGCGGATCGTGATTTGTAATGGAGTGCTGTAAAGAAAAAAAAATGCTAACTGTTAGAAACATGATTGTTAGTACAAAGAATATTTCAAAAAAACAAACAAGCAAAATATAAGAGAAACTTACAAAGTCCTCCAAATATGTCCTGTGGCTGCCACTCCCAAGATGATGGACCACTCCGGCCTCGAGTCGTGCCCTCGCCGCTGTCAAAGAGATCGTGCAAGAGCTGCAAAACACGGGGTTCAAGATACAGTAAGGAAAGAGGCTAACAAGAAGATCTCAATTTTTGATACCAAAGAACACTATATTTCTTATCAAGTTTGTAGAGTTACAACAAAGAAACTGCCAACAAACAAATTTTGTTCAAGTCCTTCAGCATGTAACTTTTGGCTTTACTCCAAGGCTCTTAAGCAAGCTCAAACTTTTAGGCCGCTAACAAAGGTAGACAGCAGAAGGTTCTCAATTAGTCTTCAAGCCCATGTATAAATCAAAGCAACATCAAGGCCACCTGTACCTCAGCATTACTGAACTCCCATAAACCTGGGTGAAATTTTATTCATGTATTTCATGCAGAAGTGTGTCATTAATAGGTGCTACTTTGTTCCATATCCAAACAGCTGTAACAAACACTTGAAAGGGCTTCCACCAGGGGTACGTATAAGTGTGTGTGGCTTATCAAGTTGTTTTATTCATGTAAAAAAAAACATATAAGTCTACACGGTCCACAGCTCGTAAACAGTCGTTCATTTTAAGCAGCAGCAGTAAAACTCGTGGCAACCTTCCAAGAAGCCCCAAATCTTAGAAACATATTTCGATGCATACATCTGGATCTCAACCTTTGTATGGATGGTTTTTTATGGCTGCCTTACAGTAGGCTTTCTTCAGCTCATCCTGGGAGCAGAATTTTGAGACGCCTAGGATGTCATATTACTTGCTATTATCCCTTCTGCGGTTGGGGTGCCTACCGAATATGGCAGCAGATTGAAGGCACAATCAGGACAAGTGTCAGCATCCGAACAGACCATCTTATAAAGTTCTTCTTGATCATTGACTACAAGCAATGCTATAGCTTCAGCTACTTGAGCCTCTCGCGCTTTTTGGGTGAAAGTGCAATTTCCTCGGGTAGCCAAAGCAGCATATCCTGTAATCTGGGTAGAGAAATTTGAACAGCTATCTACAGGATTTGCCAACACCAAAAATGCAGTTGTTGCCTCTACTTTGCTTTTAGCCAATGTAGCATCAAACTGTGGATTCAATTCTTCCTCTCCACTCGACATTCTCTGTCCAGGATAGCATCGACCTCATGCTCGGCTTCACGAATAAACAAGTCCAGAAAGGAAGAGCTCTGCCATCTTTGAAGTGTTCATGCAGAGCAACAGAACAATGTTATGACAGCTCTCTACGTGCAACAACAACACACAATGTCGAGGCAGCACTCGCAAGTTTCATAACAGTAGAAGCAACAGCAAAGAGTGAAGAGGCATGTGTACAGACATCCCTTCTCCTCGCTGCGCTTCGAGATATGATCCGTGTAGGACATTTCTTGTCCACCGGGAGGATACATCTTCACAGACGTTTAGATAGCTTCGAAGGATGCGATTGTCAAGCAGGGTCCAAGGTCTCACCGCCATAGGGTGTGTAGCCTCGATTCTTCTTGTTGCGTAAGACCTTCATCTTCTTCTCTCGGCTGAGGGAGAAAAACCGCCTGCTCTGCCTAAAAGCTTCGTTCCACTCATCGATGCCATGGTTGATGAAGTCCAGGACAATGTATTTGTGGCTCGAAGACACGCCAGTCCTGACTCCCAAAATCTCATGATTTGACCCAATTAACCGACGCCTCCTTCCCATGGAATCCGATCAACTCCTCAACGGAGGTGTTCCCCATCTGCAGAGACTCCGACATAATTAAAGACCGAAGCCCACCCATTACACAAGCGATTCCATAATTGTTGTTGATTGCTTTCTTCGTCTAAACAGAGCTTCAGCGCCTCTCCAGAAGTGGATCAATCCTCCAAAGCAATAGCAAAAATATTCGGAATTGTACTCATCGCTGGGAGCATCAATCTCCTTCACGTAAGAATTTTCAGATCTCTGTCGGGCGCACTCGATGATGTACTGATGATCGCCTCTGCTCCATGACCACCGCTAATTCTGACCATTTCCAAAATAGCCTATTCTTTTCCCTCCAAAAGCAGTTTAAAACCTGAATATAGGTTTTTCCTCTTCCTCCTTTTTCACCTTTAGCTATAACGTTAATCTCCAATTCTGCCCATGTAAAACATAACATGTAATAAGGGCATTCCAAGCTATTGCATTCCGGACAAGAAGCTCCAACACTCCCTATGCTTTTCCAAATGCACCACACTTGGCATACATATCCACCACAGCAGTCCCAAGTGCTGTACATACCCAGTAATAAGTGCATTCCAAGAGTCTACATCTCGACAAGGGAACCGTTCAGCACTCCTTAAGCTTTGCCCATTACACATGATATTCCTGAATTTACACCTTTGTCTTCATAGCTTAAATGTCAGCTTCTATAAAGCTTCCTTTGATTCCACGGTATCCTGCACTTTTCTTCGAGTTCATCATTAAAATTATCAGCTGGATAATGTCCTTTGGCATCAGTTTTTAATATTTTTCTAATACACGCACATCATGCATCCAAACAAAATCATGCGCATGCACTAAGGGAATATATACATTGGATGCGGATTATTAAAATGCATCACACAAACAATGAATCGCACGCAGAAATTAACACAAATGCACAACAAAAGAAATGGAGGTGTATACGACTCGGATGCGCAGCAACACGACATCCACCCCCTCTAAACCTGCGCATCCTCCGGATGTGCCAACTAACCAGGATCATTCAACTCCACAAACAAGTCGAGTCCATCTTCTGATTCTAGTAGACCTGTTTCTCCATCGGCTTCATCATCTATGTCTTCTGTCTCTTCTGCTTGTCTTTCTCCTATCTGCTCTTCTTCTGTCAATGCTTCAAGTGCATATTCTTCATCTTCTCTTCTCTTGAAAATCTTGACTCGTTTTCCAGCAATAGGCACCCTCAATATTGTTCCATCTAATTCAGCCAGCTCATAGGTACCATTGTCAAAAACCTTTTTCACTTCATACGGTCCAAACCATCTTTGAACCATTTTTCTCATGCTACTATGCTGATTTTCTAGACTACTGTCATAGACTAGAACCCAATCTCCTTCTTTTATGGCTCTAGGTCTCAAGCGATGCCTTAAATCAAACCTGTCTTTGTTTCTGAAACGGGCTGCCTTCAAACGATCAACGGCTAGCTACACATCTTCTGTCCTTCTCTCTAGTTGACGAATCCGAAGGGCTAGAAGCTCTTCCCTTGATAAATTCTCATGCCATGGAAGAACACTCCAAGTAAGAGCACAAATTTCAGTAGGCATGACAGGTTTTTGCCCATACATCAACTCCGCAGGCATGTATTCAGTAGTCACACTATGTGTAGAGCGATCAGCCCACAATGCAAAAGGTAGTAATCTCGGCCAATCTCCAATCCGACCTCTACAAGCTTTTGCCAATGCTTTAACTATTGGCGGATGTCCTCTTTCACTTTTGCCATTTCCCTCTGGATTATAGGCAGTAGTAAGAGCCAATTTAATCCCAAGCCGTGAGAAGAATTCTCTAGCTTCATCTGCATCTAGCTCTCCACGATCAGCTGTGATCTTGCCTATACATCCATACCTGCAAAATATTTCTTCCAACAAGAATTTACATACTGTAGTGGTGGTCTTCGTTCGCAACGGTCTACCTTCAACATAGTTTGTAAGATCCTCCCTAGCCAAGACAAGATATCTCATCTGCCAAAGTCCCACTGGCAAAGTAACCAAGTCTACCACCCACTTGTAATGCATACATAGTGGATAAGTCGGATGCAACTCATCACGATGTCGCACTAAAGAGTAAAGCTGGCAGTCCCTGCAAGTCTCCACAAAGTGAGAAACATCTTTATACATCCCTTTCCACCAGTATCTTTCTTTGATTTTCTCATAAGTAGCCCACACACCTCTATGTCCAGCCCATGAGCTCTCGTGGAACTCTCGCATAATCTGTATCTGCATCGCTACATCACAAACTACTCTCAAGGGCAAGCCTCCTCTCTTTCTTGGATGCTTCCAAAGAAAACCATCTTTCAAGAAATACCCATAAGCCTTCCTTCTGATTTTCTTGAATTCATCATCTGTCCAATCAGCTCTTCGAGTCAATGAACTTAGATACTGTCCAATTTGCAGCCACTCATCAACATAAAGTTCTTCAATAAAGGCTTCAACAGTAGATACATGGCAATCATGAACAAGGACAGAAGCAGCAAACTCTGTCTCATCATCTTCTGCAAGCATTGACTCCTCATCCTCATATCTCGCTCTAGATAGCATGTCAGCAACTGGATTATCTTTCCCTGCTATGTGTCGAAATTCTGGATTCAATGATTTGATATAGGCAATCCACCGAAGCATCGCTATATCTGGAGTCGAGCAACTAGTAATCATGCCAAGCAAAGGCAAACAATCTGTTTCCACAATAATTGAAGCTCCAATAAAATATCCTTTGTCACACTTTAGTGCAGTGACTACTCCCCACAACTCTCTTTTGATCTGTGGGTATCTCCTTTGTCGCTCATTAAGAACTTTAGCTCCAAAGCGGATAGCATACCTATTTCCATCAGCATCATCCAGTCCCACAGCCCAACCTATGCCAATAGGGCTAGTATCAACTGTCAACATGATCGGCCATCCACACTGATAATCCGCCTTGCGTAGAGTAGGAGCTGATTGCAACAGCTTCTTGAGCTTACGCATGGCTTTTGAATGCTTCTCATCCCAATGAAATTTCTACCCCTTTCGAAGCAGCTGATAGAGAACATCTGCAATATGAGCAAAATGAGGAATCCAAATCATGTAAAATACACAAGCTCCCACAAATCTCCGCACCTCTGAAGTAGTCGAGCAATACTCTGCAATCCTGTTTATGGCATCCACCTTTGCAGGAGAAGGCTTTCTGCCATAATATCCAACCATATGCCCAACTATGATGACTTCATTAACACCAAAGACAGATTTCAGCCCTGAAAGTGTCAAATTTACCTCCTCTAATCGTGTCAATATTTGCTCACAAGCAATCAAGTGGTCAGCCACAAACTGTCTACATCCACGCAAATCAAGACTTTCATTCTTTTCTTCTTCTGCACAACCCTTAATAGGCACATCATCTAGAAAAGGCATGGTATACTGCGGAATATAGTCTCGAAGAACTCTATGCATAGCATTCATCATATGAGCAACTGAGTTTGTAGCACCTTGTGGCAAGGTACACATCCTCACAAGACCAATAGGTGTCCGCATAGCAGTAATATCCCTGCTTTCCAAGGCAAGTTGAAACTGATCATAACCTGAATACAAGTCTCCTAGAGAATAGATGGCTCGTCCTGCAAAAGCCTTAGCAAATTCATCCACAATTGGATCTGTTCCCACATTCCTGATTGTCACTTTGTTCATGGGCTGCATATCCTGAATAAATCTCAAAGTACCATTCTTCTTTGGTACAGTAAACCATCTGTTAGAAGAGGGTTCCAAAATCCCCATTTTAATCTTCTCATTCAGCAACTCTATCAGCTTTGGCAAGTGTGCTTTAGGCACAGGTATAGGATGTATATTCCATGGTACATGAGGAACAGTGAAGATGACCATAGGTGCAACCAATTCGGGGCTAATGCAGCCAATTTCATGTGGAAAGAAAGCAAATGCCTTACCATGATGTCCAAGCATCTCTCTAAAACATTCTTTTTCCACTGGAAGCAAAAAATCCTCATTTCCAATCTTCAATTCTGCAAGAGTTTCAGCTGTAAACTTATGTCCAATATTTGCAGGATCCCTCAACATAGGCTGCTTCATAGATTTTTCAATCTGTTCATCACTATCAAAAGGAAGCGGGCCTGCAACCGGCTTAACCTTCTTATCAACTGTTTTATATTTTGTGTCAACCTTGGCATCATTCAAGCACTCTTTTCTTTGCTGCAATTTCTGCAAATTTTTAACATCTTTCAACTCTGTTGGCTGAAAAATTTCAGCCTTTAGCTCTATGGACTGCATGGGTGCAGTCTGAAACTCTGTATGCAGAAATTTTTCTGCATTCAACTCTGTTGGCTGAAAAATTTCAGCCTTTAGCTCTATGGACTGCATGGGTGCAGTCTGAAACTCTGTATGCAAAATTTTTTTTGCATTCAACTCTGTTGGCTGAATGGATTCAGCCCTCGGCTCTATGGACTGCGTAGATGCATCCTGAAACTCTGTATGCAGAAATTTTTCTGCATTCAACTCTGTTGGCTGAATGAATTCAGCCCTCTACAATTCTATTAGCTGATCAAGATCAGACATAAATTCAGTTTGCTGAGTTTTCTCAGCCTCTAACTCTATTTGCAGCATAAAACCAGAAATTTCCTGAAACATATCCAAGGTTTGCACAGGTATGATCTTTGAACCCTTGCATACATCAGTTTTCAGCATTGCTCTTATCTCAAACAATGTATCTGCATAAGACATCCCTTCATACAATCCATCCACATGCTCTTCTGCTTGCAAAATACCTGCATTCTTCAACTCTTTCTCCTTACGACCAATGTACTGCCTGGCAGCTCTAGGCAAATCTGAAATTTTCTGATAACTTACTGAACTATCTGAAGTAAACCCAACAAAGTTATTGGAGAAAGACTGGCTACCAGGAGGCGAGATCTCCTCTTTTCTCCGCTCCGTACCACTGGCGTCTCGCAAGACAGCGGTACCTAATGAAAATCCAACTCCTTCGAAGGTAGTGGTGCCTCACGCAAGGAGTCCCTGTTTCTCGGATGATTTACCCCAACAGTCATAAACTAAACAGCTCGCATACCATCTTTACTGCGTATCCGCGCATAAGCTGATCCGTCATCCATCACTTTTGTTTCCATTCTTGCTTCTGTAATGAAAGGCTGTCCAAGAATAATCGGATAAGAGCATGAATCCTGAACAAAGCAATGATAATCCTCTTCAACATTACCAATAGAAATTCTGATACTCGGACAAGCAGCATACATATCACCAGAAGTATTATTGGTGGCTCTCATGCGCTAGCCATGCTCTGCATCCATAGGCCACTTGCCACTCTCATAAACACCTCGAGCAATAAGTTTAATCTCAGAACCATGATCAACTAAAGCGATCAAGGGAATTTGTTTCTCTCCAATCCTTACCACTGTCTCAGTGGTTGCTCTAGCCCAATGACTTCGTGAAAAATGACTGCGAGGACTGAGAATAGGGGTCTCATCATCTTCATACTGCATAGGCTGCACTATTTTCTCCAATTGCGGATTAACAGAAGCATTCTCAACCATCACTGCATCATCATGCTCTTCCCCAAGAGCTCCATGCCACAATCCCTGTAAAGCAGGTCCTTCCATCGCATGTCGTTTCCTCCGCAAAAGATCCTGCATCTGATCCTGTATTTCTCTTCTAGCAATCCCAAGAGCCTCTCCAACAGTAAAAGTGACTTCACTATTCAAAATTCTTTCATGAAAAATCTTACTCATATCCGTTTGCATATCAAGGTCTGACAAGAGCTTGAATCCTGGCTCTTTTCTTGGTTGCCTCTTTTCTTTCTGCTTGTCTCCCATTGGTTGATCAGAACCTGTTTGAACTGGAGAATTTGACATAGGTGGAGCTGTAACAGGTGGTGAAACAAAGTCACCCCCTCTAGTCTTTTTGGAGGAGCTAGGACCCTCCTCATCTCTTCTTCTCTTTTCCTCAACCATGGCATCTAAACCCTGTGTTTTAGCCATATAAGCAAAAATAGAATACCTGTCAATAGGAGAATCCCATCCTGTTTCTCCTCGGATGCTAGAGCCCACACAAGTCATAGTAGAAGTTTGAATTTTCCCTCTTCTCGCTATCTCCAAGGCAGAAGACCATAAAGCAGAGTCTCCATCAGATTTCTGCTCAAGCTGGACTCCAAAAGCTGAAGCATCTCCTCTAACACTCACATAAGCTGATCGCGCAGCCATATCATCAACAAGCTTCTTCATACCTCCCTTACCAAAGTTCGTGTCAAGAGGAGCGCCAGTCTCTGTCAGCCATATCTTCCCATCTTGTCCCCAGAACACTACATTCTTCTTACGTTGTCGTATTGCTGCGCATTCGAGGTGTGAAACCACCCAAAAGTTGTGCGTGTGATTTGATACTTTGTACATGCTTAGTTGTTAAGTTTGCTCTTTCATTTTATGCTGAAGACAGAGAAAAACAAGGTTTTTGATGGATTGGAAACTCGAGATGCAATCTCATGGGCTACACTTATTTCAAGATATGCCGAATATGGGCTTTGTGAGGAAGTACTAAAATAATTTCAAGAGATGCAAGACGAAGTATATTGGTAGATATGTTTGCCAAATGTGAGAGCATGCTTGATGTTTAGCACACCTCAGAATGGTGCAATACAACTAGTAGGAGCATCAAGTCAGGCTTGATGGTGAGTGTCATTGTATCACAGTGGACTTGGGCAGCTACTATTTTGCAAAGCTCTAATGTTACATGGGAGTATGGTGTCAATGGCCCTTTGTGGTATGTGAGTGAGATGACAATACAAGTGTTCCTTTTTGGAGTATTTGCCATTGAAATCAAACGGAAGACATCATCAGTACATACAATTGGAGAGATTGTGTGTGCGAGGTGGGTTCTTTTTGATGCACCAAGATGGATACGCATAGTGGTAGCATGTTTATAGGCCTCATCGTCTTGATTACCTTAGTGGATCCTTTCCCCCCCACGACAAGTAATAGTGCTACTTCAGGTGGCAGTACAGCACTGTTTAATCTGTCTTGAAGGGGCAAGTTGTGTACATGCTATGTTAATTTTTGATTGGAGATTGTGCTATCCTTATCACTCTCCATTTATTAAGAAAAAGGCTACTCTCTGGTTTTTCCTGGGGAGGCAGAATGAACGAAAAGGACGGCACTCTTGGGGGGAAACAGAGGAGGATGGACGATGGAGGAAAGTGGAGGGGGGAGCCTCGCTTTTAGAAGAAGAGGAGCCTATTTTTGGAGAAAGGGGATGACATCGGAGCTCGCCAGTTTTGGAGGGACACGGGAGAGAGGGACGCTGAGAAAGGAGGATGGAGGGAGGGAAATAGAGGGGAAAAAGGCAGAAACAGAGGAGAGAGAAGGGGAATGTTTTTTTTGAAGTCGACGAGAAGGGGGAATCTTTTCTAAAAAAAAAAGAACAGAAAATTGTAACCTTGGAGGGCCAATCCAGCTTAAGCAATGGGGACCGTGAGTTCGTCGCTTGTGAGGGGGAAACACCACAGTGGCGGTCTGTACATGTTATTCGAGAGCGCGTCTTGAAGAGGATTGTGTCGACGAAAACCTAACATGCTGAAGGAACTGTAATAATAATGGATAGGGGAATCGACTGCGGTGAAAGAAGGGAACAGGTGGAGGATCGGCAGGTCATTATCCTGGGAGACGACTTTCCTAGCTCTCGGAAGCTTCAATGACGCATCTTCCATGTCGATCACCTTTGTTACCTGGGAGTGTATCTTCAAACTGATTTATGGGAAACGTATTCATTCCTTTTAAATAACAGTGAAACAGAATCTCCGTCATCGTAAAGAGGAGCATAAAAGGGTGTTTTCTTCCTCACTCAGAGGACATAATGGCAGTAATAGTTTGATTATGGCAGAATTATACAAGCTGAATTGGACGATGACAGCAAGAAGCGACTAAAGGTGACAGTGCTGGACGCAGAGGGCTGAATGACTGCGGCATATGTATTCTGATACGAGATGACAAACTCGAGCCATCATCTTCAGCTTCGGTTTCCCCTTTGTAATTCTGGACGGACTGATGATCTCTATTGCTGCTGTGGAGGACGAAGATTGAACGGAGATAAAAGGATTAATCCATGAAGTTCAGAGAGGGGCAGATGGGGAACTTCGACTTCCAGAGCCGCACGAATTAAAACCTGAACTGAAAATCATCATCTGGAGTGCAAACAAAGGGCTAAAACGAATCGTTATTGCATCGATGAGATACAAATCCCGTTCCGATGCAGATTTCATTCTATGATACTACGATGACAGAAAAATCGATAGTGTCTGTACCCTGAATCTGCCAGTTCCTGAGTGACAGGACACACAATCTTGTACTCTCATCATGAAAAATCTGGCACTAGCAACGAACTTCTCCAACTTGAATATCTCAAGCCCTCTTTACCAGTGAGCCTTCTCTTTTATCCAAAACAAAAACATTAGCCAGTCTCCAGTTGCTTTTAAGCTTCAGAAGAATGTTCCTAAGAGCTGTTTCATGCGCCTTTCTAATGGGATTCTTGCACCTGGAGAGACTCTCATGGCAATTGTGATAAAATTCATTGAATTATTGGAGCTGGTCAGGAGAAGAATTGCAAGGACAGTTCACGATAGACAGTCTGAAGATCAAACCAGAAACAGAGTTTACTCCTAAACTGTTTGTAAAGCAGAAAGAGTATGTTGTAATAAAATGGGACCAGCAAGTGGTTTAATTGAATCCACAAGGTGATTATGAAGACATTGAGATTATAAATGATGACATCATGCAGGGCATAAGACATGAAATCACCCTTAAACCTGTTTATGGAGAAGCAATTATCTTACGCTGTCAGCCCAATCTTGTTCCTTTGAGAGAGTTTCTTTTACCCCAATGTGTTTTCCCTCAGTCCGTTGACACTGACTTTAGTGCTACACTCATGACACATACTAGCTGAGCTATCAGTTGAAGAAGAGTCTATTTTGAGGATATTCTCTTGAAGACTGGATGACATATCTGATGCTCTTGTATTCTGATTTATAACATAAAGTGGTTTTCTTGCGAGGATTGATTCTTTGGGTTGATCCATCTTGTTACTTGTACTTGAACCAAAAATTGTGATACACTTAAACCCTGGCATCATATTCGTCTTGATTATTTGATTTGCTTGATCTTTCATCTTGGAATTTCTCAAGAACCTCTGTGGTTACGACATTGCTTTCACAAACCCTTCGACATCTTTGGTGAACCCGACGTGAAAGCGTCGCAGAAATTTCAGGATGGGAGACACTTCAGCCTCTATTTCAGCTTCCTCAACAACTCCAGCTGCCTCTACTTCAGCTCCATCTATGACTGCTGCGTCAAGTACTTCAACGGAGGATCTAAAACAGATTTTGCAGAATATGTCCATGTATATGCAGCTCCAAAATCAGCAAACACAAATGTATATGCAGCAGCAACAACAATTGCATCAACAACAGTTGTCTCAGCAAAGGCAACTCTATTCAGAGCAGGAGAATGCAAACAGCGCGACTAAGGCTATTGAAGCAGTTGAGAGTGAGAAGAAGCTATTTGACGGGCGTAATGTTTCAGCATATTTGAAGACATATGAGATCAAGATGGGATTTTTTGGAGTTCCTGCTGGACTTATGAGTAAGTACTTCCTTCGTCTTGTCACACCTGCTTTGAGGACAAAGGTGACTGATTTATTTATTCAAAATACACATTGGCAAGATTTTAAGAAGGCTCTTAAAGAAGAATATTTCCTTGAGGACTTTGGTATGGCTACTCGACAGTCATTCCGAGAGTGGGTCTACATGCCAAACAAAGGTCTTGCTGCTTCGGAGTTGATTCGAGAATTCGAAGAAAGGTATAGTCAGCTTGATGCTATTGAACAAAGAGCATTGGATGTTGAAAAAGTTGAACTTTTCTTGCAAGCTGCAGATCCTGCTCTTCAAGAAGAATTGGGTGAGCTTCTTGAAGATCGCATGAAGCCTATGGGTCTTAAAACTGATTGGCAGGATGCTCAGGATGCAATTTCGACATTGACCAAGAGGAGGATATGGAAGACTCGCCTACAGAATGGTTCCATGACACCTACATCATCATCTGCTCCTATGCCTACTTCTATCCCTGTTATTTCTTCTCCTCCTCAGCCAGTTTCTTGGCCTATGCCAGTGCCTACAGTTTCTACTCCACCTATTCCTCCTGTTCCACGACCGATGCCTACACCTTCTGCTCCAAAACCATCCGCTCCATCGGTGCCTACTTCTCTTGATGACATAATCAAAGGTATCACAGATTTGACACTTGAGTCAGTTAAAGCGGAGTTGGTGGGTAAGTTGAAGGAGCAGTTTGCTTCGACTGTGCCTACTACTTCTTCTAGTGCTCCTACTGCACTTAGGAGTGCTCCTAGTGCTCCTAGGAGAGATCGGAGATGTATTTGGTGTGATAGTACGGAGCATCAGCATTGCAGGGATTGTGACTCTTTCCAGGATGCAAGGAGGCAGAATTTGGTATATTGGGGGCAAGATGGTAAGATTTGGTTGACTGAGACAGGAGCTCCACTTGCTACCAACTTTGGTAAAGGTGGAATGAAGAAGTTAGTGGAGGACATGGCTGCGCGTACTTCTTATGTGACGGCTAGAGGTGATGCTTCTGCATATGGAGTACAGATTGAGAAGGGATCAGAGACTCAGTCCGCACTATGGACTTATGCTATGGAGACTGCAAACAAGGGGAAAATTCAGCAAACTGTTTTGGCTAGCGCAGGCTCTAGCATCAGATCAGAGACAGGATGGGACTCGCCTGTTGACAGGTATTCTATTTATGCTTATTTGGCTAAATCTCATGGTGCAGATGTATTTGTTGAGGACAAGCGTAAGAGGGATGAAGAAAATCCAAGTGGAGCTAAGAAGACTAGAGGGGGTGAGTTTGTTACTCCACCTATTGCAGGACCATCTTCAAGACCAGGGCCAGATCGACAGATGGAGGATGCTCAAAAGAGGGAAAAGAGGCAAGAGCCTAGAGAGAGAAAGCAGCCAGGATTCAGATTGATGTCCGACATTGAGACATCTACAGATATGAAGAAAATCTTTAATGATAAGATACTTGGCAGTGAGGTGACTTTCACTATTTCCGAGATTTTGGGCATCTCAAAAAGAGAGTTTCAGGATCAGTTTCAGGAGGTCCTGAAGAGGAAAAGACATGCATTG
The DNA here is from genome assembly GCF_053477565.2 of Lygodium microphyllum. Lineage (NCBI taxonomy): Eukaryota > Viridiplantae > Streptophyta > Polypodiopsida > Schizaeales > Lygodiaceae > Lygodium > Lygodium microphyllum. Next base: position 99,941,196 of record NC_141146.1, on the reverse strand, counting down.
TCTACCACTGATGCACAGGGAGTTTTGATTGGAGAGTTGGATGAGGATGATGATGAGGTTATGGTTGATAATGCTTCTGTTTTGTCACAGGTAGAGAAGAGGGTTCAGCCTATGCATTATGCTGAAATTGATGAGCCTGTTTTGATACCGCGTAGTCACTTTTCGCGGAGCCATTGGGCTAGAGCAACTACAGAGACGATGGTAAAGATTGGAGAGAAACATGTGCCTTATGTTGCATTGGTTGATCATGGTTCAGAGATTAATCTCATTGTTCGTGGAGTTTATGAGAGTAACAGATGGCCTATGGATGTAGAGCATGGGTGGCGTATGAGAGCCGCCAATAACACTGCAGGTGATTTATATGCTGCTTGCCCTAGTGTCAGGGTTTCTATTGGTGATGTAGAGGAGGATTTTCATTTCTTTGTACAGGATTCATGCTCGTATCCCATAATTCTTGGTCAGCCATTCATTACAGAGATGCGCATGGAGACAAAGGTCATGGATGATGGATCTGCTTATGCACGGATTCGCAGTAAAGATGGTATGAGAGCAGTTCAGTTTATGACTGTATGTGTGAACCATGTTAGAAACAGGGATACTCTCAGAGATGCACCCTTACCCACTGTGAGGGATTCGGGTTTTCATTAGGTACCGCCGTTTCGCGAGACGACGGTGGTACAGAGGAGAGGAGATTGGAGTTCTCGCCTCCTGGTAGCGATGGTTTTTCCTCCGGTTATGTTGGGATTTCAGCAAACAGTTCGATGAGTTATCAGAAGACTTCTAGGTTGACTAGAGCTGCCAGGCAGTATATATGCAGGAAGGAGAAAAATTTGAAAAATGCAGGAATTTTGGAGGATGATGAGTACATAGATGGTATGTATGACAGTGTGATTTGTGCAGATACGATGACAGAGATGGGAGATATGCTGAAAACTGATATGCTGAATTGTCATGGTAATGTATTAGTGCAATCCTTGGACATGTTTCATGAAATTGCAGATTTTATGTCACAGATTGAGTCAGAGGTTGAGGTAACTCAGCAAAGAGTGTTGAGTGCTGAAGAAATTCAGCAAACAGAGTTTCCAGCTGGTTATGATCAGCTTTCAGAGAGACAGAGGGCTGAAAATTTTCAGCCAACAGAGTTTACTGCTGAAATATTTCAGCATTCAGAGTTTGGGGCTGTTTCTATGCAGTCCATAGAGCAGAGGGCTGAGAATATTCAGCCATTGGAGTGCAGAATTGATGATTTACAGCAAGGTTTATGTAATGCAGAAGAGCATAATGAAGCCAGGGTTGACACGAAGTACAAAACTGTGGATAAGAAGGTGAAGCCGGTTGCTGTACCGCTTCCATCTGACAGTGATCAGCAAATAGAGAGGGCTGCTAAACAGCAAATTTTGAGGAATCCGGAGCATATTGGTCATAAATTTTCAGCAGAGACACTTGCTGAATTGAAAATTGGAAATGGTGATTTTTTGTTACCCATGGAGAAGCAATGCTTTCAGGAGATGCTTGAGCGTCATGGAAGGGGATTTGCTTTTGTCCCACATGAGATTGGATGTGTGAATCCTGATGTTGTTGCTCCTATGGTTATCTTTACTATTCCTCATATTCCATGGAATCTCCGACCTATTCCAGTGCCTAAAGCACACTTGCCAAAGTTGATTGATTTGTTGAATGAGAAAATCAGGATGGGAATCCTTGAGCCTTCATCTGCACCATACTCAAACAGGTGGTTTACAGTTCCAAAGAAGAATGGTACTCTTCGATTTATTCAGGACATGCAGCCAGTGAACAGAGTTACCATCAGGAATGTTGGTATAGGTCCAGTTGTGGATGAGTTTGCAGAGGCATTTGCTGGACGTGCCATCTATTCTTTGGGTGATTTGTATTCAGGATATGATCAGTTTCAGCTGGCTTTGGAAAGCAGGGACATAACCACCATGAGAACTCCCATTGGGCTTGTCAGGATGTGTACCTTGCCTCAAGGTGCTACTAATTCTGTTGCGCATATGATGAATGCCATGCATAAGGTCCTTCGTGATTACATACCTCAGCTTACTATGCCTTTCTTGGATGATGTGCCCATTAAGGGGTGCGCAGAAGAAGAGAAGAATGAGAGCCTAAATGAGCAGGGATGCAGGTACTTTGTGGCTGATCATATTTCAGCATGTGAGAAGATTTTAGCCAGGTTAGAAGAAGTGAACTTGACACTTTCAGGGCAAAAATCTGTTTTTGGAGTGAATGAGGTTGTCATTGTTGGGCATATGTGTGGATATTATGGCAGGAAACCTTCACCTGATAAGGTGAATGCTATAGGCAAGATTGCAGAGTATTGTTCCACCACTTCTGAGGTACGGAGATTCATTGGTGCTTGTGTGTTTTATATGATTTGGATACCTCATTTTGCACACATTGCAGATTGTTTGTATCAGTTGCTTCGAAAAGGGCAGAAATTTTATTGGGATGAGAGTCACACTAGAGCCATGCGGAAATTGAAGAAATTATTACAGAATGCTCCTACTCTCAGGAAAGCGGATTATAATTGTGATAGGCCTATTGTATTGACAGTTGACACTAGTCCAATTGGCATAGGTTGGGCTGTGGGTCAAGATGATGCAGATGGAAATAGGTATGCTATTCGGTTTGGGGCGAAAGTCCTAAACGAGAGACAGAGAAGATATCCGCAAATCAAAAGGGAGTTATTGGGAATTGTGACGGCTCTCAAATGTGACAAGGAGTACTTTATTGGAGCTTCAGTTGTGGTAGAGACAGATTGCTTGCCATTGATTGGTATGATCACGAGTTGCTCTACTCCGGATATAGCTATGTTGAGATGGATTGCATACATCAAGTCATTAAATCCGGAATTCAAACACATAGCAGGGAAGGATAATCCAGTGGCAGATATGTTGTCTAGAGCCAGGTATGATGATGAGGAGACTCTACTTGCAGAAGAGGATGATGCAGAAATTTCAGCCACTATGGTTGATCATGTTTGTCATGTTTATGATATTGTGGCTTTCACAGAAGAACTTTATGTTGGAGATTGGTTGCAGATTGGCAGGTACCTTAGTACACTAAGCAAAAGAGATGAATGGACAGATGAAGAGTTCAAGAAGATCAGAAGGAAAGCCTATGGTTATTTTCTCAAGGACGGATTTCTTTGGAAGCATCCGAAGAAAAGAGGCGGATTACCTTTGCGGGTTGTCTGTGATAGAGAGTCACAGTTACAGGTGATGAGGGAGTTTCATGAGAGTCCTTGGGCTGGTCATAGAGGAGTATGGGCTACTTATGAGAAGATCAGGGAGAAATATTGGTGGAAAGGCATGTATAGAGATGTTTCTCACTTTGTTGAGACTTGCAGAGACTGCCAGATGTATTCAGTAGTGCGTCATAGAGATGAGCTTCATCCGACCTATCCGCTATGCATTCATTATAAGTGGGTAGTTGATTTGGTTACCATGCCTATGGGTCTATGGCAGATGAGGTACATTGTTTTGGCTAGAGAGGATCTTACTAATCATGTTGAGGGCAGATCTTTGAGAACGAAGACCACTAGTGCAGTGTGTAAGTTCTTATTGGAGGAAATTTTCTGCAGGTATGGTTGTGTGGGTAAGATCACTGCGGATCGTGGTGAATTGGATGCAGATGAAGCTAGGGAGTTTTTCTCTCAGCTAGGAATCAAATTGGCTCTAACCACAGCATACAATCCAGAGGGAAATGGGAAAAGTGAAAGAGGGCATCCGCCGATAGTGAAAGCATTAGCCAAAGCATGCAGAGGACGGATTGGAGAATGGCCGAGACTTCTACCATTTGCTTTATGGGCTGATCGTACGACTCATAGTGTTACTACAGGATATATGCCTGCAGAGTTGATGTATGGTCAGAAACCTGTTATGCCGATTGAGACTTGTGCTTTGACTTGATCAGTTTTACCTTGGCAGGAGGATTTGACGAGAGAGGAGCTCTTAGCTCTTCGGATTCGACAGTTGGAGAGGAGACCTGAGGATATTCAGCTAGCTATTAACAGGTTGAAAGTTGCTAGACTAAGGAACAAGGACAGGTTTGATAGCAGGCATCGCTTGCGGCCTAGAGCAATAGAAGAGGGAGATTGGGTATTGGTCTTTGATAGTAGCCTTGAAAATCAGCATACTGCACTTCGAAAGATGGTGAAAAGATGGTTTGGGCCATACATAGTCAGACATGTCTTTGATAATGCAACATATGAGTTGACAGAATTGGATGGGACAGTGCTTAGAGTGCCAATTGCTGGAAAAAGAATCAAGATTTTCAAGAAAAGAGATGATGAGGATTATGGATTGGAAGAATTTTCGAGAGAAAAGCAACGTCAAGAAACTCCAATGGAAGAGACAAATGATATGGCTGATAATCTTGTTGATCTACCGGAAATGCATAACGAAGAGATTGATTTGTTTGTGGATCTTGATGATAATGATCATGGGTAGTTGGCCCATCCGGAGGATGCGCAGGATTAGAGGGGGTGGATGTCGTATTGCTGCGCATTCGAGGTGTGAAACCACCCAAAAGTTGTGCGTGTGATTTGATACTTTGTACATGCTTAGTTGTTAAGTTTGCTCTTTCATTTTATGCTGAAGACAGAGAAAAACAAGGTTTTTGATGGATTGGAAACTCGAGATGCAATCTCATGGGCTACACTTATTTCAAGATATGCCGAATATGGGCTTTGTGAGGAAGTACTAAAATAATTTCAAGAGATGCAAGACGAAGTATATTGGTAGATATGTTTGCCAAATGTGAGAGCATGCTTGATGTTTAGCACACCTCAGAATGGTGCAATACAACTAGTAGGAGCATCAAGTCAGGCTTGATGGTGAGTGTCATTGTATCACAGTGGACTTGGGCAGCTACTATTTTGCAAAGCTCTAATGTTACATGGGAGTATGGTGTCAATGGCCCTTTGTGGTATGTGAGTGAGATGACAATACAAGTGTTCCTTTTTGGAGTATTTGCCATTGAAATCAAACGGAAGACATCATCAGTACATACAATTGGAGAGATTGTGTGTGCGAGGTGGGTTCTTTTTGATGCACCAAGATGGATACGCATAGTGGTAGCATGTTTATAGGCCTCATCGTCTTGATTACCTTAGTGGATCCTTTCCCCCCCACGACAAGTAATAGTGCTACTTCAGGTGGCAGTACAGCACTGTTTAATCTGTCTTGAAGGGGCAAGTTGTGTACATGCTATGTTAATTTTTGATTGGAGATTGTGCTATCCTTATCACTCTCCATTTATTAAGAAAAAGGCTACTCTCTGGTTTTTCCTGGGGAGGCAGAATGAACGAAAAGGACGGCACTCTTGGGGGGAAACAGAGGAGGATGGACGATGGAGGAAAGTGGAGGGGGGAGCCTCGCTTTTAGAAGAAGAGGAGCCTATTTTTGGAGAAAGGGGATGACATCGGAGCTCGCCAGTTTTGGAGGGACACGGGAGAGAGGGACGCTGAGAAAGGAGGATGGAGGGAGGGAAATAGAGGGGAAAAAGGCAGAAACAGAGGAGAGAGAAGGGGAATGTTTTTTTTGAAGTCGACGAGAAGGGGGAATCTTTTCTTTAAAAAAAAAGAACAGAAAATTGTAACCTTGGAGGGCCAATCCAGCTTAAGCAATGGGGACCGTGAGTTCGTCGCTTGTGAGGGGGAAACACCACAGTGGCGGTCTGTACATGTTATTCGAGAGCGCGTCTTGAAGAGGATTGTGTCGACGAAAACCTAACATGCTGAAGGAACTGTAATAATAATGGATAGGGGAATCGACTGCGGTGAAAGAAGGGAACAGGTGGAGGATCGGCAGGTCATTATCCTGGGAGACGACTTTCCTAGCTCTCGGAAGCTTCAATGACGCATCTTCCATGTCGATCACCTTTGTTACCTGGGAGTGTATCTTCAAACTGATTTATGGGAAACGTATTCATTCCTTTTAAATAACAGTGAAACAGAATCTCCGTCATCGTAAAGAGGAGCATAAAAGGGTGTTTTCTTCCTCACTCAGAGGACATAATGGCAGTAATAGTTTGAATATGGCAGAATTATACAAGCTGAATTGGACGATGACAGCAAGAAGCGACTAAAGGTGACAGTGCTGGATGCAGAGGGCTGAATGACTGCGGCATATGTATTCTGATACGAGATGACAAACTCGAGCCATCATCTTCAGCTTCGGTTTCCCCTTTGTAATTCTGGACGGACTGATGATCTCTATTGCTGCTGTGGAGGACGAAGATTGAACGGAGATAAAAGGATTAATCCATGAAGTTCAGAGAGGGGCAGATGGGGAACTTCGACTTCCAGAGCCGCACGAATTAAAACCTGAACTGAAAATCGTCATCTGGAGTGCAAACAAAGGGCTAAAACGAATCGTTATTGCATCGATGAGATACAAATCCCATTCCGATGCAGATTTCATTCTATGATACTACGATGACAGAAAAATCGATAGTGTCTGTACCCTGAATCTGCCAGTTCCTGAGTGACAGGACACACAATCTTGTACTCTCATCATGAAAAATCTGGCACTAGCAACGAACTTCTCCAACTTGAATATCTCAAGCCCTCTTTACCAGTGAGCCTTCTCTTTTATCCAAAACAAAAACATTAGCCAGTCTCCAGTTGCTTTTAAGCTTCAGAAGAATGTTCCTAAGAGCTGTTTCATGCGCCTTTCTAATGGGATTCTTGCACCTGGAGAGACTCTCATGGCAATTGTGATAAAATTCATTGAATTATTGGAGCTGGTCAGGAGAAGAATTGCAAGGACAGTTCACGATAGACAGTCTGAAGATCAAACCAGAAACAGAGTTTACTCCTAAACTGTTTGTAAAGCAGAAAGAGTATGTTGTAATAAAATGGGACCAGCAAGTGGTTTAATTGAATCCACAAGGTGATTATGAAGACATTGAGATTATAAATGATGACATCATGCAGGGCATAAGACATGAAATCACCCTTAAACCTGTTTATGGAGAAGCAATTATCTTACGCTGTCAGCCCAATCTTGTTCCTTTGAGAGAGTTTCTTTTACCCCAATGTGTTTTCCCTCAGTCCGTTGACACTGACTTTAGTGCTACACTCATGACACATACTAGCTGAGCTATCAGTTGAAGAAGAGTCTATTTTGAGGATATTCTCTTGAAGACTGGATGACATATCTGATGCTCTTGTATTCTGATTTATAACATAAAGTGGTTTTCTTGCGAGGATTGATTCTTTGGGTTGATCCATCTTGTTACTTGTACTTGAACCAAAAATTGTGATACACTTAAACCCTGGCATCATATTCGTCTTGATTATTTGATTTGCTTGATCTTTCATCTTGGAATTTCTCAAGAACCTCTGTGGTTACGACATTGCTTTCACAAACCCTTCGACAACGTGCTTCCTGAAAAGCATCACAATCTCTGCAATGTTGGTGCTCTATACTATCACACCAAATACATCATCGCCCTTTTCTTTGACCAGCTGGAAAAGCAGTCACTGGAGCAGGTGCTACAACAGGTACTAACATAAGTTGCTCCTTTAACTTACCAACTTTAGCTTTGACTGCTTCAATTGTCAAATCCGCCAAGCCTTTAATAACATCATCTATAGATAAGGGCACTGGAGCAGCAAGAACTGGTGGATTCACAACAGGAGGAGTAGGCTTAGGCAAAGAAGTTGCAGCAGGGGTAGAAGAAGAAGTCTCCAAAGATTTCTCAGGAACTGATCCTGTATTTCGATGCAATCTGACTCTCCTGCGCTGCTTCTTGACAAGAGCATTCACAGCATCAATGACATGTCTCCACTCAGTCTTTAAACCTGAATCAGTAGCTTGATCTTCCAAAAGATCATCCAACTTTTCATGTAAATCAGCATCTGCAGCTTGCAAAAATAACTCCACTTTCTGCATCTCCAAAGCTTGTTGTTCAGTCCCATCCAACTGATCATAACGTCTTTCAAACTCTCGTAGAAGAGCGGTAACAGAAAGTCCCTTATTAGGCATAGAAACCCATGCTAAAAAATTCCTGTGATTCATAAGACCTGTATCCTCCAGGAAATATTCATCTTTTAATGCCTTTTTAAATTCAGCCCAACCTGCATGTGCCTCTTGAATTTCTGCAATTCGACCTTCAAGAGCGCACACCACGATCCGCAAGAAGTAGCGGCTCCAAACATCTTGAGAAACCCCAAAAAACTTCATCTTTTCTTCATACAAATGCAGGTAAGTTGACACTTGCTGGCCATTAAACTGCTTCATCTCCTGTTGGACAGCTTTCAAAGCATCCATAGCATCACTGTCACGTTTTGCATGAGCTTGTTGCTACATATACATGGTAAATGACTGAAACAGGTTCTTCATGACATTATCATCTATCATCTCTTCTTGCGAGTCTCCCATCTTGCTGATGACGCAGCACTTTCACGTCGGGTTCACCAGAAATGTCAAAGAGATCGTGCAAGAGCTGCAAAACACGGGGTTCAAGATACAGCAAGGAAAGAGGCTAACAAGAAGATCTCAATTTTTGATACCAAAGAACACTATATTTCTTATCAAGTTTGTAGAGTTACAACAAAGAAACTGCCAACAAACAAATTTTGTTCAAGTCCTTCAGCATGTAACTTTTGGCTTTACTCCAAGGCTCTTAAGCAAGCTCTGTTAGATATGATCAATGCCCCACCCTCATTAGGTGCTACCAATGATCCATGGTGCTCAAAGTTGTAAGGCCCCCATTATGAGGAGAAGCCAAATGTGAGCCCGGACATTGGTTGAGTCCTGACTTGTATATCAGATGAGGTCTATGTGACCGGATGGCAAAAAGGTGACTGTTGTGGGTCTAATCTTTGGGTTAGACGGAGTGGTTAAGCTGGTAGCAACTCGAGGCACATTGCATTGAGTTGCGTGGTAAGGGAGTTAAAAGGGGCCCCTATTGTGGGGTCCGGGGGCCGCGGAAGCGGCCCCTGGCTGGGGGGTCCCAGGGGGGCCAGCGGCCCCCCCTGGCGGGGGTCCGGGGGCAGCGCCCCCGGCCCGATGGTAAAGGGAATATTCCCTGGAATATTCCCTGGCCGACTAGTGGAGGCTCATATGGTAGGTTGGTCAGCAGGCCGACCTAACGACCTTCGCGGGCTATAAAAGCTAAACCCCTTCGCAGCCATCTTACACTCATCTTTCACCCAGTCAGAGTTGTTGTTCCAGCTAGCCTTAAGCTCTTCACCTATCTTCTGTCTAGATCGCCATCTAAGCTTCATTTAGTGGAAGCGCACGGGTGGACAGAGCCATCTTTGTATCAGTTGTTTGGAGTTAAAGAATTTTACTGATTCTCCTCTTATCTGTTGTGTACTCTCTATCTCTTTCTCAAATTCTGTTCGCTGCGCCGTGTAATATTTTACATGGTATCAGAGCCCAGGGGGCTCTAGAGATCGGAGAGAGTGCAAGAGGCCAAGGCTTCAACAGCAAAGAGAAACGATGTCGACTCCGGGAAGCAGTTCTGGCGCATCAGGAAGCGGTGCAGGAGGTGGTGCTGCTGTACCGGCTATTCAAACACTGAGGATTCGTCCACCAACCTTCAGCGAAGGCAAGTTAGATGGTACAAACTACACCTTGTGGAAGTTCAAAATTACTACTATCCTTGATTCTTATGAGCTTCTGGAGACTGTGCTGGGGACTGACGCAGAACCACAGCCTACCCCCGACCCATCAAATCCTAGTGTGATGATTCCTCCGAATGCAGATCTTCTACGAGCTTGGAAACGAAGGAATGCAGATGCATTGTGTGCCTTAGTTACAAGCTGTTCTGACAGTGTTTTGACTCTGATTCAGCATACAACCAAAGCGTCAGAGGCTTGGAATGTACTAAGGAGTCAGTATGAAACACGAAACCAAACAAGGATTCAAAACTTGGAGAATCAACTAGCAGCGGAGAAGTTTGCTGAAGGAGAGACGGTTGAAGCATTTATCACTCGGATTAAGAATCTGCGCGACCAGATGGCTGGCGCTGGGATACAAAAGACTAGCGAAGAGCTAGCTCGGAGGTGTCTTCGGATTTGTCCACAAAAGTTTGATGGACTAGTAACTGCCCTTAATACTCAGGTGAGACCTCAAGCTTTGACTTTTGAGGAGTTTTGTGCATTATTAATGGAGGAGGAGTTGAGGCTGAAAGCCCGAGAAGGAAGCAACAATGGAGATGCTGCATTCTCTGCCAATGCAAAAGGCAAAGGTGTTTCCTCCACCAAAAATGATGGTGACAAAAAGAAGAAGGGCGGCAAGAAGAAGTTTCAAGGAGAGTGCTTCTACTGTAAGAAGAAAGGACATGCAATTGCAGATTGTCGTGTCAAGAAGGCAGATGAAAAGAATGGTACCCTTAAAACTAAAGGGAAAGAGACAGCCAATACGGCTGAAGCAGAGTTGGAATTATTCATGGCGACCGTTGAGGAAGTGTGCTCCTCGGCACAAGAAGAATCTACCACTGACTCTTGGGTGTTGGATAGTGGGGCCTCCCGTCACATGACCAACAAGAAAGGTCTATACAGTTCTATGCAGCCTCTACAAGAATCCATCACTGTGACGGTTGGAAATGATGCTAAATGCCCTGCTGCGGGCACAGGTACTATTTCTTTTGTTGCTGCAAATGGTGAAGTCAAAAAGCTTTCAAATGTGTTGTATGTTCCCGAAATCAGAAGAAATCTCTTATCAGTTGCTGCCATAACTGATCTTGGTCATGAAGTGAGGTTCAAGAAGACAGGTGCAGAAATTATTGATAGTGCTGGCACAATTGTTGGCAAAGGAGAAAGGAGGAACAACCTGTATGAGCTAAGTGCTCTTACAGCCACCGCTGGAGTGGGCACAAGTAAGCTTTGGCATGAAAGGTTTGGACACATCGGATTTGCAGTATTGAAGGAGATGCAAAAGCAAGGTATGGTTGCTCACCTACCTACAATAACTGAATTGAAGGAACCATGTGAAGCTTGTATGATGGGCAAGCAACAGAGAAAGGCATTTCCACAAGAAAGCAAGAATAGAGCACATGCTCCTCTAGAGTTGGTGCATGCTGACTTGTGTGGTAAGATGCCTACACAGGCCTTGGGGGGATCTTCTTATTTTATGTTGATTGTCGACGACTACAGTAGGAAGATGTGGGTGTACTTCCTTCGTGATAAGGCTCAAGCTTTTGGTAAGTTTAAAGAATGGCTAATACTTGTTGAGAATGAAACAGGGAAAAGTGTGAAGAAATTTAGAACAGATGGTGGTGGTGAGTTCAACTCAAAGGAGTTTGAAAGCTTTTGCAAGAGCAAAGGTATCAAGCGTCAATTGACAACGCCTCACACACCTCAGCAGAACGGTGTTGTGGAACGCAGGAATCGCACCATTGTGGAGATGGCAAGATGCATGCTAAAGGGCAAGGGATTGCCTAACCATTTTTGGGCTGAAGCTGTTAATACTGCAGTCTACATTCTAAATCGGAGCTACACAAAGGCTCTCAAGGGAAAAACACCTCATGAGGCTTACACTGGTAAGAAACCATCTGTTTCACATTTCAGAATTTTTGGATGTGAATGTTATGCACATGTTCCAGATGAGAAGAGAAACAAGTTACAACCAAAAAGCAGAAAATGTATCTTCTTGGGTTATAGTGATGAGCAGAAGGCTTACAAGTTATATGACCAAGAGGCAAAGAAGATCATCGCGAGCCGTGATGTGGTGTTCAAGGAGGAGCCGCATACAGTGGAGGAGGAGAAGGCAAGGTCTTCCACTTTATCATCAAGCGAAGAAGTAGTCCACTATGAACCTGTCCCGAGAGCTATCCCTATCCTTAAGGAGGAGGAAGCATCATCTTCAGATGATGAGGAAAAAGTTCACCAACCTGACATCACCCCACCGGAAAAGCCATTGCCGCGCTGGGTGAAGCAGCTCTATGACCACAATAATCCTATGCCTGCATCTGTTGAGGAGAAGGCAGACGGACCAAGGAGGTCTCAGAGAATAGAGGAGCAAAGGAGGGCTTCTGCTCACATAGTCAACATGGCCTTGATGGTTGAGATTATGAGAGAAGTAAAGGAGCCAACTGACTTAGAAGAAGCACTTGCAGATCCATCATGGAAGGCTGCTATGCAGGCGGAGTATGACAGCATAATGAAGAATGACACTTGGGAGCTAGTGGATCGGCCAGCAAAGCGGAAGATTATTGGCACCAAGTGGATCTGGAAGGTAAAGTACAAGGCTGATGGTACCTTAGAAAAGTACAAAGCTAGACTGGTTGCCCAAGGATTTTCACAAGTTGAAGGGTTTGATTTTCAAGAGTCATTTGCCCCAACTGCCAGAATGACCACTATTCGCACGGTACTTGCAGTGGCTGCCCACAAGAAGTGGCCAGTGTACCAAATGGATGTTAAGTCAGCGTTCTTAAATGGTGACCTCAAGGAGGAGGTGTACGTGGCTCAGCCACCAGGGTTTGAGGCCCCCCATTCTGAGAACAAAGTGTGTAAACTGAAGAAGGCATTGTATGGGCTGAAACAAGCCCCCAGAGCATGGTACCAGCGGATAGATAGGTTCTTTTTAAACCTAAACTTCAAAAGATGTGCCTCAGATGCTAACTTGTATGTTTACAGGGATGGTAAAAAGTCTGTAGTGATTGTCCTATATGTGGACGACCTTCTTATTACAGGTGACTATGAAGATATGATCAACCAAACTCGAAAGGCTTTGAGTTTTGAGTTTGAAATGACAGACTTGGGCTTGCTGCACTATTGTTTGGGGATTGAAGTCTGGCAAGAGCCAGGAAAGATCTTCATCTCTCAGAAGAAGTATGCATGGGAGATCTTGAAGGCATTTGGCATGACCGAGTGCAAGGAGATAGCTACACCTATGGAGGTGAATGTAAAGTTATCCGTTGAGGATACATCAGCACTAGCAGACATTGGGAGGTATAGGAGGTTGGTCGGCAGTCTAATCTACTTGTGTAACACCAGACCAGATATCAGTTTTGCTGTTGGTGTTTTGAGCAGGTTCTCAAACAAACCTCATGAGAGTCATTGGAAGGCTGGGATGCGGGTGCTCAGATACTTGAAGAAAACTCTTGACTATGGTATCACATACAGTTTCGGAACTTCTCTTGTGGGGAACTGTGACTCAGATTGGGCAGGAGACATTGATTCCAGGAAGTCAGTTTTTGGTTATTGTTTCTCTTTGGGTTCAGGAATTTTCTCTTGGATTAGTAAGAAGCAACCAACAGTGGCATTGTCTTCTACCGAAGCAGAGTACAAGGCAGCTTGTTTTGCTGCATGTGAGGCCGTATGGTTGAGAAGGATTCTATGGCATATGGGAGTGCAGGATGAAGAACCAACTGTGCTGAGATGTGACAATCAGAGTTGCATCGCCATTGCCAAAAATCCAGTGTTTCATGCACGCACCAAACATATAGAGATCCAGTATCACTATGTGCGTGATTTGATGGAGGATGGGATAGTGGAATTGGTCTACTGTCCAACAGAGGAGAATGGAGCAGATATCTTCACCAAAGCACTTACGAAGGATCTGCTTCAAGTTCATCTTCAGAGACTCGGCATTGGGCCGAGGAGATAGTTCACCTATGGGTGGACATTGAGGGGGGGTGTTAGATATGATCAATGCCCCACCCTCATTAGGTGCTACCAATGATCCATGGTGCTCAAAGTTGTAAGGCCCCCATTATGAGGAGAAGCCAAATGTGAGCCCGGACATTGGTTGAGTCCTGACTTGTATATCAGATGAGGTCTATGTGACCGGATGGCAAAAAGGTGACTGTTGTGGGTCTAATCTTTGGGTTAGACGGAGTGGTTAAGCTGGTAGCAACTCGACGCACATTGCATTGAGTTGCGTGGTAAGGGAGTTAAAAGGGGCCCCTATTGTGGGGTCCGGGGGCCGCGGAAGCGGCCCCTGGCTGGGGGGTCCCAGGGGGGCCAGCGGCCCCCCTGGCGGGGGTCCGGGGGCAGCGCCCCCGGCCCGATGGTAAAGGGAATATTCCCTGGAATATTCCCTGGCCGACTAGTGGAGGCTCATATGGTAGGTCGGTCAGCAGGCCGACCTAACGACCTTCGCGGGCTATAAAAGCTAAACCCCTTCGCAGCCATCTTACACTCATCTTTCACCCAGTCAGAGTTGTTGTTCCAGCTAGCCTTAAGCTCTTCACCTATCTTCTGTCTAGATCGCCATCTAAGCTTCATTTAGTGGAAGCGCACGGGTGGACAGAGCCATCTTTGTATCAGTTGTTTGGAGTTAAAGAATTTTACTGATTCTCCTCTTATCTGTTGTGTACTCTCTATCTCTTTCTCAGATTCTGTTCGCTGCGCCGTGTAATATTTTACAAGCTCAAACTTTTAGGCCGCTAACAAAGGTAGACAGCAGAAGGTTCTCAATTAGTCTTCAAGCCCATGTATAAATCAAAGCAACATCAAGGCCACCTGTACCTCAACATTACTGAACTCCTATAAACCTGGGTGAAATTTTATTCATGTATTTCATGCAGAAGTGTGTCATCAATAGGTGCTACTTTGTTCCATCTCCAAACAGCTGTAACAAATACTTGAAAGGGCTTCCACCAGGGGTACGTATAAGTGTGTGTGGCTTATCAAGTTGTTTTATTCATGTAAAAAAAAACATATAAGTCTACACGGTCCACAGCTCGTAAACAGTCGTTCATTTTAAGCAGCAGGAGTAAAACTCGTGGCAACCTTCCAAGAAGCCCCAAATCTTAGAAACATATTTCGATGCATACATCTGGATCTCAACCTTTGTATGGATGGTTTTTTATGGCTGCCTTACAGTAGGCTTTCTTCAGTTCATCCTGGGAGCAGAATTTTGAGACGCCTAGGATGTCATATTACTTGCTATTATCCCTTCTGCGGCTGGGGTGCCTACCGAACATGGCAGCAGATTGAAGGCACAATCAGGACAAGTGTCAGCATCCGAACAGACCATCTTATAAAGTTCTTCTTGATCATTGACTACAAGCAATGCTATAGCTTCAGCTGCTTGAGACTCTCGCGCTTTTTGGGTGAAAGTGCAATTTCCTCGGGTAGCCAAAGCAGCATATCCTGTAATCTGGGTAGAGAAATTTGAACAGCTATCTACAGGATTTGCCAACACCAAAAATGCAGTTGTTGCCTCTACTTTGCTTTTAGCCAATGTAGCATCAAACTGTGGATTCAATTCTTCCTCTCCACTCGACATTCTCTGTCCAGGATAGCATCGACCTCATGCTCGGCTTCACGAATAAACAAGTCCAGAAAGGAAGAGCTCTGCCATCTTTGAAGTGTTCACACAGAGCAACAGAACAATGTTATGACAGCTCTCTACGTGCAACAACAACACACAATGTCGAGGCAGCACTCGCAAGTTTCATAACAACAGAAGCAACAGCAAAGAGGGAAGAGGCATGTGTACAGACATCCCTTCTCCTCGCTGCGCTTCGAGATATGATCCGTGTAGGACATTTCTTGTCCACCGGGAGGATACATCTTCATAGACGTTTAGATAGCTTCGAAGGATGCGATTGTCAAGCAGGGTCCAAGGTCTCACCGCCGTAGGGTGTGTAGCCTCGATTCTTCTTGTTGCGTAAGACCTTCATCTTCTTCTCTCGGCTGAGGGAGAAAAACCGCCTGCTCTGCCTAAAAGCTTCGTTCCACTCATCGACGCCATGGCTGATGAAGTCCAGGACAATGTATTTGTGGCTCGAAGACACGCCAGTCCTGACTCCCAAAATCTCATGATTTGACCCAATTAACCGACGCCTCCTTCCCATGGAATCCGATCAACTCCTCAACGGAGGTGTTCCCCATCTGCAGAGACTCCGACATAATTAAAGACCGAAGCCCACCCATTACACAAGCGATTCCATAATTGTTGTTGATTGCTTTCTTCGTCTAAACAGAGCTTCAGCGCCTCTCCAGAAGTGGATCAATCCTCCAAAGCAACAGCAAAAATATTCGGAATTATACTCATCGCTGGGAGCATCAATCTCCTTCACCTAAGAATTTTCAGATCTCTGTCGGGCGCACTCGATGATGTATTGATGATCGCCTCTGCTCCATGACCACCACTAATTCCGACCATTTCCAAAATAGCCTATTCTTTTCCCTCCAAAAGCAGTTTAAAACCTGAATATAGGTTTTTCCTCTTCCTCCTTTTTCACCTTTAGCTATAACGTTAATCTCCAATTCTGCTAATGTAAAACATAACATGTAATAAGGGCATTCCAAGCTATTGCATTCCGGACAAGAAGCTCCAACACTCCCTATGCTTTTCCAAATGCACCACACTTGGCATACATATCCACCACAGCAGTCCCAAGTGCTGTACATACCCAGCAATAAGTGCATTCCAAGAGTCTACATCTCGACAAGGGAACCGTTCAGCACTCCTTAAGCTTTGCCCATTACACATGATATTCCTAAATTTACACCTTTGTCTTTAAAGCTTAAATGTCAGCTTCTATAAAGCTTCCTTTGATTCCACGGTATCCTGCACTTTTCTTCGAGTTCATCATTAAAATTATCAGCTGGATAATGTCCTTTGGCATCAGTTTTTAATATTTTTCTAATACACGCACATCATGCATCCAAACAAAATCATGCGCATGCACTAAGGGAATATATACATTGGATGCGGATTATTAAAATGCATCACACAAACAATGAATCACACGCAAAAATTAACACAAATGCACAACAAAAGAAATGGAGGTGTATATGACTCGGATGCACAGCAACACGACACCGCCTCCCGCTGCTGACTCCAACATCCTGGCGAATCTGTAGCCTCCTCCCTTAGTTGGCGCCAGTCGTCTGCATCTAACCACTCAGGCTTTGCAGCCCCACTCTTGATTGCCTTGCATGCATTGGACCGTCTATGTGACATGTATGCATGCATGCAATCCATCATCCAGCCCGTAGAGAATCTATCTACTGCGACTGGCACCGGAAACTCCTCCTACAAGGATGCTACTATGTAGTCCTTGCTACCCTCCGGTATGTTCTTCCAATGATCCAAGACGTTATGTCGAAAAACTTGTTGGCATAACTCTCTCATGCGAGCCATCACCCTCCTCCCCTCATCATTCATGATGATGGCTCCTGACCTACTATCGACCAGATATCCATAACCCCTAGGAGTCTGCCTAAGATGGGTCCTCTCCCATCTGCGTCCACGCTCCTCGGCATATCCAGGAGACCCCTCTACATCCGGTGTACCGACGGGGGTAATCTCTCTCGGAGTGGCACCCAAAGGGGTGGTACCCAAAGGGGTGCCACCTACTGACGGCTGCGGAAAAGCCAGAGTAACTGGAGTAGATGTCCCCACAACTGTGAAAAATCCTGGAAGTGACACAACTCTAGCTGAACGACGAGACGGAGATACCACATCCGTGTCTCCATAGCAGCATCCCCCTGATCCCATTGCACTCCCTCCCTCTGGCCCAAGTCGTGAGCGTCGAGATTGTCTGCTCGAAGCCGAAGCATCCGATCGCGCTGAAGCAGATCTAGCAGAGCGCCCTGACGAAGAACGAGACAGCTCCTCGTCTGCCATCTCTCTGAATCTCGCGAGCTGGTCTGGAGACATGCGTGCCATCATGTCCTGAAACTCCTCATCGCTCATCCCTCAACTCATCTTAAAAATGTCACCTGCACAGATAAAAAATGGTATTAGAATAATCAATTTAAACTATACAAAGCACAGTAATATAAATCATTTTTAAAAAATCCCTCTTAAAATGCATATCTCATGTACCTTTATGGAAGATCTAAACAACGAATTGAGTAATATAATTCTCCAAGAATGAAGTATCCTATGGTTCCATGTTAATCTCATGACACAACTCTGCATACATTGGAAGGTCAATAGACATGTCACCACAAAAGAATGAGTCTGCCTCGTTCTCAAAAAATTCTTGGACTCCTGTATTTCCATCATTTTTAGCTTATGCGGGCTCCAAGCTTGTGGTGGCCTCCACCTCTTGTAATATTGACCCCTCTATTTTCATATTATCTTCATCTATGCCCGAAACATCGCTTTGATCATATACTCTTGCACTTTGAGGAGTTGAAGGTATAACATACTACCATCGAGTTTGTCGGGGGTTTGGATAGAAGATTACATGTTCACAAACACGTACAAAGCAAGTTCAAACCATTGTGACATAAACCATGTTGTATTACAATTAGCAAGCAAATGACTCTATGCACATGTTCACAATGGGCCGGCAACACAAAGGTGTCACGCAAATCCGTCCATTTTTTTTCGGAATCTATTTCGAGAAATCCAGATGGACCTCGTCGAACTGTTGCTCCATCTCCTCCAAGCACCACTTTGAACCACTGCACATCGAATAGTATCATAGAGAAGCTACGGTAATCCACCGTAATAATACTTTGCAAGTTTCTAAAATACTCCATCTCATCCACAACCATGTTTGGATCCGTTGCTCGTCGCCGGCTCTCTTGCTCAAACCTTGCCATGACACCACAGTCCATTGTGGAGAGCATTTTATCAATACGCTCCATGCGAAAATGCCGTCCGCACGACCACGTTGCACTATATATTTTGTACTGTACATTGAAACACTCAAATTAGATATCGCATATAAAATTTAGATACAACATATTCTAAACCCCTCATCACCTTTGGACTACATCCCCTCGAGAACTCCCACTCCTCCATTGAGACCTCTGTCCCTTCGCTGGATGTTGCGGTCAAGGCTCCATGCAACCATCGTGTCAACATAAACCGCGGCATCTCCTCCATGCCTTCGGGATATCGAATTGGTCGATGAAGCGTACTGCGTCGGAATTCAGTTTGCGCTTCCTCTCGATCTTGCCTTACAATCTGGTACTTAGCGAGCCACGTCTCCATGGAGGCATGGTGCAACATACAAAAGCGATTCACCTTCTCTTCCATTGAGGCATCCATTCTTTTTTCTACTCCATTTCCAACCACCACATCTCCAGTCAGTCTATCATCGTCCTTCAGCATCCATAGCATTTCATTGTCTGGTTCCACCGTTGGTAGCCATTGTGAGATATGCACTAATACCTCTGACACCAACCAACCTTCCACCATGCTACCTTCTGGCCGAGCTCGTTGTCACACAAAGCCTTTCAGGGTTCTCATGAAGTGCTCTAGGAAGAACATCCATCGCGTATGGACAGGTCCAGCAATCTTCACTTCGTCCACAAGATGCACAAGAAGGTGGACATGTATCGTGAGCATGCTAGTGGGTAGATATTTCTCAAAGAGACAGACTGTCTCCACTGCTCCCCGCCTTGCGGATTCAATAGAGGACGTCTTAATCTCTTTCTGTGAGATCCATTGCACCAAAGTCGACAACTTGTAAATGGCCCCATGAATTTTTGGAGTTTACCATTTTCGGGTTTACCATTTTCAGCTCGTACTAGCTTGCGGCGTTCATACGTATTGGAAGTCGTCCAAGAAAACCTTCCCTGAGTTCATGATCCTCCGATAAGAAAGCGGCGTGTCCTTGATATACCATCTTCTTCATGGTTCATGACCTTCGGGAGTCTAACTGTGGCCCACGCAATGAACATGCATGATAACTTGAGGTAACCAGACCTGTAAGGCGAGCCACAACCTAGTGAATACTTGATTGAATGAGATAAAATATAGATATTACCAGTGAGAACGGAGGTCTGCTCACCTAAGCACTCTCCCAATCCTGGAAAGTCATGCATCATCCACATGAGAATGGCTCGAATGTTGGCTGACTGCCGACCATCGCGCCTGCTCATATCTTGGACAATGACCCCCTCCTCCCACAAAATCTTAAGCTCATCGACTAATGGATGAAGATACACGTCCATATTTTTTACTTTGTAGTGGCTGGGGGCGAGCAAGCTAAGGATGAGATGTCCTTTCTTCATAGAAAGCCATGGAGGGATGTTGTAGTTGACAAGCACTATAGGCCACACACTGTAAGAAGTTGAGCGCAGACCGAATGGGTTCACACCATCCATGGCGAGACCAAGCCAAAGATTCCTTGGCTCTCGCGTAAAGCCTGGGAAGGTAGAGTCAATGTGGCTTCATGCGCACGAATCCGCTGATATTCGTTGAACTCCATCCGTGGACCTATTCTGCACATGCCACGTTGTCAAGCTTGCCATGCCGGACATGCGAAACATGTGGTTTATGCGGAGGATGAGCAGAAAGTGTCTGAGAACTTTTTGAGGGATGGTTTTCCCTTGTAAGTCCTATCGATACCTGTGAGCACCACACTTTGGACATGTCTCCATAGTCTCATATTCATCTCAAAACAGTATGCAGTCGTTGATACATGCATGGATGTTATTGTAGTCCATGCCAAGCTTCGGTAAAACATGTCGTGCATCATCACGAGACTTAGGCATGGTATTTGCAGGTGGTAATATATGATATTTCAATAACCTGAAAAAAATCATAAACACATTGAAAAAGCACAAATGTTTGCAATAATACTATTAAAAAAAATAATCAATGAAGCCTATGTGCAAGGTACCTAAATAACTCGGTCACACTCGTATCACTCCAACCGTATTTTGCTTGCACACTTAAGAGTGCAAGCAATGTCTTCAACCGAGATACTCGGCACCCATCATATAATGGTATGGATGCTTCCTCTCTAAGCGGGTCAGATGTCTCGACATCCATGGGAATCAATGCATCGATCATTGCCTCCATCTCAGGCTCCAAGATTGTAGGTAGGTCGGGAAGGTTGTCTGTCTCCTCTGGCATTGACAGTATAGATGGGCCTTGCGAGTGGTGGATTGGCTCCTGCAATCCATCCATCGCACGTCCACGAACTCTTCTAATTGGCCACAAAGGGTGCACTCCCCCTTGGGTCGAGACATCACCCCCTGGATAGAAAATTTGCCAACAAGACCCAATCTTATTGTGTATGGTTTTCAATTAACTTGCAAGTACAATGCATGATTAATATTAACTTCAAATTACCGCTTGTTGAAAATCCGCAATCGCCTGATCAATGATCTCAGATTGAAACTCGCCAAATCGTCGTACGTGTTCTATAGACAATCGGCATTTTCGTCTAATTGCCAACTTGCATTGAGAGCAAGGACATGGGACACGCTGATTAAGATACGTCTCGCGATCTTGAACAATAAGACCTTCTTCGTTTTTCATCTTATCTACATTATAGCAAACGAGGCTTAAATGGATAGCTTTATGGAGATGTACGTCAAGTTGCAAGTTGACCATAAATCTTGCATTGTACATACTAGTTGAGAGATTTATTGATGCTATATCTCGGCCCTGTATCATGCTCAAGGATTTGTTTGTCCCAGTAGATAATTATTCGTTATTGTAAAAAACTACACTAGAGGGCTTTGAGTATAAGTAATCCATTTATGAGCATCATTGAGGATCTCTTAGTCTAATAATAAATCAGTCTCAACAAAAAGCATCTTAGAAATGTGGTTTTTTTGTCCTAGGATCGCGTATTAAAAATTAATGCCATCTATGAAATTTATCAACTATAGTAATAAAATTTATTTCAATCAATTCTACTCATAGTCATAAGACCTGAGAGAAAATATCCTATACTCAATTTAAGGGATTCTTCTTCTATAACAATACTTTTGGGTTCATTTTGATGAAGTACCGTAATGACCATTAGCTAGGGTATCATTTTCTTTTAGTCCTTCTATTGACTAGTTGGCATGATTTCTAAATTTTTATGCCTATAAAATTAATACAAAAACAATGAATTATGCATATCACAATTAGATCCCCTACTTGGATATTATGAAGGACATGACCAATTTTAAGCCATCTTAAAGAGTCACCAATGTACGTGGCCCATGGCAAAGCACATTGCATACCATTATCGATAAGTCTATTATCGTGCATCTTAAATCTCCTAATTAGACTTTATAATTTGTATGACTAATTTTTATCCCTCTTAAGGAGTCGATGTAATGGTACCCATAAAAAAAGTAAAGTGGATACCATTACCATAATCATGGATATGCTATCATTCCAATATATGTTATCTTTCTCTTTCTCTTTCTCTCCCTCCCTCTCTTTCTCTTTCTCTCGTATTTCCTCTCCCTCTCACAATATATCTTAGCACTCTCCAAAAGCAAAAGGGAGAGGGAGAGAGAGAATGCACTCTCCCTCCCTCTCCCTCTCCCTCTCTTTCTCTTTCTCTCCCTCTCTCATTTCCTCCCTCTCCCTCTCCCTCTCCCTCTCTTTCTCTCTCTCTCCCTCTCCCTCTCTTTCTCTCTCAATTCCTCTCCTAAACAAGCAAAAAAGAAAGTGATTTAAACCTTTAATAAGCAAAAGGGAGAGGGAGAGAGAGAATGCACTCTCGCTCCCTCTCCCTCTCCCTCTCGCTCTCTTTCTCTTTCTCTCCCTCTCTCATTTCCTTCCCCTCCCTCTCCCTCTCTTTCTCTCCCTCTCTCTCCCTCTCCCTCTCTTTCTCTCTCATTTCCTCTCCTAAACAAGCAAAAAAGAAAGTGATTCAAATATTAAACAAGCAAAAGGGAGAGGGAGAGAGAGAATACACTCTCCCTCCCTCTCCCTCTCCCTCTTTCTCTCTTTCTCTTTCTCTCCCTCTCTCATTTCCTTCCCCTCTCTCTCCCTCTCCCTGTCTTTCTTTCTCATTTCCTCTCCTAAACAAGCAAAAAATAAAGTAATTTAAACATTAAACAAGCAAAAGGGAGAGGGAGAGAGAGAATGCACTCTCCCTCCCTCTCCCTCTCCCTCTCCCTCTCTTTCTCTTTCTCTTTCTCTCCCACTCTCATTTCCTCCCTCTCCCTCTCCCTCTCCCTTTCTTTCTCTTTCTCTCCCTCTCTCTCCCTCTCCCTCCCTTTCTCTCTCATTTCCTCTTCTAAACAAGCAAAAGAGAAAGTGATTTAAACCTTAAACAAGCAAAAGAAAGAGAGAGGGAGACTCACCGATGAGATATGGCGAGCGTGGGGCGGCTCCTCTTTGCGATGAAGGCTCCTCCTCTCCTTCGCGAACAACGGCGGCGGTGGCGGCGGCAAGTCTTCTTCCTCTCCTTCTCTCATGACGGTCGCTCTCTCCCTCGCTCTCGCTCTCAAAACACACAAGCCGCAAATGCGAAATGAAAACAGTGCTCGGTTTCGGCCGCTTTTTTTCCCTATGGAGCGTCGCTATTTGCCACGCAAATAGCGATGCTATTAGCGACGCCAATAGCGACGCCGCTATCCGCCGTCGCTAATCGGCGTCGCTACTAGCTCAAATCCTTGTAGTGATGGAGCACACATCTCCTTCCTTTTTGGTCATGTGATTTATGTAGGCATTTTTTATGCACCATCTTATTATCATTCTTTGTATCTTGCCATGATTGCACCGTCGCTTTCATTACGCGATCTTGTATTTATTTTATGTATTAGTCTTATGGATTCAAGTACACTTTGGCTTCATGGAGACGAGCATTGTACACTTTACTGTAACTCTTTTCTATGGCCTAAATAAAGCACATAGTGCTCTTTGTGGCAAGGCAGCAAGTTGCCATGTCACTTTTTTTTAAAAAAATTCCTTGTAACAGTCGCTATTAGCGTCTAGAATTTACTGCACGTGTCGCAGTTAGCATCGCAAATCGTTGCTATATGTATCGCTATTCGTGTCTCTATCAGTATCGCATATGCGACGCTGGCAATAATAATAGCGACTGTTCTATAGCGTCGCTAATACTGACATTTTTAACAACGACGGGTGCAAATTTTTTTATGAATATTTTCGTCACTTTGAACGTCGGTATGAGGCTTGTATTAGTGGGAGGGTCTAGTATATTTATGGATGGGATGTTTGTCCAGTCTTTTGGTCATGATGATTAGTCGTTAATCTTGTTGGAATGGGAGGGTCTAGTAGATATAGGACATGTATGATCTTAGTGCACAAGGTTGTATTGATTTGGGGCTTGAAGAAGGGTACACAAGAAAATGCCATGACTCATGTAATAGCAAAAATTATTAAAAGATGAAACAATTAATTAAATAATCAATAAACAATGCGAGATATTAGAAAGTTAGAATGATTTTTTTAGTCCTTTAAGTTTTTAGTTATATTATACGAAAAAATATCGCCCAATTAAGTATTCACTGTGCCGATGGGAATCCCACGAATATAAACACACACTTAATGAATCATCAATACATAATGCGAGATATTCAAAGTTTACAATAGAGCTTCTTTTCGTGAGTTTGCTAATTTGTGTAGCAAGAGAAAATATCACCCAAACTCTTAGTGTGGCAAATGGCAGACCAAGAAGGTAAAGATTTCTCTTTGCTACATACAAAGCTCAAAGGCAGCAAGGAGGAAAGACTAGTTTTGGGGGAGAAAAAAACTTCTCATTGCAACAAATCACAATTTGTCTTATTGTAAGTAAAACAAGCGTACAAACGTCAGACGATCGACGCGAGCAATATGCTAACGTCGCAAGAGATCGATTTTCAATATGCTAAAGGCTAATTATAATTAGGCAGGGCCGGTGAAGGCCTTGCGGATGGCGTGGAGCTGGTGCGGGGAGAGAGCGAAGGACTTCTGGAGGACGGCGTCAGGGATGGGGGGGTGTGAGGCGAAGAGATTGAGGTTGAGGAGGCTGACGCCCGGGTTCTGGCTGTTCAAGGAGGCGTATGCGAGGGCGGGGCCACTGCCGACGTTGAGGATGTAATGGGCGAGGCCGCGCGGGAAGATGAAGAGGTCGCCGGCGAAGAGGGTCTGTGCGTACAGCACGTTGTTGCCATCGACGAAGCCGACCGACACGCGGCCCTTCACTAGAAGGAAGGCCTCGGAGGCGCGTGGGTGTACGTGCGGTGGCAGGACGCCGCCCTCTTCGAAGTCCAGGCGCGCCACCGTCAGCCCCTGCGTGTTGAGGCCGCCGAAGTTCGC
The DNA here is from genome assembly GCF_053477565.2 of Lygodium microphyllum. Taxonomy (NCBI): domain Eukaryota; kingdom Viridiplantae; phylum Streptophyta; class Polypodiopsida; order Schizaeales; family Lygodiaceae; genus Lygodium; species Lygodium microphyllum. The sequence continues at coordinate 99,916,294 of NC_141146.1, read as the reverse complement.
CGCCGACGCGATCACCACCCCGACGCCGAAGGGATTGGCTCCCGGGTCGGCCGGCCTCCTCAGCAGGGAGCTCTTGAAGTCGGCCGCTGTCACATTGGCCGGATCCTTGCACGGCAGGCCGTTGATGAACACCTTCTGTGCCTGGTCCGCGTCCGTCACGCAGAAGTCCTGCACCGGGTCTGGGTCCGCGGCACGCACAGTACTACGGCCGGCCATCATCATCATCATCATCATCATATTGATACCCAGCAGCAGCTTCATAGCTACTCCTATTATATTAACGATATTATGCCGGATGTCGATAGCACGACTGGCCCTGTATAGCTCCCTATAAGCTGCAGGCTGGATCTTGCGTCACAGTCACTGTATCTATGTATGTGCTGGAGTACCGGCTGGAGTTATAGTAGCCTCACAAACTCAACTGCTCGACTGAGCTACAAGACGTCTAGCGTGACAGCGCCCTCAAGATCTCTCCCTGCTTAAACGATCAGTCGACCTTGCGAGATCCATTATATGCTATATTAACTAGTGTGCCTGATCATCCAGGACCCGCACCCTTATGCTGACCAGCCTGTCCACTTAAGGCCTCCACCGCGTTCCACCGCCCTTATCGTGCCGCATGATGATCGTTAGAAGGTCAACCTGAGCTCCATTATGCATCTCGGAGGGCCATACAGGTTGAAAGAGACCTAATCCAAGGCCGCTTCTTCGTTATGAAATCTTGGTCAACCTACAAGCCATCAGTGAGTCTGGACTTGTAGATTCATCTCCACTCAACAAAAACCCGCCGTAGATGCACGTCGTAGATGCATCTTCACATGCATGTTTATATGTGCATCTATTCATCGTTGAACCTGCGATTTAGCCACGCTGCGCTAAAAGATGCGAATGTTCCTTCAAAACAGCGTTCAGGAAAAGGCCGTTCATTTAAAGACAAAACTCGTTTGACTGAATGTGAGGAGGAACCGCTTACTTATGAAAAATGTAAGTGAGAAGGAGGAACCGCTTACTTATGAAAAGTGTAAGTGAGAAGGATTTTAGACCGTTATCTTTGTCATGGAATGAGAATATCCTTCTCATGATTAATGTAGAAGAATAAGATCCTTCTAGATATATATGAAAGAAGATTTTATATAATATATATAGCATAAATAATATAAAATAAATATAAAATAACTTAATGTTATTATATAAAATTTAAAGTTGTAATTAACAATAACTATCAAAATTTAAATTTCAATCAAATAAAAAATGATCAAGTTTTAATTTCTAATTTTGAAGTAACCATTCAAGTTTTAATGTTTCAATTTTAATTATGTAATTAAAGTTGACTATTCATGGTTGTTAACAAACGAGAGAGAGAGAGAGAGAGAGAGAGAGAGAGAGAGCACCAAAACTTACCAAAACTCTACTCTTTGATCACCATGTGATGCAAGTTTAGACTTTGAGTTTATTGGTGTTTCCTTCGCATCTCATTGTTCCTAAACAAGGTTGTGCTCACTACTACGTTGATGTTGTGTTACCTCCTACGGTGCTCCCTCTCATTGATGTGCTACCGCAAAGGCTCAACCTCAAAGGATAAGAGACAAGGAAACCTTCTTGCATGGGTTCGTATTGAAAACATAGGCAACCTGAAAAGGTAAAAGAAAAATGCTGGGGGGCTCAACTTCAATTAATGTGTTATCTTCAAATAAATCTTTTGACAACATGTTGACAGTTGAAGAAAAGGCTAAGTTTGAAAGAGAAAAAGAAGGACACTTACTTTTTCAAGAGGATTGACTAGTCCAGTTTAAATGGCTCATTTATGATAGAGATGAAGTAAAAGTGTATGGTAAATTTTGTTTGAAATGTCCTCATCCACATAGTGCATATTTGAAGGGGGTAGGGGAGGTCTATAAATTTAAAGTTTAGCAACTTAAAATCCCATATCTGCACATCATGTCATAAGTTTTCTATACAAGCTATTTTGCTCAAAAGGAAGACTCAATTGAAAAGAGTGTTAAAAAAATAAGAGAAGTAAATGATGAGGCGTTACTTTCATTATTTAGAGTTGCATATTTGATTGCAAAGAATTCTATATTTCATGAAATTATAGGCTTACTCTAGAGGGTTAAAATGGACCAATCAGTATCCAAAAATCCAAATGTGTTTGGCCGCTCAAGCATGTAATGGGCATAAGGGATTTACCCAACTTCAAAGGTTTAAAATGGAAAAATCAATATCTAAGAAAGTACCTACTGATCAGACAGGGATGCACAATCCTACGTGGAATGCAAGCTATCATATGAGGCCACCATAATTCATGAAAAGCATTGCCTTCATGGCCATGCATCTTATTTATGAGACTAGCCAAAACAAAGGCTACCTTTTTTTATCAAAAGAAAAAGCGTGGCATTGAAGCTCCAACACTACAAGATATAGGCCTTATACCGACGTTTAAAGCGATAAAAATACAAACAACAAAATTTTCCCCCGTCGTCGCAAAAAGTGTCGTTATTAATGATGCCATAGAAACGTCGGTATTTGCGTCACTATTAGCGCGCTATTGGCGTCGCTATCAGCGTCACATTTGTGACGCCAATAGCGACACCAATAGCGACGCTAATAGCGACGTTTTGCGACGCACAGAGAGACGGTAATAGCAACGCGAGCAGTAAAATTTATGACGCTAACAGCGACGGTAACAAGGATAAAAAAAATTTTGTGGCTACATATAGCACTGTGTGCTATATGAGAGCCATACAAAATAGTTTGTGCACTACTGTGTACAAAGCGCTTGCAAACAAAAAGAATGTATGCTGAAATCATAAAACTGATACATGAAATAAATACATGCTCGCATAAAACGCGATTGGTACAATCATGACAGGAATATATCACTAATACATAGAAAATATCTACATAGATCAGGCGACTCAAAAATAAAGGTGTGTGAGCTCCAGGAATCCAAGGGCGAGCTACAAATCCTCGTCCCCTGAAAGCTCGTTCTACCGTAAAGGAGCATCGAACAGACTCTGCAGAAAAAGAAACAACACATCAATCCACCATATAATAATGCATTCAAATATCTCATGGTAACTACGGACAAGAAAGATGAGTGACTTACAGGGCCGCCACATCTATACAATCGGTCGATCAATGCATTGAGACCGTGCCTCTCTGCATATCAAGTCTCAAGGCCGATCGGATCGCGATTTGTAATGGAGTGCTGCAAAGAAAACAAAATGCTAACTGTTAGAAACATGATTGTCAGTACAAAGAATATTTCAAAAAAACAAACAAGCAAAACAAAAGAAAAACTTACAAAGTCCTCCAAATATGTCCTGTGGCCGCCACTCCCAAGATGATGGACCACTCTGGCCTCGAGTCGTGCCCTCGCCGCCTTGCGCTGCTAACTCCAATGTCCTAGAGAATCTGTAGCCTCCTCCCTTAGTCGGTGCCAGTCGTCTGCATCTAACCACTCAGGCTTTGCAGCCCCACTCTTGATTGCCTTGCGTGCGTCGGATCGTCTATGTGACATGTATACACGCATGTAATCCATCATCCAGCCCATAGAGAATCTATCTACTGCGGCTGGCACCGAAAACTCCTCATGCAATGATGCTACTATGTAGTCCTTGCTCCCCTCCGATATGTTCTTCCAATGATCCAAGACGTTATGTCAAAAAACTTGTTGGCATAACTCTCTCATGCGAGCCATTACCCTCCTCCCCTCATCATTCATGATGATGGCTCTTGACCTACTATCGACCAGATATCCATAACCCCTAGGAGTCTGCCTAAGATGGGTCCTCTCCCATTTGGGTCCACACTCCTAGGCATATCCAGGAGACCCCTCTACATCCAGTGTACCGACGGGGGTAATCTCTCTCGGAGTGGCACCCAAAGGGGTGGTACCCAAAGGGGTGCCACCTGCTGACGGCTGCGGAAAAGCCAGAGTAACTGGAGTAGATGTCCCCACAAGTGTGACAAATCCTGGAAGTGACACAGCTCCAGCTGAACGACGAGACGGAGATACCACATCCGTGTCTCCATAACAGCATCCCCTTGATCCCATTGCACTCCCTCCCTCTGGCCCAAGTCGTGAGCGTTGAGATTGTCTGCTCGAAGCCGAAGCATCCGATCGCGTTGAAGCAGATCTAGCAGAGTGCCCTGACGAAGAATGAGACAGCTCCTGGTCTGCCATCTCTCTGAATCTCGTGAGCTGGTCTGGAGACATGCGTGCGAAGATGTCCTGCAACTCCTCATTGCTCATCCCTCGACTCATCCTGAAAATGTCACCTGCACAGATAAAAAATGATGTTAGAATAATCAATTTAAATCATACAAAGCATAGTAATATAAATCATTTTTAAAAAATCTCTCTTAAAATGCATATCTTATATATCTTTATAAGAGATTGGTCAACGAATTGAGTAAGTGGATGCTCCAAGTATGAAGTATCCTATGGTCCCATGTTAATCTCCTCACACAACTCCGCATACACTAGAAGGTCGATAGACATGTCACCACAAAAGAATGAGTCCGCCTTGTTCTCAAAAAAATCTTGGACTCCTGTATTTCCATCATTGTTAGCCGATGCTGGCTCCAAGCTTTTGACGGCCTCCACCCCTTGCAATATCGACCCCTCTATTTGCATATTATCTTCATCTATGCTCGGAACATCGCTTTGATCATATACTCTCGCACTTCGGGGAGTTGAAGGTATAACATACCACCATTGAGGTTGTCGGGGGTTTGGATAGAAGATTACCTATTCATAAACACGTACAAGAGAGTTCAAACCATTGTGACATAAACCATGTCGTAATACAATTAGCAAGCAAATGACTCCATGCACCTGTTCACAATGGGCCGGCAACACAAAGGTGTCACGCAAATCCGTCCATTTTTTTTCGGAATCTATTTCAAGAAATCCAGATGGACCTTGTCGAACTGTTGCTCTAGCTCCTCCAAGTACCACTTTGAACCACTGCACATCGAATAATATCATGGAGAAGCTATGATAATCCACTGTAATAATACTTTGCAAGTTCCCAAAATACTCCATCTCATCCACAACCGTGTTTGGATCCATTGCTCGTCGCCGGCTCTCTTGCTCGAACCTTGCCATGACACCACAGTCCATTGTGGAGCACATTTTGTCAATACGCTCCACACGAAAATGCCGTTCGCGAGACCACGCTGCACTATATATTTTGTACTGTACATTGAAACACTCAAATTAGATGTCACATATAAAATTTAGATACGACAGATTCTAAACCCCTCATCACCTTTGGACTACATCCCCTTGAGAATTCCCACTCCTCCATTGAGACCTTTGTCCCTTCGCGAGATGCTGTGGTCAAGGCTCCATGCAACCATCGCATTGACATAAACCGTAGCATCTCCTCCATGCCTTTGGGATATCGAATCGGTCGATGACACGTACTATGTCAGAATTCAGCTCGCGCTTCCTCTTGATCTTGCCTTGAAATCTAGTACTTGGTGAGACACGTCTCCATGGAGGCATGGTGCAACATACAAAAGCGATTCACCTTCTTTTCCATTGAGGCATCCATTCTTTTTTCTATCCCATTTTCAACCACCACATCTCCAGCCAGTCTATCATCGTCCTTTAGCGACCATAGCATTTCATTGTCTGGTTCCACCGTTGGTAGCCATTGTGAAATATTCACTAACGCCTCTGACACCAACCAACCTTCGGCCATGCTACCTTCTGGCCAAGCTCGTTGTCGCACAAAGACTTTCAGGGTTTTCATGAAGCGCTCCAGGAAGAACATCCATCGTGTATGGACAGGTCCAGCAATCTCCACTTCATCCAAAAGATGCATAAGAAGGTGGATTTGTATCGTGAGCATGCTAGTGGACAAGTATTTCTCAAAGAGACAGACCATCTCCACTGCTCCCCGTGTCACGGATTCAATAGAGGACGTCTTAATCTCTTTCTGTGAGATCCATTGCACCAAAGTCGACAATTTATAAATGGCCCTGCGAATTTCTGGAGTAAGGCATTCTGCGATCGCGATCGGTAGTACAAACTGCCACAAATTATGAGAAAACATTATGAATAATGGCCACATTCCAAATAGCAAAATGCCCACGCTAATTATAATCCATTCGTAGCACAAACCTGACATATCTTATGCCAATCATGGGATTTTAGCCCCGACAATTGGTCGTCTTTAGAAAATGCGGACCTAAGAGAACGGATCATACCCGTCGGAGTGCGGATAGACTTGATTACTTGCTTCACAATGCGCTCTTCTTTAGTGGACAAAATCCAAGGAGCGCGAGGAAGCTGCACGCGACCATTAGCACTCGACTGCGGCCAAAGCACCTCCATCTTACCTACCTCCTTCAAATCCATTTGTGCCCCTGTAGTGTCTCTCTTTCCTATGATGTGGTCCCATAGCAAGCTGCCCACATTCTTGAAAATATGCATGGGATCCAACAAGTGGTTGACCTATAAGTGGGTCCAATATGGCAACTCGTAGAAAATTGAGAACCGTCGCATTCCATTTGGATATGATTCCGCTTGGACCATTTTCAGCTCGTACCAGCTTGCGGCCTTCATACGTATTGGAGGTCGTCCAAGGAAACCTTCCCTGAGTTCATGATCCTCCGGCAAGAAAGCACCATGTCCTTGATATACCATCTTCTTCATGGTTCGCGACCTTCGGGAGTCTAACTATGGCCCGCACAATGGACATGCATGATAACTTGAGGTAACCAGACCTATTCCAACACCACGACCTAGTGAATACTTGATGGAATGAGATAAAATATAGATATTACCAGCGAGAACGGAGGCCTGCTCACCTGAGCACTCTTCCAATCCCGGAAAGTCATGCATCGTCCATATGAGAATGGCTCGAATATTGGCTGACCGCACCGACCATCGCGCCTGCTCATATCTTGCACTGTGACCCCCTCCTCCCACAAAATCTTAAGCTCATCGACTAATGGACGAAGATATACGTCCATATTTTTTACTTTATAGCGGCCTCAGACGAGCAAGCTAAGGATGAGATGTCCTTTCTTCGTAGAAAGCCATGGAGGGATGTTGTAGTTGACAAGGACTATAGGCCACACACTGTAAGAAGTTGAGTACAGGCCGAATGGGTTCACGCCATCCATTGCGAGACTGAGCCGAAGATTCCTTGGCTCTCGCACAAAACCTAGGAAGGTAGAGTCAACGTGGCTCCATGCGTGCGAATCCGCTGATATTCGTTGAACTCCATCCGTGGACCTATTCTGCACATGCCACATTGTCAAGCTCGCCATGCCGGACGTACGAAACATGTGGTTTATGCGGGGGATGAGCGGAAAGTGTACTCTGAGAAATTTTTTAGGGATGGTTTGCCCTTGCAAGTCCTATCGATACCTGTGAGCACCACACTTTGGACATGTCTCCATAGTCTCGTATTCTCCTCGAAATAGTATGCAATCGTTGATACATGCATGGATGTTATTGTAGTCCATGCCAAGCTTCCGTAAAACATGTCGTGCATTATCACGAGACTCAGGTATGGTATTTGCAAGTAGTAATATATGATATTTCAATAACCTTAAAAAAATCATAAAACACCTTGAAAAAGCACAAATGTTTGTAATAATAGTGTCAAAAAAAAATCAATGAAGCTTATGTGCAAGGTACCTGAATAACTCAGTCACACTCGCACTACAACAAAAAGGCTCCATAGACGCGCTTGTAGATGCAATATTTGAATTGTGTTTAAAAATATCGGGCACGTTTATTACCGCGTTTACTAGCGCGTCTAAAATTTCGCATTTACAAGCGCACTTATAGTGAAAACTACACATACATATAGACGCGCATATACACCTGAATATAGATGCTCCTATAGATGCACTTATAGATGTGCATATCGATGTGCATATACACGCGCATATACATGCACACATAGATGTGATTTCACCTGCAAATTAGACGCAAATATAGACGCATAAAACAGTGTATGAAAAAAAAACCTCAAAGGAGATGTGGTTGTTTAATGCAAGCACATCTACAGGCGCGTCTACTCTGTGGATCAGACGTGCTCTTACACGCGCCAGGTCCACAAAACTCAAAAAAACATAGGAGGTTTTATGGACCTTCAACACTTGCGCGTCTATGAGAGCGTCTACTCTGTATATCAGATGCGCTTGTAGACGGGAATTAGTAGTGAAGCACAAAATAAAACTAGGAAAAGCAAGCAACAACTAACATACCCAAAGCTAAGAAGGAACCAAAATACAACTCAGAGTAAACATATAAAGAGAGAGAGAGAGAGAGAGAGAGAGAGAGAGAGAGAGAGAGAGAGAGAGAGAGAGAGAGAGAGAGAAGAGAAGAGAAGAAGGATTCACCTTGAATATTTGTTGTGATGGGCAGCGACACAACTACAAACTCCTTCTTCTCCTCCATCTCCTTGCTCTTTGGCTGTTCTCCTCGTCGCAACAAACATACCAAAAGCTAAGAAGGTAGAAAAATACAACTCAAAGCAAAGATAGAGAGAGAAAGAGGGAGGGAGGGAGGGAGGGAGGGAGGGAGAGGGAGAGAGTGAGTGAGTGAGTGAGTGAGAGAGACAAGAAGAAGGACTCACCTTGAATCGGTGTTGTGATGGGCCGCGACAGGGCTACAAACTCCTTCTCCTCCCTCTCCTTTCTCTTTGCCTCTTGCTTCCTCCTCTCTTTACTCTTTCTTCTTTGCCTCTTTCTTTCTCCTCTCTTTGTGTCGTGGGCCTGTAAAAAAAACCCAAAAGAAACGCAAGACGGGACTACTTTGAAAAGAATGACACATCAGCAATATTTTTCAAAATTTTTTAAAATTTAAGTGTGCATCTGTGCGAGTGTATATAGAGCATGCATTGCTTATAGACGCGTTTATATACGCACAGTTAAACGCACTTATAGATGCGCATATACACGTGCTTATAGATGCGCATATACATGCGCATATAATGCGCACATAGATGCGATTTCACCTGTAAATTAGATGCAAATATAGACGCGCAATTGCGTCTATATTTTTCAAAATTTTTTAAAATTTTAGTGTGCGTATCTATAACTACTACTTGTTGTAGTGACACGTCTGAAAACGCGTCTATGTTCGCATCTATTTGCGCGGATATATAGACGTAAAATTTGCGTCTATTTACACACCTTTTACATGCATATATAGACGCGATGATAGACGCGCCCGACTTTGCATGTCTAACATGTGCGTCTATGCCTCGTTTCTGTTGTAGTGTCGTATCGCTCTACCCGTATTTTTCTTCCACACTTAAGAGTGCAAGCAGTGTCTTCAACCGAGATACTCAGCACCCATCATATAATGGTATGGATGCTTCCTCTCTAAGCGGATCAGAAGTCTCGACATCCATGGGAATCAATGCATCGATCATTGTCTCCATCTCAGGCTCCAAGATTGTAGGTAGGTCTGGAAGGTTGTCTGTCTCCTCTAGCATTGACGGTATAGATTGGCCTTGCAAGTGGTGGATTGGCTCCTGCACTCCATCCATCGCACACCCACGAACTCTTCTAATTGGCCGCAAAGGGTGCACTCCCCCTTGGGATGAGACATCACCTCCCTGGATAGAAAATTTACCAGCAAGACCCAATCTTATTGTATATGGTGTTCAATTAGCTTGCGAGTACAATGCATGATTAATATTAACTTCAAATTACCGTTTGCTGAAAATCCGCAATTGCTTGATCAATGATCTCAGATTGAAACTCGCCAAATCGTCGTACGTGTTCTATAGACAATCGGTGTTTTCGTCTGATTGCCAACTTGGATTGAGAGCAAGGACATGGGACACGCTGATTAAGATACGCTTCGCGATCTTGAACAACAAGACCTTCTTCGTTTTCCATCTTATCTACATTACAACAAACAATTTAATGACTTGTAATACAATTTGGGAAAACGAGGCTCAAATGGATAGCTTTATGGAGATGTATGTCAAGTTGCAAGTTGACCATAAGCTCTTGCTTGAGAGGTTTTAGTCTCTGCAAGAGGTTGAGAAGCAAATTTTGAAAAACATTGAGGTTGATATTGATGCATCCATGGTGTTGAAATCTAAACTTCAAGATATAAGAAATGCTTTACTGATTGATGTAAAAATTGCATGGGACATAGTAGTTGAGAGATTTATTGATGTTATATCTCGGCCATATACCATGCTCAAGGATTTGCTTGTCCCGGTAGATAAATATTCATTATTGTAGAAAAAAAAGCATTGGTTGATATGGTTCATGAGTTGAAGACTAAATGTTTGGACTTGACTAAAAGATTGGATAATGCCTTAGATGCTAAAAGGAAAAGTGATGAATATGTTACTTCATCATTGCAACAAAAAGATTGGTGACAAGGATGCTATGATTAATGAAGTTCTTCACGAGGTGAATATAGAGTTGAAGGGGATGGAACATGATTCTTCTTTGGGATTTAGTGGTGATCAGTCAATTATTGAGGTGTCTTCTTGTACGGCCATTATACCTTATATACCTAGCTACGGTCTCTAGGTTATGTACTTTGAGTATCTTAGAGGGGCTCTACTAGGATTACTTATACAACTGCACTAGAGGGCTTTGAGTATAAGTAATCCTAGTCAACAAAATTTATGAGCATCATTGAGGATCTCTTAGTCTAATAATAAATCAGTCTCAACAAAAAGCATCTTAGTAATGTTGTTTTTTTGTCCTAGATCCATGTATAAAAATTAATGCCATCTATGAAATTTATCAACTATAGTTATAAAATTTGTTCCAATCAATTATACTCATAGTCATAACATTTGAAGAAAATATCTTTTGCTCAATTTAAGGGATTCTTCTTCTATGGCAATACTTTTGGGTACATTTTGATGAAGTACCATAATGACCATTAGCTAGGGTATCATTTTCTTTTAGTCCTTCTGTTGACTAGTTGGCATGATTACTAATTTGTTATGCCTATAAAGTTAATACAAAAACAAGGAATTATGCATATCACAATTAGATCCCCTACTTGGACATTATGAAGGATATGACCAATTTTAAGCCATCTTAAAGAGTCACCAATGTACGTGGCCCATGGTAAAGCACATTGCATACCATTATCAATAAGTCTATTATCGTGTATCTTAAATCTCCTAATTAGACTTTATAAAGTGTATGACCAATTTTTAGCCCTCTTAAGGAGTCGATGTAATGGTACCCATAAAAAAAGCAAAGTACATACCATTACCATAATCATGGATATGCTATCGTTCCAATATATACACACACAGGTGGACTACATCTTGAGTAGACAAAAGCTATCCATTTGAGTAGACATACATCTCCATAAAGCTATCCATTTGAGTATACATCTCTTTCTCTTTCTCTCTCTCTCTCTCATTTCCTCCCCCTCTCTCTCCCTCTCCCTCTCCCTCTCTTTCTCTCTCATTTCCTCTCCCTCTCACAATATATCCTAACACTCTCCAAAAGCAAAAGGGAGAGGAAGAGAGAGAATGCACTCTCCCTCCCTCTCCCTCTCCCTCTCCCTCTCCCTCTCTTTCTCTTTCTCTCCCTCTCTCATTTCCTCCCCCTCCCTCTCCCTCTCCCTCTCCCTCTCCCTCTCCCTCTCCCTCTCTTTCTCTTTCTCCCTCTCTCTCTCTCTCTCTCTCTCTCTCTCCCTCCCTCTCCCTCTCTCTCTCTCTCTCTCTCTGTCTCTCTCTCTCTCCCTCTCCCTCTCCCTCTCTTTCTCTCTCATTTCCTCTCCCTCTCACAATATATCCTAACACTCTCCAAAAGAAAAAGGGAGAGGGAGAGAGAGAATGCACTCTCCCTCCCTCTCCCTCTCCCTCTCTTTCTCTTTCTCTCCCTCTCTCATTTCCTCCCCCTTCCTCTCCCTCTCCCTCTCTTTCTCTTTCTCTTTCTCTTTCTCTTTCTCTTTCTCTCCCTCTCTCTCCCTCTCCCTCTCTTTCTCTCTCATTTTCTCTCCTAAACAAGCAAAAGAGAAAGTGATTTAAACCTTAAACAAGCAAAAGGAGAGAGGGAGACTCACCGATGAGATATGGTGACTGTGGGGCGGCTCCTCTTCGCGATGAAGGCTCCTCCTCTCCTTCGCGAACAACGGTGGCGGCGACAGTGGCGGCAAGTCTTCTTCCTCTCCTTCTCTCACGACAGTCACTCTCTCCCTCGCTCTCGCTCTCAAAAAACAAAATGCAAAAATGCAAAATAAAGCCGTGCTCGGTTTCAGCCCGTTTTTTTCCCTATGGAGCGTCGCTATTTGCGTCGCGACGCCGCTACCCACCGTTGCTACTCGCCATCACTATAAGCTTAAATCCTTGTAGTGCAACCTTGTTTCATATAAATTAAATCCATAATAACCACTAGCTCTACCAAAGTGATGTAAAACTGACTTTGGATAGATAGATAGTTAACAAGGTAGACAGAAAGCCTTGAAGGTTGATTGTTTAGTGCCCTATTTGTGGAACCAACCTAAGTAAGGTGTAGGATACATGGGCCCATGCAATGAGGACCCCCAAAAAGAAAAATAAAGAGTTAGAAGAGTGCCACTATAAAGCTACTCTTACAAGGTTGTGTCAATGTGTTTTTTATTCCTCTTATCAATGAAGGTTGAAATTTAACTTCCAATCCATAATTTTCAGACTTTGATAATATATTTGGCTATACAATGTATTGATATGTGAATTGTTTAGTATTATTTGATGGGGTGGGCATTAAGATCATGTATTCAACCACAAAATCTCACCATATGTGTTGGTTTGTTGTGAAATCTTATAGTGTTATTGTGTGTTTTAAGTCAAAAGCAGATTCACAAAAGTAAACATTTGATTGAAGAATATATGCATCTCTAACTTTAACCTAAATAAATATAATATTATTGTATCTCTAATGGAAGATTGTATGCAACTATAATGGACACTCAAGTAAGGATAGCCCTTAGTTCTTATGCAAGATGGTATAACACCTGGTTCCATGAAGTTTCTAGAAGATTTTAGAACATTCTAGAATATTATTCTCGAATATGTCTACCATCACTTATCTCATCATTGATGTCAGTGTGCCATGTGTGAGTATGCATGCCATGTCATGTGGCATTCTCTTGTAATGAAATGTGGTCCCCTTAACCTCTATAGCCTATAGTATAAACAATGGTCATGGGTTACAAGCCTTTCAATCTTGCCAACACCAATTGAGAGGTTCCTACAAGGTAAGTCCTCTTCTATTTTTTACCTCGTTCTAGTCTTATCTTGTATTGAGTCTTGTCTTGTAAGTAAGCCACATGCTTGTGAGCATTCTCTTGTAATCAAGCTATCCCACAATGAACTTCAAATTCAATATCTATTTCAAGTTCTTCTCTTATAAGTTGTGAGAGCAACTCCTCGCTCTTGAAAAGCACTTCTCATACTCATAATAGTTTGGCAAGACTCTTTTTCCATGATCTTACCAAGTCATGATGGAGTCCATGATAGAAGATGTTGTTGCTTCTTTAGAAAGCATCCAATAGTAAATCCAAGAGTTTCAAGAAAGCAATGCAAGGCAACCACAAGCTTTGAGCTTAGATTTGCAAGATCCCCAAGGATAGATTCAAGAAGTTCAAGAGACAAGCCTACATCAAGCTAGAGGTCCATCATCTACTATAAACCTTCATAATTAACATAGGAAAGAACCAAATGTTAGTTTTCTAGAGAAATTTGATGACACAAGGTCAAAATTTAGAGGTTTCCTCCAATAGGTATGATTGTTTATATGCATACAACTGGATCATTACCCAAATGATACTTCTCGATTTGGCCTTGTAGAAACTCTTCTCTTAGGTACATCCCTCTCAGTTTGCTCCCTTACTTAAGAAGGAATTGCCATTGATATAAAGTATTGAGGCCTTCATATTAGAGTTCTCTGCCACATTTGGAGAAGTAAATAAAGAAAGAGTAGCTAAAATAAAGATAAGAAGTCTACACCAAGTGTTGAGACCGGCCTCTATATATGCATCAAAATTTTGGCAATTCACATGCGATTTAACATGGCATGAGGATTACTTTATTAGTCAATTTCATTGGGGATGGAAACATGATATTAAAGATCTTATGTTCACTATGCTAAGGGTGCATACACTTAGTGAATTGATCTCTTAAGCACTTGAATGTGACAATTGCATGTTTGAGAGAAGAGAAGAAAGATATCAAGGAGTGCTTTAAATTCAAGCCTGCTGAAGAATTTTTAAGACCCAACCACCCAAGAGAAAACCAAGTAGTTGAGGTAGAGCTTATGCAAATGAATATGATGCAATTCAAGCCATTGAAAACTCAAGAAAAATGAAGGCATTGCTTATTTAAACTTCAATGGAGGAAAAGCAAGGAGAAAATATCGATATAAGCATTTTGAATATGTTCATAGGGTTACTTAGAAAGGATCTTTACACAAATTTCAAGGGGAATAACTAGTCCATCAGAATAGTTTGAATATTAAATATTAATTTCTAATAACGTAATAAGAAATTTAGGTGGATTAAAATATATGCAAGTACTTATCTTAAGTGGTACAATTTGTCCAAACCCCAAAATGTAAAAGAATGATGTATTTTACGAAAAGTGGCATTTTCAATTATTTTGAGAAAATTTTCACAATTATGCCCATGTAACCTTCAAAATGACATCTATTCCGATAATTTTAGTTTTATATTACCATATTCAAAGTCTGGATGAGAAAGTTATGACCAAAATGAGTCATACTTAGACTTAGGACCTATAGAAAAAAGAAAATATGGAGAGCAAAAGGCAAGGTGTAGATGCAAAAGCCTATGCTTTTATTGTGAAAAGAAAGGAAATGAAGTTCTTTGTAAGATGCAAAGTTTGATGTGTAAAAGTTTGGGTAATAAAGGGAGTGGGGCAATCTTACAAGCGATAATAAAGAGTGATTTCTAGTGTTGAAGCAAGAGATCAACTGATCTACATCTTTATAGAAACCTTTGGCCAAACCCAAACCAAACTTCTAAATAATTTATTCAATGAACTTTATTTGATGCAGTAATAAAACACTCTTTTCTCAATAGCGTTGAATCTGAATACCAAGACATGGGTGTATGTCTCCAACATCAACCATGTCAAATGCAAAAGATAAAACCTTTTTTACTTGTTGAATGAAGTTGAGATTGTTAGAAACAAGTATGATATCATCCACATATACAGCAAGAACAAAAAAACTATCATTGCAACACTTGACATATAAGTTAGGATCTGAAGAACAAGAGACAAAACCCTATTTTGTAAGAAAGAGATCAATCTTTTGATACCAAGCTCATGAAGATTGCTTGAGACCATAGAGTACTCGATGAAGTCTGTAAGCAATATTTTCCTTATGCTTGACTACAAATCCCTATGGTTGCTCCATGTATATCTCTTTCTTTAAGTCGCCATTAAAAAAAGAAATTCTCACATCCATTTGGTGAACCTCCAAATCGAACTCAGTAGCAAAAACTAACAAGACCTGAATACTGGTAATACGAACACAACAAGTGAGAAAGTTTCTTCATAATCAACTCCTGCAATTTGTGAGAAACCTTTGGTAGCTAGCCTTACTTTGAATTTATCAAATGTTCCATCTACTTTTGTTTTAGTCTTATAAACCCACTTGCATTTAATAGCAGTACGTCCAAGTGGTAACTTAGTTAGAACCCATGTACCCTTAGAGAGAAGAGATTCATACTCAGCTTCCATGGCCTCCTGCCATTGTTCCTTTTGTGGGGATGAAATGGCATCACTATAAGAGACAAGGTCCTCACAAATATTGAAAGTATTCAAGAATATTGGCATCATCAACATGAAAAGTACCATGCTCATTATCATTTGGAAGATCAACAGAAAGATAAACGCCAAGATCATCATTAGAAATAATAAGTGCAATTTGTGAATCCTAATTTGAAGAGTCAATATTATCCTGTGAAGGAGGTTCATCATCATATAGAAAAGGAAAAGAAGTAATGACTTTTTATCATCAATGTCCTCTAGTGACAATGTCCGAGCATCCTCCTGAGACGATGTGTTGCCTATAAGTTGCTCATTGAAAATAATATCACGACTTATGAGTACGTTCTTGGAAGATGGATCATAAAACTTGTATCCCTTAGAAAAAGTTGAATATCCAATGAAAATAACTTTCAAACTAGGAGGATCAAGGTTTTTTGCGAGTCTCTCTTTGGGCACATGAATATAAGCAATACATCGAAAAGTTTGAAAATATGAAATAGAAGGTGTTTCACCTATCCAAGTAGTAATCGGTATTTTACCAAAAGGAGGAGTTGTAAGAAGATGATTTTACATAAATACTACTATTAAGATTGCTTCAACCCAAAAACATTGAGATAAGTCAGAATGAAAGAGCATACATCGCAAGGCATTGAGAATAGTCATGTTTTTACATTCAACTTCTATTGAGGAGAGTAGGCACTACAACAAAAAGGCTCCATAGACGCGCTTGTAGACGTAATATTTGAACTGTGAAAAAAAATATCGGGTGTGTTTATTACCGCACCTATTTCTGCGTCTACAGTATCGCGTCTAAAAGCGCGCTTATAGTCAGAGTTATACGCCCACATAGATGCACATATAGACGCACGTATTGACGCGCTACGTAAATATATAATCATATTTATAAAAAAGTGGATATATTCATATTGTGCGTCTATACACGCATGTATCTACGCGTCTAAAAACGCATTTACTCTGCAAGTTTTTGACAAGAATAGGCGCGCATTTATCCTGCAATTTAGACGCGATGATAGACGCGCAAAACAGAGGTATGAAAAAAAAACCAGAGAGCATGTGGCATGCTCTCTGGTTTTTTCCCCCCATCAATATCAAATTGTATGCTTAGGGAAAACAGAGAAAGATTATTTCGAAGATTGGATACTGAAAACAAAACAATGTATGTAGAACACGAAATTTCATATATATAGATGAAACTTTTTTACATTATGAGTTCTAGTGCTTGTGATGTCATGGTCACAAGCACTAGCTGAAAGTAATACATATCAAAAATGAAAATTACAAGCCAAGGGGAGGCATGCATGCATGGGGCTCCTCTATATCTCCTCAAAAGAGGCATCATCATCGCTACCACCACCGCTGCCTGTGCCGCTGCCGTTGCCGCCACCGCTACTGCTAGTCCCCCCTTCACTATCCTCAAGTGCATCACGGTTCGCCTACACAAAGGATTAAGGTATATAAATACCATTGCAAACAATAAATTAGAGTTATCTATACTTTTCATGTAAAAAATAAAACATACCTCTTCTGGTGGTGGAATCCTCATGGCGCAATTATATTGCTCCTTCGTGATGAGTCCCTCCTCGTAGAAATGCTGCCAAGTGGATGCCCGATTATGACCTCGATGGTAGCCTACCTCTCTAGGAGTAGGCATCCTACCAATGATATGATACTACAAAACAAATTGAACATACAACATATTGAAACACACTACATAATGAAGTGAAATAAATTACAAAATTTAATTTAAAAAAAGAAATCAAATAATACTTACAAATTCAGCTTCCCATGACTCCCTGCCACCTGATCCATAATGTAACGATCCCATGGTTGCCATTTGGATACGTCGCGCCTCTGCATGCTGGCGACTTATCATTTTCTCCGCTGCTCTCTTCTTGGCCTCTTTCCACTCCTTGCGGTGGCAATTGGGTGGTTGGCCATATCTAGGGCGCCACTGCTCTTGTCTCTGCAATGACTCCTTGGCGCGCATCATAAGGTGACACCTCTTGTTATGAAGCACATCTCTCACCTTTGACTGTCCCCAATCATCTGAGAATCGTGAATTCTCGGGATTAGGGTACCTTCTATGTACTGCCCGCAACACCTCTTGCCACAAACCATTTTTTTGGTGCTTGAAGGGAATCATGCAATCTTTGTATGTGGCATGCACGACACTCCTCAAGTAGGTTATCACTTCCCTCCCCTCAAAGTCATGTAAGATACCACAAACATCAGTGACAGAGTACTACATTTGTGGAGGCTCACCTCTCTCATTTTCCGGTGAGGGTGATTGAGAGCCACCACCTAGGCAACCCCCACAAAGCCCTCGACCTCCTCGTCCTCCCGCACGACTCTCCCTCCTCCCTCAACGTGCACTACCCTCTACCTCACTCGATACATGTGCTTCTCCAGATGCACGTGCTTCGGCCAATCCATGTACCTCAGCTGATCCCTGTGTAGGCAAAGATGTGATAGGTATCCCAAACATCACACTAAAAACCTCCTTTGCAGTGGGAGGGCGACCAAGATAATTGGTCATCTCCCCCATGAATTGCTCCTTGTTGAATGGGGTGCTGGAGGATCTAGGATTCCACATCTACACAAGAAAAATCATATTACCCTGTGCAGATAAAATATATTACATGATGCATCTATATTTGCGTCTCTGTGCGCATCTATATCTGCATCTCTGTGGGTGTCTGTCAGCGCGTCTATTTCCACGTCTATACCTGCGTCTACACTGTCATCTGGACGCGCTAACAGACGCGGACAGTCGGACCATTTCTTTTCAAACTTGCTTAAAAAACGTGCAAAAAACCTCCATAGATGACAAGATCCAGCATGTGAAGAGAAAGAAGAGAGAGACAAACAGATAGAGAAAGCAAACAAGATTAAGACAGAGAAGAAGAACTCACCTTCTTTGCTTGTTCCAACGGGTGGCGGCTAGGTTGCAAGCTCCTTGTCCTCCTTCTCCCTTCCCTTGGTAAGTTGCTTGAATCTTCTTCTCTTCCTTGCTGCTTGGCTCTTGTTCTTTACTCTTTGGCTCTTCTTTCCTCCTGTCCTCATTTTACTCTTATTTCCTTGCCTCATTGTCTTGATGAAGTGATAAATAGACAGAGTAGTGATGTCGAGCTCGAACTGCAGAAAATGCGCAAAAAATGCAGGAAAGCACAGGTTTGAAAATAAAGCCACAACTTTTTTAAAATTTTTCTATACCTATGTGGCGCGTCTGTAAGCACATGTAATTGCGCGTATATATGTGCAGATAATGCCTATTATACACGCGCTTACAGATGTGCAGGAACAATTTAGGGAATCAATGCATGCATTTAGGGAATTAATTGACCTATGTGGTGACATATATAACAAAGCTTGAGGATAAGAAATAACACATTGGCAAGTCAATTGGCACATATGTAGTGACGTACTAGACCATCCCACTTACAATTGCATGCAAGTATCAATAGGTGGATAAAGCACGAATGGTTTTTAGCTAGAGAGAGATAATGCAATGAAGGTGTATAAGAAACAGATAGAGAAAGGCATATTATCCATCAATCAATCAAAGATATGTACATGAAGTGACTTGATATAGTAATTAGAGTATCGTCATTTTTAGGATGCTCTATTGACTTCTGTAAGTTCCTATAACCTTGAAGTACAATATAGCCAACCACACTGTCCATGGAAGGAAAACTTGGCCTCATCAAATTAACCAAGTTAATTTACTTATACATTTCATAGATAAGAGATTTGTAGTTGGCTTGTTGGTATTGCAAAGTATCCTTACAGTGATCTATTTTAGTCACCAACAAGTGGACACACTGGCTAAAGATGATGAAAAGAGGACATGTGCACATTGGCTACATGTGGTCCACCTTATCTAAAATTATATGTGAGCTATAAGTGCACCTTGACATGATTGGAATAGCTTGCACATGCACAAGCCAACTGATTTACATCAATCGACTCATGCTATGAATTGGCATGCATGGCTAGGTTAAGTGCACAACAAATGAGACATGTGAGTGTATTGATCAGTTCTCTCTCTCTCTCTCTCTATATATATATATATATATATATATTGCAAATGCACAAGTCAACCTTTGATCTATATATACATCCAATCATCATGTCCTATCCAATCACATTTGTATAGGGCATGATTGGATGTATATAGGGCATGAAATCACATATATATAATTAGCTTTGAATGATTGGATGTATATTTGTAATACTTAGAAAGAAGTAAAGTTGGTAATGTATATCATGTCGTATGCATGTAATGCCCTATACATGTATATCATGTCGTATATACATGTATATCATGTCCGTATAATCCTATACATGTATATCATGTCCTAGCTTATGATCCAGGTGTAATTATGTCGTATATACATCCAATCATGCCCTATTCAAACAAATACTAGCTGTTAAGAGGTTTGGTCATATTCAGGGACTTTATGAGAAATGAAAAATATGTGCGTTTATTTTCGCATCTATAAGCGCGTTTATCAACGCGGATATATAGATGCGTTTTTTATACTAGGGTGAATAGACGCACTGATACACGCACTTATAAACGCGCCCGCTTTTTCGCGTGTACAGTGCGCGTCTATAGGGCCTTTCTCTTGTAGTGAGGGAATTGTATATTCATGATGAATACCCTCATTATTACAATAATTATCAAAATCATTTAAAATGTATTCTCCACCATTATCACTGTGAAGTTTCTTGATACAATGACCAATATGAAATTCTGCAACTTTTTTACATTGATTAGAAGATAATAAAACTTTTGATTTGTGTTATAAGAGAAAAACATTAGTGTATCTTGAGAAGTCATCAATAAAAGTCATGAAATACCAATATGAGATTTTGATGGAGAAAAAGGTCCACAAATATTAGTGTGAATAAGATGAAGCGAATCTCTAGAATGAGTTGTAGTGGAAATAGAAAAGGGTTTGTGAAAATGCTTTCCAAATGCAAAATATTCACAAATACCCATATGAGAATGAGCTTTGAATTCTATACCTTGAAGAAGGTCACGACGATAAAGATTGATAATCTTAGAAAAATTAGAGTCAACAAAGTGATGATGCTATATTTTGCTGTTAAGATTGCCAAGAGCTATAATAACATTTGCAACACCTTCATTAAAAGATAACTCAAAAAAAGTACCATTTTGAGGAGTAACAACTATAGTTTGGCAACCTTTCTCAATGTGACACTTGGTATGGTCAAAACCGATAAAGAGACCAAGATCCACAAATCTTGCAACTCAAAGAATATTCCTTTGTAGATCTAGGACCATGTAAAACTCCACACAAAATTCTTGTTGAAGAGAGAGTACTGAGATATAAATCAAATATATCTTTGACTTGATAGTTTGTGCCATTAATAAGATAAACTAATTTCTTGACAAGAATATAATGATAATTATGTAACCATTGGGACTAATATGTCATGTTTTTAGTAGCACCAAAATCAATAATAAAAAGAGATCCATCACAAACATGAAGTATCCTTTCGGGAGAGATAGAATAACTCACACAATTTTCTTCTTCAATAGTGTTGTCATGCATAGTAGCATATGCTCTATTATGATCTGAATCAAAATGCCTTCTCTACAAGGAATACTATCAAGATAGAGAATTAGTGGGATTCCCATGTGGATACCTACTTGACTTATGCCTATTTAGCTAAGATCCAGGGTACTGAGGTGCTTGTTGAGGAAAAGCAAAAGAGGGATGATGGTAACCCTAACACTTCAAAGAAAGTGACTAAAGGGGATGAGCATGCATCACCTTCTAAACTTGGTCTTGAGTAGTATATGTAAGATGCGCAGATGAGCAAGATGCAAGATTCTAAATCAGAGAAATGGTGAGGCTATAAGCTTCTTTCATACATTGAGACTATGATAAGAGATATTAAGAAAGTGTTGTAAGATAGAATCCTTAATAGCAATGTCAAGATTACCCTAGGCGAAATCTTCGGAACTACAAAGAGGGAGTTGTATGAGGTAATTATTAACATTATTAAGAGGAAAATATAGTTCGTAGGTGAGCCTACCTAAGACATTATTCATAGATAAGTAGAGGCTATAGCAAAGTCTATTATGCAAGGTATTTATCTTAAATAATTGACTACAGAGGATGATTCAACTGATGTACTTGTGGATAGTGTTATATATAAGGAGATAGTAAAGGATATGCCTATACAATATATAAAAGATGATGCACCTTTGATGGTTCCTAAAGTCATTATTCTAGGATTCATTGGGCTTGAGAAACTACTGACACAGTAATCAAAATTGGAGACATGGAAGCATCACGTGTTTCCTTGACTGATCATGGCTCCAAGATAAATGTCATGATTTGCAACTTATATGAGAGTGGGAAGTGGCTTGTAGATGTCAAGCCATGATGGATGAGAGTTACCAATAACACTATTGGAGAGCTTTATGCATCTTCAAAACATGAAGATGTCTATAGGAGATATAGAAGAGACTCATCACTTTTTCATATGTGATTCATGCTCTTATCATGTCATTTTGGTCAACCTTATATCACTAAAGCATGGATGGAGATCAAGGTAATGGATGATGGATCTACTTATGTGCAATTAGCAGTAAAATGGGAAACGAGTTGTGCAATCTATGATAGTATGTGTCAATCATTAGAGAAATAGGGATACATTGTGGGTTACTTCTTTATCCACTAAAGAGCTAGATCTTCACTAGGTATCACTATCATGCAGACTGGGTGGTATGGAAGGGAAAAATATCTCACGTTCTTTGCAATGATGCTTTTACTTTAGGACTTGTTGGTATATTTGCTGATAGTTCTTTATATTTTCATAGGGTTATAAACATGCTTAGAGTATTAGGTAGTATATTAGCACAAAATAAGAAAATATGGTCTTTGTAGAATGATGAAAAAATTAATGGAATATACAATGGGGTGTCATATTGAGACATAGTTGTAGATGTCACGACAATGCTAAAAACTGAAGAACATGAGGATTCTAGTGTTGTGCATGTCCGTTCTTTGACTATTATTATGAGATTGCTGAGTTTATGTAGTAAAGAGGATTGGAGATAAGTTTTCTTAGCAACAAGAGTTATTTGTTGATTCACTTTGAAAAAAGGGTTAGAGGGGACTGAAGTAGTTTATCCAAAAGAGTTTACTACTGCTGATGTATTTCAGCATACAACATTAGGGGATCTTCACATGCAATCCAAACAGAAGAGAGCTAATTTATTTCAGCTAACAGGGTTGGGTACTTCCCATTTGTAGTAAGAGTTGGGCTTGACAGAGAAATAACATGAATTCACAGTTTAAACCAAGTATAAAATAGTTTATATGAAAGTGAAACTAGTTGCAAGCCCATTACTTTTTGATAGTGATAAACGGATGAAGAGGGTTGCAAAGCAATCAAATTTGAGGATTCAAGCAAACATTCGCCATAAGTGTTTAGTAGAGATATTGAAAGGATTAAATATCCAGAATGGAAATTCCTGATTTTTTATCTCGGTGTGGCAGGATGATTGTGTATGATAATTTGAAAAATGCATATGTGGCATTTTCGAGGTGGATTACATTGTGTCGGTGATCTAGAAGATCCCAAGGAATTCACTACATGTATATCCTCTATATCACATGCATTCAAGGCCTATTTATAAATATCCTTATCTATGAATTTATATTTAATGAAATATAACCATTTTCTATTCAATCTGTAGGTAACCCCTTTATATGGGACCCTTCTTAATGTAAAAAATGTGTAAAACTGGTATTTTAAAGATCCCTTATATTGAACCCATGTGATATATACATATATTTATGACTGACCTCCATGGACAAAGGATGTGTAGGTTCAAAGGGGGTGGATGTTGTGAGGCTACAACTTCGGGGAAAGGAAAAGCAAGGAAAAGATATCCATACAAGTATTCTGAATATATGCTTATGGGTTACTTAGACAATATCTTTACAAGATTTTTAGGGAGCAAAATTGGTCCATCAAAATAGTTTGAATATCCATCATTAAGTTCTAATAACTTAATGAGAAATTTGGATGGATTAAAATGCATGCAATGACTTACCTTAAGTGGTATAAGTCATACAAACCCAAAAATATAAAAAGTGATGTTTTTAGCCATTTTGAGAAGATTTTTGTAAATTTTCTTATTTACCCTTGAAGAAGACGTATATTCAATCATTTTGAGTACTTGGATAACCATATTTGGAGTTTGGATAACAAAGTTACGGCTCAAATTAGTAGTAGTGAGACTTAGAGCCTACAAATAAAAAGAAAACATGGAAAGCAAAAAGCACGACATAAAAGGCAAAAGTCTATGCTTTTAGTATGAAAATCAAGGTAGTAAACTTCTATATAAAATGCATACTTTGATGTGTGAAGACTTAGGAAAATCAAGAGAGTAGAAAAGTCTTAAAAGTGATAAAAAACATCAATCTCTAGTTGTAAAGCAAGAGATCAAGTGATTTACCTCTTTCAAGATGCCCTCAGACCCGGAAGGCATACCCACTAGAGTTCAATATGAGTTATTTTGATTATTGTATGAAGCATTGTTTTTCATTGTATTATTGTAGAAAAGATATCACAGGTTGCATAGTGTGGTCAAGATAATGTCTTGATAGAATTTTATATGATAGCCTACATAGAGTTTATATAATGTGTACTACTACACTAAATAGAGTTTTCTTCAATAGTTTATTCAGTATCCTTTGATTTCATCTTGATTCTTTCACCTCTCCTATCTTGTCTCATGAACCATGAGTGGTTAGTGGCTTGTCACATATCCCCTTCCCCTGATAGTACATGAATGGATTATGCATGTATTGTGGCTAGTCGATACACTTGGCTAAATATTATTCTAATAAAGAAAGGACAAGAATTCATGGCAATGTCGTGAAATGTTGATGTCCAACCTCACTAGAGACCATTATGTAGCTAGAAAAAGCTTTAATAAACCTTTAAAAATGTCTCCTTCTATGTGGACATCCAATGTTTAGCTTTCTATTACCAGTAGTAAAAATTCACTTGGAGGGAAGATAGCTAGATGAACAAGCTTTGTAGTCTTTAGAGCCATATTATGCTTCATGGATGAGAAATTTGCAAAGAAACATGGTATACAACTTATAAGAAACACAAAGTCAATATACGCAGAAGTAATTGATGGTCGAACTCTTGCTTTAGAAGACATTAGATTTGAGATTCAACCCATAAAAGTTATCCTAAAGAGTGTTGTATCAAATATAGCATTCAACATTATCCATTTTCCAAATAGTCCTATTGGTATTGGGCTATCCTAGCTAGAATTACATAATCTCAATATCAGTTTTGCAGGTCCTGAAAGGTTGAAGCAAGTCCAGTGCAAAATAATAAAAAGAATTATTCTCAACAAACATACATTGGGGCAAAGGTATTAATGTGTTAATAAAAGAAGAATACATCATTTTTTATTTATGTAATTCCAATGGAGAAGCCAAAGGATAAAATTTTGGTGGACACACTCCCAACTCAATATACAAAGTTCAAGGGTGTGTTTGATAATAAGAATGTAGATATGCTACCAAAAAATCAACACTATGATTGGACAATAGTTTTATAAGAAGAAACTCAACATTGGTCCCATCTATAAGCTATCTCAATATGAATCACAACTCAAGAAATATAATGATGATAATCTTGGCAAGGGATTGTCATTCATAATCTCTTGTAGGTGCTTTGATTCTATTCATCATGAAAAAGAATGGATCACTGCGTATGTGTGTGGATAATATAAGACTCAACATGATTACTATCAAGAGTCACCACCCTCTTCCCTTGATTCTATAACTCCTTGAGTGACTTGGAAAAGCCAAATTCTTCACCAAGATAGATCTTATGGCACTTACAATCTTATCAGAATAAAGGAAGGTGACGATTGGAATATGGATTTTTGCACAAGAAGGTATGGGCATTCTGAATAGGTTGTTATGCCATTTGGCCTCACAAATGCTCTAAAAATTCTTCAATATATGATGAATGATATCTTTTGAGAATAATTGGACAATTCTATTATGATCCATTTGGATGAAATATTGATCTTTTCCAAGAACCAAGAGGAGTATGAGCATCATGTTAAAATAGTCTTAAATAAATTTTGGGTAGTCTTACATGCAAAGCTAGAAAAGTGCTCATTCCATCTCCACCTTCTTGATAATCCACAAAAAATTCTCACTGTATTATCCTCAAGCTAGCGGTCAAGCTCAATCCATGAACAAGATCTTAGTGAATGCCCTAACAAAGGCAGTCTTTGCTTCACGTAATTACTGGGACATTAATAAGCAATTTTATGGGCGTATATAATGGGCTAGAAAACGTTTAGGACATGTCATTTTTGAGAACGGAATTCGTATAGGCCCTAAGAAGGTACAAACTATTCTAGAATAAGAGACTCCTTCATTTATGTGAGATGTTTAATGCTTTTTGGGATTTGTAAAATTTTATTGAATATTTATCAAGGATTACTCTCATATTACTACCCCTCTAGCCAACCTGATTGGAAAGGACAAGTTTGTATGGGATTAGAAGGTTGAACAAGCTTTTCAAAGATTAAAGAAAGCATTCACATTAGGACCCACTCTCATCCATGTGCAAATCCATTGAAGCCCTTTATCATGGAGATAGATGCCTCAAATTTTGCACTTGCAGTTCTTCTATCCTAGATTAGTGATGACAATCAAGTTCATCCAGTAGCTTTCCACTCGAGAAAATTCTTTGCTACATAAACCAATTATGAAACTCATGATAAATAAGTTTTAGCTATTGTGGAATCCTTGGAGACTTGATGACACCTACTTGAACATCCCCCTCTCATAAGAACAATATCTATAGGGATCACAAGAATTGATAATATTTTATGACTTTTGATGTCTTGAATTGTTGCCAAGCAAGATGGAGTGGTTTCCTATTGAGATTTGACTTTATCATTACCTATAGGCCTAGCCACCAACAAGGAAAGCCAAATGCCTTATCTCAAAGATCCTACCTAGCACCAAAAGAAGGTGATGAAGAACATGACCAACAATATTTCTTTAAATCTAAGCAATTAAAGTTAAGATCAATTATCAACAAAGCCTCACAAGACTTAGATTCTTATGAAACATCAAGAAGGGAATTACAAATGACTCATTTGCCAAGGACATAAGGAGGAATTACATCAAGACCAAGAAAAAACCTAAAGATATTTTTAGGATATTAAAGGGTTTCTCTATTGTAAAGGACTCCTCTATATTACTCCTTGTCCTTTGCAAGTGGATATACTCAAGAAAGGACATGATCTCCCCTATGTAGGGCATTTTGGGGTTAAGACAATAATATATCTAGTTCAAGGGATTTTTGGTGGCCACAAATGTGGAAACTAGTCAAGGACTTTGTGCACTTTGTGACACATACAATCAAGCTAAAATCCCTTGTCATAGACTTCATGGCCTTCTTTATGATTTCCTTCTTTTAATTGCATATACCAATCCCCATACTAAGAGCTCTTCTTCCATCCAAGGCTTCTCAATTGCTCCAATAGATTTGTGTATGTAAAATACAAGTTGCATGTATGACATTCGTTTTCATTTTTGCATAAAAATAGCTCCAACCACATTATTTTCAATGTTAATGTTGATGAAAAAAGGTTCATCCTAATTTACAGTCATATGAAATGCCAAAGTACTCAGCTTCTCTTTTATCTACAGCAATGCATCCTCTTCAATTTCTATCCACACTAACAGATCCTTTTGAATCGTTTTTTGTAAAGGATATAGATATTCAAATTGATCACATCAAAAGAACTTGATATTATTACCTAATTTTCTAAACAAACTCCATCAACTCTTTTACAATTTTTGGAGAATCCATAATAAGCAAGCCCTTAACTTTACTAGGTTCAAGTGGAATACCATTAGCATATATTCATGACTCAAGAGTATCACTTTATTGCATGCTATCTTGCATTTATCAGGATCTAGCTATCTTCCATCTTGATCTAGTTTGCAAAAAACTTCATTAAGCTTTTCAAAATGCAACATTAAGAGGCTTAAAATAAGTGCATACTCTCTATTTTTCATTTTTTTTTCAGCTTGATTGCAACAATAGATACTCATTCTACATCATCAATAGGGTAAATAAACCCTGCCTCAAATAGTTTTTGAGCCTCAACTCTGAGTACACTTTTCTAAATTGTAACAAGTCTCTTATTCTGAGCTACTGCTTTACATCATCCTTTCAATTTGATTATATGATGCACAATACTATGGCTACCCCTCATGTAATAATATTCAGCAACAAATAGCTTTGAGTATTTTTTAAAGATGGCTAAGTATTTAGCTCTTTCACCATCAATCAAGTCATTCCCTAACATGTTCATCAGCTTAGGTAACCTAACATTCATTTCCTACTATTTGTCACATATTACTTGCTATGGGTTATGCATTTCCTACTACACACATTCATTTCCTACATAGAACTTACTATTTTGAGCACCAATCTATGGTAGGTAAATTTGATGGTTGGCCTCTATTAACTACCCCATAAGAGAAAGGCCAAGAATGCCTCTTAATAAAAAATTTTGAATCGACAAAGAAAAAGTAAAAACCATGTTCCCTACATCACTTTCTTTCAATCAAGAGCTCAATATAGCCGTATAACAACCCAAATATTTAGGGGGCTGCATCCATCAATAAATGGTATGCATAAAGTATATGTGTATTATTTTTACAAAATAATATAATTATTGAAGGGTTGGATCCACTGTACATGGTGCCATTGTAGGTACTGTGGGACTGAAAAAGCATAGGAATGTGAGCAACAAACTATTTCTTTCCATTTTAGATATATATTCAACATGAAAAGAAATATATTTCAACATTCTTTTCTTAGATAAACATTATGGAGCTTCAAGTCCTCTTGTGGAATGGTGCATACCACTCCAAGGACTCCAAGTAACAAACTCTTTTTTTTTTCCTACATTTGTATACCAACATGGACAAGCATGTATTTCAGTATACTCTTCTCTAATGAAACACCATAAAGTTCTCAAGACCTTCGCAAAACTACAGGAACTATATAAAACTTATCTTATGCAAGCACAAAACATAGCCGCATGAAAACGTTTTTCCATTTCCATTTCCATTTCAATCACCAAAACTCACATTTTCATTCTCTAACTGATGAGAAACATTTGATGCATTGCATATACCATCAATAACATAGCGCAAAATAGCCCTTCTACCATTTCTCTTGTTGGTGACAACAACACCTCCAATAGAAGATTGCACCCAATGCACTTTCATTATTACAAGAAAGGGAAAGAGAGCTCGAACCAAAACCTTCCTATTGTAGTTAGAGAATAGAGAAATTATAGCACTAGATTTCATTCCATGGATCCATTTTTTAGCTCGTCACACCATCGGCTCTAAAAACCACACAATGTCCTATCACGTATTGCAAGTATCCTCTCCCTTGTGCTATGTTTTTTTAATCTTTTTTAATCTCCCACTTTTTTCCTCTTTTATTAAGGTTTATCTCCCATGCTAAGTGGAAAATATGCCATTCAACACATAAAAATTCAAGCAAGGATCCCAAATATTGTAGGGGGATTGCAATCTTGTTAGTATGATCGCACTTCCTGTAGTAGGAATGAATTTCAAAACTAAGTGACAAAAAAATGGCAAATACACAAGTTACCACTTAAAACTCCCATCCATTAATATGACTCCTGCTATGGGAAAGATTTGAAAAGTCAAATGAGTGCATTTTCACTACTTGTCCAATTTCTTAAATGCAATGATATGCCCATGGTTAATCATTTTTAAATGCCAACATCATCATGATGCCATGCATTCATACTTGAAAAACTTGGATCATGAAGTTTGAATAAGATGGCATCACTCTTATGTCTTTAGTAAGTTCTTTCAATTTTCTTTTACTAATTTATTAATTGATGAAATAGAGGTATATGAAGGTTTGGTGTTGTGCACAATGAAGGAGTTCTTCATGATGGGAGAAAGTAGAGTTTATGTTGCTATGTGCCATTTTGATGATGTTATTCCTAGGACTCAGAAGCTAAATGGTGTACTTTACCCACACCCTTAGGCCTTGCAATATACCTTAAACAATGGTACCTTAGAACATTATTCTTATGCTTTATTGCTTTATTGGGAGTAAACAAAGAATCCGAATTATATCTCCTAAGATTTAGTGCTTTCTACTAGCTTTTTGAGGGGATACATTGTGATTGCATAGGGAGCGCTAGCTTTTCAAGTTGAAAAATGAGAAATGGTGTGGAGGATGGGAGTTTTGGGAATTGCATGGCCACCAGAGATGGACAGAATTGATCAAAAAGGGAAAATGATAGCAAATTGGAGAGAAAGTTACATGTGAAAAAAGCTAGAATTAGAAGAAAGTGGAGGATGGGAGATCAATGATTTGAGAGAAGGAAGTATAGCTTCATGCAAAAGACAAAATGGAAGTGAAGCCAAGATCAGCATGACAATGAGAGAGAACTCAAAAGAGTTGATGACGACATGAGAAGTACAAAATGAAGGAGGCTCATGGTGAACATGGCAAGCTAATCTACAAAAAGTCTCTCAAACCCATAGAGAATAAATGACTTATATAGAGAAGCAATGATGTTTGCTTGGCAGTTGGTGTCATTTACCACTCTAAAGAGTGTCATGTGGTATGAAGAAGAATGCACTTCACTTCCAATCATGTGTTTCATCTGTGGAAGGTCACATGAAACAAGGCAGAGTCTACAAGAAAGTCAAACTTGAGAAGTCATGACATGAAATTGAAGGCGTGCTGACCATGATTCAAAAATCAAGCTATTTATTTTCAAGCAAACTATTAGTGGTAAACAAGACCAAGTGAAGACTACTTTGATCACAACTATAAGAGATCCTTCAATTGCAGCTAACATGATATCACATCTTCAATCTCATGCACTGTTAAAAGCATCACAATGTCAATAAGTCTATATTCATCAAACGTGATCAAGAGATGCTACATAAGGACATGAAGTAGACATGTAACAAATACTTGCAACATTAAGAAACACATGTGATATTGTAATTGGAAAATTTTTCTCCTATGAGTGCACTCATCTCTACACCTATGCATGTGACAATGCCTATATCTATGATTGCACCACCAAACCCTACACCTCCACCACTCAAAACTGATAGTATGGATGAGCTAATTTGAACTTTAAAAGATTTAAGGCTTATTTTTCTAGACTTGTAGGGCCAATGACACTTAAAAGAATAGGGCCACAAACACAAGTGCCTCCAAAAAGAGATAATGTCAGAGCATTAGCAAAAGGATTATGAAATTTTCAAGGAAATAAGAAGAGATAATTTGGTTTCTTGGGGACTTGAAAAAAATATATGTCTGATAGAGACTTGTTTTCCTATGAAGCCTAATTTTTGGCAGTGGAGGGATGAAACAAACTCTTGAGGAGATGGATCCTTCTACTTATGGCATGCAAATTGATTGGAGTTTACATGATAAGTTAACACTATGGACTTTTTCCTTGGATACAAATCATAGAAAAAAGATGAAACAATTAGAGTTATCTAATTTAGGTCAAAGCATATGGAGAGAGACTAGTTGGGATATGAAAGCCGATACTTACTCTGTCTATGCATACATGGCCAAGACCCAAGGAACTAAGATATAGGTTGAGGAGAAGAGGAGACGAGATGATGAGGCTCCTAGTATGTCAAAGAAGATAGGGTGTGAGTCTTTTTCTCTCCCTTCTAAGATGATTCTAGAGTAGGTTATGGATGATGTACAACCCAAGGAGAACAACTCCTCAATCTAAACTCCCTATCTTCTTTGACATACTATCTAAATTCAGAGGTGAGTCTTGTGCTTAAGAGATAAATTCACTAAGTGTATGTACCCTTGGCATAGTGAACAAAAGATCTAAATTAGGATCATCTTTCCATCCCGAATGGAATTGATTAATAAAGTAATCCTCATGCCATGTTAAATAACCAAGTGAGTTACCAAATTTTTTGTGCATATACTAAGGCAAGTCTCAACACGGTGAAGATTTCTAGTCTTTATTTTAGCTATTCTTGCTCTATCTACTTCTCGAAATGTGGGCAAAGATTGAGGAGTTGTTCTCCCTATCTAAATTTATAGGTGAGTCTTGTGCTTAGAGATAAATTCACTAAGTGTATGTACCCTTGGCATAGTGAACAAAAGATCTTTAACATCATCTTTCCATCCCCAATGGAATTGATTAATAAAGTAATCCTCATGCCATGTTAAATAGCGAGGTGAGTTACCAAATTTTTTATGCATATACTGAGGTGAGTCTCAACAAGGTGAAGATTTCTAACCTTTATTTTAGCTACTCTTGTTCTATCTACTTCTCGAAATGTGGGCAAAGAACTCTTTTATCAAAGACTCAATATTATATAGCAATGGGGATTCCTTCTTAAGCAAAGGAGTAAACCAAGACAGATGTACCTAAGCGAAGAGTTTCTACGAGGCCAAATTGAGAAGCATCATTCGGGTAATGATCTGGTTGTATACGTATAAACAATGGTACCTATTGGAGGGAACCTCTGAATTTTGACCTTGTGTCATTAAATTTCTTCAGAAAATTGACATTTGCTTCTCTATGTTGATCATGAAGGTTTCCAGTAGATGATGGACCTCTAGCTTGATGTAGGATTATCGCTTGAATTTCTTGAAGCTATCATTAGAGGTCTTGCAAAGCTAAGCTCAAAGCTTGTGGTTTCTTTGCTTGTAGCTTTTCATTGCTTTCTTGAGCTCTTGGATTTGCTGTTGGATGCTTTCTAAAGAACCAACAAAATCTTCCATCACAAACTCCATCATAACAAGGTAAGATCGTGGAAGAAGAGTCTTGACAAACTAATATGAGACAAGTGCTTTTCAAGAGCGAGAAGATTGATCTCACAACTTATAAGAGAACAACTTGAAATAGATATTGGATTTGAACTTGATTGTGAGATAACTTGATTACAAGAGAATGCTCACAATTACAAGGCAAGACTCAATATAAGATAATACTAGAACAATATAAGAACTGGAAGAGGACTTACCTTTTAGGAACCTCACAATTGGTCTTGGCAAGATTGAAGAGCTTGTAACCAATGACCATTGTTTATACTATAGTCTATAGAGCATAAGGGGACCACATGTCATTACAGGAGGATGCCACATGGCATGACATGCATGCTGGATGGCACATTGACATCAATGATGACATAAGTGATGGTGTAGACATCTTTTAGAATATTCTAGAATGTTCTAAAATCTTCTAGAACCTTTATGGAACTAGGGATTCTACCAGCTTGCATAAGAACCAAGGGCTATATTTCCTTGAGTGCCCATTATAGTTGCATATAATCTTCAATTAGAGATAAAATAATATTATATTTATTTAGGTTAAAGTAGAGATATATATATTCTTCAATCAAAAGTATAATTTTGTGAATGTACTTTTGAGTTAAAACACACAATAACAAATTTACAAGATTTCAAAACAAAACAACACATATGGTGGGGATATTTTCTAGTTGAATACATGACCTTAATGTCTATCTTATCAAATAATACTAAACAATTAACATATCAATACATTGCATAGTGATGCCAGGAGGCATATTACATTGTGGATTCCATGAGGTTTTACGGTGGATTCCGTAAACTTTTATTACCAGGGCTCACACAAAGTGGATTCTTTGTGCGAGAAGTCGATGGGGATGCCTATTCTTTTCGGGCGTTTTGTTAATTTAGTGTGTACATGGGTGATTCCATAGCGGGTGATTCTACAAAATACATATTTAAATTAATAAACGTTTATGAGTTTAGAGTGGGCACTCGTGATAAATTAAGGTTAGGATTGATTTCTAACCAATTAATTAATTTATGTAGCTGAAGACTACTAGGTATTCACTTTTGTCGGTTTAATTGTATTATTTTACTAACGATTTTGAATGCTTCAGTTGATGTGTAGAGATAGTAGCGGTGGCAGTGGAAAGCATTGGAGGATAGCGTGTATTCAAATTTATCGTTAATATTTTGATGGGCGCATACCTTAGGCATGGCGTCTATATTTTGTCGCGCCTATTTATCAAGGCATTTGATATTTATTTATTATTTTCGTATGGGAATGGGCGCACGATTTAGATATTTGTATTTGGACATTGTATTTGGGTACGCCTGACTTCTTGGGCGCTCATTAGCTTTATTTCTATTTGGCACAAAAGCAAACTCAAAAGCTAAAGCGTGCTATTTTGTAATTTGGGCTATTATTTGAGCTTGAAGATGATTAATACGTAAAATACATGCTTTCTGGAGTGCTCACACAAGGCATGGGGGGAGATTTCACCCAATTGGTTTCTTGTTCATGTCGTGCAAGCTTTCTACATTGATTTGTGTGCAAAAAGTAGAGTTCTTTTGTTCTTGGGGACCTTTTGACGCTCACTATACGCGCTTACGGCATCCGATCTGTGCACCAACGGTATCAAAGCGAAGCTGAGATTCAGAGCTTCCAATCGCTTACCAGCTTGCGCGAAGGTGGAGCTCCTGGAACAATCGAGCTCTACAGTCAGTTTCATTGCGAATGGTCGATACCGGTGACTTCTTGGAAGTCAAGAACCCCTATCTGCATCCTCTGATCGTGAAGGACCGGCCTGAGGAGACGGAGGACCACTTGTACATCTCCTTCTTCAAGTCATTTTAAACCAGAGACAATAAGCTCCATATCTCCAAAAGTTTTAAAGCTTTGAATTAAAGCCTAGTCATAAGCTTTATAAGAAGCTTATAAAAGCTTCAAACATAAAATTCGTCATTAGCGGCAAGAGGATCTACAGGGCGGCGTCGAATCCGTCAAGAACATACTCAGATACACGAAATCCACGACACTTAATTACATAAGATATAAGCCCCTAAGTTCCCTAAGTCTACCAAGTTTCCTAATCTTCCAAAGTCTACTAAGTAATCTCCAAGTTCTGCAAGTCACAGAGGTTCAAAACAGACTTATCCAACTATTCCCATAAAGACTGTTTATACGCAGAAGCACAAAAACATTTTATTGCTCTGTGGAAGACCTTGTTCCTATTTGCAGACTTGCTGAACCAGTTTCAGCAAACGCAGAAAGTCATACGTAGGTCATACGAAGATTATACGCAACTTCTACGAAGACAACGAAAATTGCAACCGCAAAAGACAAAGACTACAAAAGCCAAACAAAAATTTATAAGCCTTGTATACCCGACTTTGAGCTACGCTCATCCTGCTAATCAGATTTCGAGAGTGTGAGGTCTTTTGGATTTTACAGGATGACTGAACAACACATGGACGATCTTATGGCTGAAGGTGATTTACCCGAACCAATGATGGAACAAAAATTGGATTTAATTATGATGCAGTTTGATGAAGAACGAAGAGCCCGACAAGCTTTGCAAGTTCAAATGGCCAATTTGC
This sequence comes from Lygodium microphyllum, assembly GCF_053477565.2. NCBI lineage: Eukaryota > Viridiplantae > Streptophyta > Polypodiopsida > Schizaeales > Lygodiaceae > Lygodium > Lygodium microphyllum. The sequence goes on along the minus strand of NC_141146.1, from coordinate 99,881,003 downwards.
AACGATCTACCACCGATAAAGATGGACCGCAACCCGAAGATCTTATACGACGTACCATCGATGCGACGCTCGAAGCTCAATCCATCCGCAAAGAAACAAAGATAAGTAAAAGAAACTTCAAATTTCGTACTTTCACTGGATCTCGAGATGGAAAGACTGTACTTGCATTTATCAGTCAGTTTGATGATTACTTTCATGAAGAGACATATGTTGAGAAAGACAAAATTAAATGTGTCACTAACCATTTAGTCAATCGAGCATCCCTATGGTGGACTGTGGTTCACAAGAGCATTGATTGTCCCAATACTTGGGAGAGTTTCCAAAAGAAGTTTTTGCAGAATTTTCTTCCTCCTCAATTCCATGAAAAAGCCATAAAGCAATGGGATCTTCTTCAGCAAAGAGATTGAGAACCTATTTCCCAATACACTGAACCTTTTTGGAATGCCATACTGCAACTACACATGCTCGAAGATGTATCTGAAGCGACTCAAAAACACAAGTTTATGTCTGGTTTACTTGGACATTACTATGCTGAAGTCAATATGTTCAAGCCAACAACCCTTGAAGATGCAATTTCTTTGGCTCATGACACTGAAGACAAGATTCGAGGTAGAGACAAGCGTCCACAACTATTTCAAGCTAATGGTAACTATGGTTCCAAGCAATTCAATTCAAATTTTAGAAGATTCAATCAAAGTCGTTTTCCTCGATCTTCATTCCGTAAGTCTTGGACATGACCACCTGCTCTGCCATCAAATACCAATCCAAACTCTAAGCTATCCTCACAGCCAAATCCCAATATTCCTAAACTTCCTGCCATTACTAACAATGTATCTAAATCCAAACCTATAGTTTGTTACAAATGCCATCAACTGGACATCTAGCAGCCAATTGTCAATCGAAAAAGCCACCTGTCCATATCAATTATCTTGGAGCAATGGAAGATGAAGAACGTGAGGAAATGCTTGACTTTACGGAAGATGATGATGACATTGGTACTACTTCGGATACTTTACCAAGTATGCCAACTCCACATTCTTTGTTAACAATGAAATGTTTTGTGCATGGTAAAGAAAAGATTATTTTACATGATGATGGTAGCACACATGATTTTATTTCTGCAAAGTTAGTGAAAGAATTGAATTTACAAACTGTTTCTACACATTATCGCATTAAAGTTGCATTCCTAGGCACAAGATATAATGGAATACAAGAGGTGCATAACTTGGAAATTAAAATTGGTGAATATACTGAACGAAGGAATTTCCTAGTTGTACCTTTGCAGTCTAGTGATATTATCTTAGGAATGCCTTGGCGTCATTAGTATAATCCTGACATAGATTATTCCACGCATTCAATTAAAATTTATTTTCAAGGAAAACCAATCACATTGCATGGTATGCACGCATCTAATAATTTTTCACTGCTTACTCATACTCAAGCTAAACGTGCATTACGTAAAAGTAGCAAATCTTATTTAATTTGGGTGAATGAACTTCAAGCTAAAGAAAAACAAATGCATCCTAGGCATACACAATTTCTTGCTCAAATTAAAGATTGTTTTGCTGATGATTTACCACCTGGACTACCACCGTCACGTCCTGAAGATCACAAAATAGATTTAATTCCTAGTACACAACCACCATGTAAAGCACCATATAGGCATAATCAAATTGAACAAAAAGAAATTCAATATCAAATAGAAGAATTGCTTAACAAAGGATTAATTAGACCTAGTAGTTCTCCATTTGGTGCACCTGTTTTATTAGTAAAGAAGAATAATAATACTTATCGCATGTGCATTGATTATCGTGCCCTGAATAAAATTACTATTAAGAATAGATATTCGATTCCTAGGGTAGATGATCTTATGGATAAACTACAAGGTTTTGCCATATTCAGTAAGATAGATCTTAAATCTGGTTATCATCAAGTAAGATTGGATAAATCTGATATATTCAAAACTGCATTTAGAACACAATTTGGACACTGAATTTCTAGTCATGCCTTTTGGTCTAACTAATACACCTTCTACATTTAGTCGAATGATGAATCACATATTTATGAAATATCAGCATTGTATTATAGTATTCTTTGATGATATATTGATATTCAGTAAAAATGATAATGAGTATTATGAACATCTGTCTTTAGTTTTCAAGTTGTTAAAAGATAATCAATTGTATGCTAATCCAGAAAAGAGTGAATTCTTTCAAACAGAAATTGAATATCTAGGTCACATTGTTTCATCAGAAGGTATTAAAGTTGACCCTAAAAAGATAGAAGCAATTTTAAATTGGCCCATACCCAAAAATATGCAAGAGTTACGTTCTTTTTTAGGTCTTGCTAGTTTTTACATAAAGTTTGTGCGAAAATTTTCATTACTTGCATTACCTTTGACTTAACTTTTAAAGAAGGGTATTGTTTATAACTGGACTGATAATCAACAAAAATCTTTTGATTTATTGAAACATTTCCATACTCCTGTATTAAAACTACCTAATTTCACTAGACCATTCTTTTTAGTAGTTACTGATGCTAGTGGATTTGGAATAGGAGCCGTACTTATGCAAGATAATCATCCCATAGCCTACTCTAGCTGTAAACTGAAACCATCTGAACTTAAATATTCTATATATGATAAAGAATTGTTAGCTGTAGTACAAGCCTTACATCAATGGAAACATTACTTAATGGGTTCTGAGTTTATGATTAAAACTGACCAACAAAGCATTAGACATCTTCTTAGTCAACCCCAAATATCTGACCGACATATTAAATGGGCAGCTTTCATTCAAAGTTTTCATCCCCTTATACAATATCAACCAGGAAAAGAGAATGTTGTAGCCAACGCTTTGAGTAGAAGACCAACAATTCATAATATTTATGTGATATCATTTGATTCCCTTATCCCTATGAAAGATACTTATCATTAGGATCTTACTTTTCACTCTGATAGAAATAAATTAGTTGCAAATAATTGGATTCCTATTGATTCAATGTCTTACAATAATGGATTCATGTTTTATGAAAAGAGATTGTGTGTAACTGTTCCGAGATTATGTGTAACTGTTCCATTTAGATCTTTTATTTTGAATGAGATTCATTGTCCTCCATATCAAGGTCATAGAGGTGTTATATCTACTTTTTGTACATTGATTAAATATTTTTATTGGCCACATATGGACACTGATGTATCTAACTTTGTTTTTGAATGTTTAGTTTGTCAACGAGTTAAAAGACACCATGGTAAACAGTATGGTTTACTAATGCCCTTATCTATTCCATCACGACCATGGGAACATATTTCTATGGATTTTATCACTGGTTTACCTAACACTAAAGCTAACCATGATATGATTTGGACTGTTATAGACATGTTTAGCAAACAAGCATATTTCATTCCATGCAAGAAAACTTTAACTGCATCTCAAGCAGCTCAATTGTTCTTGAAAACTGTGTTTACTAATCATGGTTTACCAAAAGTTATTATTTCTGATCGTGATTCCAGATTTTGTAATAATTTTTGGATTACTTTGTTTGCTAACTTAGGAACAAAGATTGATTTTTCATCTGCATTTTATCCTGAAACAAATGGTCAAACAAAAGCTACTAACAATACTATTTTAGATCTTTACCGACGTGCTTACACTATTTCAAAACCACACACATGGGATACATATCTACATTTACTTCAATTTGCATATAACAATATACCACACACAGCTACAAAGAAAGCACCATTTGAAGTTATTTATGGATATAGATTGCCTACACTTGTTGCATCATTATCAAACAAAATTCAGACTGCTGATGATATTGCTAACATACATGCTACTATTTTTTATGAAGTTAAAGATATGATTGCCAAAGCCCAGCAATCATATACAAAGCAAGCAAATAAGAAAAGACAGGCCATGAATTTCAAAGTTGATGATTATGTTTGGTTACGTATAAAAAAACGTAGATTACAAAGTGTAGATAAACACCGAGTAGTGAAATTAGCACCTAGATTCTATGGACCATTCAAGATCATACACAAAATCAATGACAATCCATTTAAACTGGAACTACCACAACACTGGAAAATTCACAACACCTTTCATATTAGTTTATTACGACCCTTTAGAGGCCAATTACATGTACACCGTGTCTATCAAAACCCACCTTTGCTAGATGAAGAGACTGAAATCCTTGAGCCTAAAACTATTATAGATACTGATTTTATGACCACTAGAACTTGCCGTAGATATTCTAGATATTTGGTCAAGTTTAAAAACCATCCTGTTGAAGAGGCCCAATGGATGCATGCTAGAGACTTAGATGCTTTTCCCACTCTGTTAGCTCCACATTGAGCTAATAGCAATTGAGGACAATTGCTATTCCACCCCGGGGGTATGATGCTAGGAGGCATATTACACGGTGGATTCCGTGAGGTTTTACGGTGGATTCTGTAAACTTTTATTACCGGGGCTCATACACAAAGTGGATTCTTTGTGCGAGAAGTCGATGGGGATGTCTATCCTTTTCGGGCGTTTTGTTAATTTAGTGTGTACATGGGTGATTCCATAGTGGGCGATTCCACAAAATACATATTTAAATTAATAAACGTTTATGAGTTTAGAGTGCGCACTTGTGATAAATTAAGGTTAAGATTGATTTCTGACCAATTAATTTATTTATGTAGCTGAAGACTGCTAGGTATTTACTTTTGTCGGTTTAATTGTATTATTTTACTAACGATTGTGAATGCTTGAGTTGATGTGTAGAGATAGCAGCGGTGGTAGTGGAAAGCATTGGAGGATAGCGTATATTCAAATTTATCATCAATATTTTGATGGGCGCATACCTTAGGCATGGCGCCTATATTTTGTCACGCCTATTTATCAAGGCGTTTGATATTTATTTATTATTTTCGTATGCGCAAGGGCGCACGATTTAGATATTTGTATTTGGACATTGTATTTGGGCACGCTTGACTTCTTGGGCACCCATTAGCTTTATTTCTATTTGGCACAAAAGTAAACTCAAAAGCTAAAGCATGCTATTTTGTAGTTTGGCCTATTATTTGAGCTTGAAGTTGATTAATACATAAAATACATGCTTTGTGGAGCTCTCACACAAGGCATGGGGGGAGATTGCACCCAATTTGTCTCTTGTTCATATCGTGCAAGCTTTCTACATTGATTTGTGTGCAAAAAGTAGAGTTCTTTTGTTCTTGGGGACCTTCTAACGCTCACTACGCGCGCTTACGGCATTCGATCTGTGCACCACATAGTCCAATATATAACCAAAGTTTGAAAAATATGGATTGGGAGTTAAAGTTAAACCTTCATTGATAGGAATAATAACTAACACATTGATACAACCTTCTAAGAGTGGCTCTATAGTGGCACTCTTCTAGCTCTTTATTGTTCTTTTTGGGGCCCTCACTATATGGGCCCTAATATCCTATACCTTGCTTAGGTTGGTTCCACAAATAGGGCATTGAACAATCAACCTCCAAGGCTCTCTACCTACCTTGTTAACTATCTAATTGTCCAAAGTTGGTTTTACATCACTTCAGTTGAGCAAGTGGTTATTATGGATTTGTTTCATTTGTAGCAAGGTTGGATCTTCTATACCTTTCTTTTGTTTTTGTTAAAGGAGGTAGCCTTTCTATTGGCTAGTCTTATAGACAAGATGCATGGGCATGAAGGCAATGCCTTTCTTGAATTATGGCGGGCTTGTATGATAGCTTGCATTCCACATAGGATTTTGCATCCCTATCCAATAACTAGGTACTTTCTTGGATACTAATTGGTCCATTTTAACCCTCTTAAGTCATGTAAATCCCTTAGGCCCATTACATGCTTGAGCGGCAAAACACATTTGGATTTTTGGATACTGATTGATTCATTTTAACCCTCTAAAGTAAGCCTATCATTTTAAAAACATAGAAAATGGTAGATTTTTCTTTGCAATTAAATATACAGTTCTAAAACTGAAAGTAATGTCTCATCATTTACTTCTTTTGTTTTTTTAACACTCTTTTCAATTGAGTCTTTTCTTTCAAGCAAAAAATATTGCATAGCAAACTTATGACATGGTATATGGACATAGGATTTTAAGTTGCTAATTTCAAAATTTATAGACCCCCCCTTTGAATATGCACTATGTGCATGAGGATATTTCAAACAAAATTTACAATATATTTTTACTTCATCTTTATCATAGATGAGCCATTTGAACTAGTCTAGCCAATCCTCTTGAAAAATGAAGCATTCTTATTTTTCTCTTTCAAATTCAACATTTTTTTCAAGTGACATGTCATTAGAAGATTTATTTGAAGATAATACATTAATTGAAGTTGAGCACCCAACATTATTCGTGTTTTCTTTTACCTTTTTCAATTGGCTATGTTTTCAATCCCAACCCATGCAAGAAGGTTTCCTTGTCTTTTATCCTTGGGTAAGTTACTCATGAATATATAATATAAAGGGGTTATTTATAGATTGAATAGAGAAGTGTTATGACTAGATTTAAAAAAAAGTTTATTACTAATCTTTTACATTTCATATAGTAGTAATCACTAATAATATTTTCATTCAAAGATGAGAGAGAGAGAGAGAGAGAGAGAGGCACATCTATACCGTGGGGAGACTGATCTTCTTATTTTCCTTCTACTTTTCTAATTTTAGATCTTAGGAGTGATGGAGTCTCTCTCTCTCCTTCTCCCCCATCTCTCTCTCTCTCTCTCTCTCTCTCTCTCTCTCTCTCTCTCTCTCTCTAAACAAGACAAGTTCTAATGCCAAGGCCGAAGATATTCTTTTTTTTTTTTTTTTGATTCAAGAGTTAGACAATTCAAGAGAGATTCGACTCTCTCTCTCTCTCTCTCTCTCTCTCTCTCTCTTCCCACAGCCACCTAGGCTCAAGAAGTGCAACTACCCAAGCTTCATAGATTTTTCCCAAGCTCCAATTGATGCTAAAAAATGCCACCAATGCTTAGGCCCGACTACCACCACTAGCCAATTGCCCTAGGCTACTGTTATGGCCATGGCCCACATGACTTAAGTGGGAGTAAGTGTGGTACTAAGCGCTGCCAACGAGAGGCAATAAGTGTAGCGTAGGACAAGGAATCCAACATTTTTTATATGTAGTGGGCGTTTTATGTAGCCTTGCATGTTGCAAGAGGCAGGCCACAACATAGGGTTGAGCCTTTGAGGTAACACAACATCAAGGTAGCATTGAGCACAACGTTGTTTAGGAGCAACGAGAGATGAAAGAAACAATAGTAAACTAACATTCTAAATTTGCATTGCATGATGATCAAAGAGTAGAGTTTTGGTGCTCTCTCTCTCTCTCTCTCCAGTTTGTTAACAGTCATGAGTAGTCGACTTTAATTACATAATTAAAATTAAAACATTAAAACTTGAATAGTTACTTTAAATTCAGAAATCAAAACTTGATAATTTATAATTTGATTGGAATTTAAATTTGATGGCTATTAGCAATTACAACTTTAAATTCTATGTCATAACATTGTTTTACATTTATTTAATATTATTTATACTATATGTATTATCTAAAATCTTCTTTCACATATATGTAGAAGGATCTTATTCTTCTACTTTAATCATGAGAAGGATATTCTCATTCCATGATAAAGATAACGGTCTAGAATCCTTCTCACTTACATTTTTCATAAGTAAGCGGTTCCTCCTCAGCACATTCAGTCAAACGAGTTTTGTCTTAAAATGAACGGCCTTTTCCCGAAAACTGTTTTGAAGGAACATTCGCATCTATTAGCGCAGCGTCGCTGAGTCGCAGGTTCGACGATGAATAGATGCACATATAAACATGCCTGGAAAGGTGCATCTACGGCGGGTTTCTGTTGCGTGGAGACGAATTTACAAGTCCAGACTCACTGATCACCTGTAGGTTGATTATCAAGATTTCATAACGAAGAAGCGGCCTTGGATCAGGTCTCTTCTAACCTCTCTTGTTACTTGTATGGCCCTCCCAGACAAATAACGAAGGTCAGGTTGACATTCTAACGATCATCATGCGGCACGATAAGGGCGGTGGAACGCGGTGGAGGCTTTAAGTGGACAGGCTGGTCAGCATAAGGGTGCGGGTCCTGGATGATCAGGCACACGAGTTAATATAGCATATAATGGATCTCGCAAGGTCGACTGATCGTTTAAACAGGGAGAGATCTTGAGGGCGCTGTCACGTTAGACGTCTTGTAGCTCAGTCGAGCAGTTGATTTTGTGAGGCTACTATAACTCGAGCCGGTACTCCAGCACATACATAGATACAGTGACTGTGATGCAAGATCCAGCCTGCAGCTAGGGAGCTATACAGGGTCAGTCGTGCTTTCGACATCCGGCATAATATCGTTAATATAATAGGAGTAGCTATGAAGCTGCTGCTGGGTATTAATATGATGATGATGATGATGATGATGATGGCCGGCCGTAGTACTGTGCGTGCCGCGGACCCAGACCCGGTGCAGGACTTCTGCGTGACGGACGCGGACCAGGCGCAGAAGGTGTTCATCAACGGCCTGCCGTGCAAGGATCCGGCCAATGTGACAGCGGCCGACTTCAAAAGCTCCCTGCTGAGGAGGCCGGCCGACCCGGAAGCCAATCCTTTCGGCGTCGGGGTGGTGATCGCGTCGGCGGCGAACTTTGGCGGCCTCAACACGCAGGGGCTGACGGTGGCGCGCCTGGACTTCGCAGCGGGCGGCGTCCTGCCACCGCACGTGCACCCACGCGCCTCCGAGGCCTTCCTTCTAGTGAAGGGCCGCGTGTCGGTCGGCTTCGTGGATGGCAACAACGTGCTGTACGCACAGACCCTCTTCGCCGGCGACCTCTTCATCTTCCCGCGCGGCCTTGCCCATTACATCCTCAACGTCGGCACTGGCCCCGCCCTCGCCTACGCCTCCTTGAACAGTCAGAACCCGGGCGTCAGCCTCCTCAACCTCAATCTCTTCGCCTCACACCCCCCCATCCCTGACGCCGTCCTCAAGAAGTCCTTCGCTCTCTCCCCGCACCAGCTCCAGGCCATCCGCAAGGCCTTCACCGGCCCTGCCTAATTATAATTAGCCTATAGCCTAGGTTATGTGCCTCTCGTTGTTGAAAATCGATCTCTTGCGACGTTAGCGTAATGCTCGCGTCGATCTTATGACGTTTGTACGCTTGTTTTACTTACAATAAGACAAATTTTGATGTGTTGCAATGAGAAGTTTTTTTCTCACCCTTGAAAATTCTTTGAGCTTTGTACGTTAAAGTAAACTAGTCTTTCCTCCTTGCTGCCTTTGAGCTTTGTATGTAGCAAAGAGAATTTTTTCTCACCCGTGAAAATTCTTTGAGCTTTGTATGTAGCAAAGAGAATTATTTACCTTCTCGGTCGGCCCTTTGCCATACCGGAGAGTTTGGGTGATGTTTTCTCTTCTACACAAATTAGGAAACTCACAAGTAGAATCTCTATTGTAAACTTTGAATTTGTCGCATTATATATTGATGATTCATTAAGTGTTTATGTTCGTGGCATTTTCATTGGCATAGTGAATATTTAATTGGGCAACATTTTTCCGTATAATATAACTAAAAACTGAAAGGACTACAAAAATTGTTCTAACTCTCTAATATCTCGCATTGTTTATTGATTATTTAATTAATTGTTTCATCTTATAATAACTTTTGCTATTACATGAGTCATGGCATTTTCTTGTGTACCCTTCTTCAAGTCCCAAATCAATACAACCTTGTGCACTAAGATCATATGCATCCTATATCTATTAGACCCTCCCATTCCAACAAGATTAAGGACTAATCATCATGACCAAAAGATTGGACAAACATGCCATCCATAAATATACTAGACCCTCCCATTCCAACAAGATTAAGGACTAATCATCATGACCAAAAGACTAGACAAACATTCAATCGATAAATACAATCAAGGTCTTGACTCTCTTTCACCATACAGAGAGAGAGAGAGAGAGAGAGAGAGAGAGAGAGAGAGAGAGAGAGAGAGAGAGAGAGAGATGATGTTATTCAAGAATCAGTTGTCTTGTTCATTAGTTTAGCCATTGGAAAATGGGACCATTCAATCTCAAAACAAGGATCTATATCCAATTTGAATTGAGGAAATACAATTCAAACTCAATTGCATACTAGCAAAGATGTGAATCAAGGTCGAAGAGTGCATCATGAACACTTAGAGGATTAATGAGACATATAGGAGTATCATCTTGGGAAACAGAAAGGGGATCACCATGATAAGCACTATGATGAAGGGACGAATCAAGCTGAGCACTTTGGAGTAAAGGCCTTTGAGTGATTAAGTTCATGAAAAGGATTGAAAGATAGGTTCCTCTACAACACATGCTAGTCGAGAAAAAACATCGAACAAGAATAAATAGAGAATTTGTTCATTGTAGGATGAGTAGAAGGTTCACTTGAAATTGGGAAAGAAGAAAGAAGTGGGGAGGATGCATGAAGCATCTCCATATATTTGATATTCAATGCACCATTTGGGGATGGAAAACTAGCCACATCCCAAGAGACAATATCTTGGTGTGGTTGGAGGAAAGTGACCCATGTCGTGAGTTGGTTATGGTGCGCAGATCGGTCGCAGTATGCTCACATAGTGAATCCCGGAAGGTCCCCAAGAACAATGAACTCTACTTTTTTGCACAAATTACAATGTAAAAAACATGAACGACAAGAGCAAGAGACCAATTGGGTTCAATCTCCCCCCATGCCTTGTGTGAGCGCTTCACAAAGCATGTATTTTATGTATATTTCCATCTTCATGCTCAATAATAGCCCAATTTACAAAAATATGACAAGCTTTTAGCTTTTGAGTTTGCTTTTACAAAAATAGGAGATAAAGCTAATGGACGGTGCCCATAGAGTCTGGCACGCCCAACACAATGTCCAAATAGAAATAACATATCCGTGCGCATAGGCGCATATAAAATAATAATAAATAATCGATGCCTCAATAGACATGACTGAATATAGGCGTGGCGCCTATCAAAATATAATCCATAGGTCGAATACTTGCTAGACTCCAATGCTTTCCTCTGCCACTGCTACTATCTCTACACATCAACTGAAGCATTCACAATCGTTAGTAAAATAATACAATTAAACCGACAAAAGTGAATACCTAGTAGTCTTCAGCTACATAAATAAATCAACTAGTTAGAAATAAATCCTAACCTTAATTTATTACGAGTGCGCACTCTAAACTCATAAACGTTTATTAATTTAATATGTATTTTGCGGAATCACCTGCTATGGAATCACCCATGTACACACTAAATTAATGAAACACCCGAAAAGGACAGGCGTCCCCATCAACTTCTCGCACAAAGAATCCACTTTGTGTATGAGCCCCGGTCATCAAAGTTTACGGAATCCATCGTAAAACCTCACGGAATCCACCGTGGCACGAAATCCACTGTGAAATATGCCTCCTGGCATCATACCCCCGGGGTGGGATAGCAATTGACCTCAATTGCTATTAGCTCAATGTGGAGCTAACAGAGTGGGGAAAGCATTTAAGTCTCTAGCGTGCATCCATTGTGTTTCCTCTATAGGATGGTTCTTAAATTTAACTAGATATCTAGAATACCTTTGGCCAGTTCTAGTGGTCATAAAGTCAGTGTCTATGATAGCTTCTGGTTCAAGGATTTCAGTCTCTTCCTCTAACAAAGGTGGGTTTTCATAAACAGGGTGGACAGGTAATTGGCCTCTAAATGGTCTCAATAGACTAATGTGAAATATATTGTGAATTTTCCAATGAGATCCGTGAATCTAGGAGCTAGTTTGACAACTGGATGTCTATCTACACTTTGCAGTCTACGTTTTTCTATTCTCAGCCAAACATAATCATCAACTTTGAAATTCATGGCTTTTCTTTTCTTATTGGCTTGTTTGGTATATGATTGCTGGGCTTTAGCAATCATATCCTTAACCTCATCAAAAATATTGTTATGCATACTAGCAATATCATCAGCACTCTGAATTCTATTAGACAAAGATGCAACAGGTGTAGATAATCTATATCCATAAATGACTTCAAACGGTGCTTTCTTTGTAGATGTGTGCGGTGTATTGTTATATGCAAACTGTAATAAATGCAAATGAGTGTCCCATGTCTGAGGTTTAGAGATAGTATATGCATGTAAAAGATCTAGAATAGTGCTGTTTGTGGCTTCTGTTTGTCCATTAGTTTCTGGATGAAATGCAGATGAGAAATCAATCTTTGTGCCTAGATTAGCAAACAGAGTAATCCAAAAATTGTTAAAAAATCTAGAATCATGATCTGAAATGATAACTTTTGGCAATCCATGGTTAGTAAAAACAGTTTTAAAAAACAATTGTGTTGCTTGTGATGCTGTTAAAGTTTTCTTACATGGAATGAAATATGCTTGTTTACTAAATCTATCTACAACTGTCCAAATCATATTATGGTTAGATTTAGTATTTGGTAAACCAGTAATGAAATCCATAGAAATTTGTTCCCAAGGTTTAGATGGAATAGACAAAGGCATAAGTAATCCATACTGTTTACCATGATGTCTCTTAACTCTTTGACAAATCAAACATTCAGAAACGAAGTTAGATACATCTGCATCCATATGCGGCCAATAAAAATCTTCAGTTAACATACGTAATGTAGATATGATACCTCTATGACCTTGATATGGGGGACAATGAATTTCATTCAAAACAAAAGATCGGAATGGAATTATAACACACAATCTCTTTTCATTAAACATAAATCCATCGTTATATGACAATGAATCAACAGGAATGAAATTATTTTGAACTAATTTATTCCAATCAGAATGAAAAGTAATATCCTGGTGATATGTATCTTTCATAGCAATCAAAGAATCAAAAGATATGACAGAAATATTATGAATGGCAGGTCTTCTACTCAATGCATCAGCCACTACATTTTCTTTTCCAGGTTGGTATTGAATGATAGGATGAAAACTTTGAATAAAGGAATCCCATTTGATATGACGGTCAGAAATTTGGGGTTGGCTAAGTAAATGTCTAATACTTTGCTGATCTGTCTTTATCATAAATTCTGAACCCATTAAGTAGTGTTTCCACTATCTTAATGCTTGTACAACTGCTAATAATTCTTTGTCATATGTGGAATATTTCAGCTCAGAGGGTTTCAGCTTACAACTAGAATATGCTATAGGATTATTGCCTTGCATAAGTACGGCTCCTATTCCTGATCCACTAGCATCGGTCACTACTAGAAAGAATGGTCTATTAAAGTCAGGCAACTGTAGAACAAGGGCATTGGTTAATGCATGTTTCAGTAAGTCAAAGGATTTCTGTTGATTTTTGGTCCATTGATAAACAATTTCTTTCTTCAGAAGTTTAGTTAATGGTAAAGCAAGTAATGAAAAATTACGTACAAACTTCCTATAGAAACTAGCAAGACCAAGGAATGAGCGTAACTCAAGCACGTTTTTAGGAACAAGCCAATTCAATATTGCATCAATTTTCTTAGGATCAACTTTAATTCCTTCAGATGATACAATATGACCTAAATACTCAATTTCTGTCTTAAAGAATTCACTCTTTTCAAGATTTGCATACAGTAGATTTTCTTTCAATAACTGAAAAACCAATGACAAATGCTCATAATGTTCTTTCTCATTTTGACTAAACACCAAAATATCATCAAAGAAAACAATTACACAATACTGATATTTCAAAAAGATATGGTTCATCATTCTACTAAAGGTAGCAGGTGCATTAGTCAATCCGAATGGCATGACTAAAAATTCGTAATGACCAAACTGTGTTCTAAATGCAGTCTTGAATATGTCAGACTTATCTAGCTTTACCTGATGATAACCAAACTTAAGGTCAATTTTACTAAATATAGAAGATCCTTGCAGTTTTTCCATAAGGTCATCCACTCTAGGAATAAGATACCTATTCTTTACAGTGATCTTATTTAAAGCTCGATAGTCAATACACATATGATAGGTATTATTCTTTTTCTTGACTAACAATACAGGTGCACCGAATGGAGAACTGCTAGGTCGAATTAAACCTCTATTTAGTAATTCCTCAACTTGACTCTGGATTTCTTTTTGCTCTATCTAGTTGTGCCTATATGGTGCTTTGCAAGGTGGTTGTGTGCCAGGGATTAAATCTATCTTATGGTCTTCTGGACGTGAAGGAGGTAAACCTGGTGGTAGGTCTTTTGTAAAACAATCCTTAAAATATGCAAGAAATTCCTTATGCCTAGGGTGCATATGACTTTCCTTTACTTGCAATTCGTGCACCCAAATGAGATAGGATTTACTACTCTTGCATAATGCACGTTTAGCTTGAGTATGCGAAAGCAGTGGAAAAACATTAGATGCATGCATACCATATAAGATAATAGATTTTCCTTGAAAATTAATATTCATTGTGTGTGTGGAATAATCTATATCTGGGTTATGCTGGTGTCGCCAAGCATACCTAAAATAATGTCACTCGACTGTAATGGAACAACTAAGAAATTTCTTCTTTCAGTGTATGAACCAATTTGAATCTCTAAGTCTTGCACTTCTTGTGTACCATTATACATAGTACCTAAAAATGCAGCTTTTATGCGATAATGCGTAGGTACAGTCTGTAATTTCAATTCCTTTACCAATTTTGCTGAAATAAAATCATGAGTACTACCGTCATCATGCAAAATAGTCTTTTCCTTTCCATGCACCAAGCATTTCATAGTCAATAAAGAATGTGGAGTAGGCATACCTGGTAAAGTATCGGAAGTAGTAGTGGTGTCGTCCTCATCTTCAGTGAGATCAGGCATATCCTCATGTTCGTCTTCGTCCATGGCTCCAAGATAGTTGATATGAGCTTGTGGCTTCTTTGAATGACAATTTACTGCGAGATGTCCAGGCTGGTGGCATTTATAGCATACTATTGGCTTGGCTTTGGTTACATTATTTGCAATGGCAGGAAGTCTAGGTACATTTGGATTTGCTTGTGGAATAGGTTTAGGATTTGGATTGACATTGGATGGTAATGTAAAATATTACACGGCGCAGCGAACAGAATCTGAGAAAGAGATAGAGAGTACACAACAGATAAGAGGAGAATCAGTAAAATTCTTTAACTCCAAACAACTGATACAAAGATGGCTCTGTCCACCCGTGCGCTTCCACTGAGTGAAGCTTAGATGGCGATCTAGACAGAAGATAGGCAAAGAGCTTAAGGCTAGCTGGAACAACAACTCTGACTGGGTGAAAGATAAGTGAATGATGGCCGCGAAGGGGTTTAGCTTTTATAGCCCGCGAAGGTCGTTAGGTCGGCCTGCTGATCGGCCTACCATATGAGCCTCCACTAGTCGGCCAGGGAATATTCCAGGGAATATTCCCTTTACCATCGGGCCGGGGGCGCTGCCCCCGAACCCCCGCCAGGGGGGCCGCTGGCCCCCCTGGGACCCCCCAGCCAGGGGCCGCTTCCGCGGCCCCCGGACCCCACAATAGGGGCCCCTTTTAACTCCCTTACCACGCAACTCAATGCAATGTGCCTTGAGTTGCTACCAGCTTAACCACTCCGTCTAACCCAAAGATTAGACCCACAACAGTCACCTTTTTGCCATCCGGTCACATAGACCTCATCTGATATACAAGTCAGGACTCAACCAATGTCCGGGCTCACATTTGGCTTCTCCTCATAATGGGGGCCTTACAACTTTGAGCACCATGGATCATTGGTAGCACCTAATGAGGATGGGGCATTGATCATATCTAACACCCCCCCTCAATGTCCACCCATAGGTGAACTATCTCCTCGGCCCAATGCCGAGTCTCTGAAGATGAACTTGAAGCAGATCCTTCGTAAGTGCTTTGGTGAAGATATCTGCTCCATTCTCCTCTGTTGGACAGTAGACCAATTCCACTATCCCATCCTCCATCAAATCACGCACATAGTGATACTGGATCTCTATATGTTTGGTGCGTGCATGAAACACTGGATTTTTGGCAATGGCGATGCAACTCTGATTGTCACATCTCAGCACAGTTGGTTCTTCATCCTGCACTCCCATATGCCATAGAATCCTTCTCAACCATACGGCCTCACATGCAGCAAAACAAGCTGCCTTGTACTCTGCTTCGGTAGAAGACAATGCCACTGTTGGTTGCTTCTTACTAATCCAAGAGAAAATTCCTGAACCCAAAGAGAAACAATAACCAGAAACTGACTTCCTGGAATCAATGTCTCCTGCCCAATCTGAGTCACAATTCCCCACAAGAGAAGTTCCGAAACTGTATGTCA
This sequence comes from Lygodium microphyllum, assembly GCF_053477565.2. Classification (NCBI taxonomy): domain Eukaryota; kingdom Viridiplantae; phylum Streptophyta; class Polypodiopsida; order Schizaeales; family Lygodiaceae; genus Lygodium; species Lygodium microphyllum. Next base: position 99,864,684 of record NC_141146.1, on the reverse strand, counting down.
TACCATAGTCAAGAGTTTTCTTCAAGTATCTGAGCACCCGCATCCCAGCCTTCCAATGACTCTCATGAGGTTTGTTTGAGAACCTGCTCAAAACACCAACAGCAAAACTGATATCTGGTCTGGTGTTACACAAGTAGATCAGACTGCCGACCAACCTCCTATACCTCCCAATGTCTGCTAATGCTGATGTATCCTCGACGGATAACTTTGCATTCACCTCCATAGGTGTAGCTATCTCCTTGCACTCGGTCATGCCAAATGCCTTCAAGATCTCCCATGCATACTTCTTCTGAGAGATGAAGATCTTTCCTGGATCTTGCCAGACTTCAATCCCCAAACAATAGTGCAGCAAGCCCAAGTCTGTCATTTCAAACTCAGAACTCAAAGCCTTTCGAGTTTGGTTGATCATATCTTCATAGTCACCTGTAATAAGAAGGTCGTCCACATATAGGACAATCACTACAGACTTTTTACCATCCCTGTAAACATACAAGTTAGCATCTGAGGCACATCTTTTGAAGTTTAGGTTTAAAAAGAACCTATCTATCCGCTGGTACCATGCTCTGGGGGCTTGTTTCAGCCCATACAATGCCTTCTTCAGTTTACACACTTTGTTCTCAGAATGGGGGGCCTCAAACCCTGGTGGCTGAGCCACGTACACCTCCTCCTTGAGGTCACCATTTAAGAACGCTGACTTAACATCCATTTGGTACACTGGCCACTTCTTGTGGGCAGCCACTGCAAGTACCGTGCAAATAGTGGTCATTCTGGCAGTTGGGGCAAATGACTCTTGAAAATCAAACCCTTCAACTTGTGAAAATCCTTGGGCAACCAGTCTAGCTTTGTACTTTTCTAAGGTACCATCAGCCTTGTACTTTACCTTCCAGATCCACTTGGTGCCAATAATCTTCCGCTTTGCTGGCCGATCCACTAGCTCCCAAGTGTCATTCTTCATTATGCTGTCATACTCCGCCTGCATAGCAGCCTTCCATGATGGATCTGCAAGTGCTTCTTCTAAGTCAGTTGGCTCCTTTACTTCTCTCATAATCTCAACCATCAAGGCCATGTTGACTATGTGAGCAGAAGCCCTCCTTTGCTCCTCTATTCTCTGAGACCTCCTTGGTCCGTCTGCCTTCCCCTCAACAGATGCAGGCATAGGATTATTGTGGTCATAGAGCTGCTTCACCCAGCGCGGCAATGGCTTTTCCGGTGGGGTGATGTCAGGTTGGTGAACTTTTTCCTCATCATCTGAAGATGATGCTTCCTCCTCCTTAAGGATAGGGATAGCTCTCAGGACAGGTTCATAGTGGACTACTTCTTCGCTTGATGATAAAGTGGAAGACCTTGCCTTCTCCTCCTCCACTATATGCGGCTCCTCCTTGAACACCACATCACGGCTCGCGATGATCTTCTTTGCCTCTTGGTCATATAACTTGTAAGCCTTCTGCTCATCACTATAACCCAAGAAGATACATTTTCTGCTTTTTGGTTGTAACTTGTTTCTCTTCTCATCTGGAACATGTGCATAACATTCACATCCAAAAATTCTGAAATGTGAAACAGATGGTTTCTTACCAGTGTAAGCCTCATGAGGTGTTTTTCCCTTGAGAGCCTTTGTGTAGCTCCGATTTAGAATGTAGACTGCAGTATTAACAGCTTCAGCCCAAAAATGGTTAGGCAATCCCTTGCCCTTTAGCATGCATCTTGCCATCTCCACAATGGTACGATTCCTGCGTTCCACAACACCATTCTGCTGAGGTGTGTGAGGCGTCGTCAATTGACGCTTGATCCCTTTGCTCTTGCAAAAGCCTTCAAACTCCTTTGAGTTGAACTCACCACCACCATCTGTTCTAAATTTCTTCACACTTTTCCCTGTTTCATTCTCAACAAGTATTAGCCATTCTTTAAACTTACCAAAATCTTGAGCCTTATCATGAAGGAAGTACACCCACATCTTCCTACTGTAGTCGTCGACAATCAACATAAAATAAGAAGATCCCCCCAAGGCCTGTGTAGGCATCTTACCACACAAGTCAGCATGCACCAACTCTAGAGGAGCATGTGCTCTATTCTTGCTTTCTTGTGGAAATGCCTTTCTCTGTTGCTTGCCCATCATACAAGCTTCACATGGTTCCTTCAATTCAGTTATTGTAGGTAGGTGAGCAACCATACCTTGCTTTTGCATCTCCTTCAATACTGCAAATCCGATGTGTCCAAACCTTTCATGCCAAAGCTTACTTGTGCCCACTCCAGCGGTGGCTGTAAGAGCACTTAGCTCATACAGGTTGTTCCTTCTTTCTCCTTTGCCAACAATTGTGCCAGCACTATCAATAATTTCTGCACCTGTCTTCTTGAACCTCACTTCATGACCAAGATCAGTTATGGCAGCAACTGATAAGAGATTTCTCCTGATTTCGGGAACATACAACACATTTGAAAGCTTTTTGACTTCACCATTTGCAGCAACAAAAGAAATAGTACCTGTGCCCGCAGCAGGGCATTTAGCATCATTTCCAACCGTCACAATGATGGATTCTTGTAGAGGCTGCATAGAACTGTATAGACCTTTCTTGTTGGTCATGTGACGGGAGGCCCCACTATCCAACACCCAAGAGTCAGTGGTAGATTCTTCTTGCGCCGAGGAGCACACTTCCTCAATGGTCGCCATGAATAATTCCAACTCTGCTTCAGCCGTATTGGCTGTCTCTTTCCCTTTAGTTTTAAGGGTACCATTCTTTTCATCTGCCTTCTTGACACGACAATCTGCAATTGCATGTCCTTTCTTCTTACAGTAGAAGCACTCTCCTTGAAACCTCTTCTTGCCGCCCTTTTTCTTTTTGTCACCATCATTTTTGGTGGAGGAAACACCTTTGCCTTTTGCATTGGCAGAGAATGCAGCATCTCCATTGTTGCTTCCTTCTCGGGCTTTCAGCCTCAACTCCTCCTCCATTAATAATGCACAAAACTCCTCAAAAGTCAAAGCTTGAGGTCTCACCTGAGTATTAAGGGCAGTTACTAGTCCATCAAACTTTTGTGGACAAATCCGAAGACACCTCCGAGCTAGCTCTTCGCTAGTCTTTTGTATCCCAGCGCCAGCCATCTGGTCGCGCAGATTCTTAATCCGAGTGATGAATGCTTCAACCGTCTCTCCTTCAGCAAACTTCTCCGCTGCTAGTTGATTCTCCAAGTTTTGAATCCTTGTTTGGTTTCGTGTTTCATACTGACTCCTTAGTACATTCCAAGCCTCTGACGCTTTGGTTGTATGCTGAATCAGAGTCAAAACACTGTCAGAACAGCTTGTAACTAAGGCACACAATGCATCTGCATTCCTTCGTTTCCAAGCTCGTAGAAGATCTGCATTCGGAGGAATCATCACACTAGGATTTGATGGGTCGGGGATAGGCTGTGGTTCTGCGTCAGTCCCCAGCACAGTCTCCAGAAGCTCATAAGAATCAAGGATAGTTGTAATTTTGAACTTCCACAAGGTGTAGTTTGTACCATCTAACTTGCCTTCGCTGAAGGTTGGTGGACGAATCCTCAGTGTTTGAATAGCCGGTACAGCAGCACCACCTCCTGCACCGCTTCCTGATGCGCCAGAACTGCTTCCCGGAGTCGACATCGTTTCTCTTTGCTGTTGAAGCCTTTGCCTCTTGCACGCTCTCCGATCTCTAGAGCCCCCTGGGCTCTGATACCATGTAAAATATTACACGGCGCAGCGAACAGAATCTGAGAAAGAGATAGAGAGTACACAACAGATAAGAGGAGAATCAATAAAATTCTTTAACTCCAAACAACTGATACAAAGATGGCTCTGTCCACCCGTGCGCTTCCACTGAGTGAAGCTTAGATGGCGATCTAGACAGAAGATAGGCGAAGAGCTTAAGGCTAGCTGGAACAACAACTCTGACTGGGTGAAAGATAAGTGAATGATGGCCGCGAAGGGGTTTAGCTTTTATAGCCCGCGAAGGTCGTTAGGTCGGCCTGCTGACCGACCTACCATATGAGCTTCCGCGGCCCCCGGACCCCACAATAGGGGCCCCTTTTAACTCCCTTACCACGCAACTCAATGCAATGTGCCTCGAGTTGCTACCAGCTTAACCACTCCGTCTAACCCAAAGATTAGACCCACAACAGTCACCTTTTTGCCATCCGGTCACATAGACCTCATCTGATATACAAGTCAGGACTCAACCAATGTCCGGGCTCACATTTGGCTTCTCCTCATAATGGGGGCCTTACAACTTTGAGCACCATGGATCATTGGTAGCACCTAATGAGGGTGGGGCATTGATCATATCTAACATGTAATGCAGGTGGTTTAACCCAATTCTTGCGGAAAGATGATGAAGAGAAACGACTTGGATTAAATCTTCTAAAATTGGAATTGAATTGTTTAGATCCATAATTACCATTGGCTTGGAATTGCTGTGGTCGTCTGTCTCTACCGCGTAGCTTATCTTCATTGTCGTGAGCTAGTGAAATGGTGTCTTCAAGAGTAGCAGGCTTGAACATGTTAACTTCAGTGTAGTAATGCCCAAGAAGTCCAGACATATACTTTCGCTTATGTGTCGCCTCTGGTAAGTCTTCAAGCATGCGTAGCTGTAGGAGTGCATTTCAAAAATGCTCTGTATACTGAGGTATAGGCTCACGATCCCGTTGCTGGAGTAGATCCCATTGCTTGATAGCCTTCTCATGAAATTGCAGTGGAAGGAAATTCTGCATGAACTTCTTCTTGAAATCTTCCCAAGTAGCATGACATTCTATGCTCTTGCGTACTACAGTCCACCAAAGTGATGCTCTGTCTACCAAATGATTAGTAACACACTTGATTTTATCTTTTTCTGGATAAGTTTCCTCATGGAAATAGTCATCAAACTGACTAATGAATGCTAGAACAGTCTTTCCTTCTCGTATGCCATTGAAAGTGCGAAATTTGAAACTTCGTTAACTTATCTTTGATTCCTTGCGAATGGTTTGAGCTTCAAGGGTGGAGTCGATGGTACATCGAATCAAATCTTCAGCTTGAGGTTCTTCTTTGTCGGTAGACGCTCTTTGTAATTTTGCCAATTGCGCTTGCAATGCTTGTCTAGCCAATCGTTCTTCTTCCAATTGCATCATGATTAGGTCCAGCTTTTGCTCCATCGTAGGCTCAGGTAGGTCGTCTTCAGCCATAAGATCATCCATATGTGGTTCCGTCATCCTGTAAAACTCAAAAGACCTTTCTCACTCAAAATCAGATTAGCGGGATGAGCGTAGCTCAAATTCAAGGTTACAAGGCTTATGTGTTTTTAGGTATTTCTTTCTCAATCTTCAGAAAATCTGCGATTTTTCCTTCTTCATATGCTGAAAATACTTTAGCAAACCTACGTATGGGTAGAATACCTTCCAACGAACAACTTTGCAATTCGGAGTTTCTGCGCAGGAACAGCCCTTCTAGGAGTTTTGAGCACAAGTCAGTTCTGACTCCAGTTGACTAGTCTGACTTGCAGAGTTGCAGACTTATGTGACTTGCAGAGTTGCAGACTTGCAGAACTTGGCCGACTTAGTGAACTTGCAGAACTTGATCACAGATGACTTGCAGAACTTGATCTCTGAAGTGCGGGACCTAGAGTTGTTGACTTGCAGAGTTGGAAGATAACTTGTTTGACTTGATTGGGATAAGCTTAATGATTTAAGCTTAGTGGGGGGAAGCTTAATTGAAGAAAATGGCGCAGTCGTGGGGGGGAGGGGCGTTTTTTCCGCCATGCGGAAAAATCGGAGGTACTCCGATACCAGACGGATTGATTTCTAGCTTCCAACCAAGCTTCTAAGCTTGTTCTTAAGCTTTTTGAAAGAAAGAATTAGAAAAATAATAGAGCTTATCTCTCTCTGTTGACGACTTGATGATGGAGATAAATGAGTGGTCCTCCACATGTATTGCCTGGTCCTTCGCGATCTGATGATAGAAACAGGGGTTCTTGATCGCCAGAAGTCTGCCTGTATCGACGGTTCACGACGAGATTGACTGTAGAGCCTGATCGTTCCAGGAGCTCCGCCTTCGCATGAGATGGGTAGCGATTGGAAGCTCTTGATCTCAGCTCCGCTCTGATACCACTGGTGCGCAGATCGGTCCCAGTATGCTCACGTAGTGAATCCCGGAAGGTCCCCAAGAACAATGAACTCTACTTTTTTGCACAAATTACAATGTAAAAAAAATGAACGACAAGAGCAAGAGACCAATTGGGTTCAATCTCCCCCCATGCCTTGTGTGAGCGCTTCACAAAGCATATATTTTATGTATATTTCCATCTTCATGCTCAATAATAGCCCAATTTACAAAAATATGACAAGCTTTTAGCTTTTGAGTTTGCTTTTACAAAAATAGGAGATAAAGCTAATGGACGGTGCCCATAGAGTCTGGCACGCCCAACACAATGTCCAAATAGAAATAACATATCCGTGAGCATAAGCGCATATAAAATAATAATAAATAATCGATGCCTCAATAGACATGACAAAATATAGGCGTGGCGCCTATCAAAATATAATCCATAGGTTGAATACTCGCTAGACTCCAATGCTTTCCTCCGCCACTGTTGCTATCTCTACACATCAACTGAAGCATTCACAATCGTTAGTAAAATAATACAATTAAACCGACAAAAGTGAATACCTAGCAGTCTTCAGCTACATAAATAAATCAATTGGTTAGAAATAAATCCTAACCTTAATTTATTACGAGTGCGCACTCTAAACTTATAAATGTTTATTAATTTAATATGTATTTTGCGGAATCACCCATGTACACACTAAATTAATGAAACACCCGAAAAGGACAGGCGTCCCCATCAACTTCTCGCACAAAGAATCCACTTTGTGTATGAGCCCCGGTCATCAAAGTTTACGGAATCCACCGTCAAACCTCACGGAATCCACCGTGGCATGGAATCCACCGTGAAATATGCCTCCTGGCATTAGGTTATCAAACACATATAGAAGCCAATGTAGATGATAAGACTAACTTATCATTTCAAAAAAAAATTCATTCATGATTGGTTGTGTATAACATAACTATATGTGTGCCTTGACTCTAATGATTGTTGAAATGACTAATGGAAGTGATTAGCATTTGAATAGTAAAGTCATGTAAGGTGTTCACTTGTAAATAGAGATCGATCATGAGTCCCACCATTCTCTCCCATGTACTTGAGAGTAGGACATGCAACATCATCATATGCATGGCTACGTAGGCATAACATGGATGCCATGAATAGGTGAATTGCTCAAGAGCATTGGTAGAAAGTCCTTGAAGTAGAGGAGGAAAAGACGATTGACAATTTTCTCACCAACTCATATAATATCACCATTGGGAGAATGGCTTAGGCAAAACCTTGCATTGTATTGACAAGTGTTGAAGCAACGGGTAGAACAAACTGATAGACATGAACCATAAGACTTTCCCAACAATAGCATTATGACGCAATGCCAAGCCTAATGTTGAACCCAATGTTTAAGTCCCCACAAGTTAATGCCTTTTGGGAAGGCACTGAGATGTATGTAGTCTTACTTGTCTTTGCCCTAGGAGATACAATGTGAAAGGGGATAGTAGACATAGGAGCATGAGTTAGTGTCCTTATCCATGCACTCCTCAAGCTTGGGAAAAACCAATGGTAGAAAGTGCATGATTCAATGACACTCTAACAAATGGGATGAAGGTCAAACCCTTTGGAATCCTATAGGACTGGCCTTTAAAGATAGTAGAAATTTAATTATCCATGAACTTTATAGTCATAAAGGAAGTGAATTATGATATCCTACTAGTAGGCAGACCTTGGATGAGGAATGCGTGAGTGATAGAGGATTGGAATAATGGCCTAATAGTCTTAGACAATAGATCATAAGTGTTCCATGTTGAGATGGATACTTAGAAAACCTCACCAGTGGACCTAGATGCCATCTCAGCCATGTTGAAGGGTGATTCAAAGGCTAGAAGAAATTATGGATCTCTAACTAAGTATATTCCTTGTCTTGAGGATAAGCACAACTAGATACATGTGTTGGCAACGATTCTTCTACCATTCTCAGATGATGAGGATGAATATAGGAAAGATGTAGACATAGCTAGCAAACCAAACAAAGACACAACTTCTAATCTATCCACAATGCCCCTATACATAATGGCTAGTAGTTCCATCACAGGTGACCAACACCAATCACCTATCATGTCCCAACTAGTAAATTGAAACTCCATAGAATCCTTCATTAAGTGAGCTAATTGGCAACCCAATTGCAAACCTAAAGCTCCTCAACTATCTCTCATAAAGAGTAAGGAATAGCAATGGAGTAAGGTGCATGACTTAAACTTTTTGTATAACTCGGCTCTCATTACAAGTGAGAAAAAACTTGAGGATAGAAACCTTGAAAACAATGCACAGTCTGAGTATCACGATTCTCATGATGAGTACAAAGACTCTTGTTTCATAATTAAGAGATGTGAAGAGGAAGTGGAGACCATAGAATATGATATGAATGGAAGAGTGATTGAACAAATCAAAGCAAACTCTAAACCTAGAGAGGTCAATGCTTTTAGAGTGAAAGAAGGATTTATCAAGGTAGATTGCAAACACACTTGGCTAGAATACATAGAGGTAGTAGATTATGAGCAAGTGGGATTAGTCCAGTCTAGCATCACATCATTATTTGGAGTGGATCCGTAATCAAAGCTATGACCACCAAGAGATACAGCCTCTTCCAAGAGGATTGTGAGTACAACTATGAGTCAGAGATAAGGTTTGATGGTGACCCCAAAATGCCTCAACCAACTAGGACCAAATGCACCACAAGGAGGACCTCCCAGTCAACCGAAGTGCAAGAGGTAAAAGGAATAGAGAAGGAAACAGTCAAAGTCTTCAGAAGCTGATCGATAGAAAAAACTCTAGGATTTGACCAATTGCTTCATGAAGTTTAAGAACGATGATCGAATAGTAGTATTAGTAGGAGCAAAGTGAAAAAGATAGGTGAGTGAACCTATTGAAGGACCAACCAAAGTTAAGGAAGTCAACTTGGCAAGGGGAGGGGACAAGTCTAAGCTCATGTACATACCGGAGGACCTAACTAAGGAGGAAGAGACTAATCTTGTAAATCTATTAAGGGAATTCTTTGATATTTCTGCATGGTCCTTAGATGAGTTGAAAGGAATAGATCCAAGTATTGTGGCTCATAATATTTCCATGACCCCCAATGCAGTACCAATTAGACAAGGACCATATGCAATGAATCCTAAGTATGCTTATACAGTGAATGAAGAGATTGATAAGCTACTAAATTTAAGATTCATTTGCAAGATAGAGCACATGGACTAGATATCACCCATAGTGATAGTCATGAAAAAGAATGAAAATATTTGAGTGTGCATGAACTATAAAAATGTCAATGCAACTACAAATATTGGGTAAGTTACTCATGAATATATGTGTGCATCACGTGGGTTCAAAATAAGGTATTTTCAAAATAGCATTTTTATATATTTTTTACATACAAAAGGGTGTAATATAAAGGGGTTATTTACAGATTGAATAGAAAATAGTTATGTTTTATTTAGGAAAATTTCACAAATAAGAATATTTATAAATAGGCCTTGAACACATGTAATGTAGAAGATATACATATAGTAACTTTCCCAAGCTACAAAGAGAGACAACTACCCATTATTATACACTCAGCACATGCTAGAAAGAGTTGTAGAAAAGGAAGCCTACAATTTCTTGGATGGCTTCTTAGGCTATAATGAAGTACAAGTCCATCCAAATGACAAGTAAAAGTAGGCATTCACCACCACGAATGGGGGGTGTCTGCCTACATAGTTATGGTACTTGTACCAATGCTCCTCCTACCTTCTAGTGCCTCATGTATGCCATCTTCAAATATATGCTTAAAAATTTGTTGGAGGTAGTTGTCAATGACTTGTGCATCCACACCAATTGGAAAGAGCACTAAGAAGAGCTACTAATAGTCTTTGAATAGTGTAGGCAATATGGTCTCTCAGTAAACCTCTTAAAGTGTGAGTTTTAGGTGAAGCACCATTATTTTTTTGGACACATTTTTTGGAGGAATAGGATAGCCATAGATCCTTATAATTCAAGGTAATTTTAAACCTTCCCTCTTCAACCAACTTCAAGGGAGTTCAATGCTTCTTAGACCACACAAGATACTACTAGAGGTTTTTGTGTTGAATTATGCATTGATTGCTAGACATTTGTTTAAGCTATTGATAGTATTTGAGTGGACCAACGAATGTTAGCAAGCCTATGAAAGGCTTAAACAAGATCTAACTTCAACTCCTATCTTAAGAGTTCTAGATTGGTCAATTACCTTCCATGTGCACATTGATGCATCAAAGTTTTTCGTGGGGGTAGTGTTGTGTCAACCTAGTGAGCATGCTACACCCTCAGAAACCGAGATGGAAAAGTCAAAATAAAAAATGGAAGACAGTCCTAAGGCAAGAGGAAGACAGAGGATAAAGATGCACTTAGAAAATTTTGAAGACACAAAGTTTAAGAAAAAGTCTCAGATATAAAAGGGAGCACACAATAGTAAACACACCTTAATTTGTTAGCAAGAAAAGTGCTAGGTGCATTGCAATTCATTTTGTAAAAAAGTGTTGGGCTCTCTCTTGTGCAAGTTGTAAAGAATGAGAGGCACAGATTGAGGCCTATGCTAATAGAAAGGAGAAGAAAAAAGAGTAAAGAAATGGACAAAGATTGGGACAAAGGTTGGACCAATAAGGGGATGGCTACCTAAGGAGGGGATAAGGGCATATATAAAAGTCAAGAAATAAATAAAGAAGCTCATTCTTGTGTGTGGCCAAACTTATTCTCTTCTTACTTCTTACTCTTGCTTCCTTCTTATGCATGAGGGAGAGAGGGAATGTGAGAGGGTGAGAGTGTGTGTATGAGTGAAGAACCATGGAGAAGTTCTTCTTCTCCTTTATTCATCATCATCTTCTTCTCTTCCTCCTTCTTGTGCACATGACTATGGATCTCAAAGCTCAGAGCTTGGAGATGGGGCTTGCTTTTGGAGGGCGCATTTTGAATTGTGGAGCTATCGGCAGATTTGTGGGAGGAGATACTAGATCATCTTCAAATATAAGCTCACTACATTGGTGTGTAGAAGAGTGCACATGGTTATGTGAGAGGTATCCATAGCTCTCAGCTTGAAAATACTTAAGCAGTAATCACTTTGCAGGTCTTGATCGTTTACTTCCGAGAGTGGGTACATTTTGGTTTACTTGATGGACAACAGATTCAAGCTTGAGTGCTTCCATGCTCCCAATTGAGTGACGAAGTAAGAGTTCATCTTGGAAATGACACTTGATTTTTTAGGTAGAAAGTGAGGGAGTCAAAGGCCATTTGATCTCTCTTATGGATTGGTTTATTTTTAGAAAGCTTTCTCTACATTGGTTAGAGTAGGACAAGTGTATTTTTAGACATTAAGATTTGGGAAATAAGAAAAAAGAAGGAAAAGATAACTCTGTATATAACTAGGAGACGAGGGAATAGAGAAAGAAAGGAAAAATATTTTCTATGTCTAGGAAGAAAAATAGAGTGTAGGGGAGAAAGAGAGAACACAAAAGGTGAAAAAGGGAAAGAGAGAGCTCATTCGCACAGTATGATATTGATAGAGAGCTATTGAGAGAGAGACAAGGTGACAAGTCCAAAGATTGTAGCACTAGCAATCTTTGGCATTCACACATGCATGCCTTCAAGGTATACCCTAAGTCCTATTTTGTAATAGTCCCATGTTTTCTCCCCCATAGGAACACCCCCCCCCCTTTTTAATTTCAAAAAAATTATCAACAGTTCAAAATTTTTTAACCCCCCCTCTCTCTCCCCCCCGACAGCATGTCGGGGGGGGAGAGAGAGAGAGAGAGAGAGGGAGTGGTGGTGATTGGGGGGGGGGGGGGGGGGGGGGATGCAGCCCCCCACGTGGGAGGGGTGGCCATGCCACCCACCTCCTCCCCCTCCTATATAAGGGGAGACCCCTCCCCTCCCCCAGGACAGAGAGAGACTGCGCCCCCCTTCCCTACGTCGCCACCTCCTCCCTATAGCAGCTGCTGCGCGGGTCCCTAGACCTCTGATTGAAGGACATCCCCCCTCCATTTACAGTAACAGTGCCCCGGGCCCCATGAGAAGAGAGGGAAAAGGAGGAAGAGGAAGAGAAGGAAAAGGAGAGCAGAAGAGAAAGAAGGAGGGAGAGAGAGAAGAGGAGGGAGAGGGATAGATAAGAAGAAGGAGAAGGAGAAGGAGAGAAGGAGTGAGGAGAGAGAAGAGGGAGAGGAGGAGATAAGGAGTGGGAGAGAGAAGAGAAGAAGAGGGAGAGAAGGAGGAGAGAAGAAGAAGGAGTGGGAGAGCGAAGGGAAGAAGAGGGAGAGAAGAAGAAGGAGAGGGAGAGAGAAGAGAAGAAGAGGGAGAGAAGGAGAAGGAGAGAAGAGGAGAGAGAGAAGTAGAAGAAGAAGAAGAAGAGGAGAAGAAGAGAAGGAGGGAGAGAGGGAGAAGAAGAAGAGAAGGAGGGAGAGAGAAGTAGAAGAAGAAGAAGAAGAGGAGAAGAAGAGAAGGAGGGAGAGAGGGAGTAGGAGAATAAGAGAAAAGAAGAAGAAGAGGGAGAGAAAGAGGAGAGAGAAAGAAGGAGAATAAGAAGTGAAGGAGAAGTAGAAGAGGTAGAAGGAGGGAAGAGAGAAGTAGAAAAAGAAGAAGAAGAGGAAGGAGAGAGAGAAAGAAGGAGAAGAAGAGAGGGAGAGAGAGAGAGAAGGAGAAAGAGAAAGGAAGAGAGTTGGAGACAAGTTACTCCTCATCGACAAAGGATTCCCTTTTCACGACCTTTCCTTCCCGAACCGATCATCCTGAAGGATGCTAAGGCCCACCCCGAGTAGAAATGGCACCCAAGAAGAAAATCGCGAGAATCATAGGTGCCAAAGCTACTGTTGGTACCGGTAATGTGGGAGAGGCGAGCGGAGCGACCAACGCAATAAACACCCCTACGAACACGAATCAAACCCAGGTTCTTTATGTGTTATAATTAATTAGGTATTATTTCTCGTGGAAGAGATGAAAGGGTTGGTGACATGCATGGAACAAGAATGAGTCTTAGGGTTTTTTGTTTACTCTAAGCACTAAGTTGCATGCGTGAAATGGTAGAGTATGGAATTCGCATAAGGTTATATACATGAAATGATAGCTTTTATACACATAAAATGATAAGGTTATCGCCTTACTTCACATAAAATGATAGCAGCTTCCTAACCAGTTCAGTGCATGAATAGTCATTTAGAATTCACGTTTCACAATCATGGTTAAAAGAAACACATGAAATGTTAGTTTCTGTTCATGAGATACACTTGCATCATTGGACAAAAACCTAGACTTTCATATACGCAAGTCCCATGTGATACGGTACATTAGGAATAAGTACTCATTGCCAGGAATGAAGAGAGATAAAGGTTGTTTAGGATGTTTAACTTTACTAAGCACACCATGTGCATGATGGATAAGGTTGATTGGAAAATTCTACATAGAACCACACTAATAGAAATTGAGGAAACACATGCATCTAGACTGTATCTTGAAGGCCCAAATGAAGAGTCTTGTGTTGCCAAGTGTAATAACCAAACTTGGTTAGAACTAGAAGAATAAAAGACATTTGGTTGGGTTGCGAATGAAGGCATGACCGTTGCCCTGATTGTCTAGTTAATGCTTGGGTTAGGTTAAGATACCATAAGGAAGAACCCAAGGGAAGAGCAACTCAAAATAAGTTAACTTACATTTGCTTGCATAATCTTGTTTGAGATTATTGGGATCTCACCAAGTTGCAAATGATCCAGGATAGGATGCTGGGAGCATCCGGGAAAAAGACCCAGGATAAGATGTTGGGAGCATCCAGAAAAAAGGAGTCACACCTAAGCAGTAGGTCATACAAATGACCTCTGAAATGTTCGTGCTTGTACTAAGGTACATTATTTGATCTCTTTGCTCAAGGAACTAATTCAAGGAAAACACTTAATGCTTTAGGTTGAAAGCCTGGAGGGAGAGGCATGAATAGTTACCTCCAACTGTCTGCCTAGCCCTATCCAAGGGGGTTGTTAGCCGCGCCGAGAGGATATATGGACCTAACCCGCAGCGAGAGGTCTCTCCATGGGTGTTGCTTGGAGCGGGAGGACGCTTGGGTGCTAGGGGAGGCTCTGGCTCTGCAAAGCCCTTGCCTCCGAATCACGCACAAGAGGCCGACGTGACTCGACATGGGATCTCGAGGCCAGTGTACCAGTCAACGGGCGGAACTTGGAGCAACAATCCTATAGATTGCTGGGATAGCCTTCGGGCATGATATTGGATGTACTCCAGGATTATGATAAATAAAGAATAGATATTGGAGAAAAAGGAACTTGCTTGACATTGCTTTTGTGTGAGTGCCTAAGTTACGTGAAGGAACCCGTTATTAATTTGATTAATTAAGGAAACTGATTTTTCATATCAAAACCTAATGTGTTAGGTAATTAGATTATTAAAGCAAACTGAGGAAAGTGCGGTGGACGTGACTTAGGTCCATCCTACGGAAGGGTGGTCGCGATTAGCTGGGAACTTTTCTCAAATGATGAGATAATAAGACTATGAAGACCTAGTGCCAGTAAATGTAGAGTCTCGGTTTATTTTGCTTTAGGGGGAAGGAATGGGACTATGCCGTATGGTAGAGAGGTTGAGCTTCTCATCCCTCTCGTTTTTCATTCTCCATGAACCAAGTGTAGCATGAATCCGCTTTGACTTTGTTGTCCCTACGCAAAAGGGGTACACTTGGAGCTCAACGCTAGCTTTTTCCTAGAGACTTGGCTGATAGGAAAGGAACCTTGACCTCAAGTCGATCCCAAGTGGGAACTGTCAGACACTTTCGCTTGGGCCAGACTCCGGAAGATCTAGATCGCAAACCCTGTGTCATTCCCTGCAAGTGCCAAGCGGAGCCTTCTAAATCCTCCTCCCAATGGGCTGCTAAGATGTGTCCCACAAGCAGGACAAGCAGACAAGTTACATATTTGATAATTTTTGCATTGTTTTAGAACCCTAGGTACATTGGATATTAATTATGAAGTCATTAAAGTGAATATTTGTGCCATTTGGTGTGTTTCTATGCACCGCTCCTCAGATAGAGACTACAGGCCACCTCAGACAGTCAAATTCTAACCAGGGGGCTTGAACATCTGAGCCAGTTAAGTCCACTCAGACATCTGACTAGGACAAGAGTTTCACCACTCGAACTCAAACTAAATTTGGGCCTCAGACGAGGCCTTGGACGGCCACTCGGACACTCAAATGGACACCCTTCATCTAAGTCAAAGTCTAACTACTTGGATAGTCACTTATCTTTAGAATCCCACTCAGATGTCCAAATTTGGGACTCAAAAAACTAAGTCTCGGATTTTGAAAAGTTGTGCAGAACTCTATTTTTGACTATTTTCTACCACTTTGAGACTTGTTAGAGCCTACTGCCAACTAACCACCAACTAGGTTAGAAGCTAGACCAACAAGTGAGACCATAGAGCTATTTGCACTCAAAAATCTTGACCTACCAGTCTAGGAGTCATTGAAATAATTGACCATTGGCTGCTACCTTAGATAGAGACCTAAGTTGAAGCATTTGGCTGAGTACCCATTAGACCACCTATAACAACTTGTAAAGGATCCAAAGTCAACTATTAAGAGAAATCAAAACCCACTCAAAAAGGTTGTAATGGCATGAAACTGATTGGAGATGTAGTTGACTTCATCAAATTTTACTCTCTCCATTGTAGACATTTAAGCACATGTGAAAGTTGGAAAGCATGATTTCGCACAGTTCACATATCGAGTCACACTACTAGCATATAAGTGTTACACATTTGCAACCTATTGGATTAACAAGGAACACACTAAGGGGGATTAAGCTAAAAATGAACCCACAAATAGGAGTGCAATCTCAAAAATCTAGACAAGTGAGCCAATACAAAAGAAACCAAGGCCTCGAGAAGATAGAACCATCAAACCGTCTGAGGGAAGGAAAGACTAGGCAGGACTAGGGATAAATCTGTAGCCAACCTACTTGACCTCATAGAAGCACTAATGGATCAAGAGACAACTAGCATAGCAAGCACCACCTGGAATGAGAACGACCTCAACCTTGATCTTGACCTTAATGTGGCAGAGTACCAAACAATCTTATGGATCCCGCTCAACAAGTACAAGCATTTTGGGAGACAAGGGATGGACTTGACTTACTAGTCTAGACGATGACGAATGTAATAACTTCACCCAATTAAAGGATCTCTTCATCAAGAGATTCTCGAGGTAGGATACTTTGATAACCTTGATATTGTTATGTTGATGAATGTTAGCTAAAAAGATAAGGAGGACATATGAGACTATATCACACATGTGAGAAGTCTCTACAAGAGGATACCTACAACAACTGAGGGGGTTGGAATTAGAAGAAAGTGGAGGAGGGGAGACCAAAAATTGGAGAGAAGGGAGCATAGCTACATGCAAAGGACAAAATAGAGGCAAAGCTAAGACCAAAATGTGGATAAGAGAGAACTCAAAAGAGTTGATGATGGTAGAAATTTTACAAAAGGAAGGAGGCTCATGGTGAATTGGGCAAGCTAAACTGCAAGAAATCTCTCAGACCCGCAAGGAAGAAATGACTTATGTAGAGAAGAAATGACTCCTGCTTGGGAGTTGGTGTAGTTCACCACTCAAAATAATCATGTGTGGTACGAAGAACACACTCCTTTTCCAATTGAGCATTTCATCACTGGAAGGTTGCATGAAATAAGACAACCTATAGGCAAGTAAAATAGAAGTCATGAAATGAACTTGAAGGTGTGCTAAGCATGATTTAGAAATCTAACTATTTGTTTCCAAGCAAACTCTTAGTGGCTAAACAAGACTAAGAAAAGACTAATTACAATTGCGAGAGTTCCTTCAACTGTTGCTAACACTATGTTTCATCCTTCAATCTCATGCAATGTTAAAAGCATCACAACATCAATAAGTTTATCATCATCAAAGGAGATCAAGAGATGTTACTTAAGACATGAAGTAGACATTTAACACAAACTTGCAACATTAAGAAACTCATGTGATAGTGTACTTTGTCCTTAACCTTCACATCTTGATCTCCCGTCCTTACTATCCATCTACCAGATTGAGAGCATTGTCGTTTCTCTATATTGTGCCCTTTATGAGCTTTTCCTTAAATTCCATCATGATTAAGTCCTTCCACATAGCCATTTGCAATACATGAAAGCCCAATTCATGTGTTCCTTTAGTACAAGCTTTCGCATCATAAGGAACCTTATCTCCTTTATTTAATAATCTTCTTTTATCTAGCTTAGCTTCCTATCCATGATGTCATTGTCATGTGCTAAAAGCTTATGGACTCTTTATGTATCAACATCTTCAAGGCGTGACCTTCAGTATAAAAACTATCAAAGGTGAGACTTCTTCTATCTTGCAAAGTTCTTGACCCTGTGCAAATTTGTGGCTAGATACAATCGTCCTTCATCAATGTAACCCTAATTTTGATTGAAATCATGGTAGCTAGCCATGCGGAAGAATTGTCATAAGATATCGAAGAGTACTAAATAGGGTAAAGTTTCTAAGAAGGAAATGAGCTAAAGCATTCATATAGCATGTGATTTATTGCTCATGTTGACTTGATCATTATTTTAGATTACAACTTGATCATTATTTTAGATTACAACTTAAGGTAGGAGATGTTTGTCTTATTTTTTATGTTTACATCATTTATTTCCCATCGGATTTCCATCCATAGTTCATGGGCTCTTCTAATATCATGTCGACCCCTCTACTAGCCACCTCATGCTACTAGAAAATTTTCCCAAGATTTGATGTAGACCTACTCCTCAAATCACACTATGTGGGCTAGTTGGCTCCTCATGAATTGCTTGTTGTGCAAGGCCTTCAACTTCCTTTTATCTCACCAATGCATTCTTCTCAAAGAACCCATGCCCATAAAAAACATTGCAAAAGAAGAAGGAAGCCACCACATGGCAATTGTCACCCTCAACCACGTAGGCTCCTTGATGATGATCAATCCTCCAGCTTAGAGAAGTAGTCATCCATTTTTAAATTCTCTTAGCCTAGTCATGTTAGAATTCAACCTACTTTCTTGGCTCAAAGCACCCTCCTCCCAAAAATCACAAAGGCTATTGAATAGTGTGTCGTAAAACTTGTAGCCCTATCATACACATACCTCCATCTTAGACTATGTGGGGAGGTAGTACAACCTTCTAATACACAAGGCCACCCAAATAGTCCTTAGTAAGCTAGCAAGTTGACTTCAACTTAAATGCATCCTTCAACCATACTGGCTTCTCACAACCACTAGCCTTATATTAGCGAAAGGAAGGCACCTCCTCCTCCCATAATAGCATTCTAAGGCTAATATTAACCTTCAATTCCAAGAACCTTGCACTATTATTCCACCCTCCTATCATAAGGACATCCTCTACAAAGCTCATTCCCTGCTAGGCCCATGTTCCTAGAAAAGATCCCCCTCTATTTTCTATCATGGCTACCTAAAAAATTTTTGACATTCTTGCTAACATGGTCCACTCTCCCTACAATCATGTAATGCTATATCTTATATCCATCAACTTCACCTGCAAAAACCCTTTGCTCCTCCACATTAAAGCATTTGTTTCTAGTCTCAAGAAATCGCAAAGGAACACTCTCCCTAAAATATATCTATTTATGTAGAGTTAGAAAATGACTTACAAGGGCATCTTCTTTGCCTTGCATGGTTGGAGAAACCCTCTCCACATTTGAGTACTCTCTCAAATCATATATTTATTTTAAATACTCCAGTATCTTAGTATCATTCCTCTCTTGCACAATAACAGCAGCACACTCCATCATCACATCCTCAATAGACACATTCCTAGTAATATCAGTAGCCACCTCGTACACATTATCAACCATAGTATATATAACATCCTCCACTAGCACTACATCACTCAATGCATCTATGTCCTAGACATCAACTTGCATATAAAAAAACATAGTGACATCCTCAATCACAAATTTTCCATCTTCATAACCCTTGGGCAATACTTTTATATCAACATTTACAATCAATACATCTATATTTATAATACCAAACTACATGTGAAACAACAAAGAGACATCCCTAGTCATCATAACCTCTGTAGCATTAGAGCACTCTAGCTCTACGTCCACATCAGCATTATATTCTCTCACTTCTACATCTATTGACGGAAGCTTAGACAATCCAACAAAGAAATCACAATTCAACACACAAAACTTAGCTTTATGAGAACATTTAATCTCCTCACACACTTTAAGAGCATGCTTGTATTCATCTTAGATTGTGTCATACATCCATCGTATCTCTTGAACTTTTTCCTTGAACGTGCTCTCAACACATCTTTCAAAATATGCAATCTTCTAATCATCTAAGATATCAAGTTGTTGCATTATTTCATAAAAAACTCAAAGATAGTTAATATATCCTACTCATTAAATAGATCCCTTCCTCTACAATTCTTTGAAGTGCTTCCATGACCAAATCCTCTATCCAGTCACCCAGGATCTTGTTTAGTAGTTTCTTGTTCCCACATATGTATGTCTTAATGCAACAACTACATTTGTATTGTCTACATAAATATTTGAACTATTCATATTCTAGAATCAAAATCCAAATCTTAACTCTTAGCTACCTCTACATAATCTTTTAATAGCTGCATTTGTTGCATGTGAATGTCCCTAATAAAGTCCTTATTAGCTCCATGATTTCTATGGTATCCCATCTGTTGGGGGTAAAGGCGCCTCTGCCGTGCCGCCCCGTGTATTACTACACTGACAGTACCCGCCACTGCACACTGCAGGTGGCGGGCGCCCGTCACGTCACTTTATTCTTTATTCTTTTAGTGACAGTTTGAATAAAGGAAGGCCCGGTCACACATTGTGACTGTTGGAGTTCCCATTTCTTGTCTCTCTCTTTCTTGCTCTTGCTCTCCCGCCATAGCTCGCGTGCAAGCTTCGATCCTTCTCACCTTTCAACTGGTATCAGAGCTTGGCATTCTCTTGCTCGAGCTCGACTCGGTGCTTCCCGACCTTCGCATCGACTCGTTTCACGCATTGGGTCTCCATCCCGGCAGCCATAGCCGACCTCTTGAGCTCCCGACTCTCCCCGGCTTCCCGAGCTCCATCCTGGCCTTCTTGAGCTTCATCAGGGCCTTGCCCTTGAGGTATTGCTTCAGCATTTGCAGGCATTTGAGTGTATTCTCATATTGAAACAGGGCAGGAACAAAGGGCAGCCACTCTTCTTGAGCTCCATAGCTCATATCTTCCCTCCCCTTTGCATTGGGCCTTCATGGCTTGGTATGTGCCTACCTTGGGCCATCATTGAGCCCCCCATTACCCCCTTTTCAGCCCATGTGGAGCAACAGCAAGTTCAGCACCAACAGGGCAGATTGCATCATTTTTTCCAGGCTGTGAGCACTCATCTACTTCAGCTCCACACTTGGCCATTGCTTCTTGCTCTCTACCTTGATCAAGAGGGCTATAGACTTCATGTTTGATGTCATTCAAGCTTTGGGTATTGGTCTTGATCTTTCGGGGCTGATTTCTTCAGATTTGGGACTGTCATAAACTGTCATAACAGGCTGAAAACAGGGCAGCACCATTGGCATTAGCATTTGTTGCTTATACTCCATTCCGGTTGTGCTATTTGATGCCCGTATGCGGTCTACATGATGCCTAGTGCCTTGGGAATGTATGCACATGATTATGCCATGATTTTGGCTTGAAATATTGGCTGATTTGGGACTGTTATTTACTATTATACAGTGCTGGAAACAGGGCAGCCACACTTGGCATTGGCATTTAATGCTTATACTCTACTCCGGTTACCTTGTTTGATGCCCGTATGTGGTCTACTTCCTACCCGGATGTATTGGGGATGTATGCATTTGGTTTGACCATGATTTTGGCTTGAATTTGGGGCTGAAATCTACTGTTTAGAACAGTAAATACATGCTGGAATAACAGTGGGCTGAAGGTACTTTACATGCTTTGGCACTTACCTACCGATACCGGATGTATGCTTTGAGCTTTGGCATGATATCTCTGACATTTGGGGACGACTTGGAGCATATGTATGAGATTATGGGATGCTTTTTAGCTTCGCATTAGCTCCGTCTTCACTGGCATTTGGACCGACTCGGCATGCTCGTGGACCGCCTATGCCTCATGTCTCTACTTGACAGTTAGGCTTTTGCATTACATGCTTTGGTTCGTGACATATGCTATTTGGTTCGTGTATGCCATACCGACATTTGGAGCTTGGATTTGGATGTATTTGAGCATTCCCGGCTTACTTGATCACTGATCTGGGTTGCTATTTGGATGTCATTGAGTTGACCGAGAGCTTATTTGGGCTTATGTATTGCTTCATGGTTAATACGACCAGTGCTTCATGTATGTCATGCTCTCTCGGATGCGCTTGATGCATTGACATGGTCACTTATCACTGGTGCTTTCTCTTGGGTTGTTTGAGCTTCTGAGCTTGCTTTGTACGCCTTTTGTGCCAGTGGGAGCATTTTACATGCTTTCTTGACCTTTGACAGTTGCATGCTATTGGAGCACTTACATGTATTTGAAGCAGTTTATGTCTTGAGCAGCTACATACACATTGAGACTTTGGGATCATACTCCGATCTTTATGGATATGCATTGATGTACTCTTGGTTCACAGGATGCTTATGAGCTGAGTCTCATATTTGGATCTTTCTCTTTGAGCAGATACCTATTTGTGTCAGGTTTTGGCAGTTACAGGAACACTTTGCCTAGAGTGTCTGGGGGTGTGCCTTTCACTGGCAGATGTTATTTTGACATGCTTGGTGTTGAGCTCATGTTCTTTTCACTGTCATTGGCCTTGCTTATGTCCGTTTCATGCCGGCTTTGGACCTAGCATTGTTTGCTTGACATTGGATCCTATTTTGGGACAGTCTGCTCTCTAGACTGCATACCTGCAATTTATTACAGCAAGCAGTTATTGGTGGACTGAGGTGTACTTTTCATGCTGAAATATCCTGATTTGGTGTACCGCACCTAGTACTAAGTGGGCAGCAACTTTTGGCACACTTTGCTCACCCTTTGGACCCCGTTTTGGTCATTTTTGGGCAGTTTCTGCAGTAAAACAGCAAGCAGTTTTGGACTGTTTGGGCATTTCCAGCCTGCATAATGGCGTCATCTTCGCATGATAGTGCCATCTTTAACATTACAAAGTTGGATGGTACCAACTACTCTTACTGGAAGAGTCAAATATGGCAGGTTTTGGTGCAGAAATCTCAGATTGAGCCACTTCGGTTGAGTGGGGAGCAGCCTGAAACTATGGACATTGACGACTGGCTTGAACTTGATGAGCTATGCAAGTCCACGATTGTATTGTCTCTCACTGAACAGGTACATTATAATGTATTTGAGGAAGCACAGAGTGTATGGGATCTATGGAATAAGATCAAGAATCTTTATGATAAGAAAAGTCCGGCGAGTCAGATGTACTGGTTGAAGCAGCTTATGGATCTGCGCATGAAGGATAATGCGACTATGTCTGCTCACTTGAGCCAGTTCCATGCTATACTGAAGAACCTGACTTCGCAAGATATCACCTTTGGAGAGGAAGTAACTCCTCTTTTCTTGCTTGGAACTCTGAATGAGTCATGGGATGTATTCCGCACTGCTCTTTGTGCCTCTAGTGCTACTCTAAAATTGGCAGATGTTGAGAGTGCTCTTCTTCAGGAAGAGGTGAATCGCAAAAACTTGGATGCCTCTCGTGGTAGTCATGCTTTGACAGTTAGAGGCAGGAATGACAGGTATGACCGTGGTAATGGCCGAGGCCGTGACTCGCAGAAGGGTCGGTCTAAATCTCGTGGTGGCAAGTCGCGTAGTAAGTCGTGTGGACGCAATGCAAATGTCACTTGTCATCATTGTGGGAAAAAGGGCCATATTAGACCACAGTGTCATGAGTTGCGCAATGAGAAGCACAAGGATAAGGGGAAAGATAAAGTGCAGGAGAAGTCCTCTGATCGCAGCATAGTACCTGCGAAGTCCAACGTCAAGATTGAGGAAATTAATGTCACGCAGACTGAAGAGTCCGATGGTGGTGATGAGTTTATACTTGCAGCTAGTTCTTCTGATGCTTCACACTTGACTGAGACACCTAGTATGTATGCACAGTGCTGGTTATTGGATTCAGGTGCGTCCTTCCATGTGACGCCTTACCGTGAGTGGTTTCACTCTTACCATACTGTATCTGGATCAGTCAAACTTGGAGATGACAGGTCTCTTGATATTGTGGGCTGTGGAGATATTCAGTTGCAGTTTTCCACTGGCAGTTCCTTTTTGCTCAGGGATGTACGTCACGTACCTGCGCTTACGCGTAGTCTTATGTCTGCAGGACAGTTGGATGATGCAGGATTTCATGTCTGTTTTGGGGATTCTACCTGGAAGATTACCAAAGGCAGACTTGTGCTTGCTAGAGGCGCCAAGGCTGGCAGCCTCTATCCTCTTGTTGTATCTGGGTCTTCTGTAGACCATGTTTTGGCAGTGGGCTCTATTCCACATGTATCACTTTGGCATGCCCGTTTGGGGCATATGTCTTTGAAAGGAATGAAAATGTTATCTGGTTTGCAGTATCTTCCGCCTTTGGATTATGCATGTTTTGACTCGTGTGATCATTGTCTTTATGGTAAGCAGAATAGGTCTACGCATAAGAAATCGGGTAGGCCACGCATGAGTGAGCCCTTGGCATTGGTGCATTCTGATGTTTGTGGGCCTATGTCTTGCATGTCTATGGGTGGCGCGAAGTACTTCGTTACCTTCATTGATGATTTTTCTAGGAAAGTGTGGGCTTATCCCATAAAGCAGAAGTCCGATGTCTTGGCAGTTTTTCAGAGATGGCTTGCTCTTGTTGAGAACCAGACTGGGTATAGGCTGAAATGCCTTAGGACAGATAATGGGGGAGAATATGTCTCGCATGCTTTTGAGCAGTTTTGTGATGACAGGGGTATTAAGCGTCAGTTGACCGCCCCTTACACCCCACCCCAGAATGGTTTGGCTGAGCGCATGAACAGGACTATTCAGGAGCGTGTGCGCTCTATGCTTAGCCATGCAGGCCTACCCCAGAGTTTTTGGGCTAAGGCAGTTAGTACGGCAGTGCATGTCATAAACCGATCGCCTTCCAGTGGATTGGATTTCCAGGTTGCAGAGGAAGTTTGGGCTGGTAAGCCACCCTCTTATGCGCATCTCCGTGTCTTTGGATGTGAGGCATTCTGCTATGTGCCCAAGGACAAGAGGAGTAAATTGGATCCAAAGAGCATTAAATGCATATTCCTTGGCTATGGTGAGTCAGGAGAGATGGGCTATCGCCTATGGGATCCATAGGCGCGGAAAATAGTACGCAACCATGATGTCGTCTTCCATGAAGACAAGATGCACAGGCAGCCTGAGAAGGTGGTTGAGATCCGCAGAGTGATCTTTCAGGAGGAGCCTAGAGCTCCAGCACAGCCAGTAATACAGCCTGCAACAGTTTCTCCACAGGGCCAGGGTGTTGGACAGGCAATTAGACAGGCAGCAGAGCCTGCGGTGAGACGGTCTGCTAGAGACAGACGTCCACCTGACAGATTTCAGCCCTCTATGCATTATGTTTTGGTTACAGATGCAGGAGAGCCTTTCACTTATGATGAGGCTATGCGCAGGGGTGATAGTCACTCCTGGGAGAGGGCTATGCAGTCTGAGATAGACTCCCTGCATAAGAATGAGACTTGGGATTTGGTTGCCTTGCCTAAGGGCAAGAAGGCTTTGCCATGCAAGTGGGTGTACAAGCTGAAAAGTACCCCTGGACACCCCAAGCCGGCATACAAGGCTAGATTGGTAGCAAAGGGTTTTAAGCAGGAACATGGTGTGGACTTTGATGAGGTCTTCTCTCCTGTGGTTAAGATGACCACCCTGCGCTTAGTCTTGGCTTTGGTTGCACAGCTTGACTTAGATCTATATCAGATGGATGTCAAGACGGCTTTTCTACATGGGGACTTGCATGATGAGATCTATATGGATCAGCCTAAGGGCTTTGCAGAACCTGGCAGGGAGCACCTAGTGTGCAAGTTGAAGAAGAGCTTGTATGGCTTGAAGCAGGCACCTAGGGAATGGTATCATAAGTTTGATGCCTTTATGCAGTCACAGGGCTACAGCAGGAGTGCTATGGATCCGTGTCTTTACACGAAGAAAGCTCGTGATGGCAGTTTGCTTATCTTGGTACTCTATGTTGATGATATGCTGATAGTAGGGAAAGCTCATGATGAGCTAGATGCTCTTAAATCTCAGCTAAAGAAGAGCTTTGAGATGAAGGATTTGGGACAGGCCTCACATATACTTGGGATGCGCATTAAGCGCGATAGGCATCAGGGACTTTTGTATCTCTCACAGCGGGAGTACATTCATAAAGTCCTTGAGCGCTTCCGCATGCAGGACGTAAAGCCTATTGGCTGTCCATTACCTTCTTATGTGAAGGTATCACAGGCCGATTGTCCGCAGACAGATGAGCAGAGGGCCGAGATGGCCAAGATCCCTTATGCATCAGCCGTGGGCAGTTTGATGTATGCCATGATAGCCACTCGTCCAGATATTGCACATGCAGTTGGTGTTGTGGCACGCTATATGGCTACACCTGGCAGCAGACATTGGGATGCCGTGAAGGGTATCATGAGGTACCTGAAGGGCACAGCAGATATGTGTATTTGCTATGGCAGCCAGGATACAGGGGTCGTGGGGTACACTGACTCCGATTATGCAGGACATGCAGATAGTAGGAAGTCCACTTCTGGCTATGTATTCACCTATGCTGGAGGGGCTATCTCTTGGATGTCCAGGGTTCAGAAGTGTACGGCTTTGTCTACCACTGAGGCCGAGTATGTTGCAGCCACTGAGGCTTGCAAGGAGGCCATATGGTTAGGCCGTCTAGTTGCTGACCTTGGGATTGATGCTACACCTACACTGCATTCGGATTCTATGAGTGCCATTCAGTTGGCTAAGAATCCGGTCTTCCATGCGAAGACGAAACACATTGAGGTGAGGTATCACTTCATACGTGGTGTCGTGGAGGACAGGTCTGTTGACCTTGTCAAGATCTCCACTGACGAGAATCCTGCAGATTTGCTCACGAAGAGCCTCACTACTGAGCGCTTTGCCTTCCTCAGGAGGTTGATGGGCGTTGGATGAGATGTCACCTTTCCTCACCTATGTACATTTGTACTGTCTTTTCTTTTCCTTTTCTCTCTCACTAGGGCAGATTCGCCTTTAAGTGGGAGGTTGTTGGGGGTAAAGGCGCCTCTGCCGTGCCGCCCCTTGTATTACTACACTGACAGTACCCGCCACTGCACACTGCAGGTGGCGGGCGCCCGTCACGTCACTTTATTCTTTATTCTTTTAGTGACAGTTTGAATAAAGGAAGGCCCGGTCACACATTGTGACTGTTGGAGTTCCCATTTCTTGTCTCTCTCTTTCTTGCTCTTGCTCTCCCGCCATAGCTCGCGTGCAAGCTTCGATCCTTCTCACCTTTCACCATCTTGGTGTGGCTTTCACATCGGGTTCACCACAAATATCATAAGGATATGTGTGGAGGATGAAAAGATGCAGGGTCTCTATGAAAAGATTTAAGGGAGAGGAGAGAGAGACGGAGGTAGAATTGATTGAACAAGATGAGAAGATTTACTTATTATGCTCAAACATAAGAGATTCTAGATTTCCATCCCTTGATAATAACTATGAATCCAAATCACATTGTTCTTATCACAAACTCTTGGATATATCAACCCTTTATTTCTTCCAAGAACTTCCATGGCTTAGGAGTGATCCAAAAGAAATCCAAACTCTACTTAACCTTCCACTTCATCTAAGCATGATGTAGCTGAGGGTCGAAGAAAATCCCCTAAAGATAACCCTTGTTAAGTTGCATCCAAGTTTCAAGCGTTAAAAGTATGCTTCTTTAGACATGAGAAAGAACCTGGTTACTTCCTCCTTATAAAGTATTGTCCATATGGCATCAATTTGTTGCTCAAAGCTCACAAGCTGAAAAAGAAGTATTATGATGTGAGATAAGTATTACTATTATTGAATTTTTCTAAAGGTGTAGAAGGTATGTATACCTCAACACAATCAACTTACTGTAGTCAATGGACATTTGGAAAGTGTGTGGTGCACAAATCAGATGTATGCACGCGTACTGAACGCCAAAAGGTCTCCAAGAACAAAGAACTCTAAAAAGCTTCAGAAAAGCACGAAGAGAGTTTGTACGACATGAGACAAAAAGACCAATTGGATGCAATCTCCCCCCATCCCTTGTGTGAGCACTTCACAAGGCATGTATTTATAGATTTATTTATTGCAAAGCTCAATAATAGCCCACTTTACAGTTAGCGTGCATTTTGTTTGCTTTTGCCCAAATATAAAGTAAGGTGTTTGGGTGTCCAAAAGTTGGGTTGTGTCCAAATACAAATACCAAATAATGGAATATTTAACTGAGTACCTATGCGCATACAAAGTAATAAATATTTGTTAAGTGCTTTAATAAATAAGCACATCTAAATAAATATTGGCGCCGTGCCTTTAGTGATAAGGTGCACACCCATCAAAAATAATAATTCTTCTAGGTATTTTGAGCTCACTCCATCGCATGATGCTACCCAACGCCACCGTCGCTTGCTCTACACATCAACTGAAGCATTCACAATTGTTAGAAAATAATAAGATAAAACCCACAAAAGTGAATACCTAGTAGTCTTCAGCTACAAAATATTTAAATTGATTGGAACTCTGTCCTAACCTTAATTTAATTCGAGTGTGCACTCTAAACTCATAAACTTCCATTAATTTGATATGTATTTTGTGGAATCACCCACGTGCACGTTAAATTAATCTAACACATGAAAAGGACAGGCATTCCCATCAACTTTTCACATAAGGAATCCACCTTATGTATGAGTCCCATTAAATAAATATAGTTTTATGGAATCCATCAAAATACCTCACAGAATCCACCATTGTCATGCCACTACGTGAACACGGTGTGAAAAATATTGAAGTGCATCATCATCCAACTTTCTTATTGATCAAGAGAGTTAATGACATTTGAGTCATTAGTGTTAGTGTGAGTGGCATGGATGGTCCAAAAATACTAGATTTTTGGATAATTTTAGCTTATTTTTAAAATTATTTATTGTAAATATCTGAAAAAGCTAAGAAAACTTCTAGAATAGGATGGCATGCAAAAAGCAAGTTGTTTTTTCAACCAATTTTGGGGATTTTTCATAAAAAAGAAAGATGGGCGAAATCGTGCAAGTCTCCATCACAGCTGACAAGCTAAAAATTGCAGCTAGAAGTAGAAGAAGGAGTGAACTAGGAGATCCTGGATCAGGTGTCCTTGTGTTTTACCCCCCCCCCCCCCCCTTTCGGAGCCAACGGAGCCATCAAATTTGGATTCCAAGCAACAGAGAGGAAGGTATTGTTTTGATCCACCTTTTTATCTATAAGGGAGCTCCAGGAGATCTAATGATTGGAGAGTGCTTCTAAGTAGAGCCAAACAAGGGATTCTAGATTTTATAAATACATATTGATTTGATTCATTGTGTTTTCTATTTATTGTGTTTACGTCTTGTCTATTCTTTTTCTTCTCTTCCATCTCATATCTCTACTTCCTTCTATCTTTAATTCTCGATGGTTATGACCTTTCAACAAAAACCCCTCCGACATTGGTAAACTCAACGTGAAAGATCGTCAGAAGGAAATACAAGATCAGACAACCTTCAAGCACAATTTTCAGTGATGCTTTGCAACAGTTGATGTATAATATGAATTTTCTTATGCAGGTACAATAACAACAACAAGTGATGCATGCTTCTGATAAAACAAAAAGTGTTGTGATGAATGCTCTGCAAGCAGTTGAGTGTGAGATGAAGTTGTTCAATGGCATGAATGTATCTGCATATGTACATACCTATGCTCAAAAGATGGAATTCTTTGGAGTGGCTCAACTTACATGGAGTGGATATTTTGTTCGAATCACTGTCCATGAACTGAAAGCGTGAATTACTGAATTATACATGCAGGATGCTAACTGGATAGCTGTTAAGAAGACACTTAGGGAAGAATTATACATTAAAGATACCAGTTTGATTACGCGCAAGACTTTTCAAGAGTGGTTTTTACAACTCAATAAGGGTCTTGTGGCTATAGAATTGTTAAGAGAATTTGAAAGTCGATTTGAGCAGTTGAATCTTGCAGAACAACAAGATCTTGCAAGTTAGAAAATTGAATTATTTCAACAAGCAGCAGATCGTGAGCTTCAAGAGAAGCTTGATGGTTTTCTAGAGGATCAGACTGCAGAGACATGTCTGAAAATAGAGTGGAGACATGTCAAGGAAACTATTACTGCACTTGTGAAAAAGCATAGAAGAAGAGAAAGATTGCATGTCTCTAGCTTGTTTACTATTACGGGAAAAATAGTTGATATATCCAGTAAGCCACCTACTTTTGTGGCTAACCCTATGGTTGTACCTGCTATTGTTCCCTCTATTAGGGAAGATGTCTTAGATGAATTTGTCAAAGGCATGTGGAATCTTCAATTGAAGGTTTCAAATTTGGATGAAAAAGGACAAGAGGAAAGGAGACGAGAAGTAGCCCCTAAGAAAGGAAAAAGATGTATGTGCTGTGATAGTTTGCAGCATGAGAGAAAGGATTGTGCTATCTATCAAGAGGCCTTGACACGACAGCTCATGTTTTGGAAAGATGGAAAGATCCATGCATAACAAATGGGATTTCCTCTTGCTTTGAATTTTGGAAAGGAAGATAAGCAAAAGTTGTTGGAAGACTTGGTTGTCAAAAATTCTTATGCAGTTGTACATGCTTCTACTTTTGGCCTACATTTGGATAGAATGTATGGCCAAGTAATGGTTGGTCCAAAGGCTCAAATATGGACACATGCTTTACATGCAACTAAAAAGAAAAAATTTACTAATAGTGAAATGTCTCATATAGGGCAAGGCATTCATGGCATAACTGGTTGGGAAGCACTAGTAGATGCATATTCAGTGTATGTATATTTACCAAAGGTACAAAACACAAATGTACTTATGAAAGAGAAATGAAAGAGAGATGAAGATAATGCAGGGACATCTAAAAGAGTGACAAGAAGAAGTGTGGATCAACCTAAAGCTACAAATCAGCCACCTCCCAAGAATGTTATGGAAGAGGTCAGTCAAGAGCAAAAACATGATAGAAAAAAAGAGGGCAAAAATAAGGGTAAGCAGCCAGGATATAAGTTGCAATCTGACATTGAGACAGCCACAGATATTAAGAAGGTTCTTAAAGAATGGATCTTAAATAGTCGGGTGGAATTGACCTTGGAAGAGGTGCTTGGCATCAAGCGAGAATTTCATGATGACATCATTGACATAAGTAAGATGAAGCATTAGTTTCCTGGTGATACCACTAATCCATCTTCAAGCCTTTGTGGTGAGTGCATTGTTCCTTCTTGCTTTGTTTTTGTGTTTTCTCTTTCTCTTTTACTTGTTTTTGTTAAAATTCATGTCTATTGAGAGAGGGAGAGGAGATGAGAGAGTAAGAGAGGGAGAGGGAGAGGGAGGGAGAGGAAATGAGAGAGGGAGAGGAAGAGGGAGAGGGAGGGAGAGGAAGAGAGGGAAACATTAAACATAATAGGAAAAGAGAGAAAGACAGGGAGAGGGAGAGGGAGAGGGAGGGAGAGGAAAGAGAGGGAAACATTAAACATAATAGGGAAAGAGAGAAAGAGAGGGAGAGGGAGGGACAGGAAATGAGAGAGGGACAGGAAGAGAGAAAAGAAAATGAGAGAGGGAGAGGAGAGAGAAAAAACATTAAACATAATAGGGAAAGAGAGAAAGAGACAGAGAGGGAGAGGGAGGAAGAGGAAAT
This sequence comes from Lygodium microphyllum, assembly GCF_053477565.2. Classification (NCBI taxonomy): domain Eukaryota; kingdom Viridiplantae; phylum Streptophyta; class Polypodiopsida; order Schizaeales; family Lygodiaceae; genus Lygodium; species Lygodium microphyllum. Next base: position 99,833,641 of record NC_141146.1, on the reverse strand, counting down.
GAGAGAGAGAGAGGAAGAGAAAGAGGGAGGGAGAGAAAAGAGAGGGAAACATTAAACATAATAGGGAAAGAGAGAGGGAGAAGAAGAGAGAAAAAACATTAAACATAATAGGGAAAGAGAGAAAGAGAGGGAGAGGGTGAGGGAGGGAGAGGAAGAGAGAAAAGGAAATAAGGAACGAGAGAGAGAGAGAGGGAACAAACATTAAACATAATAGGGAAATAGAGAAAGAGAGGGAGAGGGAGAGGAGAGAGAAAAAACATTGAATATAATAGGGAAAGAGAGAAAGAGAGGGAGAGGGAGAGGGAGGAAGAGGAAATGAGAGAGGGAGAGGAAGAGAGAAAAGGAAATGAGAGAGGGAGAGGAGAGAGAAAAAACATTAAACATAATAGGGAAAGAGAGAAAGAGAGAGAGAGGGTGAGGGAGGGAGAGGAAGAGAGAAAAGGAAAGAAAGAACAAGAGAGAGAGGGAGAAAACATTAAACATATTAGGGAAAGAGAGAAAGAGAGGGAGAGGGAGAGGGAGAGGGAGGGAGAGAAAGAAGGAGGGAGAGGTTGTTGTTTTCTTGTTTGTTGTTATTATAGTAGTAGTAGTTTTTTTCTTTTCTTGTTTATTGTTGTTTAGTTTTCTTGTATTTTGTAGTAGTAGTAGTAGTAGTTTTTTCTTCTTTTCTTGTTTATTGTTATTGTAGTAGTAGTAGTTGTTGTTTTTTTTTCTTATTTTCTTGTTTATTATAGTGGTAGTGGTAGTCATTGTCGTAGTCATAGTCATGGTCGTGGTCGTGTTCGTAGTCATAGTCATAGTCATAGTCGTGGTCGTAGTCATAGTCATAGTCATAGTCGTGGTCGTAGTCATAGTCATAGTCATAGTCGTGGTCATAGCCGTAGTCATCATAGTCGACGTGGTTGTAGTAGTAGTAGTAGTGGTTTTCTTGTTTGTTATTATTGTTGTTGTTGTTGTTGTAGTATTATTTTTTTTTTTTCTTGTTTATTGTTGTCTAGTTTTCTTATTTGTTGTTGTTGTTGTAGAAGTGGTAGTAGTAGTAGTTTTGTATTCTTTTCTTGTTTATTATAGTGGTACCGGTAGTGGTAGTGGTAGTCGTGGTCATGGTCGTGGTCGTGGTAGTCGTAGTCGTAGTCATAGTGGTGGTCATAGTCATGGTCGTGGTCGTGGTCGTAGTCATAGTTGTAGTCGTGGTCGTAGTCGTAATAGTAGTCGCGGTTGTGGTTGTAGTCATAGTCGTGGTCGTAGTCGTAGTCGTAGTCGTCGTAGTTGTCGTTGTAGTAGTAGTAGTGGTTTTCTTGTTTTTAGTAGTAGTAGTAGTAGTAGTCGTAGTCGTCGTAGTTGTCGTTGTAGTAGTAGTGGTGGTTTTCTTGTTTTTAGTAGTAGTAGTAGTAGTAGTAGTAGTCGTGGTCGTAGTCGTAGTCGTAGTCGTCGTAGTTGTCGTTGTAGTAGTAGTAGTGGTTTTCTTGTTTTTAGTAGTAGTAGTAGTAGTAGTCGTAGTCGTCATAGTTGTCGTTGTAGTAGTAGTGGTGGTTTTCTTGTTAGTAGTAGTAGTAGTAGTAGTAGTAGTAGTAGTAGTAGTAGTAGTAGTAGTAGTAGTAGTAGTAGTAGTAGTAGTAGTAGTAGTAGTAGTAGTAGTAGTAGTAGTAGTAGTTTTCTTGTTTTTAGTAGTAGTAGTAGTAGTAGTGGTAGTGGTAGTGGTAGTGGTAGTGGTAGTGGTAGTGGTAGTGGTAGTGGTAGTGGTAGTGGTAGTAGTAGTAGTAGTAGTTGTTGTTGTTGTTGTAGAGAGAGATATATCTTTTGTTAAAGAAAATGAGAGAGGGGGAGGAAGAGAAAAAGAAAGAATGAACGAGAGAGAGAGAGAATAAACATACAACATAATAATGAAAGAGAAAAAGAGAGAGAGATGGAAGGAGAGGAGATAATGAATGGATAAAAAACAAAGAGAGAGTGGTGGCGAGGTTTGGTGAGGTCCAATGCAACACCACGAGATGGAAAACACTCCAACATATGTTAATTTGTGGGTAGGTGGATGGAGACTTTACATACGTTAATTTTTGCTGAGTTACAAGAGAAGAAATCTCTTCTCAAACAATTTAAGAAAGAAAAAAAGAATGATAACAAAAACAAATTGTTTGTTGTAACATAGACAAAATGGAAAACGATGAAGGTCTTCATTTTCAAGATTGTGAGGCGTATCTTAATCGCGTGTCCCATGTCCTTGCTCTTAATGTAAGCTGGCAATTAGACGAAAACGTCAACTATCTATAGAACACATATGACGCTTTGGCGAGTTTCAATCTGAGATCATTGATCAGGTGATCTTGGATTTTTAGCAAACGGTAAGAAAAGTTAATATCAATCATGCATTGTACTCGCAAGCTAATTGAATACCATATACAAAAAGATTGGGTGTATGTGGTTGGAAAATTTTCTATAAGGGAGGTGACATCTTGTTCCAAGGAGGAGTGCACCCTTTGCAGCCAATTAGAAGAGTTCGTGGGCATGTGATGGATGGAGTTCCTGAGCCAATCCACTACTTAGAAGGTACTACCCAAACTATACCATCAATACCACAGGAGACAGATAGCCTTCAAGACTTACCTACAATCTTGGAGCCTGAGATGGAGGCAATGATCGATGCATTGATTCCCATGGATGTCAAGACTTCTGATTTGGTTAGAGAGAAAGCATCCATACCATTATATGATGGGTGCCGAGTATCTCGCCTGAAGACATTTCTTGCACTCCTAAGTGTGCAAGCAAAATACAGGTGGAGCGATGTGAGTATGACTAAGTTGATTAGGTACCTTGTACGTACGCTTCGTTGATTTTTTTTTGGCACTATCATTACATTTGTATTTTTTAAAGGTGTTTTATGATTTTTTTCAAGTTACTGAAGTATCATATATTACCACTTGTAAATACCATGCTTGAGTCTCGTGATGATGCACGACATGTTTTACGAAAGCTTGGCATGGACTACAACAGTATCCATGCATGTATCAACGATTACATACTATTTTGAGGAGAATACAAGACTATGGAGACATGTCCAAAGTGTGGTTCTCACAAGTATCGACTGGACTTGTAAGGGCAAACCATCCCTCAAAAAGCTCTTAGACACTTTCCGCTTATCCCCCGCATAAAACACATGTTTCATACGTCCGGCATGGCGAGCTTGACAATGTGGCATGCGCAGAATAGGTCCACAGATGGAGTTCAATGAATATCGGCAGATTCACGCGCATGGAGCCACATTGACTCTACCTTCCCAGTCTCTCCCCGAGAGCCAAGGAATCTTTGGCTCGGTCTTGCAATGGATGGTATGAACCCATTCGGTCTACACTCAACTTCTTACAATGTGTGGCCTATAGTCCTTGTTAACTATAATATCCCTCCATGGCTTTCTACAAAGAAAGGATATCTCATCCTTAGCTTCTCGTCCCCAGCTGCTACAAAGTAAAAAATATGGATGTGTATCTTCGTCCATTGGTCGATGAGCTTAAGATTTTTGGGAGGAGGGGGTCACCGTGCAAGATATAAGCAAGCACGATGGTCGACGGTTCGCTAATATTCGAGACATTCTCATGTGGATGATACATGACTTTCTGGGATTCAGAGAGTGCTCAGGTAAATAGGCTTCCGTTCTCGTTGGTAATATCTATCATAGCTTGTTCAAGTTTGTATTCACTGGATAGAGGTGTTGGGACAGGTCTCGTTACCTCAGGTTATCATGCATGTCCATTGTGCGGGCCACAGTTAGACTCCCAAAGGTCACGAACCATGAAGAAGATGGTATATCAAGGACACACCACTTTTTTTCCAGAGGGTCATGAACTTAGGGAAGGTTTTCTTGGACGACCTCCAACACGTCTGAATGCCCAAAGCTGGTACAAGCTGAAAATGGTCCATGTGGAGTCACATCCAAATGGAATACCACGGTTCTCAATTTTCTACGAGTTGCTATATTGGACCCACTTACAAATCAACCACTTGTTGGATCCCATGCATATTTTCAAGAACGTGGGCAGCTTGCTATGGGACCACATCATAGGAAAGAGAGACTTTATAGGGGTACGAATGGATTTGAAGGAGGTAGGCAAGATGGAGGCGCTTTGGTCGTAGTCGAGTGCTAATGGTTGCATGCAGTTGCCTCGTGCTCCTTGGGTTTTGTCCACTAAAGAAGAGTGCATTGTGAAGCAAATAGTCAAGTGTATCCGCACTCTGATGGGTATGATGCATTCTCTTAAGTCTGCGTTTTCTAAAGACGACCAATTATCAGGGCTAAAATCCCATGATTGGCATAAGCTATGTCAGGTTTGTACTACGAATGGATTGTTAGTGGCCTGTGCATTTTGCTATTTGGAATGTAGTCATTGTTCATAATGCTTTCTCATTTGTGGCAATTTGTACTACCGATCATGATCACAGGATGCCTTACTCTAGAAATACGCGGGGCCATTTACAGATTGTCGACTTTAGTGCAATGGATCTCACAGAAGGAGATTAAGACATCCTCTATTGAATCCATGAGGCGGGGAGCAGTGGAGACAGTTTGTCTCTTTAAGAAACACCTACCTACCAGTATGCTCACTATACAAATCCACCTTCTTGTGCATCTTGTAGATGAAGTGGGGATTGCTGGACCTGTCCATACATGATGGATGTTCTTCTTGGAGCGCTTCATGAAAATCTTGAAAGTCTTTGTGCGACAACGAGCTCGGCCAGAAGGTAGCATGACTGAAGGTTGGTTGGTGTCTGAGACGCTAGTGCATATTTCACAATGGCTACTAATGGTGGATCCAGACAACAATATACTATGGTCGCTGAAGGACAATGATAGACTGACCGAAGATATGGTGGTTGAAAATGGGATAGAAAAAAGAATGGATGCTACAATGGAGGAGAAAGTGAATCGCTTTTGTATGTTCAAAGTGGTACTTGAAGGAGCTGGAGTAACAGTTCGACGAGGTCCATCTAGATTTCTCGAAATAGATTCCAAAAAAAAATGGACAGATTTGCACAACACCTTTGTGTTACCGGCCCATTGTGAATAGGTGCATGAACTCATTTGTTTGTTAATTGTATTACGACATGGTACATGTCACAATAGTTAAATCTCTCTTGTACATATTTATGAACAAGTAATCTTCTATCCAAACCCTCGAGAACCTCAATGGTGGTATGTTATACCTTCAGCTCCTCGAAGTGCGAGCTATGGGTGCTACTCCGATAGATACTACCCCAGTTGGTACACCAGATGTACATGGGTCTCTTGGATATGCCCAGGAGCATGGTCGCAGGTAGGAGAGGACCCATCTTAGGCATACCTTAGAGAGATATGCCTACCTTGTAGATGATAGGTCAGGAGCCATCATCATGAATGATGAGGGGAGGAGGGTGATTGCTTGCATGAGAGAGTTGTGCCATCTTAGGCATACCCTAGAGAGATATGCCTACCTTGTAGATGATAGGTCAGGAGGCATCATCATGAATGATGAGAGGAGGAGGGTGATTGCTTGCATGAGAGAGTTGTGCCAACAAGTTTTTCGGCACAATGTCTTGGATCATTGGAAAAACATACCAGAGGGGAGCAAGGACTACATAGTAGCATCCTTGCATGAGGAGTTTCCGGTACTAGCCACAGTAGATAGGTTTTCTACGGGCTGGATGATGCAGTGGATGCGTGCATATATGTCACACAGACGACCGGACACAAGCAAGGCACTCCAGAGTGGGGCTGCAAAGCGCGAGTGGCTAGACGTGGATGACTGGTGCCGACTGAGGGAGGAGGTTACAGATTCTCCAAGACGTTGGAGATAGCAGGGCGAGGCGATGAGAGCACGACTAGAGGCCAGAGTGGTCCATCATCTTGGGAGTAGCGGTCACAATACATATCTGGAGGACTTTGTAAGTTTTTCCTTTGTTTTTCTTGCTTATTTTTTTGCAATAGCCTTTGTAGTAACAATTGTGTTTCCAACAGTTAGTATTTTGTTTCCTTTGTAGCACTCCATTACAAATTGCGATCCAACCAGCCTTGAGACTCAATATGCAGAGAGGCATAATCTCACTATATTGATCGACCGATTGTATGGACGCGGCGACCTTGTAAGTCACTCATCTTTCTTGTCTGTAGTTACCATGTTTAATTAGAACACATTATTGTATGGTGGACTGATGTGTAGTTTTTTTTTTTGCAAAGTTTGTTGGATGCTCCTTAGCGGCGGGATGACCTTTTAGATGGCAATGATCTATAGCTCGCCCTTGGATACTTGGAGCTCACATACCCTTCTTTTTTGGTCACGTGATCTGTGTAGACATTTTCTATGTAGTGGTGATATCTTGCCATGATTGTACCAATCATTTTCATTATGCGATCATGTATTTATTTCATATATCAGTGTTATGATTTAAGTACACTTTGTCTTTATTTACACGAGCATTGTACACAGTGCAGAAACTATTTTATATGGCCCAAATAAAGCACATAGTGCCCTGCCACAAATTTTTTTTTCCTATTACCATCGCTATTAACGTTGTAAATTTACTGCACGCGTCATTATTGGCGTCGTTATTAGTGTCGCAAAGCATCGTTATCAGTGTTGTTATTTGCATTGGACGCTGATACCGACACAAATAGAGACACTGATAACGACGCTAATATCGACTATTCTATGGTATCACCAATAACGACACTTTTTGTGACAATGGGGGCAAATTTATTTATTTACATTTTCGTCGCTTTTAACATCGGTATAAGGCCTATATCTTGTAGTGATTGAGGGTGCCAATGCCCTACCAACCTCCATATCACTAGAAGATTCCTTCAAATTCTTTTCTATGATTGGCACTCGCATTACCTCCTTCTGCCTTCCATTAGATGCTTGAAATGCAGTTGCCGGAATCCTACCTATCTGTAAGCTAGAACAAATAACCATAGAAGAGTTTTCATCTTTTATTTTATTGTAAAGAGCTAAATATGAGGTACCAGAGAACTCTTGATCCAATTTCTGTTGTTTGTGATATTGTAATTGTTGTTTAAGCTATTGAGCTAAAAGCTGCCATTGCATCTCGTGAAGTTGTTATGATTGTGTTAACTGCTACTTATGTAGCTGAAGGTCATTAGATCCAACTAGCCTTTGAGATCCTCCTAATGGTTGTCCAAATGTTCTTGGTCCTAGTCCTTTCCAAGGTAACTGTATCTCATAACTTGTATCATTATATGGAACTCCAATCATATTTTATGACAATCTATCAAAGCCTCCAACATTATTTAAATCGAGGTGATGCTATAGAAACATATTAGTTCCCATTGATATTGGATGCAAAATTTTGAACTCGCTGATTTGCAAATGACTAGATGATCCTTAATTGCTTTGCACATGACTAGATGATCCCTATACATTAAAAGGATGATTGCGAGACTCTGTCTTAACAATTAAAGATCTAGTAACTTCACCAATAAATGGTCTCGATGATCCATCTAATAGTTCCCATGGCTTCACTATCGAGAATCCATGGCAGATGAGATGGTACATGCTCCAGGCCCGTGACCTCTTCTTTACCTACCCTGCATATCAGACCTATTGTTACACCATAGAGCTTTATAACATTGGCTTGATTTGGCACTGCTGTGATTATTAGTCTACGATTTGCTGCTCGGGCATAGTCCTTACATCTCTCATGATCATCTTTGGACACTCATAGCTACAGTATAGATGGCTACTCTGTGAGCAAACATGCTCCTTGGATTGCCATGAAGGACAATAGGTTTCTCTTTTGAAGAAAGAAGCAAATACCAACAGCACACAGAAGCCTTTACGACATTCGGATACAAAGGTAACAACATGTCAAGGGTTGTCATCAAGATGAGGAGACAAGAGACCACTCTTCCCAACTACAAGAAGATCTTCCATTCATATTCAGCAATAGCCAGGAGTGACATGTGGTATTGATCATGGAGGTGAATGGAAGGAGTTGGAGGAATTCTTTGGACTAATGTGGCTGCAATTAATGTGGAATGTCCCCTTTATGTTTCATGGAGGACCAATGGATTCTCTCTTGATGCCCATAGGTAATGCCAGCTACTATGAGGCAGTAGCTTATGGTACTACTTTGGCTTCTTCAATACCCTCCTTTGAACTCCCCATCTTTCAAGCATTTCCTTTTCATTTTATTTGCAATATGCAAGCAGAGATTAGCAAGGGTGATCAGAAAAATAATAGCCATGTTCAGTTCCTATAAGGCATATACATTTTCCTGATCTTGATTGAGGAAAAACACATATATATAGTCTTATCAACCAATTTTTTATACTCCCTCTCATGGGACCAAAAATGGGCCTGTACTGACACTAGCCAAACCCTCCTGCATACAATAGACACCTCTATCACCATACAGCCTTGCGGTCCAAGAGCATTTGTAATACTTAAATGCACACTAGATACATCTAATATTGCATTTGTAGTTGGATAAGAGTCCAATGGCACCTTCCCCAAAACCTCTAAAAGGGGGTATCCCACACATATTGGCAATAAGTGCCACATATCATAGACACAAGAGGCACCCCACTGGCTGATTGCCGTGGCCCCACTACAGCTCTCCTACATCTTGGGGATTGGCCTCTCGATGCGTTGCTTTTACATATAGATACATTTCACACAAAGCTCCTCTCTTTGTCAACGAGATCCAAGAGATACCATGTTTCTCACCAATAATTTTCCCTGAGAAACGAATGGCTATCCTACGGCAAGGGAAATCTCAACCTCTCAAACGTGGGTCAAGTATAGTTCAAACAATTGCTATGTATTTCTAAGAGTTGATACCACATGTACGATCAATGCAATAGTGGATGTCTCATCGTGCACAAACAGTTATGTTTCGAAATCAGCCTATGTACTAGTACACAAATAGTCTTTCCATGAATTCTAACCAATACGTATATGCTTCATTGCAAGAATCTAGCACCAAGGCGAACCTTGTGCTACTAGATCCCTTATTTCCAAATAGGCCGTTTCCTAAATGCTATGCATAGAAAAAAATCAATTAGAATTTATATTATTTCAGCCCTCAAAGTGTTGCACAAAATCCTACTCCCCCTCACCGTTGAAGTTTTGCTTCGTTGCATAGGTGTATAAAGATTATTTTGTCATGATTTAGTGTATAAAGAGCAATAAATCACACGCTTTAACAAAAAATAGAGCAAACTGAGGCCAAACCTCATGCTTTGCCCCGCCATGCATCCATAACCACTTATTATTATTTTTTTGTATTTTTCTCAAGAATATTTCCATCTTTCTCTATTTTTCTACTTAAAAAATTGATATATTTTTAGAGATACGGCTCTTGATTCTTGAAAGAGCAGAAATATTGATTTTATTATCATTTTATTCCATGTGTATTGGTTTATCCCACCCGAAAACACCAAAAACCCCATTTTCCTCATAAAAACCATGTTTTATGGGTTTTTAAAAATTATTTCTAGCATTTTGACTTTATGTTTTCTTATTTTTTCATCATGCAAACATAGAACAAGCAATAATCAGTATTTCTACCAAATTTGACTCCATAAGAACAACACTGACTCTTTGAAATGTCAAAAACAAGCAATTTTCCTTTGTAAAATAGAATTACCGGTTTTTTCCTTCTTTGTAGGTTTTAAAATCTAATGCGGGATTGTAGATCAGCCCTCGTTCAAGGCTCAGCCCACCTCCAAATAGCCAACTCTACCCCTCCACCAATTCGGAAGTGATCTGGTACCATGCTAGACAAGCGGTCCTCAATCAATCTTCAATCTTCTTCATGGGCATGAACTGCCTCTTAAGGGGCGACAAAGGGAGGAGAGAGAAAGACTGAATTTGGATCTCAGCAACTGGGTAGCCATTGGAGGAGCAAAGACTAATGATATGGAGCGAAGAAAGAGTGCATCAGGCCAATGTAATCAATGGGGAGGGGGGGGATATATTAAGGCTCTCCAACCCCCCTCCACCAAAACGTCGCTATCTCCAAGCATGGCACCTTCATTTCTGATCAACGTGCAAAAAATGCCCCCCCATCCCTCCCCCTCAATCAATTTATCTATGGGTCCCCCCAAAGGGAGTCCCCCAAAGGTCACATCTTTTGGGCTAAAGTGTTTTTTACATGGCCCCCTTTGGCCCTTGGCCTCCCGGGCACTCCCATTTCCACGTCCAACGTCTGAATTACGATCTGAAAATTCCTGGGTATCTATCTTGAAGTCCCATACTGCCAAGCATCTCCCAAAGTCTCGTCTGACATGCCAAAAAATTATGAAAATTCACCAACTGCCATCTAGTGGGTCTTTAAAGCACTTTTGGGCATTGCCACTTCAAATCGTACTGATTACAGTTGCCGCCTTCGATGAAGTCTTTTTTTGCCTAAAATTTAACATTTTTACCTATTTTTAAGCGCTTCTTAGCATCAAAAATTAGCTGTCATTGGTGACCATGGGATAGAGTGACTTAGCACGTGGAATCCTACAAACAAATCTGCACAAAAACAACCAAAGGAAGCATCAAGCTGATACAAAATAGATACGCATGAAAATGCATCACAACTCTCACCCTACCCTCGAACAAAACCAAGGTATGAAATCTATGAGGAGTAGGCCTAGCAGAATTTGATAAAATGCCTAAAGCTAGTCACTTACCAACTATTCCAACGCAACCAAGCTAAAAAGAACAATCAAAGAGGTAATCCTAAGTGGTGGCCTAAACTACCTGCCTAACTAAGGACAACTCAACTAGGAGAGGACTCCTATAGACTGATCAACAAATATTATCTTTTAGCACATTGGTCATTTAACCTCTTATTTTTTATACTCGGGTGTGTAAAAAGGAGGGAGCTGAGTGTAGTGACCCAAGGAGAACAAGGCATTGGCCCTCAAGTCTTGTCTCGGTACCCAAGAACCTACCAAACCCTCGCAAGATGACACTTAATCATTTTCTAATGCTCACTTTTATTTTCGCTCCCACCTTCTTTTATTTTTATTTTTCTAGCTAAATGCCACCCCTAGGAAGACAAGGCATCGGACTCGTCCCCATGAATCTACTAAGCCTTCACAAGGCAATAAACTACTGCTCAAGGATTTTTCCTTTTTTTCTATTTTATTGTTTTAGGGGTTAGAGCTCCTTTTTACACACCTCCGTATATTCATATATTTTCTTTTAGATATGTAGGGTTTTGCTTCTTTATAACATCATTTTAGTAGGCTTCTCTAATTTCCTCACACTAAATAAACTCTTAGAATGGCCACCTAGCAAGTCAGCAAAACAGGGTCACTAGAACTTCCTTCGAAAACAGGTCTTTGAGTACTTGCCAATGCCTTAACAAGAGGCAACGACTACTCAGACCTCCCAAAGACATATATAACCTAAACCTGGGACTTCATGCCTTGATTGCCGGTCCCCAACAATAAAAAAGAAAGTACCCCCTTACACATATATCATTATTTGCTTAAGGGGAAAAAACTCGAAAAGGGGACGAAACCACCTAAAATGGCCATAAGAAGCTCCTCCAAAGCAAAGGATCCCTCCAGCGACTTCATTGACATGTATGATGCGATCACTAAAATAACAACCCATTAAATGTACCTACACCAAACAGACATAGGGTCCTCTTGGCCTAAAGAAATAGAACATTTGTACTGGAAACTAACTGGCCCTCTTGGCCTAAAGAAATCAAACAAACCAGCTCATATAGATCCCTCCTTGATAGATATACAAAAATACTCTCTATTCCAAGGGGAAAAATATGACTATGAGCCCTAAACTGAATCCATCAAGTTGTAACCCATACCTCTTGCATATACAGCAAGAGGCGTACACATAACATGTCGTCTGACCAATTTATGGGTCTAGGATAATAGTGGTAGATGGGTCTCGGCTACTCTTTGCATTACCCAAATCAACCATCGCCTGCCATATAATGTGTGGTCTTATAACATTCTCCACAAGCGACCAAGTCCTGTCTCATTATCAAGAGCAACATTCGGACTAGGACCACAGTTGAAAAAGAGGTCCTCTTCATAAGAAAAATTGGCTAGTGAATCCGCAAACTGATTCCTAGAACATGGAATCAGCTGAAGAGATATGCTCTCAAATTCATCAAAAGTAGGGTTATAGCAGTTCGATGATACATACAAAGGATAGGATTCTCGATTATATATGTCTCATTGAGTTGATTTAAGATCAGTTGGGAATCCCCTTTTACTAACAACTGCCGAATATCACCTTTCTTGGCAACATTAAGTCCCATAATCAAGGCTTTATACTCCGCCATGTTGTTAGTGAATCCTACCCTGAGATAAGTAGCTAATTTCATTATAACTCTATGTCGGCGATCTCGGATAACTACTCCAACACTCCCTTTTTTATTAGGACCCCTTGACGCCCCATCAAAGTATAATGTGTACGTCCACAATGGGTTTACATAGCCAGCCATCCAAAACTCCCCTATTCATAATTATGATAGCCAAAATTCAACATATTAAGAGGATGAACTGACGGCTCCATCCCACCTTCTTCGTTAAATACTAGAGGGATGCTCGTCAAAATCTGCAAACAATGATGACAAAAGACATTTATCTCCCAAATGAATGTCCTATCGTCCTGCTCAGTCACTTTATAACCTTTACTCCACCAGATGAGCTTTCCATGATGATATCGCTGCTCTAAGTATGGGTGCTCCAAATAAGGGATTAGTCAACCCATCAATCTCTATCGATGTTTCCTTGCAGATGTTTGATCAATCGTGCATAGACTTGCAAGGCACTGATGTCATTAGTGCAGGAAAAAATAATAAGGTTAATCTTAAACTCCACACCCTCAAGATCTGCCAATAACGCTGTGGATTTATTCTTCCCGATTCTAACAATCCTATAAGGACCATCCCATTTGGGCTTTAGCTTTCCTGGAAATAATTCTCTACATGCATCATAGTACAACACTAGCTGTCCTTTCTTAAAAGTGTATTTCTTTGCTTTTAGGTCATGGAGCTACTTCATCTAACGCTTGGTCACCTCCTGATATAGCAAGCTTTGCAATTTAATCTCATTGATGTGTGCCAGTTTTGTAAAGCTCTCTAAGAGGGCATCCCCATCACCCAAAGAATGATTAATCATGAATCTTATTGTCAGCAACTCGATCTCTAAAGGTAGGATACACTCCTCTCCATAAACTAACTTGAATGGGGTGTGAACAGTAGCTCATTTGAATGTCGTATTATATGACAGAATGCCCACAAGCTACTTGTTGATACTCTCGACCTACCCATTGGCTTGTGGTTTATAGGGGGTTGTTTTATTATGCTTGATATGCCAAGCCTCAGTCAGGATTTTTATCACTTTGTTCAGAAAATGCATCCCCTGGTCTGATACTATTTCTTTTGGCAGACCAAATTGACATACTATTTGCTCTAATAGGAAACTAGTGGCTTCCTTTGCATCATCTTTCCGTGTTGCACGTGCTTCCGACCACTTAGTAAAACAATCAATCGCTACAATAATATATCATTTATGTGCAATGAAGGATGGAGTAATAGGGCCCACAAAGTCGATCCCCCACTTCTCGAAAGGAAGGATCACCATAATAGGAGTGAGTGGTTACTTCCTATTCTCTCAGCTATCATGTCATTGATAGATGTTGCATCATTTTACGTACTCAAATGCATCATGGAAAATGGCTGGCCACCAATATCCCGCTCTCAAGGCTTTTTGAGTAGTTAGCTGCCCAGTGAAATGACCTCCACAAGAGAGTCATGGTACTCTTCTAAGATGAAAGGAACCTTGTCATGCATTATGCATCGGCGATAGATATCATCTACCCCTTGCCGATACAATGTACCTGCGGTTATTGTAAATTTTAAAGCCTGTTGCTTAATCTTTCACTTTTTTGACTTCGATAGACCAGCTCCAGTATCTCCCGTTGACAAATAATGTGCTATCCACTGCATACCAAGAGGGAATAGATGCCGTGTCAATCTTGAACAATGAGTCCCAGTCACTACCTTCAGCTAGAGCTTCCTTTGGCTCCCCAAAGTCCACAAGACACTCCACGATACCGTGCAACCTGGGTGGCTTGCTCTTAACCTCATAATCAAACTCCTACAAAGTGATTAATCACTTTGCCAAACAGTCTGGCGGTTGTAGCTTATTCATCAACAGCATAGCCCTTCTGCCTTCGTATATAGGACAACCTTCTCATAAAGGATGTAGTACTTGAAATTTTTAGCCGCAAAGATTATGGCAAGGCACAACTTTTCCATATAAGTATAATTAATTTCGGATACACCCAGCTTCCAACTGGCAAATGCAATCCGGTGATGCCACTTCTCTTCCCACATCTGTGCTAAATAACAACTAATGCTATACATGGTAGCTACTCAAAAGATATAAAAAATTTTGCCCCTCTTCAATGCTTTTAGCACAAGTGCTCTTATGAGTTCCTGCTTTACATCCTCGAAAGCCACCTTACAAGGGTCACTCCACATAAACAAACAATAGAAGGATAATAGATTTGTCAATGGCAACATTCTTTCTGCCAAAGCATTTATGAACTGTTGATAATATCCAACTAATGATAGAAAGATATGGACTTCTTTAGGGATGCGTGGCGGACTCCTGGCAACTATAGCTTTGATCTTTTTAGGATTTGTCGCAATCCCTACAGAGCTAACTACATGGCCTAGTAGGAGCCCATAAGGTATGCCAAAAATGCACTTCCTTCGATTGAGAGCTATGAAAAATTGTCTGCATCGCTCAAATTTTTTTTGTAAAATAATCAACTACCTTTCTTTTACAGTGGTTGCCCCTAAATCGTCAATAAATACCTTCAGCTCCTTAGGGGAAATGTCACCAAAGGTCTTATCAATAGTTTGTTTGGCACGATAGACCAAATGCCATCACATGATACACAAAGGTCCCAAAGACCATTATGAATGTCATTTTGAGCTTATCCACTTCTGTGATCGCCATCTAATTATAGCCTACAAAAAAATTCATGAATGAATATATCTCCCTACCTGCCAATTGATCCAGAATCTAGTCGATAAAGGGCAGTGGGTAGTGATCCTTAACTGTCTGCTTGTTCAACTCTTGAAAGTCCACACACAGTCAGATTTGATTATTTTTCTTCTTCCTGATCACAATTGGTGAACACCATTCAGTGTGTTGCATAGGGAAAATCAAACCCGCTTCTTGTAATTTTTGTAACTCCTTGAACAAACCACCCGCAACTCAAACGGCATACACTTGACTTTTTGTCAAAAGGGACAACTTCTTTCCTTCAACGAAATTGTATGGATAGCGAGGCTGGGAGGAATGCCCCTAAGTTCATCCTAACTCCAAGAAAAAATATCGTGGAACTCTTGGATTAGAGTGACATAATCCTCTCGTTCCTCCACACTAAGCCTAGACCCTAGCTTTATTGGTCACTCATCGTTTGGTGTACCAAGGTCTAGTTCGATAACATCTGCGTCCCTTATTCTATCTTGAGCTTCTAATGGCTCGTTCAGGGTTACTTGGTAGACGTCTTCTATGGTCGATCTCTCTTTGGATTCGTTAGTCAACGCCATCTCACTTGCAAACACATCTTCCATTGTCTCTAACTCTATAGAAGACAGGAGAGCTCACTCACTTCGAGGTGATTCAAGATATGCATCAACTACCACATGTCTAGCACCTTTGCCAAATATCAATCTACCAGCGAGTATATCTACTTAACAGTCTACTTGCAAAATCCAAGGTCGACCAAGCAATACGTGGTAACTCGAACGCCCTGCAAATCGGATTACCCTAAAGTCCAATAGGCATTCTACGTTGGCAACTGTCACGTGGACTTTAGTAATGCAGCCCTCCGGCTGTCTCATACTATCATCAGTCATTCGAAGGATTATGGAGGCATCTTTCTAAATCACAAGACATAACCTCTCCATCAATTCAGAACTCATAATATTAATCGAGGATCTTGTGTCGATGATAGCATTATCCATTGGAATCCCATCAATATAGGCTGCAACCCTTGGGCAGTGCTTTTCAGCATGTTCAAACCAGTCATCCCCTACTCGCGCTATTCCCAAGGGTTCTATGATATAACCCGTACGCAAGCTCTTTTTAAATTATTTGCATACTCCTGGCGACAACTTGATTAGCTGCAAGAGATTCACGTCTGGTTTAACATCGCAAAGGGAGCTAGCTAAATCAAATTTGTGATAATTTGCTAAAGTTCGCTTCTCACGCTAAATCATCCGCTCTTTAGGACGATGTACTGGCTTTATTGCTTCTTTTTTAACTCTGACCTTCTTTATCAATACCTTTTTATCTCTCTTGGTGTCAGCCTTACTCTCTACAAGCTTCAAAGGTCCCCATTCCTCTTCTGGATTTAGAACTTGTGTTCCTTTATCACCATGCCTAGGGTTTCCGTCAACAGTTTTTACATTATCTTTGGTGCCTTATCTATGTTTTTGGCCTCTTGTTACATCACATAGGCTAGAAGCTTTAGTGCCATTAACCTACATAGCCTCAATGAAGCTCACCCCATTGCCGCTAGCAGCTCCTTGATAGTAGCCTTACCCCTTTGGAGTATTTATTTTGGCCCATTATCCTACTAAAAATTGTTTCCTTGCATAAGATGATTAACAGGCCTTGGTTGCCGACTGCCTTGCTAGAGAGAACTGATCTTGCTCCAATGGGTGGCTGCTAAATGTTCGAACTTCCCACAAATGTCGCACTTGACACTTGGGCAATTACGTGGATAATGTTGCCCACC
Organism: Lygodium microphyllum; assembly: GCF_053477565.2. Classification (NCBI taxonomy): domain Eukaryota; kingdom Viridiplantae; phylum Streptophyta; class Polypodiopsida; order Schizaeales; family Lygodiaceae; genus Lygodium; species Lygodium microphyllum. The sequence continues at coordinate 99,816,857 of NC_141146.1, read as the reverse complement.
ACACCATTTGCAGCTGAATCTAGAGGGTGTACCCTCTTCAAGGCATCGACTCTCTATCAGATTCTATTGTTTCTTTAAGAAATTAATGTCAATGACTATTTGCCGATATTGTTCAGAGATCATATCCATGTAGTGCTTCATCATGTCCTTGACTTCACTAAGGGCATTTGACGAACTTGACTCATAGCCCTAATCATCTACCCGTCGGTCCCTTGGCTGCACAATTTGATTAGATATTGATTGCATTGGTTGCTAACCCACAAGAATGATGTTAGGGTTCACCACTTGGCTTCCCACATTTGGAGGCATCTGACTAGCCACCACAGGCATAGTCACACTAGGTGGAGATGGCAATAAATGCACATTCGGCATCACGTTCCCTCTCCCGTTAGGGTTGACCATCCCCATCCCTTGGCTTCCACTGCCATTGATCAATTGTAAATTATTTCCCAACTCTAGGCCCATACTAGGATTGATTCAAGAAGCATAGGCCACTTGCAGACGTGATTCTATTTCTTGCGCTCGTCTAATGATAGTGTCTATTTCCACCAAGGTGACACTACTCAACTACACTTGGATGTTAAAATCAAGACCATGCAAGAAGTATTGCAATTGGACAACAGGTGGGATAGGGATAGAGGCATCCAATTTATGGAAAACCTCTTTGATCTTCTTGGCATATGCTTATATATCTTCATGCGGTTCTTGGCATGTCACATTCAACACGCGCAGCCAATATTGGCCACCCCTCTCGGGGGCGAGCTCCCTTCAGAAGGCTTCATAAAATAAGTCCACGGTGGTTATGGTTTCGACCTCAAGGTTGTGATACTATATAATTGCTCTCCCCTTCAGGTTCATGTTGAAAAATATCATTAGATGCCCTTCCTCTAGGATGTGGTAATTAAACATTAGCTTTTGGAACTCCCTTATATGAATCTCCGCATCCTCTTCCACTAATCCATTAAAAATGGGTAGGGGAAAACCTAAGGCTGGAAAATCTTATATTCCCGTAGGGATTGCAATAAGTTGCACCGTGGCAATGATCGAATTTGCTAACGGAATCGAGACAGGCAAAGCTATCACACCACTCAAAGTGGGTAGATTAATTGGGAGGGGGGAAGTACTAGAACTTCCATCTCTTGATGGACTTTGATTCAGGAGGTTACTAAGACTTTGCCCTTGAATAGGTTCAGGACTACTCCTTTTAGGAGAATAATGCCTATAGATTTCGGACCTCTGTCTAGCCCTCTCGACTCTCTCCTATTTTTTGAGTTCGTCTTGATGAATCTCTTCAAAGGACATCAACTAACAAGTAGGTCCCAAGACCCTAGATTCAAAAACCACCACTTAGAGGCGACTCCCAAAAAACGCACCACTGATGGGACAAAAAATGGGTCAGCACCCACTGGCTATGACACTACACAAACCCTCCTACATAACACAGACACCTCCACCACCACATGGCCTCGTGTTCCAGGAGCGTCTGTGATAACTAACTGCACACTAGATACATCTAATATTGCATTTGTAGCTAGATAAGAGTCAAATGGCACCTTTCCCAAAACCCCTAAAAGGGGTATCCCACACATATTGGCAATAAGTATCGTGTATCACACACATAGGAGGCACCCCACCGGCTGATTGCCATGGCCCCACTGCAGCTCTCATACATCTTGGGGATTGGCCCCTTGATGCGCTGCTTTTACATATAGATACATTCACATAAAACTCCTCTCTTTGTTAGCGAGATCTAGGAGATACCATGTTTCTCACCAATAATTTTCCCCAAGAAACGAACAACTACCCTACGGCAAGGGAAATCTCACCCTCTCAAACGTAGGTCAAGTATAATTCAAACAATTGCTATGCATTTCCAGGAGTTGATACCACATGTAGGATCAATGCAATAGTGGATATCTCATCGTGCACAAAGAGTTACGTTTCAAAATTAGCCTATGTGCTAGTACACAAACAATCTTTCCATGAATTCCAACTAATACGTATATGCTTCGTTGCAAGAATCTAGCACCAAGGTGAACCTTGTGCTACTAGATCCCTTATTTCCAAATAGGCTGTTTCCTATATGCTATGCATAGAAAAAAAACAATTAGAATTTATATTATTTCAGCCCTCAAAGTGTTGCACAAAATCCTACTCCCCCTCAACATTAAAGTTTTGCTTCGTTGCATAGATGTATAGAGATTATTTTGTCATGATTTAGTGTATAAAGAGCAATAAATCACACACTGTAACAAAAAGATAAGGAAAACTGAGGCTAAACCTCATGCTTTTGCCCCACCATACATCCACAACCACTTATTATATTTTTCTATATTTTTCTAAGGCATATTCTTATTTTTTCTCTTACTTTTTTTACTTTTCTCTATTTTCCTCTATTTTTCCAATAAAAAATTGACATATTTTCAGAGCTGTGGCTCTTGATTCTTATAATAGCAAAAATTCAGATTTTATTATCATTTTATCCCATGTGTATTGGTTTATCCCACCCGAAAACACCAAAAACCCCATTTTCCTCATAAAAACCATGTTTTATGGGTTTCTAAAATTTATTTCTAGCATTTTGACTTTATGTTTTTTTATTTTTTCATCATGTAAGCATAGTAACAAATAGTAAACAACATTTCTACCCATTTTCACTCCATAAGAACAACATTGACTCAATCAAATGTAAAAAACAAGCAATTTTCCTTTGTAAAATAGAATTACCAGTTTTTTCCTTCATTGTGGGTTTTGAAATCTGATGCAGGACTACAAATCAACCCTCATTCAAGGCTCAGCCTGCCACCGAATAGCCAACTTTAGCCCTCCACCAATCCAGGAGTGATCCAGTACCATGCCAGTGGACAAATAGCCCTTAATCGATCTTCAATCTTCTTCATGCGCATGAACTGCCTCTTAAGGGGAGAGAGAAAGATTGAATTTGGATCTCAGCAACTACGCATCCATTAGAGGAGCGGAGACCGGTGTCGTAGATTTCGTGTAAGAGCTGTTGAACACGGAGTTCAAGTTGCAACAAGGAAAGAGGCTAACAAGAAGAAATCGAATTTTTGATGCCAAAGTTTACTATATTCCTTTTCAAGTAAATTACATGAGATCCATGTTCAGAAAAATCTGTAGTAACTCATAAACTGTTTTACATTCAGGTGTTTGAAGATAGTTATGCCTTTGGCACATCATTTTAAGAGCTTGATTCTTTTTCCAACTATGAGTATCTTTATGTTGGTCCCATCCAATTCAGCCAATGAATATGTGGCATTGTCATGAATGACCTTTACCACATACAGGCCAAACCAATGCTTTACCATCTTCCTAGAAGCACTGTATTGATTATCTAGGCTACTGTCATAGACAAGCACCCAATCATTTTCTTGAATTGCTCTTGGCCAAAGTTGATGTCACTTATCAAATCTTCTTTTTTTTTTAGTCTTGTTGTTTTTAACTTCTTAATAGCTACTTGAACATCTTTAGGCCTTCAATCTAGAGTGTGGATTTCTTATTGATTTAGAGAGCCAATGCCATTTTAGACATTAGTGTTAATGTCCATGGTTCAAAAATATTAGATTTTTGGACAAGTTTTAGCTAATTTTTGATATTATAGATATTATCTCTTGTAAAAATCCATAAAACTATAGACAACTTCTAGATTAGGATGACATGTAAAAGAAAGCATGTAGCTTTCAGTTAATTTGAGAGGATTTTATGTAAAAAGAGAGATTGACGAAATCGTACAATGCGCAATCGTTGTTTTCACGTAGTGAACAGCACTCCAAAAGTGGGAGATGAAGAAGAAGTGATCTGGAAGATTTCTGGGCAAGTGTCCTAGAAATTCACCCCCCCCCCTTTTGAGCCAATGGAAGCATCAGATCGGTGATCTGAGCAGCATAGAGGAAGGTATTATTTTATACACGTTTTTGTTTATTAGAGTTTTATCTTCTCATAATGCTGAAATAAACTGACAGGCTTCATCTTTGTTAGTATTCTTCTTCATTTTCTATTTCTTCTTCTACGTCTTCAATTTCTTCAAACCCCTTCTCTTCCGTCTACTCTCCTCCCTGAATCTACCTTCACCCTGCTTTCTCTTACCCCCATGGTGGACTCTCGATACCAAATGCACCGACATTGTGTTAGGGAAAGTTTATGCTATCATCAGAGGTGAATTCTGAAATATATTTGGGCTGATTTGGGATTGATATCATTAGCCATATTCAGAGAATTAGCTACATCATTTTTCTTTTAATTCATTTTTTACTCTATAGAAGACATCTTGTCAAAATATGCAAGTATTATGTGCGCCTATGGCAGGGCAATGTTTGTAGATCATTCATAGATGCTTTGAGTTAAATTAAGAGGAGCTTTTTCTCTTATTTCTTGGTTGTGGTAACTTATCCTTATTAGGAACTCAATTTGAAGCTCTCTTGAAGCAAGTCTCTTTGCCCTACAAGCCTTGTAATTGACTCATAAGCTTTTTTCCCTAACAGTCTACATTGAATGTGATCATGCAAAGTTGATTCTTGCTATGGCATCATGTATGAATGATGGGATGTAGAGTTTTTTATGATACATGACATCATATTGTATTTGATTTTATAATTGGTGATTGCTCTTAGAGTCAAGAAAACAAGCTTGATTCGAGTTAGAACTTATGAGATAATACTCTTGTGATCTTTGCTAAGAACATGCAGTTGGAAGCTCTATTAACATCTTCAAGAACTTGGCTTGAAACCTTCAACCTTCTCTTATCTCTACCATCTCTAGAGTTTAAGCTCTTGAACCTCCATACATTCTTCTCTCTCAAACCCCTGTGATTGACCGTAAAGTACTTACTATAATCTACTTATCTCTTGAAGATACATCTCCATCTATCTTGTCCAGTTTTCTTGCCAAACCCCTGTGGTGACCTTCAACCCTACACGCTATGACACCATGCATTGCACATCTAAGGCCAACCTAACAAGATGTCATAACACGCCTTTCATGACTATAAAGTCAAACAAGAATTGGATGCATGCAACCTTCAATGGCTACTTCTTTAATACTCCAAATGGCTGCACTTCTAGCACACTAGCTCTTGCTCCCATATTTACAATTCCCTTTCTTGTGGTGCCTCCTAGAGCTAGGACTGGTAAGACTGCAAGCCTTTCAGTGCCTTCCCAAAAAGCGTTGACGTGCAAGGACTTGGGTACCGAGTACAGTGTCAGTCTTGATATCTAATTTATTGCATTGTGATTGTGTAAATCAGCTCCCCCTTGCTCCATTGATCCTTAAACCCATGGCTTTAATTCTTGCTATAGCATCAGATGCTGCCTAAGCAGATCTCCTAGGCTTAAAGTCACTAGGATGGTCACTAGCATGGTGAGGAGGTTGTTGACTGCTTGTCTCTCTCATAATTCTATATTTCTTGGCCAATGGCCCTGACTGCTTTGCTGGCCCATAGCATGTAGGATCTATTTAAGTAGCACTGCTTTGTGGCACAGTTGCATCTCTCGACTTTGGTCATGGAGGCGAGATTGGTGTGCTTAGGCACTTAAGAAATCATCCAGGTCATCTTCCAATATTGGTTCAGCATCCTTTAGGTTCTCTTAGGCTTATTTCACCCACTCCTTGACCTTTTTGATGGCCTCGAGTTGGCACTTTGGATTGGGGTACTCCATGAGCTTTTCACTCCCCTTCTCTATCATCTTTGGAGTTGATGTTTCTGCCTATGCATCTATCACCTTTTTCTTGGTAAGTAGCGTCATGGCACTCTCGGTTTTTTGCATGACCTTAGCGTCAACTTTCTTTCTCCTTCACCTCTACAACTTTTATTTCGGATTTGGGCTATATCTAAGTTGTTGGGCCCTAGCAATGATATGCCGGTCTGCTTTGTCTACACTTAGTGTCAAAGGGGTTTTTGTCAAAATGTCGTATCCACCAGCAAAGAAAGAAAGAAGTAGAGATAGGATATGGAAGAGAAGAAAAATAATAAACAAGAGGTAAACACGATAAAGACAAAGCACAATGAATCAAATCACTATGTATTGATAGAACCTGAAATCCCTTCTTTGTCACTACTCAAAAGCAATCTCCAAGTATTAGATCTCATGGAGCTTCCTTGTAGACCAAAAATGTGCATCAAAACAATAGCTTCCTCTCTATTGCTCAGAACCCAAATCTGATAGCTCTGTTGGCTTTGAAAGGGGGGTAAAACCCCATGATAGGACACCTGCTCAAGAATCTCCAAGTTCACGCATTCTTCTTCTTCCAATTCAAAGTGTCGTTTTTAGCCTATCAACTGCAATCGCAATGCGTGTGATTTTTTTCATCTTTTTTTCATGAAAAATTCAAAAATTGACTGAAAAAGTAACTTACTTTTTGCATGCCATCCTATTCTAGAAGTTTTCTTAGCTTTTTAGGATATTTACAATAAATAATATCCAAAATATCAAAAATAAGCTAAAATTTTCCAAAAATCTAGTATCTTTGAAACATCCATGCCATTGACACTAGCACTAATGACTTAGATGACATTGACTCTTTAGATCAATAAGAAAGTTGGATGATGATGTAATCTAGAGTTTTTTACATTGTGTCTGCATAGTGGCACAACATCCACCCCGTCTAAACGTGCACATCCTCCGATATGTGCCAAAATCCTAGTTGTCACCAAATTCTGAGTCCTTCTCATCCTCTACAACCATATCCTTTGCTACTTCATCTTCCATATCTTCCTGGCTAGCCCCTATATCATGGCCACTATTTTTTCTAATTTTGGCAACTCATAGGTAGTAGATTCTTGCCTCTTGAATAATTTTATTATTTTCCCTACTATTGGAAGTTTTATTGTTGTCCCATCCAGCTTGTTTAATACATAAGTAGCATTATCAAACACTTGTCTTACCACATAGGGTCCAAACCATCTTGTGGAAACTTTACCCATGGAACTATGCTGGTTGTCTAAAATACTACGATAAACCAAAACCCAATCCCCATCTTGTATGGTTATTGGCCTCAATCTATGTCTTTTGTCAAACCATTTCTTGTTATGTATCCTTGTTGCCCCTAATTTTGCAATTGTTGCCTCTATGTCTTCTGACTTTCTTTCCAACTATCTAATGCGCAAAGCCAACTCCTCTTAATTCAACTCCTCTTCCCAAGGTAGCACACTCCGTGTGATTGTCATCTCTTCTATCAACATGATAAGTTTTTTACCATGCATCAATTTAGCAGGCATATATCCTCTAAGAGCAATATGAGTTGTTATGTCAGCCCACAAAGCATAAGGGAGAAATCGTGGCCACTCTTTTACCTTTTCTCCATATGCTTTTGCCAATGCCTTCAAAAAAGATGGATGACATCTTCCATTTTTTCCATTTTCTTCAGGGTTATAAGTTGAAGTTAAAGCAAGTTGTATCCCCAACCATGCAAAGAAATCGTGAGCTTCATCTACATCCAGCTAACCCCTATCTGCTAAATTTTTTCCCACACAACCATACTAACAAAAGATCTCTTCTAAGAGAAAAGTACACACTACATTTGTTGTCTTAGTATGTAGAGCTCTCCCTTGTACTTGATTAGCCAAGTCTTCTAGAGAAAGTACAAGATAATGACCTGTAAGCATCGTGACTAAATCCACCACCCACTTAAAATGAAGAGACAATGGATATGTGGACTGCAATCCATCCCAATGTCTCGCAGATGAATACATTTGGCATGTCATACATGTTTCCACAAAGTGAGAAACATCCTTACATATACCCTGCCTGATATCTTTCTTTGATCTTTGCAAAAGTATCCCAAACACCTCTATGGCTAGCCCACAAGCTTTTATGAAATTCTTGCACAACATTTACTTGTGAAGCTCTATCACCCAAAACTCGCAATGGCATACCCTGTTTCTTTTTCGCATGTTTCCATAAGTATCCATCTTTTAAGAAAAATCCATAGTCTTTCCTCTTGATCTTTATAAACTCCTCATCTGACCATTTGTCTCTCTTTGTTAATGTACTAAGGTATTGATCAATTCTCAGCCATTCTCTTGCATATTTGTCTTCCAGAAATACTTTTTCTTTGCTATCCAAGCTTTTGTTAGTGTTGTAGCAACTCCTTGCATTGCTAAATTCACTCTTACAACATCATTTTCAACTGCAAGAAATTCATATTCTTCCTCCTCATCCATCATCCCATCTTCATTCTCATAGTGTGCCCAAGATAACATGTCTGCCACGGGTTATCTCTTCCTGCAATATGCTGAAATTCAGGGTTCAAAGATTTGATGTATGCAATCCACTAGAGCATAGCAATGTCCAGGGTAGCACAACTAGAAATCATACCCAATAGCAGCAAATAATCCATCTCAATGACTACACAAGCACCCATAAAATACTCATTTTCATAGCTAAGTGCTATCACAATTCCCCATAATTCTCTTTTTACATGTGGATACCTTCTCTGTCGTATAATCAATACTTTAGTACCAAAGCAAATTGTATATCTTTGCCCTTCCTCATCATCTTAACCAATTGCCCATCCAATCCCGATTGGGCTTGTATCAACAGTAATAATGATAGGCTTTCCATGTGCATAATCAACATTTCTCAATGTAGGAGGGGATTTCAAGAGCTGCTTTAATTTCTTCATTGCTTTCTAATGCTTCCTTTCCCAGTGAAACCTTTGAATTTTTCTCAAGAGCTGATATAGAGTATCAACTATATGTGCAAAGTGAGAGATCCAAATCAAATAGAACACACATGCTACCAAGAATCTACACACCTTTGATACATTCGTGCATACATCTTGCATTCTATCAATCCCATCTATTTTTGCTGGTGATGGTCTTTGCCCATAGGGCCCACACATATGCCCAACAATCAAAACCTCTTCAACGCCAAAGACAAACTTTTGTCCATAAAGAGTTAAATGCACCTCTTCTAAACGTGTCAAAATCCTTTCACAATCCATAATATGGTCTGCAATAAACTGTCTACACCCATGAGCATCCATCTCTTCATTCTTTTCATCCATTGCACACCCTTTGATTGGAAGATCATTCAAGAAGGACATTGCCAATTGTGGTATAAAATCCCGGAGTACTCTATTCATAGCTTTTGTCATGTGTGCCACTAAGTTTGTTACACCCTATGGGAGAGTACACATCCGTACTAACTCCAAGGAGGTCTTCATGATTGTGATATTCCTGCTTTCAACTCCAAGCTGAAATTGATCATACCCTGAGTAAAGATCACCCAAAGAATAGATCGCTCTTCCTGCAAAAGCCTCTGCAAATTCATCAACCACAAGACCTATATCCACATTTCTTATGGTCACTTCATTGACCGGTTCCATGTCTTGAATAAATCTCAAAGCCGCATTCCTTTTTGGCATAATAAACCAACGATTTGAGTACGGGGCTGAAGAGGGCTCCTAGATCTTCATATGAATCTTTTCATTTAGCAAATCCATTAGCTTTGGCAAGTAAGCTTTAGGCACTGAAATAGGCCTCAAGTTCCATGGTACATGTGGCACAGTAAATATTACCATAGGAGAGACAACATTCGGATCCACACAACCTATTTCAGTTGGCTGAAATGCAAATTCCTTTCCATGCCTAGTCAACACCTGCATAAAATAGTCTCTTTAACACCATATTAGGGAATATGGAAATTTTCCATAAGTTTGGGATACATGGTCAAATGTTTTGATTTGTCATAATTTGAACGCTATAACTCCAAATCGAGTGCTCTATAGCTCAATAGATTCAAATTTTCAAGTGCTTTCTAATGACAGGTCACATCATATGGTTTTGAGAAACTTATGAACATGTTATCCAGGTGCCACCTTTTTAGTATTCAAAAAATGGGAATTGGGAGATTCCCAAACTCACTAATATTGTGTTCTTTCAACAAACAAAAGAAACCCTTTCGCACCAACTTTTAATTCTTGTAATGTTTCAAATGTAAACTCATGTCCTATATCTTTAAGATCCTGTAAACTTGGCTACCTTCACACTTTTTCATACAGACTCTCACTTTTTGGTGGAAGCGGCAAAGCAATTGGTTTCACCTTTTTGTCAATGGTCTTATACTTTGTCTCCACAAGTCCTTCAGCCCATTCTCATCCTTCTTGCTAAGAAAACCATGCTATAACATCATACATGTCCAAAGAACATATTGACAACACTCTGTTTTCAGCCTCATTTTCTACATGTATAGTTGCTAAAATTTCAAGCATAGTGTCATTAATATTCAGCCCATAAAAGATACCCAAAATGCCTTCATTTTTAGCTAACAAACCCAATGCTCTTAGTTCCTTAGTAGCTCATTTCGTAGATATGCATTCAGCCTTGCACATAGCTTCCATAGGCTTAAAACAACATCAATTGTTTGTTGTAAATTGAGAATAACCAATAGTAAATACATGCTTCATTCCATCAAGAGGTAAGTACATCATCTGAACAACACTAGTATAGCCCTGCACTACAGTAGTGCTTATTGAAAATCCAAGTCTTTTGTCGCTAAATTGATTGCTTATTACGCATTCTCTACTTAATAAATTCATGTCAATAAATTAATGACTCACTTTTCTTTAAGTGTTCATGATGACCTAGCATGGCCATGAGACCATTTAGAGACCAGTATTCCTAGTGCGTCACTTAATGGGGTGATCAAAGCACTGTGACGAGGATATCTGGTACAGGCACTACAAGTTATGAAGGGGGAAAGAAGTGTTTGTCAAGTGTAAGAGTGTACACAATAACCAAGGAGTTACACATAAATGAAGCTGGATTGAGTTCTAAGAAGAGGAAGTACATTAGCATTGTGTATATGTATTTATGTGTGCATCGAGGAATGCCTGGGAATGTTTACTTGTGTGTAATGAGCATTGCATTCATTTGGGGTCATCCTCTCCCCTACAAGTCAAGGTTTAAGGTCTTTTCTTTCATTAAGAAAGACAAGAGAGGGAATTCTCTCACTAAGAAAGACGAGAGACGTGATTCTCTAAAAGTGAGGAGAGAAGTGATTTTCTCTTTCTAAGGTCTAAAATGACACAAGCTTTTATGTGGAATTCAATCTTAAGGTTGAGGCCCAATGCAATCTAATGAACTCTCCTTATCTATGACTCAAGGTGGTTACATGGACCACAAGTTAAGAGTACAATTTAAAAAGCTATTTTTTTTAGAAAATTCATTTTGAAAATATCTCGCAATAGAAAAACGATCTCTAAAAACAAGCCGCAAGGGTTATCGAAAGCGGCGAGATCTACAACTTTTGTGTTGGATGTTTTTTCATCCAAACAACACACGAAGAGATATCTTGAAATTAGTGCTGCAGAGTGGAACAACCACATCTTGCATGAAGATCAACTCAACTCTCTCTCTAAGAAGAGAAGCTCTTGAAAGCCTATAAAAGAGGAGGCTCTCCTTGGGTATAAGGGGGAAGTGAAGGAAGCATCATTTTGCATGTATCCAAGAGGAGAAGAGAATGTGCAAGTACTACAGAAGCCTTGCTAAAATCAAGTGTTGCGGAAGCTCTGCTAAAATCAAGTTCCAAGAGGAGAAGTGAACGTGCAAGTGCTGCAAAAGCTCTACCGAAATCAAGTTCCAAGAGGAGAAGAGAAGGTGCAAGTGCTGGGGAAGCTCTACTAAAATCAAGTGCTAAGAGGAGAGCCCTACACATATTGTGTACGAGAGAAGGAGACTCTAAAAGGATCAAAAGGTGCCAACTTCCAAGTTGTGTAAGTGTTAGCCGGTTGTATACTGTGCAAGGAACTGTGATCTTGTTTCCAAGATCTACAAGTAAGAACTGGCTTATGTGTAACGGAGGAGCTTGCTCCTTGTTAATAATATAACTCCACAAGGGGGGGAGAAAACTAGCCCATCTTCCAGTCCCTAGTGTGTTGCTGATTTCTCTACCTCTCTCTCTACATCTTTCTTTTCTCTTATCTATTCTCCCTTTGTGCCAACATAATATTTTCCATATATTTTTTAAGTATATAAGAAAGTCGAGCGTGTATCTCGGATTCTATAACAATGGTATCAGAGCAGGTCTCTTTGCTTTTCTCAAAGTAAAGGCGATCCTTGCAAGAAGAAGGTAAAGATGGCAACTGATGAAGCACCTACAACTGAGCAATTACAGGCTCAATTGACAGAGTATTGTAGCTTGTTGGAGATTCCCGAAGTACGTCAATTGATTGACAGCTTAAGAGCAAGGGAAGAAACTACTTATGAAGGATCGAATCCTCCAAAAGATGGTGATACTAGAGGAAACACCATTGCACCAATTGATGGTGAAGATGCAAAGCATCCAATTGCTGAGAAGTTTCCTAGAAGAAAGAAGGATTCTCGAGTCAAGAAGAGTAAAAAGACCTCACCTCAAGTGAGGCGAATAAGGAGGGAGTCATCTCCCTTAGCAACCAACTACTCCCTTGATTGCTCAAGTTCCTCCTCCTCCTCATCATCTTCTAATTTCTACTCTATTGGTTCTAAGTCTCATGCAATCCGCAAATGGACAAACAGGGACCATAAGAGGAGCAAGCTTAAGAAGACTAAGACTTTCAAGTCTAGGGATAAGGACATGAAGTTTGACTCTTACTCCGGTAAGAGAGATCCTGCTAAGGCGTTAGCCTTTGTCAAGCAATTTGAAGTTGCTTTTTCTGATGGTAATTTCTCAGAAAACTCCAAGCTAAGGCATGTAGGCATGTACTTGAAAGACACCGCTAGCAATTGGTGGTTGACTCTCATTTTGGAGGGAAGGAAACCTACGACTTGGAAAAAGTTCAAGAAGAAGTTTTATGCTTAGTTCCTTCTGATTTTGAGAATGATGTCAAGAAGGAGTGGGATTGGCTAGGCCAAAAAGAGCAAGAAAAGGTCACTAGTTATGTGGACAAGTTTTGGTCTACTCTTCTCAAGGTTAGTCCTTTCATGGAGATCAGTGATGAAGAGAAGAAAAGGAAGTTTGAAGCTAGCCTGCTCCCTCATTTACACAAAACCATGAAGGTGTATCCACATGAAACCTTATCTCGCATGATGGAGTCTGCCATCATAGGTGAAAGTTTGCATACACCTGGTACATCTCAAAAGTTGGAGATGAGTTATTATAGATCTAGACAAGAGCAGCTCTATGATCAACCAAGATACAAGACTAATCGAAGAAGACCTACCTTTACCCATGACCAATATTCAAAGCCAGAGGGTAACAAGAAGAAGCGCAAGTATCTCTCACCCTCTGAGATACAAAAGTACAAAGAGGAAGGAAGGTGCTTTCTTTGTGGTGAGTTAGGGCATATGAAGCATGATTGTCCGCACAAAAGGAAGGAAGCAAATGTAGTTAAAGATCCTCCTCCGCCATCCTCAAATTTTGTTCCAAATGTGCAAGCTAACACTCATTCAAATGAGAAAGAAAGACAACTCTTAAAGGGTTGGGGGATACTCAACAATCAACGAGTTTTAATACTCTTTGATCCAGGGTCCACATATAATTTTGTGTCAGTAGATACTGTTGAAAGGCTACAAATTCCACCAAATCGATTGGGAATACCAATTGGATCAAGTTCGGCATTTAAAGGACTTACAACCAATTCTACTCCTATTCAAGGGAAGTTGAATCTTAGAATTGGGGATTACCATGACCAAGAATCTTTTCTACTTGCACCCATAGGTGATGTTATCTTAGGCATGCCTTGGCATTACAAGATTAGACCTCTTCCCAATTTTGTTAAGAAGACCCTTGCATTTCAATTCAAGGGTCGGAACATAGTATGCATTGTTGATGTTGGATATTGGCATGTGCCAATGGGTAGTCATGTTAGCATTTTTAAAGAAATGAAGAAAGCTATTTCTGCGTACATGATTTTTGTGAGAGATTCAAAAGAAACTAATGATTCAAGGGCACTTGGTGCCTCTAATGAACACACAATATCAACTAATGCTTCTAAGTCTCAGAATTTAAAAGAATCCCTCTCTTTAATTGATCAAGCTAGACATGATTTTGTTAAACAATATGAAGATTTTTTTAGTGATTCACCGCCAGGAGAGTTATCTCTTAAGTGTCCAAAAGATCACACAATTGATCTTATCCCATGCAATTCACCACCTAGCCAACCACCTTACAGAGTAAGTGCAAGTCAACAAGAGGAGATCCTAACACAAGTAAACGAATTGTTGGAAAAAGGGTTAGTTCAACCTAGCTCTTCTCCATACTGCTCTCTAGTCTTACTTGTTCAAAAGAAAGACAATTCTTTCCGTATGTGCATAGACTACAAATCTTTGAACAAGATCACAATCAAGAATCGTATTCCCATCCCAAGGATAGATGATATTTTGGATAAGTAGAAAGGGGCTAGTATCTTTAGTTGCATTGATCTCAAGAGCAGCTATCACCAGATATGGATAGCACCTGAAGATGTTCATAAGACAGCTTTTCATACGACATTTGGACTATACAAGTTCTTAGTCATGCCATTTGGTTTGACTAATGCACCTGCCACATTCAATTGAATGATGGAGAGAATTTTCAGACCTCACTTAAAGTTCTTTGATGACATTCTAATATTTTCACGGTTTGAAGAAGAGCATAGAAAATATATATCTATTGTTTTTCAAGAGCTTTGCAAGCATAGACTATAGGTCAATGCTAAGAAGAGTGAATTTTTCCTTTCAGAAATTCATTACTTAGGCCAGATTGTTTCTCACAATTTGGTGAGAATTTATCCTGAGAAGATTCGAGTCATTGTTGAATGGCCTACATCTACTTATGTACATGAAGTTAGAAGTTTCTTGGGCCTATGTTCATACTATAGGAGGTTCATACGAGGTTTTGTGTATGTTGCATCTCCTCTACATGACCTTACTATAAGAAGCGAATGCATTTTTGCTAGGGATCAAGGCAACTACAAGCCTTTGAAAGAATTAAGTTTCTTTTGACTCAAGAACCAACTCTCATAGTTTCGGATCTTCAAAAACCTTTTTAAGTTCACTACGATGCATCTGAGGATTGCATTGGGAGCTATGCCTAACCAAGAGCATCATGCAGTAGTATTTGAGAACCGACACCTCAAGGACCATGAGCTACATGCTCCAATATATGAGAAAGAGCTTATGGCAGTGGTACATGCTCTTCAAGTATGGAAACACTATTTACTTGGTGCAAATTTTGTTATTAAAACAGATCACCAAAGTCTAAGATACTTCCTCACTCAGAAGAAGCTCTCAGAGAAATAGATGCATTGGGCAAATTTCTTATCTATGTTTCATTTTCAAATCCTTCACACATCTGGAACTAAGAATGTGGTAGAAAATGCTCTATCACGGCGACCTCAAGTGAATGCAATCACAACTGTTTACCATAACCAGTTCATGGATTTACCCAAAATGTATGCAACTGATTTCGACTTCTCAACCATATGGGATCAGCTTAACTCAGGTCAGTCGATTACACCTTACTCGACTTGAGATGGTTATTTGTATCATCATCAAGCAATTTGTGTAGCATTACCATTGCAACACAAGGTAATGGATGAAGCACATGCATCTCTATATGCTGGACATAGGGGTATTCTACCCACTACTCAAGCATTGGAAAGATATTTCTTTTGGCCCACTCTTAGAGCTGATATTGAAAGATATGTCCGCAAGTGCAAGATATGCCAAAAAGTAAAGTATGACATGCATAAACCACCTGGTCTACTGAAGCCATTACCTATTCCCAATGAGCCTTGGGAAAGTATAGCCATGGACTTTATCATGGAGCTTCCTCGCACACAAGCAGGCAATGATGCAATCTGGACTATCATTAATAGATTCATTAAGCAAGCTCACTTTATACCTGTGCGAAAGACAATCAAAGCCCATCATATGGCTAAGCTATTCATTGCTCATATTTTCAAGCATCATGGCATGCCTAAGTCCATTATAAGTAATCGAGATCCCCGCATGACCAGTCTCTTTTGGCAAGCTCTCTTCGAGAATCTTGGGACAAAGTTAAAGTTTTCATCCTCTTATCATCCTCAAATGGATGGGCAGAGTGAAATTGCTAATTCTACTATTTTGGATCTTTTGAAATCCTATGTCTCTAATAATCAAAGAGAATGGGAAAAGTATTTTCCTTTAGTAGACTTTGCATATAATAATACAGTGCACTCTAGTACTGGTAAGGAACCCTTTGAGATCATCTATGGTAAGCCTCATTTACCACCCATTCTTCTTATGAAGGATAAGATCTTTGCAACATATGAGTTTGTTAGACATTGATACAACTTTCACTCAAGTAAAAGCTATTATCCAAAGGACACAAGAGAAGCATAAACGCAAAGCAGATAAGAATCGTCATAAGTTAGATCTCAAGTTGGAATAGTATGTTCTTCTTAAGTTTGAGAAGGCTCGCTTGAAGAAGTAGAAAGATCAAAAGGGTAAAGTGGTTAAGCTTTCTAATCGCTATTATGGCCCTTTCAAGATCACAGATAAGATATATGATGTGACTTTTTGTTTGATCTACCAAGTCATTGGAATATTCATAATGCTTTCCATATAAGTTTGCTACGTCCCTATATTAACACAATATCAGCGAGTTTGGGAATCTTCCTATTCCCATTTTTTGAATACTAAAAAGGTGGCACCCAAATAACATGCCCATAAGTTTCTCAAAACCATATGATGTGACTTATCATTGGAAAGTGCTCTAAAAATGGAATCTATTGAGCTATAGAGTGCTCGATTTGGAGTTATAGTTTTCAAGTTATGACAAATCCAAAGATTTGACCATGTGTCCCAAACTTATGAGAAATTTCCATATTCCCCAATATGATGTTTATTGGAGAACCTCAAATGGAACCAATCAAGGAATATTTACTTGACATAGAAGAAATAAAAAAGTTCATTGTGCTTGAAAGAATTTTACACCATCAGGACAATACTCTAAGGTCAGGTAAGGTATTACAAAAGTATCTGGTTAAGTTTAAGAATTATCCCCCATTGGACGCTCAGTTTATGACTGAGAGAGAAATACAAGACTTTCCAGATCTTCTTAAGCACTATATATCCCCTCTACAGTTGAGGCCAATTGTTTAGAAGCCAGAGGGATGTCACTAAATCGATTGCTTATTACATATTCTCTATTTAATAAATTCATGTCAATAAATTAATGACTCACTTTTCTTTAAGTGTTGATGATGATCTAGCATGGCCATGAGCACTCTTTCCTCTCTCCATATCGCCGGTCTCCGCTCCTCTAATGGCTGCGCAGTTGCTGAGATCCAAATTCAATCTTTCTCTCTCCTCCCTCTCTCTCCCCTTAAGAGGCAGTTCATGCGCATGAAGAAGATTGAAGATCGATTGAGGGCTGTTTATCCACTGGCATGGTACCGGATCACTCCTGGATTGGTGGAGGGCTAGAGTTGGCTATTCGGCAGCAGGTTGAGCCTTGAATGAGGGTTGATCTGTAGTCCTGCATCAAATTTCAAAACCCACAATGAAGGAAAAAACTGGTAATTCTATTTTACAAAGGAAAATTACTTGTTTTTGATATTTGATTGAGTCAATGTTGTTCTTATGGAGTGAAAATGGGTAGAAATGTTGTTCACTGTTGGTTTCTATGCTTACATGATGAAAAAATCAAAAAACATAAAGTCAAAATGCTAGAAATAAATTTTAGAAACCCATAAAACATGGTTTTTATGAGGAAAATGGGGTTTTTGGTGTTTTCGGGTGGGATAAACCAATACACATGGGATAAAATGATAATAAAATCTGAATTTTTTCTATTCTAAGAATCAAGAGCCACAGCTCTGAAAATATATCAATTTTTTATTGGAAAAATAGAGGAAAATAGAGAAAAATAAAAAAATAAGAGAAAAATATGAATGTGCCTTAGAAAAATATAGAAAAATATAATAATCGGTTGTGGATGTATGGTGGGGCAAAAGCATGAGGTTTAGCCTCAGTTTTCCTTATCTTTTTGTTACAGTGTGTGATTTATTGCTCTTTATACACTAAATCATGACAAAATAATCTCTATACACCTATGCAACGAAGCAAAACTTTAATGTTGAGGGGGAGTAGGATTTTGTGCAACACTTTGAGGGCTGAAATAATATAAATTCTAATTGTTTTTTTTCTATGCATAGCATATAGGAAACGGCCTATTTGGAAATAAGGGATCTAGTAGCACAAGGTTCACCTTGGTGCTAGATTCTTACAACGAAGCATATACGTATTAGTTGGAATTCATGGAAAGATTGTTTGTGTACTAGCACATAGGCTAATTTTGAAACGTAACTCTTTGTGCACGATGAGATATCCACTATTGCATTGATCCTACATGTGGTATCAACTCCTGGAAATGCATAGCAATTGTCTGAATTATACTTGACCCACGTTTGAGAGGGTGAGATTTCCCTTGCCATAGGGTAGTTGTTCGTTTCTTAGGGAAAATTATTGGTGAGAAACATGGTATCTCCTAGATCTCGCTAACAAAGAGAGGAGTTTTATGCGAATGTATCTATATGTAAAAGTAGCACATCAAGGGGCCAATCCCCAAGATGTATGAGAGCTGCAGTGGGGCCATGGCAATCAATCGGTGGGGTGCCTCCTATGTGTGTGATACACGACACTTATTGCCAATATCTGTGGGATACCCCCTTTTAGGGGTTTTGGGAAAGGTGCCGTTGGACTCTTATCTAGCTACAAATGCAATATTAGATGTATCTAGTGTGCAGTTAGTTATCACAGACGCTCCTGGACCGCGAGGCCATGTGGTGGTGGAGGTGTTTGTGTTATGTAGGAGGGTTTGTGTAGTGTCATAGCCAGTGGGTGCTAACCCATTTTTTGTCCCATCAGTGGTGCATTTTTTGGGAGTCGCCTCAAAGTGGTGGTTTTTGAATCTAGGGTCTTGAGACTACTTGTTAGTTGATGTCCTTTCAAGAGATTCATCAAGGCGAACTCAAAAAATAGGAGAGAGTCGAGAGGGCTAGACAAAGGTCCGAAATCTATAGGCATTATTCTCCTAAAAGGAGTAGTCCTAAACCTATTCAAGGGCGGAGTCTTCATCAGGCCGAGGTAATCAGTGGGGGGGGGGGGGGGGTATATTGAGGCTCTCCAACCCCCCTCCACCAAAGCATCGCCATCTCCAAGCATGGCACCTTCATCTCTGATCAGTGCGCTGTCGAAGGGTTTTCGAAAGCAAAGTCGCGTCTACAGAAGACCTTGATAAATTTCAAGATAGAAGATCAATCTAGCGAGATCAGATTCAATTTGAAAGCTCAATTTCAGATAATATGAGACATACAATCAGCTACATCTGATTAGAAGCATCTTCAATAAACGTCTTGACAAAGACAAAGACTCATATCAACGAATTTTTCATGTAGTCTGAATCCCTATGAAGCTTCTCTTGGAACTCTTTAAATCATTGACTCAACAAATCCTGTGGAACAATAAGCAGCCTTGATAGCAGAAAGAGAAAGCACATCTTCAATTGTAAGACCAAACTTTGTAGTCAAAGGCACTGAATTTGTCTTAAAACTCCACCTTGGACATCAAATTTAAAGCCTGCTTGGACTTCTCCCTGTGAATGTCCTTGTTTCCCGAGTACTTTATAAGAGATTGGCAGTTAAAAATCCTTTTACAAACACTTTGTTCAATGGAACCACATCAGCCCCCAGAGGATCATCTGCTGTAAAGGTGTCTCTGTCAAACAGTTTAATATAAATTTCACTGAATGGAAGCTATGCTGAATCACCAACAAGCTCAAAACATTCTGCTCCACTCCTAAAAACAGAAACTAGCCCTGCAGGTTCAGTGGCCTTGGTTACTTCATTAATTACACACATATGAAATGAACAGTCTGTCAATAACAACCTTCGTAGTCTTCCATCAATCCTTTACATGAGCATTCTGTCCTGTAAACAGAAATACGGGATGGACATGCCAAACACTGTTGGTAAGCCGAAAAAAAGAAATAAACCTGCAACAATTGCAACTTCATTCAATATGCAATCCCTGGCCTCAACCATCGTTGCTCTCCTTAGCTTCAAGCAAACGCCTTCTCCTCTCTATCTCCGCGAGTTCTTTCTCGCTCGGAGTCCAGAACCAATCCTTTGCCTTCTGGGCTGATTCCTTCAACGACGTGAAGAAGTGTCTGTCAGGACCATAGTCTTCATTGATGGCCTCCTATTTTTGCTTCCATTCGTTTTTGAGTGTTTCCACGAGGTCCCAAAATCAAACCGATAAAGTTATAGCCAGGATATTCCTTTGCTGGAATAAATAATTTGGCCTCTTTAGCAACAGCCTTGAATCCAGATGGGGTTTTATAAAAAAGATTTAACTTCATGCATTCTCCAATAGCTTCACGTCTTTCAATGTCCAATTGCTCTCGCTTTCTTCCCTCTCTAGTGTTGACTCTGTTCCCCAGAGAATCATAAATAGGTGGTGGAGAAGGAGAACACTCTCTCTCACTTTTATCAAGCTCCAAGTTACCAAACTCCAACTATGCAGCTATCTGCTCCGCCCGAGTCTGCTCAAAATTTGTATCACCAGACAGGCAGCAACATCACTTAATGCACTTTTCCTTCTTTCACATCTCCCTTTCCTCGAATTGTAATCTTGGTCCCTCAGATTCTCTCACAGCAAACACACTCACATGCGTGCATATGACCAGTAATCCAATGCCTCATGTTGCTTCAGATGTATACCCCATTCCAATTCAATCCCCAACCATCATATTTGATGAAGGTTTTGAGCAGATCCACGGAGAGACACAAAGAGAGCCGCCGCAGGCTCTAGGATGCCAAGATACCATATATGGGTTCCGTTTTAGCAACTGCGAAGTCTGTCAGATGCTCCCTCCTGTTCCGCCATCTTCCCTGTTTCACTTCCAATCCTTTCTCTTCAGCAAGACTTCAGCACTCAGTTTCCCTTCCGAGCTTTCTCCCCCAATCCTCTCTCTTCCTCAGATTTCTGCGCCGAGTATTGTCTTCCTTTTTTTCCCTTTTTCAGACTCCTTGCTTTTCCCTCTTTCTTTTCGATTCAAAAAGCTCCCTTTTCAAAAATAGCCATTTGCTTTTCTTCCTTTTTTAGACCCTGTTCCTCCTCCGAAATATAGGTTGAAGGATAAAAGAAAGCAAGCACTGTCATATGAGCACGGTCCAAACCAATCTTTTTGGATTGTCATTACATCACAAGATGGTGACCAAAGTGCCAGTCATTAATCAAATCATTATCCTTTGCATCAAAGCAATTTCTTAGTCACAACAGCATATACCAATGAACTTTGACAAGAAGCAGCAGAACCACGATATGACCAATTGGGTCACAAGTGAGGTTTTCTTCTATATCTTCCTCGGACTACCAGCTAGCCCATTGTAAATGGTGGAGTCTGGCTCAAATACAGTCCAACCAAATAGCACAAGCTTGCATAGTTCCCTCTTCATCCAATTAGGGGTGCACCATGACAAGTAGGGAGGAACAGATACAGGGATGATGTCCCTACTTCATTAAGTTTACCTACATGTATGGCATTCGAAACCAAACTGACTTCGTTCCCTTGTTCTGAAAGTCTGTCAAATACTTGATAAGCCTCATCCATTTGTAATTATTGAAAACATCCTCACAAAACCCATAATCGGCATATCTTGAAATAAGTGTAGCCCATGAGATTGCATCTCGGGTTACCAGTCTACCAAAATTCCTTATTCTTCTCCGTCTTCGGCATAGAATGAAAGAGCAAACATAACAACTAAGTATGTACAAAGTATCAAATCACACACATGACTTTTGGGTGGTTTACACACCTCGAATGCGCAGCAATACGACATCCACCCCCTCTAATCCTGCGCATCCTCCGGATGGGCCAACTACCCATGATCATTATCATCAAGATCTACAAACAGATCAATCTCTTCATTATGCATTTCCGGTAGATCAACAAGATTATCTGTTTCCTCCATTGGAGTTTCTTGTCGTTGCTCTTCTCTTGAAAATTCTTCCAATGCATAGTCTTCATCATTCCTTTTCTTGAAAATCTTGATTCTTTTTCCAGCAATAGGCACTCTAAGCACTGTCCCATCCAATTCAGTCAGCTCATATGTTGCATTATCAAAGACATGTCTGACTATGTATGGCCCAAACCATCTTTTCACCATCTTCCGAAGTGCAGTATGCTGATTTTCAAGACTGCTATCAAAGACCAATACCCAATCTCCTTCTTCTATTGCTCTTGGCCGCAAGCGATGCCTACTGTCAAACCTGTCCTTATTTCTTAGTCTAGCAACTTTCAACCTGTCAATAGCTAGCTGAATATCCTCAGGTCTCCTCTCTATTTGTCGAATCCGAAGAGCTAAGAGCTCCTCTCTCGTCAAATCCTCCTGCCAAGGTAAAACTGACCAAGTCAAAGCACAAGTCTCAATCGGCATAAAAGGTTTCTGACCATACATCAACTCTGTAGGCATATATCCTGTGGTAACACTATGAGTCGTACGATCAGCCCATAAAGCAAATGGTAGAAGTCTTGGCCATTCTCCAATCCGTCCTCTGCATGCTTTGGCTAATGCTTTCACTATCGGTGGATGCCCTTTTTCACTCTTTCCATTTCCCTCTGGATTATATACTGTGGTTAGAGCCAGCTTGATTCCTAGCTGAGAGAAAAACTCCCTAGCTTCATCTGCATCCAATTCACCACGATCCGCAGTGATCTTACCCACACAACCATACCTGCAGAAAATTTCCTCCAATAAGAACTTACACACTGCACTAGTGGTCTTCGTTCTCAAAGATCTGCCCTCAACATGATTGGTAAGATCCTCTCTAGCCAAAACAATGTATCTCATCTGCCATAGACCCATAGGCATGGTAACCAAATCAACTACCCACTTATAATGAATACATAGCGGATAAGTCGGATGAAGCTCATCTCTATGACGCACTACTGAATACATCTGGCAGTCTCTGCAAGTCTCAACAAAGTGAGAAACATCTCTGTACATGCCTTTCCACCAATATTTCTCCTTGATTTTCTCACAAGTAGCCCATACTCCTCTATGACCAGCCCAAGGACTCTCATGAAACTCCCTCATCACCTGTAACTGTGTCTCTCTATCACAGACAACCCGCAAAGGTAATCCACCTCTTTTCTTCGGATGCTTCCAAAGAAATCCATCCTTGAGAAAATAACCATAAGCTTTCCTTCTGATCTTCTTGAACTCTTCATCTATCCATCCATCTCTTTTGCTTAGTGTACTAAGGTACCTGCCAATCTGCAACCAATCTCCAACATAGAGTTCTTCTGTGAAAGCCACAATATCATAGACATGACAAACATGATCAACCATATTGGCTGAAATTTCTGCATCATCCTCTTCTGCAAGTAGAGTCTCCTCATCATCATATCTGGCTCTAGACAACATATCTGCCACTGGATTATCCTTCCCTGCTATGTGTTTAAATTCCGGATTTAATGACTTGATGTATGCAATCCATCTCAACATGGCTATATCCGGAGTAGAGCAACTCGTGATCATACCAATCAATGGCAAGCAATCTGTCTCTACCACAACTGAAGCTCCAATAAAGTACTCCTTGTCACATTTGAGAGCCGTGACAATCCCCAATAACTCCCTCTTAATTTGCGAATATCTTCTCTGTCTCTCGTTTAGGACTTTCGCCCCAAACCGAATAGCATACCTATTTCCATCTGCATTATCTTGACCCACAGCCCAACCTATGCCAATTGGACTAGTGTCAACTGTCAATACAATAGGCCTATCACAATTATAATCCGCTTTTCTGAGAGTAGGAGCATTCTGCAATAACTTCTTCAATTTCCGCATGGCTCTAGTGTGACTCTCATCCCAATAAAATTTCTGCCCCTTTCGAAGCAGCTGATACAAACAATCTGCTATGTGTGCAAAATGAGGTATCCAAATCATATAAAACACACAAGCACCAATGAATCTCCGTACCTCTGAAGTGGTAGAACAATACTCTGCAATCTTGCCTATAGCATTCACCTTATCAGGTGAGGGTTTCCTGCCATAATATCCACACATATGCCCAACAATGACAACCTCATTCACTCCAAGAACAGATTTTTGCCCTGAAAGTGTCAAGTTCACTTCTTCTAACCCGGCCAAAATCTTCTCACATGTTGAAATATGATCAGCCACAAAGTATCTGCATCCCTGCTCATTTAGGCTCTCATTCTTCTCTTCTTCTGCACACCCCTTAATGGGCACATCATCCAAGAAAGGCATAGTAAGCTGAGGTATGTAATCATGAAGGACCTTATGCATGGCATTCATCATATACGCAACAGAATTAATGGCACCTTGAGGCAAGGTACACATCCTGACAAGCCCAATAGGAGTTCTCATGGTGGTTATGTCCCTGCTTTCCAAAGCCAGCTGAAACTGATCATATCCTGAATACAAATCACCCAAAGAATAGATGGCACGTCCAGCAAATGCCTCTGCAAACTCATCCACAACTGGGCCTATACCAACATTCCTGATAGTAACTCTGTTCACTGACTACATATCCTGAATAAATCGAAGAGTACCATTCTTCTTTGGAACTGTAAACCACCTGTTTGAGTATGGTGCAGATGAAGGCTCAAGGATTCCCATCCTAATTTTCTCATTCAATAAATCAATCAGCTTTGGCAAGTGTGCTTTAGGCACTGGAATAGGTCGGAGATTCCATGGAATATGAGGAATAGTAAAGATGACCATAGGAGCAACAATATCAGGATTCACACATCCAATCTCATGTGGCAAAAAAGCAAATCCCCTTCCATGACGCTCAAGCATCTCCTGAAAGCATTGCTTCTCCATGGGTAACAAGAAATCACCATTTCCAATTTTCAATTCTGCAAGTGTCTCTGCTGAAAATTTATGACCAATATGCTCCGGATTCCTCAAAATTTGCTGTTTAGCAGCCCTCTCTATTTGCTGATCACTGTCAGATGGAAGCGGTACAGCAACCGGCTTCACCTTCTTATCCACAGTTTTGTATTTCGTGTCAACCCTGGCTTCATTATGCTCTTCTGCATTACATAAACCTTGCTGTAAATCAGCAATTTTGCACTCCAATGGCTGAATATTCTCAGCCCTCTGCTCTATGGACTGCATAGAAACAGCCCCAAACTCTGAATGCTGAAATATTTCAGCAGTAAACTCTGTTGGCTTAAAATTTTCAGCCCTCTGTCTCTCTGAAAGCTGATCATAACCAGCTGGAAACTCTGTTTGCTGAATTTCTTCAGCACTCAACACTCTTTGCTGAGTTACCTCAGCCTCTGACTCAATCTGTGACATAAAATCTGCAATTTCATGAAACATGTCCAAGGACTGCACTAATACATTACCATGACAATTCAGCATATCAGTTTTCAGCATATCTCCCATTTCTGTCATCGTATCTGCACAAATCACACTGTCATACATCCCATCTATGTGCTCATCATCCTCCGAAATTCCTGCATTTTTCAAATTTTTCTCCTTCCTGCATATATACTGCCTGGCAGCTCTAGGCAACCTAGAAGTCTTCTGATAACTCATCGAACTGTTTGCTGAAATCCCAACATAACCGGAGGAGAAAACACTGCTGCTGCCAGGAGGCGAGAACTCCAATCTCCTCTCCTCTGTACCACCGTCGTCTCGCGAAACGGCGGTACCTAATGAAAACCCGAATCCCTCACAGTGGGTAAGGGTGCATCTCTGAGAGTATCCCTGTTTCTAACATGGTTCACACATACAGTCATAAACTGAACTGCTCTCATACCATCTTTACTGCGAATCCGTGCATAAGCAGATCCATCATCCATGACCTTTGTCTCCATGCGCATCTCTGTAATGAATGGCTGTCCAAGAATTATGGGATAAGAGCATGAATCCTGCACAAAGAAATGAAAATCCTCCTCTACATCACCAATAGAAACCCTGACACTAGGGCAAGCAGCATATAAATCACCTGCAGTGTTATTAGCGGCTCTCATATGCCACCCATGCTCTACATCCATAGGCCATCTGTTACTCTCATAAACTCCACGAACTATGAGATTAATCTCTGAACCATGATCAACCAATGCAACATAAGGCACCTGTTTCTCTCCAATCTTTACCATCGTCTATGTAGTTGCCCTAGCCCAATGGCTCCGCGAAAAGTGACTACGCGGTATCAAAACAGGCTCATCAATTTCAGCATAATGCATAGGCTGAACCCTCTTCTCTACCTGCGGAAAAACAGAAGCATTATCAACCATAACCTCATCATCATCCTCAACCAACTCTCCAATCAAAACTCCCTGTGTGTCAGTGGTAGCCAATGCATGTCTCTTCCTCTACAGGACCTCCTGAAACTGATCCTGAAACTCTCTTTTTGAGATGCCCAAAATCTCAAAAATAGTGAAAGTCACCTCACTGCCAAGTATCTTATCATTAAAGATTTTCTTCATGTCTGTAGATGTCTCAATATCGGACATCAATCTGAATCCTGGCTGCTTTCTCTCTCTAGGCTCTTGCCTCTTTTCTCTCTTTTGAGCATCCTCCATCTGTCGATCTGGCCCTGGTCTTGAAGACGGTCCTGCAATAGGTGGAGTAACAAACTCACCCCCTCTAGTCTTCTTAGCTGCACTTGGATTTTCTTCATCCCTCTTACGCCTCTCCTCAACAAATACATCTGCACCATGAGATTTAGCCAAATAAGCATAAATAGAATACATGTCAACAGGCGAGTCCCAACCTGTCTCTGATCTGATACTAGAGCCTGCGCTAGTCAAAACAGTTTGCTGAATTTTCCCCTTGTTTGCAGTCTCCATAGCATAAGTCCATAGTGCGGACTGAGTCTCTGATCCCTTCTCAATCTGTACTCCATATGCAGAAGCATCACCTCTAGCTGTCACATAAGAAGTATGCGCAGCCATGTCCTCCACTAACTTCTTCATTCAACCTTTACCAAAGTTGGTAGCAAGTGGAGCTCCTGTCTCAGTCAACCAAATCTTACCATCTTGCCCCCAATATACCAAATTCTGTCTCCTTGCATCCTGGAAAGAGTCACAATCCCCGCAATGCTGATGCTCCGTACTATCACACCAAATACATCTCCAATCTCTCCTAGGTGCACTAGGAGCACTCCTAGGTGCAGTAGGAGCACTAGAAGAAGTAGTAGGCACAGTCGAAGCAAACTGCTCCTTCAACTTACCCACCAACTCCGCTTTGACTGACTCAAGTGTCAAATCTGTGATACCTTTGATTATGTCATCAATAGAGGTAGGCACCGATGGAGCGGATGGTTTTGGAGCAGAAGGTGTAGGCATCAGTCGTGGAACAGGAGGAATAGGTGGAGTGGAAATAGTAGGCACTGGCATAGGCCAAGAAACTGGCTGAGGAGGAGAAGAAATAACAGGGATAGAAGTAGGCATAGGAGCAGATGATGGTGTAGGTGTCATGGAACCATTCTGTAGGCGAGTCTTCCATATCCTCCTCTTGGTCAAAGTCGAGACTGCATCCTGAGCATCCTACCAATCAGTTTTAAGACCCATAGGCTTCATGCGATCTTCAAGAAGCTCACCCAATTCTTCTTGAAGAGCAGGATCTGCAGCTTGCAAGAAAAGCTCAACTTTTTCAACATCCAATGCTCTTTGTTCAATAGCATCAAGCTGACTATACCTCTCTTCGAATTCTCGAATCAACTCCGAAGCAGCAAGACCTTTGTTTGGCATGTAGACCCACTCTCGGAATGACCGCCGAGTAGCCATACCAAAGTCCTCAAGGAAGTATTCTTCTTTTAGAGCCTTCTTAAAATCTTGCCAATGTGTATTTTGAATAAAAAGATCAGTCACTTTTGTCCTCAAAGCAGGTGTGACAAGACAAAGGAAGTACTTACTCATAAATCTAGCAGGAACTCCAAAAAACCCCATCTTGATCTCATATGTCTTCAAATATGATGAAACATTACGCCCGTCAAATAGCTTCTTCTCACTTTCAACTGCTTCAATAGCCTTAGTCGCGCTGTTTGCATTCTCTTGCTCCGAATAGAGTTGCCTTTGCTGAGACAATTGTTGTTGATGCAATTGTTGTTGCTGCTGCATATACAATTGTGTTTGCTGATTTTGGAGCTGCATATACATGGACATATTCTGCAAAATCTGTTTTAGATCCTCCGTTGAAGTACTTGACGCAGCAGTCATTGATGGAGCTGAAGTAGAGGCAGCTGGAGTTGTAGAGGAAGCTGAAATAGAGGCTGAAGTATCTCCCATCCTGAAATTTCTGCGACGCTTTCACGTCGGGATCAGTGCGCTGTCGAAGGGTTTTCGAAAGCAAAGTCGCGTCTACAGAAGACCTTGATAAATTTCAAGATAGAAGATCAATCTAGCAAGATCAGATTCAATTTGAAAGCTCAATTTCAGATAATATGAGACATACAATCAGCTACATCTGATTAGGAGCATCTTCAATAAACGTCTTGACAAAGACAAAGACTCATATCAACGAATTTTTCATGTAGTCTGAATCCCTATGAAGCTTCTCTTGGAACTCTTTAAATCATTGACTCAACAAATCCTGTGGAACAATAAGCAGCCTTGATAGCAGAAAGAGAAAGCACATCTTCAATTGTAAGACCAAACTTTGTAGTCAAAGGCACTGAATTTGTCTTAAAACTCCACCTTGGACATCAAATTTAAAGCCTGCTTGGACTTCTCCCTGTGAATGTCCTTGTTTCCCGAGTACTTTGTAAGAGATTGGCAGTTAAAAATCCTTTTACAAACACTTTGTTCAATGGAACCACAGCAGCCCCCAGAGGATCATCTGCTGTAAAGGTGTCTCTGTCAAACAGTTTAATATAAATTTCACTGAATGGAAGCTATGCTGAATCACCAACAAGCTCAAAACATTCTGCTCCACTCCTAAAAACTGAAACTAGCCCTGCAAGTTCAGTGGCCTTGGTTACTTCATTAATTACACACATATGAAATGAACAGTCTGTCAATAACAACCTTCATAGTCTTCCATCAATCCTTTACATGAGCATTCTGTCCTGTAAACAGAAATACGGGATGGACATGCCAAACACTGTTGGTAAGCCGAAAAAAAAAAATAAACCTGCAACAATTGCAACTTCATTCAATATGCAATCCCTGGCCTCAACCATCGTTGCTCTCCTTAGCTTCAAGCAAACGCCTTCTCCTCTCTATCTCCGCGAGTTCTTTCTCGCTCGGAGTCCAGAACCACTCCTTTGCCTTCTGGGCTGATTCCTTCAACGACGTGAAGAAGTGTCTGTCAGGACCATAGTCTTCATTGATGGCCTCCTGTTTCTGCTTCCATTCGTTTTTGAGTGTTTCCACGAGGTCCCAGAATCAAACCGATAAAGTTATAGCCAGGATATTCCTTTGTTGGAATAAATAATTTGGCCTCTTTAGCAACAGCCTTGAATCCAGATGGGGTTTTATAAAAAAGATTTAACTTCATGCATTCTCCAATAGCTTCACGTCTTTCAATGTCCAATTGCTCTCGCTTTCTTCCCTCTCTAGTGTTGACTCTGTTCCCCAGAGAATCATAAATAGGTGGTGGAGAAGGAGAACACTCTCTCTCACTTTTATCAAGCTCCAAGTTACCAGACTCCAGCTGTGCAGCTATCTGCTCCGCCCGAGTCTGCTCAAAATTCGTATCACCAGACAGGTAGCAACATCACTTAATGCACTTTTCCTTCTTTCACATCTCCCTTTCCTCGAATTGTAATCTTGGTCCCTCAGATTCTCTCACAGCAAACACACTCACATGCGTGCATACGACCAGTAATCCAATGCCTCATGTTGCTTCAGATGTATACCCCATTCCAATTCAATCCCCAACCATCATATTTGGTGAAGATTTTGAGCAGATCCACGGAGAGACACAAAGAGAGCCGCCGCAGGCTCTAGGATGCCAAGATACCATATATGGGTTCCGTTTTAGCAGCTGCAAAGTCTGTCAGATGCTCCCTCCTGTTCCGCCATCTTCCCTGTTTCACTTCCAATCCTTTCTCTTCAGCAAGACTTCAGCACTCAGTTTCCCTTCAGAGCTTTCTCCCCCAATCCTCTCTCTTCCTCAGATTTCTGCGCCGAGTATTGTCTTCCTTTTTTTCCCTTTTTCAGACTCCTTGCTTTTCCCTCTTTCTTTTCGATTCAAAAAGCTCCCTTTTCAAAAATAGCCATTTGCTTTTCTTCCTTTTTTAGACCCTGTTCCTCCTTCGAAATATAGGTTGAAGGATAAAAGAAAGCAAGCACTGTCATATGAGCACGGTCCAAACCAATCTTTTTGGATTGTCATTACATCACAAGATGGTGACCAAAGTGCTAGTCATTAATCAAATCATTATCCTTTGCATCAAAGCAATTTCTTAGTCACAACAGCATATACCAATGAACTTTGACAAGAAGCAGCAGAACCACGATATGACCAATTGGGTCACAAGTGAGGTTTTCTTCTATATCTTCCTCGGACTACCAGCTAGCCCATTGGAAATGGTGGAGTTTGGCTCAAATACAGTCCAACCAAACAGCACAAGCTTGCATAGTTCCCTCTTCATCCAATTAGGGGCGCACCATGACAAGTAGGGAGGAACAGATACAGGGATGATGTCCCAACTTCATTAAGTTTACCTACATGTATGGCATTCAAAACCAAACTGACTTCGTTCCCTTGTTCTGAAAGTCTGTCAAATACTTGATAAGCCTCATCCATTTGTAATTATTGAAAACATCCTCACAAAACCCATAATCGGCATATCTTGAAATAAGTGTAGCCCATGAGATTGCATCTCGGGTTACCAGTCTACCAAAAGTCCTTATTCTTCTCCGCCTTCGGCATAGAATGAAAGAGCAAACATAACAACTAAGTATGTACAAAGTATCAAATCACACACATGACTTTTGGGTGGTTTACACACCTCGAATGCGCAGCAATACGACAGCGCAAACCCCCCCCCCCCCTCCCCCACGAAATCAATTTAGTTAGGGGCCCCCCAAAAGAGAGCCCCCAAAGGTCACATCTTTTGGGCTAAAGTCTTTTTTACATGGCCCCTTTTGGCCCTTGGCCTCCCGGGCACTCCCATTTCCACGTCTGACGTCCGAATTACGATCTTAAAATTTTTAGGCATCCGTCTCGAAGTCCCGTACTACCAAGCATCTCTCATAGTCTCGTTTGACATGTCGAAAAATAATGAAAATTCACCAACAACTGTCTAGCGGGTCTTTAAAGCACTTTTGGGCATTGCCGCTTAAAATCATACTAATTGCAGTTGCCGCCTTCGACAAAGTCTATTTTTTCCCCGAAATTCAAAAATTTTACATATTTTTAAGTGCTTCTTAGCATAAAAAATCATTTGTCACTCAGAGGAGTAGCTTATGCAAAATTGAATCAACGGATTAAGTTTTTTCCCTGTAATTAGAGATCCCCTAGTCCAATATATTGATTGACTGTTGTAGGGTATTTTTTGCATCTCCTTGTCTTGAAAGGAAAAGTGGCAAGTTCTGTGTTGTGGTTTGTCCAATATATTGATTGTCTATACTCCATTGAAGACCTCAACACCAAATCTATACATGGGAATATCTCATATTCTGCCTCTGAGCCTGACCCCAAGGCATCAACCTGACCAATGGAGAGTTTATAGCTAGATACAAAATTACACTTGCAAGCTAATCATGAGAACTTGTAATCTTGAAGCTTTTTTGCATTCAGCCTGATTGAAGGGCCCATTGTGGCACATACAAAAGCGGTCTTCCAATACACACTCTTGGCTCCAGCAGGCCAATTCGAATTCATAGAATTCTTCCACCATTGGTCTTGATAAGGTAAGTTCAAGCTACAATGTGAGGAAAGGAAAAAATCTAAAGAACACGTGCCTAATTGAACTCTAAAATCGCCTATTCATTGATCACAAGTTTTACCCATTAACTAAAGTCAAAAACACTAGCCACATCAAGCATAAGCAAATGAGTAAATTTAAGCCAAAAACCTAGTAAGACATAAACTTAACTTTTGCCACACAGTTTGTGGTTACCCTCTAAAAAAAACCCCATAAAAACCCCAAAAATTTCTCAATAATGCTTTTATCAGTCAATTTGATGATTATTTCTATGAAGAATCATATGCTGAGAAAGACAAAATTAAATGTGTCACTAACCATCTAGTTGACCGAGCATCCCTATGGTGGACTGTTGTCCGCAAAAGCCTTGATTGCCCCACTACTTGGGAGACTTTCCAAAAGAATTTTTTTGCAAAATTTCCTTCCACTCCAATTCCACAAAAAAGCAATCAAACAATGGGATCTTCTACAACAAAGGGATCGTGAGCCTATTTTACAATATACTGAGCGTTTTTGGAATGCTTTATTGCAACTACGAATGCTCGAAGATGTACCTAAAGCAACCCATAAGCGCAAGTTTATGTCTGGGTTACTTGGATATTTTTATGCGAAGGTCAATATGTTCAAGCCAACAACTCTCGAAGATGCAATTTCCTTGGCCCATGACATTGAAGACAAAATTTGAGGACGAGATAAGCGACCATAACAATTTCAAACTAATGGTAACTTTGGTTCCAAACAATTCAATTCAAATTTTTGAAGATTCAATAGAAGTCGTTTTCTTCCACCTTCATTCCGTAAACCTTGGACATGATCACCTGCCTTGCCATCAGACACAAATTCAAACCCTAAGCCATCTCTCCAGTCAAATCCCAACATTCCTAAACTTCCTGCCATTACCAATAATATATCCAAATCAAAACCCATAGTTTGTTACAAATGTCATCAACCTGGATATCTAGCGGCCAATTGTCAATTCAAAAAGCCAATTGTTCATATCAATTATTTGGAAGCAATAGAAGATGAAGAACATGAAGAGATGCCGGATTTTACGGAAGACAACGACGACATTGGTACTACTTCCAATACTTTGCCAAGTACGCTAAATCCCCATTCCTTATTAACAATGAAATGTCTTGCGCATGGTAAAGAAAAGACTATTTTACATGATGATGGGAGCACACACGACTTTATTTCTACAAAATTGATCAAAGAATTAAATTTACATATTGTTTCTACACATTATCGCATCAAGGCTGCATTCCTAGGTACGAGATATAATGGAACACAAGAGGTGCATGATTTAGAAATTAAAATTGGTGATTATATTGAACGAATAAATTTCTTAGTTGTGTCTTTGCAGTCTAGTGACATTATCTTAGAAATGCCTTGGCAACATCAATACAATCCTGATATAGATTATTCTACACATTTAATGAAAATCCATTCTTAAGGAAAACAAATCACATTGCATGGTATGCACACTCTCAATAATTTTCCATTGCTTACTCATACTCAGGCTAAACGTGCATTACCAAAAAGTACCAAATCCTATTTAATATGGGTGAATGAAATTAAAGCTAAAGAAAACCAAATGCATCCTAGGCACGCACAATTTCTTTCCCAATTCCAAGATTGTTTTGCTGCTGATTTACCACCTGGATTACCACCTGTACGTCGTGTTGAATATCACAATATAGATTTAATTCCTGGATCACAACCACCATGTAAAGCACCATATAGACATAACCAGATTGAACAGAAAGAAATTCAAACCCAAATTGAAGAATTGCTAACCCGAGGACTAATTAGACCTAGTAGTTCTTCATTTGGTGCACCTGTCTTATTAGTAAAGAAGAAAAATAATACATATCGCATGTGCATTGATTATCGTGCCCTAAATAAAATTATTGTTAAGAATAAATATCTGATTCCTAGGGTAGATGATCTTATGGACAAGCTACAAGGATCTGCCATATTCAGCAAGATAGATCTTAAATATGGATATCATCAAGTAAGATTAGACAAATCTGATATATTCAAAACTGCATTTAGAACACAATTTGGACACTATGAATTCCTGGTTATGCCTTTTGGTTTAACTAATGCACTAGCCACATTCAATCGTGTAATCAATCACATATTTTTGAAGCATCAGCATTGTGTCATTGTTTTCTTTGATGACATATTGATTTTCAGTAAAAATGAGAATGAGAATTATGAACATTTGTTTTTGGTTTTTAAATTATTAAAAGAGAATCAATTATATGCCAATCCAGAAAAGAGTGAATTTTTCCAAACAAAAATTGAATATTTAGGACATATTATTTCATCTGAAGGTATTAAAGTCGACCCTAAAAAGATAGAAGCAATTTTAAACTGGCCGATACCCAAAAATGTGCATGAATTACATTCTTTCTTAGGTCTTGCTAGCTTTTACAGAAAATTTGTGAGGAATTTCTCATTGCTTGCATTACCTTTGACAAAACTATTAAAGAAAGGCATCGCGTATAATTGGTCCGAGAAGGGATTATTGATGCGCACCGGTATGAGAGGTGCCCACGCATATTAATGTACCTATGGGTGCAAATTTTTTGCAGTTGATGTGTGTGTGGTATATGTATAGGTGGATGAACTATGAGAGGGAGTGGGATGCACAGTGATGTGTATGTAGGGTGAATGTACAATATGTACAATGGGATGCACTATATGCACTATGGATGCACTATGTGCGGGTGGATGTACTATGGGTGTGGATGGGTGCATGGTGTACTAGGGAAGTAAGTGAGTGAGTGCATAATGTGTATGTATGTGCAAGCATGGATACACACACAAATGTCTCCAAGGTGTCCTCTTGCCTCACTTCCTATTGTCGTTCCTCCCTAGTAGGTTGGATTTGGGTTGTGAAAAGGGAGAAAGCTCCTTAGTATACCCTTGTGTATCGTGTATCTAGGTGCATCTACAAATGCACAATGTACATGAGGTGATGGGAATCCTTAGAGCGAAAAAATGGATGCACAATATATTAGTGGACGGATGCACTATGTGTGGGTGGATGCACACAATGGATGAATGCACAATACATTGAACCTGCAAGGTGTGCCACATAAATGCCTCGTAGGTTACTCTCTTCCTGCTTCACTCCCCTACGATCCTTTCTTTCAATAGGTTGGATGTTGGCTTTTGGAGGAGGAGAAAGGTCTCCAAATGCACCTAGGTGCCTATGTGCTTTTATGTGTGTATAGTGTATATAAAGCAACTGCATGTGTGTGTGGGTGTATGTTGCAATGTGCATCACAATGGGATGAATCATTTATGGTGTGCACGCTATATCATCACATGTGCGTTTGTGCAACAATGTGCAGTCATTGACTTGGAAATTGAAACACACCAATGTGATGCATGTGTGCCTACATGCACCAATGTGTGGCAATGGTACAATGGAGTTTCATCTTATCTTGCTACTCCCGTCAATCCTTCCTTCAAGTAGGT
Organism: Lygodium microphyllum; assembly: GCF_053477565.2. Classification (NCBI taxonomy): domain Eukaryota; kingdom Viridiplantae; phylum Streptophyta; class Polypodiopsida; order Schizaeales; family Lygodiaceae; genus Lygodium; species Lygodium microphyllum. The sequence continues at coordinate 99,781,543 of NC_141146.1, read as the reverse complement.
CGGATGGTCGATTGTGCAAGAAGGTGGTCTTTATGCTCGCACAGCCATACGTGGGTGCATATGGATGCACACAAGTGTTACACTATAAAAAGGGAAAATATCATTTTTTCAATTACACAAAAAGATTGAAAAGAAAAAATCTTTTAACATAGAGAATCATACTAACAATAAGTGCATCACACAAAGCAGATGCCCGTACATTAAATCCTTCGTACATAAAATATTTTAGTTCCAGTGTACACGCATCCAAATTCAAATAACTACACATACTGCAATTAATGAGTAACCATGTGCAGTACATAGGCTCTGAGAGCCTTCCCTTCTTCTTAGCCTGGATACACACCGGGCTGTGGACAGATACAGGGTGGAAAAAGAGGCGTCTGCTGCCCTACGTGTCAAAAGGCCATTGGGCCCGATTTTTGCGGATGGCGGACACTTCTGGGCGGGGGATCTCCCCCGTCCCGAAATTCGGCCGTGCCCAATGTACAAGACGACAACACCTTTCTCCAAAAAGTGGCCTACGGGACTGACAGGAATTGAACCCCCACCAATCCCCTCACACTTCTCATTCATTACCAATGGGCCAACCTCCTTTTGGTGAAATTTATGGGCGCAGTTTCATGTGTAAACAAAGTAATGGACAACTTGCACCTCTTGTCTGTCCATAGCCCCGGTGTGTAACTGGCCTTATAGTGCACTTCTTCCCCAGCAGGAGGGGGCACTTTTTTCCAACCTATGCTTTCTTGACTCAATAAATTCAATGCTCTGCTCAGGTGGTTTTGGTGCACACCTATTGTAGTGTGGTGGTCTTGGTAGTTGTGACAGGGTGGCTCCTCTTATTTCTGAAGGGGGTTCTCCCTCTCTACAGTGATTCTTCATTGTTTGGTAGTGGCTTATGTCGGCTTGTGTCGGTGTGTGGTAGGGTCAACGAACCAAGGATGAAGAGGAAGAAGATTATGGCAGGGTTAGAAATGAAGGCAATGCGAGTGATGGCAATGAAGAAGTGAGACCACGAGAGGTGAAGGCAACAGGGTAAGAGAAGTACAAGTGAAGGAGAAGAAGATGATGATGCTCTTGTTGATGCAGATGGTAATCTCATCAAAGCTCAAGCCGATGAAGAATACTCCAATGGAGACAAGAAGATGAAGATAGACCCCATGCTTTCAACAAAACCATATTATTTCAGGATCCTTTACCACTCAATCAAGGACTACCCCTTGCATAGCCTCTTGCATACGGTCACAAGATCCATTTATAGTGAGTGCATAAAGCATATTTCCATTGATTAAGGATGCTCGTAGCACACTACTCCACGAGCTAAGATGCACCTCCTAGGTTCTCAAACCTCTACAATCTCCATCATGCTAAAGGAGAGTATGGTAAGACATGAGAGAGTGTGAGAAAAGATGGAGGCTTCACCAACAATCCCTCATCCTCTCTCACTCTCTTGCTCTCACCTCACACCTCTCTCTCTTTCTCTCCAAAAGCAAGAAAGAAAGAACCAAAAGTTGACACACATATGAATAGCCTTTTTTTTTTTCCCAACCATTTTATACAAAAAGTAGGGTTAGGGTTTCCCATATTGCCCTTGGGCATCTTACCCATCTTTCAGACCAAAGACCAATATTCTCCCCTTGCATGCACTTAAATCCACATTCCTATGTTGAGTGCTACCAAATCTAATTACAACTTTCACAAAGGGAGTCAGCTCTTGTTTACAATAATGATTTCTTTCTTGAGGCATAATGATTTTTAAACATTTGAGGCTTCCATGTTCTTTAAGTCTTCATGTCTCCAAACTAGTCGGCATAAAAGCTTCTCGATGCTTGATTGTAGTTATTCTAAAATGGATGATATTATATGTATCATTCTTTCAAGTAGGTTTGGTGTGAATAAGTGTGCAAGCCATAAATCTAATTCAAGGAAAAAGACATGAAACCAAAAATGATCATGTGTATGAATTATCTTACCACATAAAGTATATATTAGGTTACAAAGCACCCTAATTGTTAGCAACACTAGCGCAAAGTATTGGCCTAAAACTAGTGTGAAGCACCAATAGAAACTAGACATGGAGCACCTAGTAGCTTTCTGCACATGGGCCCACATATCTAACTTGTGGAGTAAACCACTATACTAAATACTACTAGTATAGCTTAATAGAGCTTATTCGAAAGAGCGTGGATATGTGTCTTACAATTTAACTTCCACAGTTAACCTTAAAAGCGGCTTAAAATTCTATGTTCACTCTAATTAATTCATCTTACTTTGGAAACTTTCTCACAAATTCAATTTTATCCTAGTCGTGTTTGAGCTCAATGCAATACTATGTATTGTCTCCCTCTAGTTCCTATAATTGATATCTACTTTTGCTTATGAGATAATTCCTTCACATTCACTAATCCCTTAAATCTAACCCCTAATATTATCTTGACACGCCATTGTGTTACATCACCTTGTTCAAAATAAATGAGGAAATATGAGAGATGCTTACAAATTCATACATATATGACATTAGTTCAACCTTTCCTCCTTTCTCTACAAAGTAGGCAATTTGTTCACAATGTTGTTTGAGAATTTATTATGCTCAAAATCATTTTTGGATCTTCAGCCAAAAAAGAAAATTGCATCTATCATGTTAGCCCAAGTTTGAGTTGAGAGAGCATGCTTTAAAGTAAACCACATCATATTGGGATATTCTTAGAGAAGCCTAAACCTTTCAAGTAGACATATACCATCTTTACACTTTGTTATTTGTAAATAAATTAAATGAAGCTTTATATTTTTAAATATTTAAATATACGCTATATTATTAATTTCAAAACTTCGATATTGCATAGTTCTAAGATCCATCATTTCATCAACCCTAACTTAATGTAAAGATGTCATAACAAGGTGAGCCTTTCCTTTAGCCAAGCCATTGTGATAACATACTTATACTTGTGCATATTACTTCTTACTTCCACATCCCAAATAGAAATGTGATGGCCAGCGAATTCTCTCCTGTTTTGGATGTTACATGATTGGACACAACATTCCATATTAACGTCGTATTAAGCAATGAGATATATCTTTTTTGTATTGCGAGATCTTTAATTGAGGTACCATACACAAAGTGAATGCATGTAAGAAGCTGAATGGCAAGGAGCATCTCCCAACTTATGGACCAAATGAAATATGTCTTAAAATGATTTCATATGCTAACACAACAACATTGAATAATGGTAAGGTGGCAATGAACTCAAGGTCTTCACCCCATGTTAGTCTACTTTCAAAAGAGACAACATTGTCCAGAACAAAGTGGTCCAAAACACGATCCTTAAACAAATGACAAGGGATTGAACCACTCTTCACAAATGTTGGAGGGATATTGAATCTAATTAGCTTTATTTGCCAATACCAGAAATGAAAAGTTTGTTAAGTTCAAGTGAAACCTAGTTCTTTGATTTTTGAAGGTCTCTTTAGAGATTTTTGCAATTCATTTAACATTGAAGCTGGTATTTTAGAGAGGATCGATCCCGGGGATGCTCACTTTGGTCCCATAAGTTGGAAGCCCACAAGCTGTTCTATCTGGCACAATCAGAAGCAGGTCTGCCAATCACATAGGCAACAGGTCATTAACTAGCTCCCAATCATCTTGCACCCTCTGCCTCTTTGCACAGCTCTTGGAGGCCGACTTCTGAGGCATCATGTGACTGGCGCACGAGTCCAATGCTAGCTTCCCTAGTTCGAGTGATGTGGGTGAGCACTCGAGTACTCCTTTACTGAAGTAGCTTCTACCAGCCTTTTCTGCTGACTTCATCCCATCCTTTGAGCCCTCTCGCTCCAGCTTACGCAAGCGCATCTCGTAACTTTCAACCTCCTCTTTCTTCCCCAAGCTTGTGCACATATTCACGAGGTACCTTAAGCATTCCATATTATTTGGGTGGTGTACAAGGATTTCCTTATGCTTCGCTATAGCTAAGGAGTAAGAACCAGTCCTTCGGTAACAAGAAGCAACCATTAGTTGCCATTTCACCTGTTCAACAGACATGGCTTCAGCACAGTGTTGCTCGTTATATGTGCAGAGACAAGGTTATGAAATTTTCACATCATGTCACAACCCAGGTGTCTGTGTTACCTCATCATGCACACTATTGAATAGGTTGAGAATCATCTGCATTCTTTAAATTGTTGCTTGTGAGGAATATTGAAGTATATCTAACTCTGAAATTCAGAGGTCCTACATCCTGACATAAGCAAGCAGTTGCATCCTAGATTTCATTATATGACCAAAACGGATAAGTTCAGGGCTTGAAGCATCTCTCTTTCTAACCTCATTGGGCTGGATCTTTGAGGCCAGTTTGAATATAGGTATCGCTTTCTCATAAAGCTCATGCTGAACATAGAATGCGCCTAAAGAAGTGATAATATTCATATTGACAGGATGCACTCGATGCGACTCACTGTAGTAATAAAGAGCCTTGGTCTCATCACCACACTTTGTGAAGAGGCTTCCAAGTAACGCTAGTATGTCTGCATCATGCATTGCGCTTGTAATCACAATTTCAAGCCACTGTATTGCTTGCTGTGTGTTCCCCATCATATCACTAAGATGTCCAACCTGTCCAATCAAAAGGAAAACCATTTTCTTTATTTAGTTCATTTAGGAGGCCTGCCATTGGCTATTGAGTTCACTTGCAAGGGCTATGCATATCTCTCTCTTCTTTCTTCATGAAGAAGTTTGAATTAATGAATTGAAATATTTACTATGATCCATCTAGCCAACCAAGTAAGCTCAAAAATTACCTCTCTCTCTCTCTCTCATGACTACCAAAATCTGTGTTTGTGTAAAAATTACATGACATAGCGAACAGAATGTGACAAAGAGATAGAGAATACACAATACATAAGATGAAAATTAAAAATTTCTTTAGTTCCAAACAACTGATACAAAGATGGCTCTGTCCACCCGTGTACTTCCACTGTGAAGCTTAGATGGTGATCTAGACAGAAGATAGGTTAAGAGCTTAAGGCTAGCTGAAACAACTCTAATTGGATGAAAGATAGATGATTGATGACTATGAAGGGGTTTAGCTTTTATAGCCTATAAAGAAGGTCATGATGGATGACCTTTCATATGCACCTGTGTCTGTTGACCTTCCATGTGCACCTCCACTAGTTGGCTAAGAAATATTCCCTTTACCGTTAGCTAGGGCCCCTGATAACTCCCTTACCCCGCAACTCGATGTAATGTGCCTCGAGTTGCTACCAACTTAACTACTCCGTCTAACCCAAAGATTAGACCCATAACGGTCACCTTTTTGCCATCCGATCACATAGATCTCATCTGATATACAGGTTAGGACTCAACCAATATCCGGGCTCACATATGGCTTCTTCTCATAATGGGAGCCTTACAGCTTTGAGCACAATGGATCATTGGTGGCACCTTACGAGGGTGGGGCATTGAGTATATCTAACACCCCCCCTCAATGTCCACCCGCAAGTGAACTATCTCGTCAGTCCAATGTCGAGTCTCTGAAGATGAACTTGAAGCAGATCCTTTGTAAGTGCTTTGGTGAAGATATCCGCTCCATTCTCCTTTGTTGAACAGTAGACCGGTTCCACTATCCCATCCTCGATCAAATCACCCACATAGTGATACTGGATCTCTATATGTTTGGTGCGCGCATGAAACACTGGATATTTGACAATGGCGATGCAACTCTGATTGTCATATCTCAGCACAGTTGGTTCTTCATCTTGCACTCCCATATCCCATAGGATCCTTCTTAACCATACTACTTCATATGCAGCAAAACAAGCTGCCTTGTTCTCTGCTTCGGTAGGAGACAATACCACCGTTGATTGTTTCTTACTAATCCAAGAGAAAATTCCTGAACCCAAAGAGAAACAATAACCAGAAACTGCCTTCTTGGAATCACAGTCTCCTGCCCAATTTGAGTCATAGTTTCCCACAAGAGAAGTTTCGGAACTCTATGTGATACCATAGTCGAGAGTTTCCTTCAAGTATCTGACACCCGCATCCCAGCTTTCCAATGACTCTCATAAGGTTTGTTTGAGAACCTCCCAATGTCTGCTAGTGGTGATGTATCCTCAACGGATAACTTTGTATTCACCTCCATAGGTGTAGCTATCTCCTTGCACTCGATCATGCCAAATGCCTTCAAGATCTCCCATGCATACCTCTTTTGAGAGATGAAGATCTTTCCTCCCCAAACAATAGTGTAACAAGCCCAAGTCTATCATTTCAAACTCAGAACTCAAAGCCTTTTGAGTTTGGTTGATCATATCTTCATAGTCAGCTGTAATAAGAAGGTCGTCCATATATAGGACAATCACTACAGACTTTTTACCATCCCTATAAACATACAAGTTAGCATCTAAGGTATATCTTTTGAAGTTTAAGTTTGAAAAGAACTTATCTGTCTGCTCGTACCATGCTCTAGGGGCTTGTTTCAGTCCATACAATGTCTTCTTCAGCTTACACAATTTGTTCTCAAAATGGGGGGCCTCAAACCCTGGTGGCTGAGCCACGTACACCTCCTCCTTGAGGTCACCATTTAAGAACATTGACTTAACATCCATTTGGTAAACTGGCCGCTGCTTGTGGGTGGCCACTGCAAGTATTGTGCGAATAGTGGTCATTCTAGCAGTTGGGATAAATGACTCTTAAAAATCATATAGCTTCTCCTCATAATGGAGGCCTTACAACTTTGAGCACCATGGATCATTGGTGGCACCTTATGAGAGTGGGGCATTGAGCATATCTAACTCTGTGTGTGTTTGTGTGTGTGTGTGTGTGTGTGTGTGTGTGTGTGATTCAGCTAGACAACTAGACATGTACTATCTCATCCTCCCATTGTATCCCTATATGAGCACTATTTTGTCTTGTATACCACCTTGGCTTCTTTTACAGTATATCACTGACCATCTTTCAACATATCACATTTTGATGTCCAATGACAATTAACATTGTGCATGACTAACTCATAGCCCCCCCCTCTCTCTCTCTCTCTCTCTCTCTCTCTCTCTCTCTCATGCTTTTATGTCATGAAGAAGTTTCACTTAATGAATTGAAATATTTACAAAGGAGCTTCTCACCAACCAAGCAGAGTTGCAGACAAGTAGAAAACAATACATAGAGCCAAAAGGCTTAAAAAACACAAGGCTATAATAACAAAAGAAAGGGGATCACAAAGCACGCACAACCGGGGTCATGTGGATAATATCCATCCACAGAACAACCACCACTTCTATGAGGATCACACCAACACAAACCATTGAACTAACTAGCCACAATAGCAGTCCTCGAACATGGCCCAAGAATGGTGCAAAAAATAAATGCAGTGCATATTTGCCGAATGTTCCAAAGTCTAGTACAACACAAAAAATGAAAGAGACAGGTATGCTTTGGCTGTAATGGCGATGGAAGGCATCTTGCCAAAACCCAAGAATGAAATAGGGCAAGAAATAAAGTGGTGAGGAGTCTCATCACATGTGCCAAGACTCAAGTTTACAACACAGAGAAAAGAAAATCTATAGAAGCAAAAGGTATGAAGCAACAGAATTCCAAGAGACAAATAAAACCCAACTAGTTAATATATTTATCACATAAAAGCTTGTGCTCAATAATTGTTCAACATATCCATCCACATAAAGAGCATAAACTGAGGTTATGGCTCAGCAAGAAGCCAATTAAATTCAGCCCATATGCTTTCATGTTTGCCATACCTGAGATAAGCATCAAACAATATGTTCGAGGCTCAAAACATGCCTGAACATCCATTAGAACAATCCAGTACTTACTCAACCCAGACAGACCAACAATACCCTGTTTTGGAGCTTCAAAAGACCTTTCTTTCAGCCAAAACTTTCAATCTCTCAAACCTACTACAGCAGTAGATCAAGAAACATCAAAAAAATTCTCAAAATCCCTATGTTCAAGACAACCAAGAGCATCAATCATAGATTCAAGGTAGACCAAAAAATTCTCTTCATAAGCAGTACACTACCTATATTCCCTGTTCGGAACAGTCCACAGCAGTCACCAAGATCCCGGATCAGTCATAGATTCAAGGTAGACCAAAAAATTCTCTTCATAAGCAGTACACTGCCTATATTCCCTGTTCGGAACAGTCCACAGCAGTCATGAAGATCCCGGATCTGTCCTCTAATACATGTCAAAAGCTTCAGCCTGTTATCTCCAGTCTTTTTCCTTGCTTTCCCTTGTCTGCATGCAACACTTGCGCCTTTTCCATGCTCTCTCTCCTACTATAGCAACCTATTGGCACCCACAAATTGCCGTGCAAAATCTGGGGGGCAGCCTAGAGTGCTTTCATACTTAAATTCTCCTCTCCAACTTGTCCAAGGTCCACTGAATTGGATACTTTGCCACCCCTAATAAGTACTTGACATTCTTGACTCTTAACTGATGTAAAATCCATTTCAACGTCATGACTGATATAAACAGATAGTGTGTACTCAGCATAAACACAATTAACTCCAATCCCATAGGCACACAGGTAAAATATTGTTAGTGGCAAACTTATGGCATCCACCCCCTCTAAACTTGCACATCCTCCAACATGTGCCACATATCTTAGTCTTCAATCTGATCAAAATTATCTACTTCATCTTCATTATCTTCCTCTTCCTCTTCTTCTATACTATCTTGAGTAGTCCCAATATCATGCTCTTCTTCTTCATAACTGGTACAAACTAGGATACAAGTGACCTATCACACTCTCTATTTATAGATAAGGAACCAACCGAAAGGTGGGGAGTTTGCTTACGGGACACTTAAACACATTGAGTGCATTTGATTTTTGGGGCTTTTTAATGAGATAATTAATGTTTAATGTGTAATGTACCATTATTAGCTTAACATCCCTTCTTTGGCCCAAAACCGGAACCAAAAAGTGACAAGTGTAACTCGCCCTTGTGTACCCCAAGATCTCCTACCCCAAAATAGCCAGGGCATCAATCAATGGGTGCATGCCAGCTACCCAAGAATCTAGCAAGACTTTAGAGGCTATGGCTATCTTACCTTGGGAGTCCAAACGGCCACCCCAAAGAGGCAGAGGCATCAGACAAGGATGCTCATTGGCTGCCTAGTGGCCTACCACAACATGCAAAGGTGATGTTTAATAACTTTGATTTTCTTTTCCTTTTTAATGTAACAAAACTATGCATGGAGACTATTTGGGAGATGCAAGGTTCTCATGGATACTCTGCATTCTCTGCATAATGAGATACATAGATGAATGCTACTTGCTCAAGCACCCTTTTACAAAGATAATGATGATCATGCAATGCAAAGGAAAGGTACAATATGGAAGGGACACAATTGTTGAAGAAAATATTGAAACTTGTAGATACCAACAAAGGGTAGAATCCCTCACTCAACCAAGGATATCAATGCCGAAGTCAAAGGAGGATCCGATATCACACTTTGTGTAGTGCCGAGAACCAAGATAAAATGATGCAGCCTAACACCCCTTAGTTGGAAGAGCCAAAGGAGAATCACCCATTTGGTACATGCAACATACCTATACTTGATCTTGGGAGAGGGCCCCTATGCTCACCAAGTGACATAGAGGAACCCAAATCTCAACCTCGAGAGAGGATTCCAATGCTAGTCAAGAATCATTAAGATAGAAACCCAGCAAGCAAATGGACCTAGTGGATGAAGAGGAAACACCTGACATTCCTCAACTCGAAGAGTGCGCAAAAAGTAGTAGTTAGAATGTGTCCAAACTACATCTCAAGAGGTGACTCCAATGTTGACCAAGCGGTGTAGACATGTGTGAAACTCAACCTTAGTAGATGGATCATGTGTCAATCAAGAACTCAAGTTACAACCACCAAGATAGTGGTCCACTTGAAATTCAAAAAGAATAAGCTAGTGTTAGGTATGACTCACGCCTATGCTCACAGAAGAGTGTCAGTGATCTGCAGTAGGACACTGGGGCACTTTTTACTCTCCTTATGAGAGGTTTTTCCCCCAATTATATTACCTTTTATTTTATGTGCTTATGTTACACAGTTCAAGCACTTATCATGTTTTACACCTTTCGGGTTTGAACGCACATTAACAACCCTAAGGTTTAAGGATTGTACTTCATACTTGCATTACACTCTTTGAAAATCACATTGGGAGTCGTGTCTTCACTCTCTTCACTGTCAACTATGTACTCGCAAATGAGCTTCGATCTTCCCCATCTCACATTTGGTATCAAAGCTCAAATTCAACTTGAATTCAGCTTAGGTTCAGTTTATCCTCTCTCCTTGTCCAATTCTACGCCAAGCAGCACCTTCCCCATTTCCAAGAGCAGCTCAACTCCCCTTTGGCCAGCTGTCGCCTCCTCCAGCCCCCGTTGCAAGCTCCTCCAACCCCCTTGCTATGCCAGTCGTGCCACTAGCAGCAGTGCCAATGCCACCAGTAGCAAAGCCAGCGCGCTGCCTACAGCGCCTCCCCTACCCTGGCTGCCTGCACTAGCGTTGTCGACGCCTGCTCAAACCCACCTGCACCACCTACGCCCTGGTCCTGCGCTGCCTGCAGCCCAACTGACTGCATCCTCTGCTCTAGCTTGTTCGCCTCCTGAGCGCCACCTGGTTTCCCCGCCACCTATTCGCCATCGTTGCCAGTATCCTCGGCTCACATAGGTAACAGAGACACTTTTTACATTTCAAAATTTTGAATTTCAGCAAGGGACCTCTTCTTGCTCGGGCAATCTCGTGTCTTGGATGCACTTTTGGCAATACTTTCTTGGGAAGCCAACCAAGAAATTTGGGGTTTTTTGGTTTACTACAAGCATTGGCACATGTACTATAGGTTCACTCTGAAATAGACTGAAATTGTGCATTTTGGACAACAAAATTTTGGGCCTTCAATTGATTGTGTTGTGAGCAATGTTTATGCATTGGACAGTGTGTACATTGGATAGTTTTGACATAGTGTGACACAGATTTGTCAATTACGGCGTGGTGCATGCTGCTGTAATTTTTGGAAATTTTCAAATTTCCAGGTTGTTCCAGCTTTAGCTCTTGCTCGTGCTCTTTGAAACAATGACATTTGCTATGGCCAATCAAGGACAATGATCTATTCACATATGTATCCAAGGAGGATAGATTGGATGGCAATAATTATTCTCTATGGTCTTTCATGATGAAGAATGTATTGATTGTGAAAAATCTTTGGGTTTATGTTAGTGGTGAGGAAGTTTTTCTTGGAGTTGTGGCTCCTACAACACCTCCTAGAGGAGGAGGTGGTCAAAGGCCCACTCTAGCTCAGCCACTTCCCCAGAGATCAGCAACACAAAAGGCTTGGGACACACTGGATGTTCAAGCACTGTCATTGATTGCATTGGTAGTTTAGCGGTCTATAATCCCACACATACGGTCTGCAACTTTTTCAGGTGAAGCATGGCTTACACTTGAGCACATGTTTGCTAGAAAAAATGAGGCACGCATCTCTTTCTTGAAGAACTTGAAGAAAGAGCTTGAGAATACGAAGATGGATGAAGGTGATTCCATGTAGGATCATCTTAACAAAATTTACGACTTGCGTGAGTAGTTAATAAATGTAGATGAGTATTATTCAGATGCATATTTGATCTCTACTACCCTGAACTCTTTGCCGCCCTCTTATTTGGCCTTTCATACGGCCCTAAATCTCACCATGAGAATTTCTCTTCAGCCACTTACCTTTCTTCAGTTGGTTAGTTTACTCGTAGAAGAAGAGCAAACAAGAAAGAACAGTGGGTTGGATGTAATAGCCTCTGAACAGGCTTTTATGGTGAGGTAGAAGGGCAAGGGCAACCAGTTTAAAAATGCTCTGTAGAGTTCTAGAAGTTTAGGTACTTCACAAAGCAGCAAGAAATAGGGGGCACGCAAACCAAGAAGGGAAAGCGCCACTGTTGTAAGAAGCCAAGTCATTACATCACAAAATGTAAAAAGCACATTGCCAAGGAGAAGGAGTCAGGGACATCTGTTTCTAATGCACCTTCTACTGCTATAGCGTCCGTGTCTTTTGTTGTAGACCATGACTACTATTTCTACACTTGCAGTTATGACTCTTTTTGGCCTAATAGAGCATTTAGCTCTACTGAGGATGCTAGCACTTGGTTCTTTGACAGTGGTGCTTCTAAGCACATTACATCCCGTAGAAATTTATTTTCCTTTGTTATTGCAACTCCTGTTAGCAAGTCTATGCAGTGTGCCAACAATGCATCTTACCCTGTTTAGAGATATTGGAAAGATTGTCTTGACAAACATTAATGGCTCTACTCTTCGTTTACAAGATGCATTATATGTGCCAAGCATAAAGAAGAATTTGTTGTCCATTTCTTTTTTAGCAAAGTGTGGTATGCATGTCACATTTGATTATGATAAATATATGATCAAGGATAAAGAATTATTGACTCTGGTTTTGACTAGCGCATTATGTCATGGACTCTATGAGTTAGATGCTTGTTCAATTGATCAGTCCGTCTATTTAGCATCTAATCTTACTCCTGCCATATCACAAGCAGAGTTATGGCATGCTCGCATGGGGCATGTCAACTATGGCAGTTTAATACTTATCCAGCGTACTCATATGCTAGATGGCTTAACTCTCTTGGAGAGACCTCCTGAGCATATTTGTGAGGGATGCATTTTGGAAAAAATACATAAATTCTTGTTTCCTCATAATGTTGCTTTTAAGGCAACCACCAAATTACAAATTGTGCATTCGGATGTATGTGGACCTATGCAGACATAGTCATTGGGTGGATGTTATTATTCCGTCGCCTTCATTGATAACTTAACTCATTTTTATTGGCTCTACTCCTTGGTGAAAAAGTCAGAGGTGTATGATGTATTGTTGGCTTTTGTTGCACTTGCTGAAAATCAATTTGGTTGCAAGATTAAGACGCTCCATTCGGACCAAGGGGGGGAATACATGTCTTCTTTGTTGAATAGTTTTTTGAAGCAGAAAGGCATTGTCCATCAGTATACTATTGCATATACTCCATAGCAGAATGGAATTGCAGAAAGGAAGAATCAACCACTCATAGGGATGGCTAGATATATATTGAAAGCTAAGAGTTTGCCACATGGCTTTTGAATGGAAGCAGTTATGTATGCCTTTCATATTTTGAATAGGTGATCTACCAGGCATTAAAAAATGTTATGCATTTTGAGGCTTGGAACAGCCGAAAACCTTCAGTTGGCCATTTTCATACTTTTGGGTGTCTTGCATATGCTCATATTCCCAAAGTACTAAGAAAGAAGTTGGACAACCACGCTGTTAAATGCATTTTTGTAGGGTACAACAATGAGAGCAAAGGATATAGATTGTATGATCCTATTTCCAAGAAAGTCTTTGTGAGTAGGGATGAGGTTTTTTATGAAAAATCAGAATTATTTCTTGCTAGTTTTAATACCTATCAGGCTGCAAATGATGTGTTTGAAAGGGTGCTGGCATAGCCAACTACACCATTGAGCAATGCAAAAATTCAGCCTATGGCTTATCTAAATATTCAGCAAGATGCTGAATTTGAGATTCAATAGGAGCTTATACACAATTAGGAAGCTAGGCACTTGCACACTATGAAAGATAGTCATTTGGATGCTTCTATTGCTGGTCATACTAGAAGACAAGCTCATCTGCATGATCATACTAATACAATGGAGTTTGTTATGGCAGCGCACACACTTGATGATGAGGAGCGTGAATGTTTTAAGGATGCACAACAAAGTGTGCATTGGATGGCAGCAATGCAAGCTGAATTTGATTCTATCATAAAGAATCAAACATAGGATTTAGTGACATAGCCAATTGGAAAGAAAGCCATTGATACAAAGTGGGTCTATAAGCTGAAAAGAAATGTGGATGGATCCATTGATAAGTATAAAGCTAGGCGTGTGGCCAAAGGCTATGCAGCCCAAAAGAATTGACTATGAGGAGACATTTGCCCCCACATCCTATATGACTACCATTCAATCTATGGTTGCTTTGGCTACCCATCATGGTTGAACTGTGCACCAACTTGATATTAAGATTGCATTTTTACATAGGGAACTTCAAGAAGAAGTGTATATACAACAACCCATTGGTTTTTAGTTGAGCGCTCCGAACACTTGATATGTAAGCTGAAAAAGGCTTTGTATGGTTTGAAACAAGTCCCCCCGAGCTTGGTATGCAAAAATTGATGCCCTTTAACTCGGCCAAGGTTTCACTAACAACTCATCAGAGTCTACTATTTATGTATGTAAAGAGGGGGGATCCTTGCTAGTCATATATCTTTATGTAGATGATCTTTTGCTCACAGGGACACATACTGATCAAATTTCAGCATTCAAGAAAATTTGCAACAAACTTTTGGAATGTCAGATTTGGATCCTTTGCATAGCTATTTCGGCTTTTAGTTCCTTCATGATGCTAGAGGCATTGGATTATCACAGTCCAAATATATGGTAGACTCCTTGAGAGTTTTGACTTATAGGATTGCAAGCCAGTTTGCACTCCCATGGAGATTGGACTCAAGCTATCCTTAAATGATGACAGTTATTAGTTTGACATCCATACATATGCTCTTGCAATCGGATGTCTCATTTATTTATGCAATACAAGGCCAAATATTCAGTTTGCAATTTCAGCCCTGAGCAGAATATGCACAACCCACGCATGTCACATTGGCAAGCTATGAAGTGTGTTTTTCGTTACTTGCAGGATACTAGGACTCTTGGACTACTTTATGCCAAGGGGAGACCACTGCAACTACATGCTTACGATGATTCAGATTGGGCTAGTGATTTTGATTCACGTCACTCTATGAGTGGAAATTGTTTCTTTCTTGGCTCATCTTGCATCTCTTTGCTTAGCAAGAAACAATTCACTATTGCCACATCATCTTATGAAGTTGAATACAAGGCAACTTTCACTACCACAATTGAATGTGAATGGCTCAGACATTTGTTAGCTGATCTTGATGTATCTATCACAGAGCCTACTCCTTTGTTTACCGATAGTCAAAGTGCAACTGCAGTGGCATGGAACCTAGTGTTTCATGCACACATGAAACACAAAGATCCACTATTACTTTGTCAAAGAGAAGCTACATGCAAGAGATATCAGCCTTTTCTACTGCCCTACCATCAGTAATGTGGCAGACATCTTCACTAAAGCTCTTCCTCGTGACAAATTTGAAGCATTTCTCAATGCTTTAAATTTGATCACCTTTGGTGGATGATCCTTGTATATTGATCACTTTTCACTCCAGGGGTTTGAAGCATTCTTCACCAAAGCTCTTTCTCGTGACAAATTTGAATTTGATCTCCTTTGGTGGGTGATCCTTGTATGTTGATCACTTTTCACTCTAGGAGGGTTTGTTGGGTATGACTCATACCTATGCTCATAGAGTGTCAACGATTCGTGGTAGGATACTTGGGCACTTTTTACTCTCCTTATGAGAGGTTTTTCTCCGGAATTATATTATCTTTTATTTTATGTGCTTATGTTACACAGTTTGGGCACTTATCGTGTTTTATATCTTTCAAGTGTGAACGCACATTAACAACCCTAAGATTTAAGGGTTGTACTTTGTACTTGCATTACACTCCTTGGAAATTGCATTGGGAGTCATGTCTTCACTCTCTCACTCTCTTCACTATCAACTATGTACTCTCAGCTGTACTTCAAACTTTCACATCTCACAGCTACTAGTGTAGTAACTAATGTTGAATGAGAAAAACACCTCAGTTGAAAGAAAAGAAAGAAAAATGCCAAGATAAGGAAAAAGGATGCTTGAGATCCAATTTCAAGAAAGAACTATGTTCGTCTCCATACTCATGGAGACAATAGTCATGTAGGCAAGAACCAAAAAACAAACCGTCATATGGCATTAACAAAAAACATTCAAAGTGTAGCCCTCATAAACAACTTCATGCACATGTAGGCATTGTATGAAAGCAGCCTCTTCCTTATAAAGAAAAAACAATAGCATTATAGCTACTAAAAGGAAGCAATTCACATTATGATAGGCAATGCAATGAAGGAAACAACATTCAAAATCCACATCACCAACAATAAATGTGGCAAACCCAATAAATACCTGCAACCTTGCCCTAAACTGAAATACCAAACCCAACATGAAAGAATCTAAAAAGAAACCTCCATATCATATGTTTCCTATTGATATGCTTTGGATACTATGCTAAACTAAAAAATAAAGCTGAGTGAGTCTAGATGCATAGAAAAGAGATGGAAAAATAAGTGACTAAGTGTGCAAAGAAATACTTGAAAAAAGTGAAAGTACCGCTAAGCCTATATAGTCTCCTAAAGGAAATGAAGCTTACCTTAGGATCCTAAGGATGGCCTAGGATTCCTAAGAAAATAATCTAAGGCTAGGTAATGATCGAACCAGTCAAATATTCCATAAGGGACTCACTAAGGAGAAGATCTAGAATCCACCACACCAATAGCCATGAAGACAAATAGTAGGGGGTGAAGAAACTGCAGTACCTCCCTAGGGAAGTCCCCCCTCTCAACTTCCTTGGAGTGGTACAACCACTGCCAAAAGGGGCTAAGGATGGTGTAGAAATAGGGATTGGATTCAACTTAAGTATGGATAGAATATCCCTAAAAATAGTGTGATTTTGGATATGGGTCTAATACCCTTGGCCTTTGAGTAAATTGTCATCTACATGGCCAGATGTTTGGCAAAATGTACAAAACCTATTCTTTTTAGCCAAGTAATGCCAATTTGTGATGTCTTGAATAACAACCCCTTTTTGCCTCAATGAAGGAGACTAAGCATTGGCATTGCAACACGGTCAATGTTTAGGATCCATCAAGGAGGGTGGAACTGGGTCTAAATGTATAGGTCATTTCTTTTTGCTCTCTATTTCCTTTAAGAAAGGAGATGACTCATCAGCATAAAAGGAGGATTCTATGTAATAAAAAACAAACCAGACACTACTACAATGGCCTCAAGTAACTCTTTAGAAGAGCAACGGCTCTACTACCATGTAAAGATACCCTCGGTTTTGCAAAAGAAAACACAAAGTGTACAACCACAATTGAAACATAGTGAACTCAAACACTAACGCAAAAATGCAAAAATACAAAATGAAGATAACTTATTAATGAATTAATTAACATAAAATGTACAAAATATTCAATGGGAGAGCTGTCCAACACCCAGTGGCTCTCATGGGAGCAGGTTAAGGAAGGTGTGGAGGAGCATCATCCACTAAAGATGAATCCCGAGTGCAGCAACCACTAATCGGACTAGAGATTGATGAATAAAAAAAGAAGAAAACACAAAAATGGCTTACTACTAATGCAAATGCAGATCAAGTTGATGCTAAAAAGTGCTCCAAACAATGAACAATAGCAAGGCAGCCTGTAGGGATGAAAACATGACAGTCCACCAAGTCACAATGATTAGGGGAGCAACTCGGAACGCTTGAATAGCGGCTGTGCACATAGCATGCATAGGGATGATAGAGCTCACTCATCTACAAAGCCAAACGTCTTTTCACACTTGATAATCTCCCAACTAAGGGGGAGATCACCATATGATGATGTCCTTATATTATCATGATCTCTTTAGCAGTTTTCCTTTAATGAGTATCAAAAGAGAATGCTACAATTATTAGGGTGCTCCCCATAAAATGTAAAGGGATTGTGGCATATTGTAGTGGATCTTTTCCCTCCTCCTTAAGAAGGCGCGAAGTGCATATACATACCCCATTTTTAGTTTGTTCTAGGACTTAGAGGTGAGAGATGCCTTTGTTTACATTTTGATTATCCTTCTTGAGCAGCTACTCAAGGATATAGCATTTTATTCTTTATAATAGTTGCCATGGTTTTACCTTTCTTAAAACCTACTTTGAACAAATAGAAGAAAAATCTTTTGGGAAAGAAAATACAAGTACTTGATACATAATCATTTTCTCACATCCACCTAGGTTCATAATATAAAATGTCTCATTTTATAGGGCTCCAACAATAGATAAGAACACAAGCAAGGCAAGTGGTGCCTTTGTATCTATTCTCATTATCCCTCTTGGGCAGCTACTCTAGTGTATAGTATATTCTTTATATTTATTACTTTGAACAAATAGACCAAGCTTTGTGTGGGAAAGAAAATTATGTACTTTACTTGATAAAAATCATTTTCTCACATCAGCTTAGCTGAAAAATACACAACATCTCATAATGTAGGGCTCCAACAATAGACAAGAATACAAGCATGTTTTAACATATCATAAGCAGTTGTTTCTATATGAGAGAGAGAGAGACAGACAAATGTAAAAATCCAGATGAAAATTGAACTATTTTTTAAAAAAGCTGTACATACGATGAGCAATATCATTATCCTTTTCTGGTTAAAAGTTGTGATAAACTGATATACCTGATATATGATTTCAACATTATTTGGGAGCCTCTTAGCAAGCTCCCTAAATGTTTCCAATGCTTCTCGAAGCAAACCAAGTTTTTTTTGCACAAGGCCAAGATTGTACATAGCCGGAATAAAGTTTGTATCACATTGCAGTGCTTCACAATAAAGTGCTTTAGCTCCTTCAGCATTGCCCTGCAATCAAGAAGTTTGTTTACAAACTCAATCAATATTTACAAGGCACTGACCTATCTTGCTGATTAACAAATAAAGAATTTGGCATTTAATTCATTTTTTCTATGTACACACTCTCTCAAGTCTACTATGGTAAATGGACATCAAGTGCTAAAAATAGGAACAATAAGCAAAAACAAAAAAGAGCCTCCCCATTAAGCGTGAGAGAGAAAGAAAGAAAGAAAGTTATAATAACATCTACAAAAGGCCAAATCAGCCTATGAGACCAAGATTTTACCTCTAAAAAGTCAGGGAATTTTCCCAAGTCCCAAGATACCTATCATCTAATGCTATGAATAACCAAGTGGAAAATAAAGAATACATGGCTAATTAATACAAAATGATGTCTAAGCAAGATACAATGAGGAACTACTCAGGAAGCACTCCCATCCCAAGATATCTCTCATGGGTCTATCTAGCATAGAGAAATTGAAGCGGCTAGGTATGGTTCCCTGATGACAATGTAGTATCCTTTGTATTTGCAGATGATGCCTCCTATAAGGGTGTGGACCAGCTGGACATGGAGTCGAGCTCTACACCTCTCTGTGGCTGTGTCCAGGGTGGTTCCTCGTGGTGGGGCCGCCAATTAGTCCAAGAAGGGCTTTGTAGTGGGGGGACTAGTCAATGCACGGTAGAACTCTGTGAGTGTACATTGGTGTGCAGCTCCCTGTCTTTGCTCCTGGGTCCATAAGAAGTGCTCTCTATGATGGCGTAGCTCTAGTAGGAAGAGCCTGAGACATCTCTGATCCGGAAAATCCATCACCCTGGATAGTGGCCTGAATCCCTCACTAAACAAGCAATGGATATGCTCTCCAATCTCATAATACACTGGACATTTGCATTAGTGCTCCTCTATCTATGGCTCAAGTTGACAGAGCTCGTAAATCTTGTCCTTCGGGGGGCGGGGGCAGGGGCGGGGGGGGTCGGCACCATATCTACCTATCTCGATCCATAACTGGTGTGAAGAT
The DNA here is from genome assembly GCF_053477565.2 of Lygodium microphyllum. Taxonomy (NCBI): domain Eukaryota; kingdom Viridiplantae; phylum Streptophyta; class Polypodiopsida; order Schizaeales; family Lygodiaceae; genus Lygodium; species Lygodium microphyllum. The sequence goes on along the minus strand of NC_141146.1, from coordinate 99,761,946 downwards.
ATACAAAGTTGTCAGATGGCACATTATACGCCATGAGACAAGTGTGCATCCATGTATCTTGAGCAAATAACAAAGCCATCGAGGGATATTGCAATTCTTGGCAACTTCCTTGAACATGGTGTACTAGAGACAATGGCAGCAAAGGCTTAGGCCCACCTTGTGAAATCTCGTCAAAACTCCTGATCCCTAGTAGCATGGCTGTCCTATTCAAGTGTGCCTCTTGTAATCTTGTCCTTTTGTAGTTCCTGAATATGTTGTATCTGGTTTATGTATGATGGTCTAGAGCCACCTTGCCCCTTCTAATCTTGAAATCCTATACTTTTTTTCATAATTAATTTTTTTTAAAAGAGGATTTTTTGCATAGTATAAAAAAAATTACCACCAACAAGCCAAAAACAACCTACTTTCCCACTTTAACAACAAAATCATTAATGATGACTAAGTTCTCTTAGTAAGGCCTACTGAAATGGTGGGCCAAAAACAATTTGTGTCAATCAAATGATCAGCGAAATCATGCTAAATATTCTACTCTCTTGCCTTGCATCTCAGCCCACTCACTGAGTTCATGCTCTAGTATAGATCCATATATCTTGGCCAAAGTATGGCCGATCATGAGTCTTATAACTGCTAGGGATCAAAGGATCACCACTCTTAAAGAGTGGAATTATGGTGTTGTCTGACCAGATCATAGGAAAGCCCTCGCATACTACTCTATTGAGTATATATGCCAATATGGATGCTAGTATGTCACAAGCATGTGAGAAATATTCTGCCACTAGCTCATCCTCATCTTGTGCCCTCCCATTATGTAATCTATAAATTGCATACCTAACCATTTTCCAGGTGAAGAAAGACCATTGTGTTGATCTACAAGCCTCTGGAGGCTGCATAGGTGGCTGTCCTAGCAGATCATACAATTGTCTCCCATAGTCAAGCCAGGCATCTCATGATGTAATTTGTATGGGGGGATGTCTTTCGAGAAACATATTCCATGCACTCCTGCTATCTTGTCCCAAAAATAGCTCATATATCTCTACCTTTGCTTTCGCCTAGTCTCACTTCTTCCACGCAAGGCACTAGACGGATGTCCTTGCTTAACAATGTGTCTCGAGTGACTATCTCCTCTTCTCTCTGTAAGCGAGCACAAGTAACTTTTCACTCATCATCATAGCAACTATTTTGGGAGCAATAGAGCATGTGTGTCTACGTCAGGGTAGGATGTGTTAGAATGCATACATGGCTGATCTATGTATGGCCTCTGCTAAGTCCCTTGTACATTCCTTTGGCGATTTGCTCAAGTCCAATGTATGTAAACTAGTCTACAGAGAGCCACCATAGATGTGTCAGGTTGTCTTCTACAAAGTAATATTTGGGATATTTAGAGAGACATGGTGTTCCATGTTTCAAATGTCCACAAGAGAGAAAAATGTCAAAATAACATGAACTACAATCTACTGCTATGCCGATTGGTCTCTTCGATATCTCAAATTTTTGGATGTAAAGTATTAACCCTAGTGAGCCTATTTGAGGTCTTTCCAATACAATATGGCCACACCTCCAAAACCCCTAGTGCTTCTTGGTTTTCTAGCTACTAGACGAAATGTACTTTCCCATCTATATCCCTGCACGTCCAATAGTTGGCTACCTTTACATTGGTGTCTTTTGGTGTACATGGCTATATCTATGTTTCAAAAGCTCTCTTCAAAGTAACCAACATCCAAGCATAGGGCTCCATTACAATTCCATACTAACATCCTGAGTGTCTCATAGGTCTCATACCATCATGCAGTCCTTCTATCAATGATGATGACCTATCCATCCTTGTAGATAGCCCATTTTCCCTCCTTGCAAGCCTCCAACACTTTGGGCATGTGTTCTCTATGATGTGCAATCTGTGCTGGGATAAGATCCTCATCTAAATAAATCTTCTCACCCTTGAGGACTCTCCTCTTAGAGAGGGATGCCTTTTTTTTTCTTTATGTCCCCAAAGTGAAGGATCAAAGCCTTGGACTTCGAGTCCTCTTTCACCACTCTTGAAGCACTGAGTATAGGTACATCTAAAGCCCCAATTTTATTGGCAAGTGTCTTAGCATGTTCCTGTGGGCTGCTCTTCTCCTCCCATCTTACTACCCATATATATAATACCCTAGTTCGTCTCTTGGCCTCTTCTTCCAAAGTAGCATTCATTACCTTAGTTTTTTTCATTGATATTCCCTTGTTCCTTTTTCTACCTGTTGAGAGTACGCTGCAGCAAGAGAAGTGTGTAGGTGAGTCAGAGTGACAAAGAGAGAGTACAATATGATTTTGGGCGTACCAACAATGTGTTAGTACACAAAGAATAAAATGTATTTATACTTAGGGCACGTAAGGATACATTCACATGTACAACATAATAATACATGTATACAAGCGTTGCTCAGCAAAAGTGTGCAGGTGAGTGAGAGCGATAGAGAGAGAGTACGATATGATTTTGGGTGTACCAACAATGTGTTGATATACAAAGAATAAAATGTATTTATACTTAGGACACGTAAGGGTGCATTCACATATACAACATAACAATACACATGTATGATACACAAAGGTAAATAAAGGACCTTTACAACACAACAACCTTCTACTTAAAGGTCTGAAGTGAACCTTTAACCAACTCCCACTAGTCGTATGCAATGCTCATGCTAAGCCTTGCTTAGACTTTTAGTGATAACATCTGCAAGATTGTCTCGTGTTTTGATCTTGCTCAATGTGATTAGACCATCTTCTAGAATCTGTCTGATAAAGTGATATCGCACATCTATATGCTTTGTGCGTGAATGATACATGGTATTCTTAGCCAGATACACAACACTCTGGCTATCACATCCCAACATTGGAGTACTCATAGACAAGCTGAGATCCTCTGCAAGTCTGCTTAACCATATAGCTTCCTTAGAAGCTTCAATAGCTAATATGTATTCAGCTTCAGTAGAACTCAGTGCTACGATGTTCTGCAACCTAGAGCATCAAGAAACGGCCCTACCAGCAACTGTAGGGACATACCCGCTAATGGACCTGCGAGTGTCCAAGTCACCTTCCATGTCTGCATCACAATAACCTTGAACACTAAGTGCACTCTGCCCATAGCAAATACACTTTCTTTGTGTACACTTTAGATATTGAAGAATACACTAGACAACTTCCCAATGTGATTTGCCAAGATTTGACATAAACCTGCTGACAACTCCCACTGCATGAGCAATGTCTGGATGAGTAGCATCCATAGCATACATAAAGGGCCAGAAGCTGATACATAAGGGACTCCCTTCATAGCATTGGCTTCCATGTCATCTTTTGGGTTGTTGGCTTTACTAAGCTTAAGATATGAAGGTAAGGGCACCCCAAGAGGCTTAGCTTCAGCCATGTTAAATCTGTCCAGTACCTTTTCAATGTACTTCTCTTGAGATAAGAATAGCAATTTTTGCGTTCTATCCCTGTGAATCCTCATGCCCAATATACGCTCTGAATTCCCCAAATCTTTCATAGAGAAAGCTGATTTCATTGAGAGCATCCAAGCTAGTCTTTCTTTTCCCAGCTAGCAACATATTATCCACATACAAAACAAGTATAATGGGGTTGTCATCTGTATCCTTTTTCATGTATAAACAATGATCTGCATGGCTACGTGCAAACCCAAGAGAGAGCATAAAAGTGTCAAACTTTTTGTACCATTGCCGTGGTGCTTGGTTCAACCCATACAAGTTGCATTTTAGTTTACACACCAACTACTCTTTTCCCAGAACTATAAAGCCCTCCAACTGTTTCATGCAGATTTCCTCATCAATGTTACCATGCAGAAAAGTTGTTTTCACATCCATTTGGTACAATTCTAAGTCCAATATAGCAGTGAGAGAAAAAAGTACATGTAGAGTGGTCATCTTCACAACAGGTGAAAAGATCTCTTGGAAGTCAATTCCTTCCTTCTGTGCATACCCTTTGGCATTGCCTTGTACTTGGATTTTCCATCAACTGTCTTTACTTTGTAAACCCATTTGTTTGGAAGAGGCTTTCTTCCTTTGGGCAACGACTCAAGATTCAAAGTATCATTAGTATACAAAGATTTAATCTCTTCTTGCATAGCTAGCTCCCACTTACTGCTGAAGTTGCATGACTTGGCCTCTTTATTTGTAAGAGACTCACCCTCATCTATAAGCATCACATAGTACAAAGAGGGGTCATACCTATGTGGCTACCTTCTTAAGCATGTAGACTTGCGTACCCAATGATCTACATTCTCAGGAATTGGGTCTACATCAGGAGATATATTATTTTCAGCATTTATTGGCTGCTGTAAGCCATTTTCAACATGTTGTTCATGCTATACAGCACCTTCATTTTCGTTTCTAGCACCTGCATTTTCATAATCAGCAAGTCTATCTTGCTGTCCATGACTTCCTTGTGCTTCTATTTGCTGTCCATTATCATCTGGCTCAAAAATAACTGGCTGATCATCAGTTTCAGCCTATGGTACAGCATCATGAGGCTCATCATTTGAAGTAAAAGATGGCTGCAAATTCTGAAATTTGACATTTTTCATGTCTTCATCAGAGACTAAAGTACTTTTCAGCAAATTTGCCTCATTAAACACAACATTACGGCTGCAAACAATTTTCTTAGATTGTGGTAACCACACTCTATAGCCAAATTCACCCTCATCACCATAGCCCATGAAAATGCCTTTGGTGGATTTCGGGTCAAGTTTGCTCCTCAGCTCATCTCTAACATGCACAAAAGCATCACAGCTGAATATCTGTAAATGGTCATATGAGGCCGATTTGCTAGACCAAACCTCATCAGGGATGCCATTATTTAAGGACATGTTTGGAAAGCGGTTGCAAATGTGAACCACGGTTTTAAGTGCCTCACCCCAAAATTCATGAGGGAGATTAGCAGTGGACAACATGCACCGTACTCTTTCACATAAAGTCCTATTGTATCTTTCAGCCACCCCATTTGAAGAAGGGCTTTAAGAAGTTGTAAGCTTGTATTTTTTCATAATTAATACAATTACCTATTACGAGAGAGAGAGAGAGAGAGAGAGAATGTCATTACAAGTGATTTAGCTAAATCGGTCTACTTGTCTTGCGACAAGAAACAATCTTTTCTTAGAGATGCTAAACTTGTTCTAAAGGTGTAAATAGTTGCAAGACATCACATTACGTGCAAATATGCGATTCATTACTTCTTGCAATGACCATTTCTTTTCCTTGCTAAAATCATGATGATTGACAACTTGGGAAATAACTTGCATAAAACCTACATAGATTTACATCAAGGAGCTATGCCTACAACCTTTCGTTTAATGCAATTGAATTTCAGGCTTTAATATGACATGCAACCTTTTCTAAATACAACTTCGATAAATGAAGTTCATGCATGACGAATATGTGACATGCAACCTTTTCCAAATACAACTTCGATAAATGAAGTTCATGCATGACAAATATGTGACATGCAACCTTCTCTTTTCCACGGCCAATCAAAGATGCATTTAAACAATTTCATCTTTTTTAAACCTAAGCAATATGCGCTTAGGATTTGCAACTTGGAAATGCAAGCAAATCCAAATGCACGACATGCACTAACTCTTGTAAATCGTCCAAGGAGATAATTTTCCAAATGCATTTTAACTTTACTACGTGAATTAGAGAAAAGCGTAAATGCATTCTTCCCATGAAGTTAAATGTGCCTAATGAATTTCTTTTAAGCGGAATTAAGCTCGTAGAACCTGGGCATGAGAACTCGTAGGAATATCCACGTACCCCTCCCCTCAGCCGATGCATGGCAGGGGGAGAGGGAGTGTGAGAGGGAGTGAATTAAGTGGAGAAGCATGTGGAGGAGAAGGCATGCAATCATGCCACGGGGGTGGCTATTCTCCCCACCCTTAGCCTATATAACCTCCCCCTTAAGCTTGAGGGGAGACACGAAGAGAGGGAAGAGCAATGAGCTAAAGTTCAAGAAGTTGTCATGTTTCCCATGTAAAATAATGAAACCGTTATCTGAGACATCTAGCCAGGAAACAACAAATAACTGAAAATACTAAAAAGCACCGGGGATTCAATACAATGCAGAACTAATCCAAGGATCAATATCATCTCATGGGTTTGTCAAGCATGGATAGGCTGAAGCATTGAAGTAGAGCTGCTCGATGACGTGCCAATATCATTTGTATCCTCCGATGGTGTCTTGAGTAGGGACATGAACCAGCGGGCCATGGGCGGCATGCTGTGCATCTCTTGGTGCCCTATCTAAGGTGACTCCATGTGGTGGAACCACCAGTCAATTTGGGGTGTACTCTAAGATAGCTGGTGTAGTTGTAGCTCTAAAAAAGTCAATGAGGATCCACTGTTATAAACCCCCAAGTTACCTCCCTCAAGGCTGTAAGAGGTGATCTCTATGTCTGAAAGGAAGAGTCCAAGGCAATGCTAATCTGGGAAGTCCATCAACCTGGATAATTATCCGAATCTGTCTCAGAACAGATAGTGGAAGCATCCTCTGATCTCATAGTACACCGGACATCTACATATGTCGTGCTCCCCAATCTTTGGCTCAAGTTGACAAAGCCGGCAAATCCAGTCCTCTAGGGGGAAGGAATCTACTCCATAGCAACCGGTCTCTATCCATAACTAATGCAAGTATGTGTGGAGCTAATGGCACATCGTACTCCATGGGAGAAGTACATGTCCTTGTATCTCAGCCAGATCACATAGCCATCAAGGGATATACGTAGAAGATGCTTTTAGTAGAAAGTCATCTTCGTCCCCAAATCTTAGGAAGGCACCAACCATGTCTTGGTTGTATGTAGCTAAATAATGTCCATAATGATCCTGTCGAGCTCCTCTCAGCTACGCTCTATGAAAGGGGTATCCAAGCTATATTGTAGAGGTGGAAGATGATTCATATGTAGCCCATGTAGTTGTAACCATGTGGCTATTTGTGCATACCAAGACTCGATGTCACCCTATAGTGCTAGCTATCTATGCGTACAAGGACTTGGTGTCACCCTATAGTGCTAGCTGCCTAGATGACTCTCAAGTGAACCTAGAGAATCTCTATCTCAAGAGACTTCAAAGCCTATGTACAAAATTTCTATCTAGAAAAGGGCCTCAACAACAATAGGTGGTGCTCCCATCTCTGCTCAGACAATCTCTTGTGGCACTAAGGGCTTACTCATTATCATCATCACTAGAGGCCTCTCCATCTCCTCCCATCCATCATAAACCTTCCCTCCATCTATCAGTGAGACTACTCTCCTATAGCTCTCCTCCATGATAGTGACTCAATCTCCAAATAGGAGCTCCATATAACAGTGTTGGTGTAACCAATGTATCAAAGAGCTAGAGCTTCATCCGAGGTTCCTTGAGCTGCACATGCACACTAGAACTCGATGGCTCCTAATGCCCCATAACCTTGGGTCAATGTATCCTTAGCAGCACTGCTCTCCTCATAGTAAATCTTGGCCCTACGAAAATAATCCCCAAATAATATTTACGTCTCTAAAGAGCAAAAAAACATGAGACCTACAAAATCAATATACAATTACTAGTGTTGTCTTTTGATAGATGTGCTCAATGCCCTACCCTAAAAAGGCGCCACAAATGATCTATGGTACTCAAAGGTGTAAGTCTGTATCTTGGTTGGGTTCTGAATTGTTTGTTAGATGAGGCCTATGTGACTAGATGGCAAAAAGGTAACGTTTGTAGGTCTAGGCTTTGGGTTAGCCAAAGTAGTTAAGCTGGTAGTAACTGGAGGCACATCGCATTAAGTTGCAGGGTGTGCGAGTAATCGGAAATACCTATTTTGGGTTCCAGGGGCCATGGCAGCCCAATGATAAAGTATGTCAATTAGGCCAACTTCACCACCTTTGAAGGCTATACAAGGAAGACCCCCTCATCACATGATTATCCATCTTTCACGCAATCAAAGTTCTTTAACTAGCCTTAAGCTCTTCACCTAGAATCTATCTAGATCACGATCTAAGCTTCACAATTTATGGTAGATCCCTTCCATGCTTTCAACAGACCTGGTCCTCCCTGATGTGGCTGCTCCCTGGCTGAATGTTGTTTGCTCTGCTTCTATTGTGCCACCTTCATTATATTGAGTGCTATGTTTTGGTAGCCTTTTGGCTTGACTTGTGATCATTGGGATTTTCATGGCATTTTATGACTGGCCAGCAGGCCTGATGTAAATACTTTCATTTAACTGAAGCTTCTTCACAAAAAAATGAGTAAATTACTTTTATACATTCTTTATAATTCATGCAATTACCCATTATAGAGAGAGAGAGAGAGAGAGAGAGAGAGAGAAGTACATTTAATGTGCAAATGGCTATTGACTATGCAAGGCACTCTAATCAGGAGGTGGTATTGATTTAATTGGACCTGGAAAAGGCTTTTGATTATTTAGACTAGTCTTTCATTGTAGAACTTATGTCTACTATGGGCTTTGGTACTCGGATGTCTTTAGTGCTGCCGCTTCTTCGCGAGTTATGCTGAATGGTGGTGTTACTGAGCCATTTGTCCTTGCACGCTCTGTGAGACAGGGTTGCCCTTTGAGTCCTCTCTTTTTTGCCCTTGCGACTCATCCGGTTCTTTCGATGTTATCTCATATGGCAGCTTCTACTCAGTTGGCTGGATTGTCTCTTCCTTTTGGACAGCACTTCATTAGTCAATCCTTGGCTGATGATAGCTTTATGATTTTGCGTGCAGACAAGGATAATCTTCGCAAAGCATTAGATGTTTGGACTCTCTTTGGTCATGCTTCTAGTCTTCATATCAATGCTTTGAAATCAGCCATTCTCAGTTGCACGGAGTCGGATTTGCAGTCATTGAACTAGCAGGGAATGGTTGTTCCCTGTGGTTCCATTGTCAAGCATCTTGGGTACCCTTTGGGTGTTGATGTTCGGCCAAAGTAACTACTAGAGTGGATTTCACAGAAACTGGCAACTAAGTTTCTGTACTGGAAGTCACAAGTTTGGCCCTTCCATATTCGCCTCAAAGTGGCTCAGACAATTATGTTACCAATGCTCACATATTTCTTGCCATTGCTGCCTTGGACTACTACTACATTGAATGCTCTTACTCAATACATTCGTTTCATGTTACGGAATAAGGATTCCTTGCATGCAGGCATTTCATGGATTTCTTGGTCGCATGCATGTACCCCCAAACGCATGGGTGGCGGGGCTATTTTGGATGCCGAAACTCATATGCTGGCACTCCGTTGGTCTCTTTTTCATGCCATGTCCTTGGATCATCACCCGTGGGTCTTTATAGCCCGTTATTTTCTTGAGGAGCACGGGCTTGTGCATGGTAATACCCAAATTAGGAGCTCCTAGTGGCATGTTCTTAATGCAAACTCTCGGTTTTCTAGTTCTTCATCCTCCCTGCTTGCTCATTTGGTATGTTCCTGGAAATTGGTTCTCCAGAAGGCTCAGTGGCATCCAACGGAGGACCGCTTAGCTACTAACTCTTTTCAACTGGAATTGTTGGTAGCCTCGCGATTACTTTCTTGGGAAGGCAAGCATGAGCTCAAACCAAAATTTAACCGCATGGCACGTTTGGGCTTGACTTCAATTGCAAATGCCACCCTTGCCAGTCGCAATGTGTTGATATCGTTTCGTACATCCAGGAGGCTTTTCAAGATCCCTTGTGGATATCGTGATTTATGGAGACAGCTTTTGATGGTGCTCCAGAGCAGACAACCCTTTCCTGCCCTTGCTTCGGATCGTCCCTGGCAGGACTAGGACCTTGCAAGCCGGCTAAATTTGGAAAGGCCTCGACTAACCAGGTGTATCATCTTCTGATTAAAGATCATCAATGGCTGGTTACTAAAGCTAATACTGTATGGGGATTGCATAAATCTCAGTCATGGTGGAAGGAGACTGTGGTGGAGGGTTGGTTGAACAAGACACCTTTCAAATGCAAGGTCTTTCTTTTGAGGGTGATGATTGGAGGTCTTCCTCTTGCTTCAGCCCTTTCCAAGCATCGAATCTCCAACGGCAATTATTTCTTTTGTACCACCAGTGTGGAATCGGCCCGTCATCGATTTATTTCTTGCCCTCTTGCTAAGAAAATATGATCACTCTTGTTAGCGGTTTGGCGAGCAATGGTTGGTTTCTCACTAAGCCCTTTTGATTGGGTTTTTGTGCGCCCCAAATACCCCATACCGGCTCAGTCGTATATGAAGATCTTGTTTCACTTTCTCAGATACTGGGGCTGTTGGCACAATTGGACCATTCGGAATACTTTTCTTTTTTATTCAACCTCTAATGTTCAGGGACATATTGCTAGGCTTAAAGGTCTCTTGCATTGGTAGATAGATCTCATTCGGCACTTTGACTTACTCCCTCGGGAGGACTTACTTCCCTGGCATATGGCAATTTCCTCTGCATCTTTGCCATGACTTTTGTAACTCTTTTGTCGTTTAGTACTTTATAAATATAACATCCATTACGGAAAAAAAAAGTACATTTGAGAGAGAGAGAGAGAGAGAGAGAGAGAGAGAGAGAGAGAGGGGGCAACTGCCCCTCCTAATCATGATCGCACCATGGTTGTACCTCCCTGACAGCAGGCCCTGTAAACAAGCACAACCTCCAACGTTGCTGCCCCCCACCTTGTGCCCTCCTACTTCTATTGAGTGCAGAGACAGCCAGTGTGACTCAGAGAGAGAGAGAGAGAGGGGGAGGGAGAGAGAACTGTCAGGCAGGTTGCTATGCTCTCCCTGTCCTGCACCCAGCCAACAACGGCTGTTTTCTATGTGCTATGGAAGGAGAGCTGCAGAAATTACAGCAAGCCTGCGTGATCAAAAGGGTACAATCTGCAGCATATTCAACGCTAACCAGCGACCAGACAGTATATCTGAGCTCAATACTGCATTTATAGATCAAGTGGTTGATGCTTTGGAGCCCGATTCAGAGGGTGAGTTGAGATGTTCCCGTGTACGGAGGAGATGGCTGAGGAAGCAGCTCCAAGCTCTAATCCACAGCCTGCAATGAAACACAGTAAACATGATAAGGATGCTCCTATGATGACCCTTGATAGCTCGGCACCTTTGGACCCCCCGTCGCATTTGTATGTGCAGGCTGCTAATGCTTCTAAAGATTCCCCAAAACTGGATCAGGAACATCTACTAGAGATTGCTAACTCTTTCATAGGAGAATATGTTCAGCACAACCATGGTAATCTTCCAAATTGTGATGACTTCCAAATTGTAATGAGTAGGACATGTGGATGCATAGGTAGACACACAAAAAGTGCTTCAATCTTTCTCTTCATTTTATGAATGTGGCATCGTACTCTTCTTGACAGGCAAGATCCCGCTGATCCCTTGGATCCAACCCCATCAATTGTTGGCTTCCATCCTCAAGTGTGTCGACGAAGTTTTTGTGGGTCCAAGGGGCTTCTATGATGTCATGCTCACATCAGCCACAAACAAGGATGATAATCTAGGCAAGCCACCCCTCTTTTTTGACAAACAGTTGGTGCATGTGGTACCATGGTGAGTCGAGACCTATGGCGGATTTTCAAAATCTGTTCAAACAAGAATGTCCAGTGTGGGTTGAAGTAGAAAGTTGCCCTGCGATTTATTGGCCTCTGCTAAGGGATGCAAAGGCGGCGATTGATACTCTCTTGGTGTCTCCCAGTATGAGGGCAGGCAACACAAATCATTTATGCATGCTATGGGACACCTCGATGAAAAGACACACTTGGTTGCGCCTTAATTGCATTGGCATGCATCCTCTATGGTTTAAGCTTAACTAGGGCACCTTTGCAAGTCACTGTAGGCTGTTCTTGAGATTCAACTCTTCCTTTTTAAGTCATGCAATTTTCAAGGGCTACATGACCCAGTTGTTGGAGAGGTTTTCATGTGATTTTCCACTACAAGGATTGGACTCCTTTGACAAATCGATTTCAAATGTCCAAAAGGTGTCAAGACAATATGGCATCTATCATGATTCACTTAATAGGCAGCGTTTCCATGCTGCAGAAGACATGTTGGCCTTGGTCTGTCTATTGTTGCTCGACTTGCCGCATAATGATTTTTTCATCTCATTACCAGCTCAACTAGGCGAACTTATTCGAGGCTTTCAGCTACGATCTTACCAACAAGCTAAGCTAAGGAATCTAATTGATGATCTTCAAGAAAGTTTTTGCCAGACCCATCAATTTTTAGGGCCTTGAATGCATCCCTAGTGTGGGAAAATGTTATGAGATTGCAAGATGTAGAAGGTCAAGTGGTCATAGATCCCAAATCAATTGTAAGTACATGTAGGGAATACTTCACAAACCTTTTGGATTCGCAACAAATATCTTTTTCACAAGTTGTGCAAGCTCGTGCACACTTTTATACTTTGGTCAAAGATCAAGTTCCCCATGACATGCAAGATTTCTTGGAAGTTGATATCCGTGAGGGCCAAGTCATGGATATCTTGTTGCATCTGCCAAATGATAAAAGCTGGAGTTGGGATGGCATCACCAATGAATTCTTTGGCATCTAAGCATCTCTTTTGGCAAAGACTTCGGCTGCCATGTGCCAACAGATTTAGGCATTGGGCAAGATGCCTTTATCGTGGAAAGAAGGGCTGATCAAGTTGATTCCTGAAGTCCCCTCCTTATCCAATGTTATCCAGTGGAAACCCATTTCATTGATGGGCTCTATGTATAAGATCTTCACAAAGGTGTTGACAAACCATCTCCATAAACACTTGCCTGATCTTGTTCATCCTCATTAAGGGCAGAAACATTCTCCATAATATCTTGATTCACAAATGGCCATAGACTATGCGTAGCACATGCAACAGGAGGTTGTTCTAGTACAACTGGACTTGGAAAAGGCCTTTGACTTCTTGGAATGGTCTTTTGTTCCAGATCTCATTAAAGTTGTGGGTTTTGGACCTCGCATGTCAAGGTTGATCTACACCATCACTATGGGTGCCACCTCCTATGTCATGCTAAATGGTGGAGTCACTAAGTCTTTTTCCCTTGCGAGATCGATCCAACAAGGCTGTCCTTTCAGCCCACTCTTCTTTGCACTTGCTACTCAACCTATTCTTTCCCTACTACCACATCTTGTCAATATGGGCAGTTAGCTTGTCTTTCTCTACATTTGCAGCAACTGTTTATTGGTCAGGCATTGACTGATGATACTTTCATGGTTCTAAAAGCTAGTGCTTCTAATTTTCAGTCAGCCTTGGATGTATGGGAGCTGTTTGGGGCATACGTCGCCTACAAATCAACACTACCAAATCTTCCCTTATTGATTACGTGGCCTCCAATCTACCAGATTTAGGGCAGTAGGGTAAGATTGTACACCACGACCAAATTGTAAGGCATCTTGATTACTCTTTGGGGCTTGATGTGCAGTCAAAAGTCTTGCTGAAATGGATATCACAAAAATTGAAAGCCAAGTTTGTCTATTTGAAATCTCAAGGTTGGCCATTCCACATGTGTCTCAAAGTAGCCGAGACCACTATGCTTCCCATGCTCACCTACTTCTTACCATTGCTGCCCTGGAACAATGTTGCCTTGAACAATCTCACCCACCACTTCCATTTCATGATCTAGAGGAAAGATTCTATGCATGAGAGTATATCTTGGATATCGTCGAGTCATGTTTGCACCCCCAAATCCATGGAATGTGGGGCTGTTTTGAATGTGGGGACCCATATGACAGCCCTCCGTTGGTCATTGTTTCAGGCCATGTGTATTGATCAACAACCCTAGACTCTTATTGCTCATACTTTCCTTGAAGAATGGAGCCTTTGGCATGGCAACACAAGGATTCAAGGTTCCTAGTGGCATGTGCTTAATGCAAAGGCTCACTTTTCTATATCTACCTTGGGTCTTCTTAATCATTTGGTGTCTTCATGGAAGATCATCCTTTCCAAGGCCTGTTGGCATCGACAAGTGGCTAGTTCATTGCTGATGGAAATTCTAGTGGTCTCTCCTATCCTTTCATGGGAAGGCAAATCAGATGATAGACCTAAATTTAATCACATGGCATCTGTGTGCTTGATGCCACTCTCTTGCCCCAAGGCACCCTAATGTCCTTCCGCACCATCAAAAGAGTCTTTTGGGTACCGCGTGGCTACAATGGCCTTTGGGGTAGTGTCTTCGATCTCTTTCAAGACTGGTAGCCCTTTTTTGTATAGAATTTTGATCTCCCTTGGCAAGACTAGGATCTTGCCCACGTTTGATCCTTCTCTCCTCTTTAGTTAATTAGATCTATCATCTCATGATCAAAGACCATGCATGGATCACCACCAAAGCCAATTCTCTTTGGGGATTGCACAAATCTAAAGCCTGGTGGAAATTGACAATAATGGAGGGATGGATCAATAAGGCACCATACAAATGCAAGGTATCATTTGGAGAATGTTGGTGAGGGGCCTCCCTCTTGCGTCGGCCCTTCACCGCAGAGGTATTTCTAATGGAATTGTTTCTTCTATACCACTACGTTTGAGTCTTCCCGTCACAAACTCATTTCCTATCCTTTTGCTTGGAAGATTCGGGCCCTTCTCTTGAACATTTGGCTTGCAATGGTGGGCACAAGGATGCATTCGCTTTGAGGGGTTTTTGGTAAAGCTAAAGACAATGGTCTACCACACCCTCATATGAAGATCCTATTTCACTTTTCCAAATTTGGGGGTTGCTACCATATTTGGTTTACTCGCAATGCATTCATTTTTTATGCCACCTCTAGCATTCAACGTCATGTTGTGAAGCTTAAGGGACTCCTCCAATAGCAACTTGACCTTCTACAGCACAATGATTTCTTGGTCAAAGATGATTTAGTTTCTTGGCATACACCAATCTCCTTTGTTTCTTTGCCGTGACTTTGTATATTTTATGCACAATGGACTAGAGCCATCGTGTGTCTTGTAATCTTACAATCTTGTACTTGTATTTTTTCATAATTAATAAAAATTACCTAGTATTTTAAGAAAAGAGAAGTACATTTGTGCCTAATGTCATCTCATCATGAAAGTGAAAAAGTGCATCCTAGTATAAGGCTAATATTTAAAGATCTCTAAGTTTAACAACTGTATGTACAAGACTAGATACAATGGCTCCTCTCTGAATCTCAAAGTCTAAACATGATCTCAGCCATGATGTGGTCTAGGGCCACTTTGCTGATGTGTCAAGGGGTGAGTCTCTTGTGTCTCATAATGATCTAACTACATTATGGGCCCCTCAGTCTCATGGACCAGGTGGTTGAGGTTGTCATGCTCTACAAAATGTCATGGCCTTGTCTATTGTGACTCCACAGCATGGGAAAGGGATAGTCTAGTGGGATGATTCTCTATTTGCTGAACTACTAGTAGCTATAGAATCTGGTCTTTAGAAGAAATCTATCACCACTCCTCTTTGTCTAGGTCCGTTTGGGCAAGCTGGTCTCCTATCTCATAGTAGAGTTGTGTAGCACCTCTAGAGCTCCTTGAGAAAAATCCCTAGACACCTCCAGTCCTTATACTCCATGATCGGGTGGAGGGCTTCAATGCCCTCACGTAAGAGGCAATGAGACCTTCTCCATATGTCATAGTACACAATACATCTACATACATAGTGCTCCTCCGTCTCGGGCTCTCAACCACAAAGTTAACATGTCCCATCTTTTATTGGAATATCTATCCATATGTCTATCTCTATCCTCAATTGATGGGAGGAGGTGTGCATCTATTTAATAGCAGCCCACATACCATAGGAGAGGCGTGTTGGGTTTGACTCATGCCTACGCTCACAGAGGAGTGTCGGCGATCCACGGTAGGACATTGGGGCACTTTTTACTCTCCTTATGAGAGGTTTTTCCCCCCATTTATATTATTTTTTATTTTACGTGCTTATGTTACACAGTTCGGGCACTTATCGTGTTTTACACCTTTCAGGTGTGAACGCACATTAACAACCCTAAGGTTTAGGGGTTATGCTTTGTACTTTCATTCACTCTTTGGTAATTGCATTGGGAGTCATGCTGTGTCTTCACTCTCTCACACTCTTCACTGTCAACAAATTGAGCTTCGATCCCCCACATCTCTTACATTTGGTATCAGAGCAGAGATTCAACTCAGCCTCTCGCCCTATCCAGTCTTGTGCCAGCAACACCGACACTCAGAGCTCAGCTGTGAGCCACCCCCTAGTTCACCTGCCACCACTGTCGCCTCCTCCAGTCCCGATTGCAAGCTTGCCAGGTCTGCTAGTAGGTAGAACCGCTAGCCAATAGCCTATAGCTCGTCAACTTGGGCACCACCTGCCCAAGCTCCTCCAACTCGTCCGCTTGCGCCACCAATCACAGGCCCGCTAGTGCCACCTACTTCAGCTCCTACACCGCCTGTGGCTGGTCTGCACCACCACTTGCTGCGCCTGCAGGTCCGGCCCCCAGCTGCCAATGCAACACCCTGGTTGCCTACGTCTCTGTGTTGCCGTCTACTCCCTTTGCAATGCCACTTCTCTAGCTCCAGTTGGCAGCTATGCCATCAGCACCAAGCCCACCAACATCTCTTGCTGCAGCTGCCGGTCCTTTCATCAACTCAGCATAATATTTTTTTAAAGGCACATATTTTGTAATTTCAAAATTTTGAATTTCAACAAGGGGCTTCTTTTTGCCCGGGCAGTCTCGTGTCTTGGACACACTTCTGGAAGGAATTTCTTGGGAGCGAGCCAAGAAATTCGGGGCCTTTGGGTTTATTGCAAGCATTGGCACATGTACTACAGGTTCAGCCTGAAATAGACTGAAATTGTGCATTTTGGACAACAAAATTTTGGGGCTTTTGCATTCATTGTGTTGTTGAGCATTGTTTGTGCATTGGACGTCTACATTGGATAGTTCTTGACAAAGTGTGACACAGATTTGTCAATTACAACATATTGCATGCTGTAACTTCTCAAAATTTCCAAATTTCCAGATTTTTCCAACTTTAGCTCTTGCTCTTGTGCTCTTTGAAACAGTGACATTTGCTATAGCCAATCACGAACAAAGTAATGTATTCACATATGTATCCAAGGAGGATAGATTGGATGGAAATAATTATTCTCTATGGTCTTTCATAATGAAGAATGTGCTGATTGCAAAAAATCTTTGGGATTATGTTAGTGGCGAACAAGTTCATCCTAAAGTTGTGGCTCCTAGGAACATGAGTATTATTCGGATGCACATTTGACCTCCACTACTTTTAATTCTTTACTGTCCTCTCATTTGGCCTTTCATACGGCCCTAAATTTCACCATGAGAATTTCTCAACAGCCACTTACTTTTCTTCAATTGATTGGTTTGCTCCTAGAATAAGAGCAAACAAGAAAAAACAGTGGGAAGGATGTAATAGACTCTAAATAGGCTTTTATGGCAAGGCAGAAGGGCAAGGGCAGCCAATTTAAAAATGCTCTGTAGAGTTCTAGAAGTTTAGGTACTTCACAAAGCAGCAAGAAATAGGGGCACACAAACCAAAAAGAGCAAGTGCCATTATTGTAAGAAGCCAAGTCATTACATCACGGAATGTAAAAAGTGCATTGCCAAGGAGAAGGAGTCAGGGATGTCTCTTTTTTATGCACCTTCTATTGCTATAGAGTCCACGTCTTTTATTGTAGACCGTGGCTATTGTTTTTACACTTACAATTATGACTCTTCTTGGGCTGATAGAGCATTTAACTCTAGTAAAAGGATGCTAGCACTTGGTTCTTTGATAGTGGTTCTTCTAAGCACGTTATATTCCACAGGGATTTGTTTTCCTCTGTTATTGCAACTCTTGTTGGCAAGTCTATGCAGTATGCCAACAATGCATCTTACCTTATTAGAGGTGTTGGGGAGATTGTCTTGAAAGCCATTGATGGTTCTACTCTCCGTTTATAGAATGCATTATATATGCTAGGCATAAAGAAGAATATGTTGTCCCTTTCTTCTTTGGCAATGTGTGGTCTGCAAGTCACATTTGATGATGACAAATATATGGTCAAGGATAAAGAATTGTTGACTCTGGTTTTGACTGGCACCTTATGTTATGGACTCTATTAGTTAGATGCCTATTCAATTGATCAGTCAGTCTATTTAGCATCTACTCTTACTCCTACTATATCACTAGCAGAGTTATGGCATACTCGTATGGGGCATGTTAACTATGGCAGTTTGATACTTATGCAACGTACTTAGATGCTAGATGGCTTACCTCTCTTGGAGAGACTTGCTGAGAATATTTCTAAGGGATTCATTCTGAGGAAAATCCATCGATTCTCATTTCCTCATGATGTTTCTTTTAAGGCAACCACCAGATTACAAATTGTGCATTCGAATGTATGTGGACCTATGTAGACATAGTCATTGGGTAGATGTTATTATTTCCTCACCTTCATTGATGACTTTACTCTTTTTTGTTAGCTCTACTCCTTGGTGAAAAAGTTAGAGGTGTATGATGCATTTTTGGCTTTTGATGCACTTGCTGAATATCAATTTGATTGTAGGATTAAGACTCTCTATTCTGACCAAGGGGGGGAATACATGTCTTCTTTGCTGAATAATTTTTGAAGCAAAGGGGCATTGTCCATCAATATACTACTGTATATAATCCACAGCAGAATGGGGTTGCAGAAAGGAAGAATCGGTCACTCATGGGGATGGCCAGATGTATGCCGATAGCTAAGAGTTTGCCACACATCTTTTGGATGGAAGCAGTTTTGTGTCCTTATCATGTTTTGTACAGGTGCCCTACCAAGGCATTAAAAAATGTTATGCATTTTAAGGCTTGGAATAGTCAAAAACCTTCAGTTGGCCATTTTCGTTCTTTTGGGCGTCTTGCATATGCTCATATTCCCAAAGTACTAAGAAAGAAGTTGGACAACGAGGCTGTTAAACGCATTTTTGTAGGGTACAGCAGTGAGAGCAAGGATATAGACTGTATGATCCTATTTCCAAGAAAGTCTTTGTCAATAGGGATGTGGTTTTTGATGAAATATCAGAATTATCCCTTGCTGGTTTTAATACATATCAAGCTGCAAATAATGTGTTTGAAGGGGTGCTGGCCATTTCTTTGTGTGATACATTCGGAGCTTTAGTAAATGAACACAATGTTCAACCAACTACTCCATTGAGCAATGCAGAAATCCAACCTATGGATTATATGAATATTCAGCAAGAGATGCTGAATTTGAGATTCAACAGGAGCTTGTACACAATCAGGAAGCTAGGCAGATGCCTAGATGGTACTTGCAGAGTATGAAAGATAGTCATTTGGATGCTCCTATTGTTGACCGTGCTAAAAGACAAGCTCGTCTGCATGATCATGCTAATTGTTATGGCAACACACACACTTGATGATGAGGAGCCTGAATGTTTTGAGGATGCACAACAAAGTGTGCATTGGATGGCAGCAATGCAAGCTAAATTTGATTCTATCATGAAGAATCAAACATGGGATCTAGTGACATTGCCTGTTGGGGAGAAAGCCATTGGTACAAAGTGTGTCTATAAGCTAAAAAGAAATGTGGATGGATCCATCGATAAGTATAAAGCCAGGCTTGTGGCCAAAGGCTACGCACAAAGGAAAGGCATTGACTATGAGGAGACATTTGCTCCTACATCCCGTGTGACTACCATTCGATCTATGGTTGCTTACCAGTTTGATATTAAGACTGCATTTTTACATGGGGAACTTCAAGAAGAAGTGTATGTCTAGCAGCCCATTGGTTTTGCAATTGAGGGATTTGAACACTTGGTATGCAAGCTGAAAAAGGCTTTGTGTAGTTTGAAGCAAGTGCTACGAGCTTGGTATGCAAAAATTGATGCATTTTTACTAGTCAAAGGTTCATTAACAACTCATCAGAGTCTACTCTTTACATATGCAAAGAGGGGGAATCCTTGTTGGTCATATCTTTATGTAGATAAACTTCTACTCACAGGGACACATGCTGATCAGATTTCAGCATTCAAGAAAATTTGCAACAAACTTTTGGAATATCAGGTTTGGGGCCTTTGCATAACTATTTGGGCATTCAGCTCCTTCATGATGCTAGAGGCATTAGATTATCATAGTCCAAACATATTGGTAGACTCCTTGAGAGGTTTGGCTTACAGGATTGCAAGCTAGTTTACACAACCATGGAGACTAAACTCAAGCTATCTTTGCATTATGACAGTCATTTGTTTGACATCGATACATATGCTCTAGCAATTGGACAACTCATTTATTTATGCAACACAAGACCAGATATTCAGTTTGCAGTTTCAATCCAGAGCAGATATATGCACAGTCCACGAACGTCACATTGGCAAGTTGTGAAGCATGTTTTTCGTTACTTGCAGGGTACTAGGACTCTTGGACTGCTTTATGCCAAGGGGGGACCATTGCAACTACATGCCATTGTTGCCACATCGTCTTGTGAAGGTGAATACAAGGCAGCTTTCACTATCAGAGTTGAATGTGTATGGCTGAGACATTTGTTGGCTAATCTTGATGTATTTGTCATGAAGCCTACTCCTTTGTTTACCGACAATCAAAGCACCATTACAATGGCACGGAACCTAGTGTTTCATACACGCACAAAAGACACAGATCCACTATGACTTTGTCAGAGAGAGGCTACATGCAAGATATATCAGCCTTGTCTACTATTCTACAACAAGTAATGTGGCAGACATCTTCACCAAAGCTCTTCCTTGTAACAAATTTGAAGCATTTCGCAATGCTTTAAATTTGATCTCCTTTGGTAGATGATCCTTGAATACTAATCACTTTTCACTCCAAGGGGTTTTGCTGGGTTTGACTCATGCCTATGCTCACAGAGGAGTATCAGTGATCCGTGATAGGAACTGG
Organism: Lygodium microphyllum; assembly: GCF_053477565.2. Lineage (NCBI taxonomy): Eukaryota > Viridiplantae > Streptophyta > Polypodiopsida > Schizaeales > Lygodiaceae > Lygodium > Lygodium microphyllum. The sequence continues at coordinate 99,741,113 of NC_141146.1, read as the reverse complement.
GGCACCTTTTACTCTCCTTATGAGAGGTTTTGTGCCCCAATTATATTATATTTTATTTTATGTGCTTATGTTACACAGTTTGAGCACTTATCGTGTTTTACACCTTTTGGGTGTGAACACACATTAACAACCCGTAAGTTTAAGGTTTGTATTTTGTACTTTCATTATGCTCTTTGGTAATTGCATTGGGAGTCGTGCTATGTCTCCACTCTCTCACACTCTTCACTGTCAAATGTGTTCTCTCAGCTAAGCTTCGATCCTACATATCTCTCACAAGGTGCATGCCCAGTGACTGTGGTTGGACCATAAATCCATCCTCATAGAAACGTAAGAAGTAGCCTGGGTAAAACTCTATCTTCTGTCCTAGAGGAAAGGCAATTGGGTCCAAGTCCTCGTCTCAGCTTTGAGAACTTCAGTCCTAATGACTAAATTCAGCTCAAATTGGCTGAGGAGTGTAGGATAATCCAAGCTATGGTCAAAGGGCAAGAGCCAACGTCCAGCCCATGTAAGCTCATCCAAGTTGCTAGCTCTAAAAACCAACATTCCCTATCACCCACCACCACTAGCTATCTATAGAAGGTCAATGCGAGTATGGGATATCTTTGGCATGGGAGCTCCCATAACTTGTGTAAGAAAGACACTACTTTAAAGATTTAAGAGTGTCTCCACAATCACAAGTGCTACCGCTAACTCTCCTCTGATGATAGGGTGTTGGATGGAGGACTTACTCCTAATCATGTGTGATATCATCATCATCAATGACCTCTCTATGCAATCCCAACCATCATAATGGTCTCTCTCTAGGCTAGTATGATCAACAAGTAAGCCCAATCATCTATGTTATAAGTTACAACTCCAAAACTCAGCTCTATACAAAAGAGTAGGCGTGATAAATATCAAATAACCACAGTTTGGTGCACGGTTCATGAAACTATAGGTGGGCACACTAATTCTCAAGGGCCCCTAATGCTATATAGCCTCACACCAATTGGGCCTTAGCCACCCCCCTTCAGTAAAAATCTTGGGCCAAAGAAAGTAACACCCACGAATACATACTCTCTCAACATGCTCCACTACATCTCCTCCGAATGTGAATGGATACATAAGTCAGCGGGTCACCCATGCTGCCGAAGTCTTGAGCACCATGGCCTTGGTCTTTCCAAGGTTCACTGTGAGATCTCTATCTGAGCAACAGGCATTTTAGTGCATCCAAGTGGTGCTACAAGCCCTTCAGTGAATCTGAAATGAGTGCAATATCATCAGCACATAATAGGACCAGTGTCAACACTCCAACTAGGCTAGCTCCACCTCCACCTCCCATATCAATGTAGTCAAACACCTCATCTATGTATAATCCAAAAAGTGTAGGTGAACTGTGCATCCCTGTTTTCTCCTATGGTGTTGTTAGTCCTCTCAGACATCCCCCCAAGTGCCTATACACAGCCTGTCACTTTCTCTCTGATGTGTAAGTCATGCTGGTATGTAAGTCTGACATATGTGTAATGCACCATATAACCATAATACTAGAATCTCTCTGATATGGTGTATAGTATAAGTTTCCAACATGGAGAGGCTGATGTGACTTGGCAAGCGACTCTTGTCATGGATAATAATGGCTGAAATCTGCCATGGTAGTGGGGTCGTCCTGGGTGTTGAGGACGGCTCGCACAACGTAGGATTGTGACTCACCACTCCAAAGTTGACTCCTCATTGAGAAGATTTGGTTAGACCTAGAGGGGCAGCCATCTAAGGAGGGGGGAACTGTGGTGCACATTGTGGTGAGTAAGCTTGTTGAGATGGGTCTAGGGAATTGGGAGGGTCTCTTTGTGACATCCAAGCTCAAGAATGAACATTAGGCCCTACAACTCCATGACAGGGCATAGCGGTCCAAAGCCCTCTCACAAGAGGCAATGGTATCGCACTTAACCTCGTAGTATACAATATGGCAGCATATGTAGTGCTGCTCTAACTCCCCCTCCACCCCACATTATTGGCAAATGTAGTCCTTCAGTACAATACCTTCATATCTCCCTATCTTTGTCTGCAACTAATGTGACAAAGTGTGGATCTAACTAATGGCGCATTTCAAAATAGTAACATGGGACAGCCATTTTCTAGCTTCCCATCCCAATTCTATCCCATCCTCATATTCTCCAATGTTAAAGCCCCCTCTGATGGTCACAAGGGATGGGAATTCCGATCCTCGTCCTTGTTTTCCCCATCCCATCCCAAAACCTATCCTACGGTGCTATGATTCAAGATTGTGCAAGAGATGTGTTTTTGTGTATGTTGGGTGCTTGATGAATCCATCCTAAGAGATGAAGAAATGTCTCTAAATATTGTGCCATCTGCATACCCAAGTTCTGTATTACATACACACATACATAAATACATACATAAGTAGATGCACGTGTGCACACTCACACACACAAAATACATACATACATGTATGGATTCGTTGTTCACCCAACCATTGTATTTGTGATGTACTGAGTTGCTATTCGCAGGACCTTCTTTGTACTATGTACTCTTACCTCAAGGGTGTTTTCTCTCAGGTGTCTTTCAATTGGGGAAAAAAAATGGGGATGATGTTTCCTGACTTTTCGTAATTTAAAGTGTGTCTAATTATGTCATCCAAAGTCAACAAGTACATGAGCTCAACAGCATGGATAGAAAAAAAAAGTGGCTACATCACATGTGCACAAAGCCTGTTAGGAAGGCCTGGAAGGATGAGAAAGGAGATAAGCCAACACGGACAGGTGTAGCACAATGAGGGTTACCATTGCGGAGTGAATTCTCTCACAGATATATCCAAAAAGATTGTAAAAATAGCAAATTGTGGTTCTTTGAAAAAGAAGAGACTAGACAACAACATACACACAACGTACAAGTGCTAAAGAATTAAGTGCTATGGAATGCCATGGAACAGCACGAACTAAGAATGGAGTGCTAATGAGCACCAACTAAGAATTAAGTGCTATGGAACGCCATGGAACAGCACCATCTAAGAATGGAGTGCTAAAGAGCACCAACTAAGAATTAAGTGCCACGGAACAGCACAACTTTTTTCACAAAAAGTGCCGTGGAACAGTAAATTTGAAGGGGATCCTTGTACAACTGCTGACTATGACAATTCAATCGGGTTTTAGTGTGGAGGTACAGCACTTACATTTGAAAACAAGCAATTTCCATAGTTCACTAAGGTACATGGATTTTGTCGGTTTGTACAGATGGCAAGATCAGCATACTTCTGTGCATTTTCAATATCATTCTCTAGGAAATAGAGAAAAGACAGGTTTGTTGATGCACGAGCTTTCAGGTCTTTCTCTTTTCTCTCAAAATTTTTCAACAATGTTATTGCCTGTTGAAGGATACAAAACCAGCAAGTGTTTAGCCACAACTCACATTTCCTACCTTTTTTGGCTGTAAAGGGTTCTTGTATTAGTTACTAGAAATAAACTTGCCCACATTTACTACTAGCTTAAACTGACAAGATTTCCTAATATTGTTAGAAGAAGTCAATTACTTGAGAAAAAAAATTTCTATGTAGGTACTGTATAGCCTTGTCCATTTCCATCTCATGTGCTAGCATCACATACTGTTGATCTTTTAAGATATTTATGACCCAATCGTATCCTTCTGAGAAGGTGTTCCCTATAACTGGAGCAATGATTCTAGCTGCAGTGAAGATATATTTGTGAGCTTGAGTTTGTCTCAACTGAAGCTCAACATGTAATTCATCATCCTGTAAAAAAAAGTTGAGTTGTTCTGATGAGCATTAAATTGTCCTGGATCACTAGTTCAACATTGCTGATGGAACACTATTAATTTCCACCCAACATATGGGAAAGTTAGAAACAATAGGTTACCCAAATAAGTTAACCAGATTAAGTGTCAGTTTCAAAACACATTGGCTGTTTCAAATCTTATGGCAGTTATTATTACCTTTTCACTTGACCAGAGATTAATGTCAAACACATACCTTTTGAACAGCAGAATCTTCCTCAGCAATGTCATCATCCACCTCTGGATCATAGTGTCTTACCAACAACATTTTAGTGAAACAACTTTTCATCTTCTCTGTATTGCCAACTATATAGTAGCAAACTATCAGATTGTAACCTGATTGATGATCATATTTGATTTCCATAACAGCTTCAAATGATTGCATAGCATCCTATAAAAGTCGCATAACATCATGTTCATAATGTAATAAAAATGTTAACCTTTAGATGACAATAGACAACCTTTGAGAGTAGCAAATAGTTCATGGAATCTTTATATAACTTAGCACCACCAAATCTATGCGATTGTCAGTCTCTAGCCTTCTAGTGCAAAATTGATGTGGTACACTAGGTAGTAAATTCAACACTAGTGTCAACCAGCCACTTCAGGACTTATTCTTGATCATATAGGGTTTCTAATGCAACTTTATAAAGCAGAGTCTGCAATGCCCTATGTCTCATACTAGCTTACCATCCCCTCAGCTTTCTTTTCTTATCACCTCTCAATGCTTTCCACTTATGCTCATTCTTTTCCTTCTTGTCTTTTGATGCCTTTCCTATGGGTCCAGCCACAGACAATTGTGAGAGTGCACAACGGAAGAGAAACACGGACACAAAGAGAAGCAATGTATGAGGCATTCTTTGGCTCTTGGTCTATTATTTCTTACTTTAAATTTTTCAGTAGTCGTGCTTATATGCACACTCTTGATAACAAGATAGGAAAGCTCACCCCTCGAGTAGATCTCTTGATTTTTGTGGACTATTCTTCTGAAGCGAAAGCCTATTGTTTGTTCGATCCTCAGACGAATAAGGTGATCATTAGGAGGGATGCCGTCTTTGATGAGAGAGGCATCATGCAATCCTTTGCACTGGACTCTTTGTCCTCAACTTTGCTCACATCATTTGAGACGGTGCCTACTAAGCCGGATCTATTGCCCCCTCTTGACCTTCTTGTAGATACTTCAGCTCCCAAGCCTCCTTCACAAGACCTGTTACCTCACTGATACAAGCAAACTAGGCGGGATTCAGGGATCCTTCCACCAAATCTCACTCTAGAGGGCCCTAGAAGGTCTGCTCGGCTTGCCCATCATGTTTCATATGCATCGCTATTTATAGCAGATTACATTGCACATTCTGAGCCGGTTTATGGTAGGAGGCTCTCTAGAACTCTCTATGGTGTGAGGCCATGGAAAAGGAACTAGACAATATTAACTGGAATGAGACTTGGACCCTGGTGGATCGTCCTCGTCACAAGGTCATTGGGACAAAGGGGATCTTTAGGACCAAGCTAAAGGCTAATGGTACTTTAGACAAATACAAGGCTTGCCTAGTAGTGGTAGGTTTCAGGAAAAAACACAGCCTTCACTATGAAGAAATCTTCGCATCTACTGCTTGGCTAATATCTTTTCATCTGTTGGTTACGCTCGCCATTCACCATGATTGACCGATCTATCACATGAACATCAAGTGTCTTTCTAAATGGTTATTTGGAGGAGGAAGTCTATGTGGAGTAGCCTCCTGGCTTTCTTCCACTAGCCGACTGACAATGTATTTTGCTTGTGGAACGCTCTTTATGGGTTGAAGCAAGCGCCAAGGTCTTAGTACCATACGATGGACGAGTTCTTGCAAACTCGTGGATACCATTCTACCCCCTATGATCCAAATCTATACGTGCACACCACTAGCGCGGGGATCAGCTATATTCTACTTTATGTTGATGATATACTACTCACTGGCTCCGATTCTGCAGCTCTCATAGAAATTAAGACACAACTTTGTGCTACCTTTGAGATGACAAACTTAGAATTGTTGTCTTATTTCTTGGGGATAGAGATTGTTAGATTGGAGGGAAGTATCTTTCTATCACAATAGAAGTACACCCTACAACTGGTGGAACAATATTACACTGATTAGACATGGCCAGTGGCCTCGTCTCTAGATCCCACTATCCACCTCCACAAGGATACCTCAAGTCCGCCTTTTGATAGTCATAACTATTGTTCTGTTGTTGGGAAATTACTTTGGTTGATTCATACTAGGCCAGATCTTGCATTCTCAATTAGTTTACTTAGCAGTATTTTAATGCACCTAGAATGTCTCATTGGATTGCTTATCTTCATGTGTTAAGATACTTAAAGCTACCTATAATTTTGGACTAACTTATGGATATGGTTTATGCTAACAGGGATACACCAATTCTAACAAGGCCGGAGATCTTGACACCTAGTGTTTTCATGGAGGCTACCTCTACACTTTGGGCATGGCTCCCATCTCTTGGGCCAGTCATAAGCAGGAGACAGTGGAGGCTTCCACGATCGAGGCAAAGTATCAAGCTCTCTTTGATGGCACTACCGAGGCCATCTATTTGAGGACCATTGCCCTTGCGAGCAATCCCATCACTCCCCTCAGACATGGCACATGGCAGTTCATTACCATTTCACCAGAGAGTAGGTTAATCTAGACACCATTCGCCTAGAGTTTATGCCATTAAGCAATAATTTTGCAAATATTTTGACCAAGGCAGTCAACCGGTTGGTTCTATAATATCTTCTATTATGGATCCGCTTGGATACACTCTCCTCTACTTCTTCAGATTGAGGGGGAGAGGATGCTTCCCTCTTATTTCTCCTTCCAGTTCCAGAGGGGGTGGTTTCTTTCTCTTGATAGTGACAGTAATGATATTTATAGCTTTTCACATTCAGACATTATTTATTATGTATTGTAGTATTATGGACATCTGTAACTTCATCCGAGCTATCACGATGACATGATTGTAAAAGGACACTTGGACAAGTGGACGATTCCCCTGCGAGGGCACTGTCCAAGTGGCATCATTGTATCACATTCTACATGAGAAATATTTGCAATTCCCTTTGCATTACCCCATACATCGACATTCTATTCATGTAAACATGCATCTATGTGCATTTATTCCTTTTCGGTCACCTTGGAGTAGTCAACTCTGGATCCACCATAATCATAGCATTGCACATAGCAATCTCCAAAGAACCTCTTTCCTTATGCTTGTGTATTGGCTTTGCTTATCTTGCTTGCTTCTCCATTTTGCCTTTCTCTCCACATACTCTCCATATGATTGGTACACACACACACTTAGGCATCCCTAGGCACTTATCCTAGTAGTGTGTGGTGCTAGTTGTATGAAGGTATGGAGCTATCTATCCTTATTTTCCCATACTTCGGGGCATAGTGACTCAATAGGACGAAAATTGATTCAAAATCCTCATATAATGCTAAATATTTTGAAAACCATCACACCAGCAATCCTTTTTTTTTTTTTTTAAAGAAAAAACAAATCAAAAAGTCCATTGTTGATTCCATCCACCTTTGCAAGACTTACTAGGCCCTTGGGCAGCCAACGCACACCCTTGGTTTGATGCCCTGGCCTCTCTAGGGTGATTACTTGGGCTCCCTTGGTAAGATAACCATTGCCTCTATAGTCTTGGTAGGTCACTAGGCAACTGACATGCACCCTTTGTCCAATACCCTAGCTAGTTTGGGATGGGACACCTTGGGATAAAAGAAAATATAAATCAAGGGCTTATTCTAAATGGAGGACAGCATACTTATTTATAGAAAGTTTGGGCCCTCCCAAGAGGGTTTGTGCTTATGAGACACAGACACTCTCTAGGAACGCATTTCTTTTAAATAAACAAGGTTTCTTCATTAATTAAGCATGTTTTGGGACTGTTTAAGTAAAGCTAATGCATTTTTAGCTCAGCAAGTATCCCATTGGCTCTTGTCCACCATAACTTTCAGCAATGTCTTCCCTATCCAAAATAGGGTTGCCTGTCATTGTGACTCACATTCAACCTTAATCTCATATACACACAACACGTGCACAACATAATTATCCCAATAGCAAGAAATTAAAAATGCATGACCCCATGACAGAATAATCTATGCATAATGAATTAAGAGTGAATGTACAATGAGTCAGAATGCATGAATGATGTGCATACAAGTAGATATGCTATAAATAGGACAAAAGTGGGACACCACTCCAGAAACATGTACATGGACATAAAATGGTCTGGTATATAAAGTACCCCAGTCCAATTATGGGCATATTTGAAATGGAGATCAACAAACTTTCAACATGGTCATGGCTACCACAAAGGGGGTTTGCATTCAAAGGTGGTTGGTGCATGCTTTGGCAACTAATGGCAGGCGCTTTCAGCATCTAAATGGAGTGTGTCAGTAGCATCAACTTCAGCCCATCACCTGTTAGCAGATTAGTCAGCTCAGGTATGAGTCTGTGCTGCAGAGGCTACAACATTTATGTACTATTTTTACTAGCATTTTCTAGTGCCCTTTTTAGGGCTAGGGAGCATTTAATGCTGGCCAACTACATTTAATACTCCCCTCATTTTATGCCTATATATTGTTGGAGCTCCTCCTCCTCTTATATACTTCAGCCATCATTTGTGGATTCTTCTGAGGAGAGAGGAGCCGATGCCAGGGTGCCCACACAGCCAATGACTCACTGTTGTATGCTGCTATCTCGTATTCGATATGGATTCCGTTTCCCGAGCATACATTTGAGTTCTCATCTGTATTTGTGTTTATTTTCTCTTGCCTTGTGTTTCAGTAGTTTATTTCAGCATGTTGTTTATGCTTCCATTGCTGCACCACTTCTAACATGGTATCAATTTTCAGGTTTTGTGTTTCTGCTATGTTTTATTGCTGATTTCAGGACTGATTTACCCCTCTACTGCCCTGGTAACTGCTGCCAACCTGATTGCGACCAGATTTGGGCTTCCCTACTCTGCGTTTTGATCAGCATATGCATTGCCTACCTGTCTAACACCTCCTGCTGCCTGTGTTTTCCTCATTAGGTTGCTGGTGACAGTTACCTACACCTGTTTAGGCAGTGTACAACCTGTGTTTTGCTATTTGCAGCACTATTTTGGGTTGAGTGACTGGCAGAACAGGAGTTTTTGCTGTTTCTAGCAAATTTCCACTGATTTTTTGACTTTGTGCAGCAGATTTTGGCTTATTTTGATCAGTTTTTGGGTTATATTGCATGTGAACTATTGGTTTTTGCAGTCTGTGCTCGTGGTATTGGCTATGTTCCCTCTCCCAATCCCTTCTTTTCTCTACTTCTTTTCTAAATCCTTCCTACTTCGTTTTACCCAACTCCAGGACCAGCTTCGTACTATGCAGTCTGCCCTCTCAAAGGCACATCTTGTTGGTACAGTACTCTACAAGCTTCCTCGGGAATTTGATGGAGTGGCAAATGCTTTACAAGCGCAGACATCTACGGCTCCTGTCAGTTTTCTTCAGATGTCCTCCATGCTACTTGAGGATGAGGCTACTTTGCGACTACAGGGGAGACTTCCGTCACATTATGGAGGTTCAGGTGAGGCTTTTGCAGCTTTAGAGAGGGGTTCAAAAATGAAGAAGTCGAAGGCCCAGTGTTATCACTATGGCACGAAAGGTCATTTAAGGAAGGACTGCAAAGAGTTAGCAGCTTCCAGGAAGAACTAGGAGCAAAAGACGAAGTGGGATGTGGACTCTTCCGATGAGTCATCCTCTGCCTCAGATTCCGATCCCGATCCTCCTGCCAAAGCGAAGTCCAAGGCGCAGAAGGGATCCTCTTCTTCGGATCATGGGAAGAGCTTAGTGGCCCCTTCCTCCGTTGCTTTCTAGTGGTGGTGATACGGACATCCCTTACGACTCTATGGTGCCAGAGAGGGAGTGTGAGAGGGTGGTGAGATGGGGAAACCGTGCCTCATCTATATGTCTATACACATGCACAGGATCCAGAGAGGGACTTCCCTGATGCATCGACCGAAGTCTGGTGGCAGGTACAAATCCTCGAGCTAGAATTGACATCCAGGTTCATGATGGGCTTGTTACTTGTGACAGAGAGCGAGAGGCTTTCATCTGGAGCCCACATGGAGGGACACTTTGGCATTTTTTGCCGAAGGCGGAGATTCCATGGTCACATGTTCAGAGACATGTTTGGCAGATTGGTCTTGTATATCCTGAGTGACATAGGTGACATTACACAAAGAGCTGCTATGATTCTTTTCTATTTTCAGGTGGTATTGTTATGATTGACATCGACATTAGATACTCTCCGAGGCATCTTGGTGGTGGGCTGGCCACTCACTGCTTGGATATCCATGGTTCTTATGGTGGTTCTATGTTGTATAGTTTATGATACCCCATCATTGTACTATTGTATTGTATCAGATCACCCCTAATCTGAGAGAGGGTGTTAGCAAATTAGTCAACTCAGGTGTGAGTCTGTGCTGCAGAGGCTACATCATTTTATGTAGTATTTTTACTAGCATTTTATAGTGTCCTTTTTAGGGCTAGGGAGCATTTAATGCTGGCCGACCAGCATTAAATGCTGGCCAATTGCATTTAATGCTCCCCCCATTTTATGCCTATATATTGCTAGGGGGCTCCTCCTTTTATGTACTTCAGCCATCATTTGTGGATTCTTCTAAGGAGAGAGGAGCCGGTGCCAGGGTGCCCACACAGCCAGTGACTCACTGTTGTATGCTGTTGGCTCATGTTCGATATGGATCCCGTTTCCCGGGCATACATTTGAGTTCTCATCTGTATTTATGTTTATTTTCTCGTCTTGTGTTTCAGCAGTTTATTTCAGCATGTTGTTTATGCTTCCATTGCTGGACCACTTCTGACATCACCAAGTGCTCTTTAATGCATATGCACACCTACAAGCCGGAATTTTGAAAGCAAGAAACTTTTTTGTTTCTGGTTTTCTTCTTTTTCTTTGTGTTCTGGTAAATGCATACACACACTCAATGATCAATACAGTTCTGAGTCCAGGGATGGGCTAGAGATACAAATGTTCCAAAGCAAGTCATGAGGGATCATATACTCATGGTAGACATCATTTACAACAACTACAAGGTCTGAAAACTCTGATTAGAAGTCAGCAGTACAGATCTCTTGTAACTATGACGGGTGTTTACATGAGATAAAGAGATTACAACATAGCTGGGATTGACAATCATCTATTCATGCTATATGGTTGGCATAACATGACAAGATATAACTTAGATATACTCAGCAATGACAATGATCAGATGGGCTGCCTGTATGGGCATATGTCAAGTAAAACAGTACAAAGTTTGATATCTGCAAGATGATGGCAAGGGTGGAAGTCTTATGCTCATGTTCATGGTTACATCAAGGCTCAGATTCTCTGGAAATAGATAGGATATACGAAGGATCGCTAAGGTTATCTCAAATACTATGAACTTACCTTGGTGCTTGAGCTGCATGTGTGGGATAGTTTGATCTCATTCTTAATATACAACTATGCATTGTCAAGAATCATTTTGTTTTAAGTATGCATTGAGATGGATATGAATGTAGACATGATTCATATTTTTTATTACAATGCTAACCCTAGAGTCATATTGTACCAGTTGAGTGAGAGCATGACTCAAAGATGAGTAAGTCCGACACTTGGTTTGTAGAAGGTAGCACCTTTTTCACCACTGCGTGAGGCACAGCTGCCAGCTGCTTCCCTTAAATCGGGCTCACTCTACTTGCTAATATCTAGTTCAAAGCTTAAAAACATATTTCAAAGAAATACCCTCATCCCCCGCAAAACACCGTCCCCCCCCCACCCAACAAAAAAGAAAAAGAAAACTGCACTTGCAGTGACTTATCCAAGAGCAATCACGAGGCAAAGCATCATTCTTGCAGCCCAGCACCCTGTTTGAGAAACTGGCCTGGTTCATTCCTTGCAGTGAATATGATGTCTCAAACATGACTCCCTTAGCATACCATATAAGATGGCAAAGAGTTTGGAACATCTGGATATACACTCCTTCTCAAGGAGGCGTTTGGTCAGCTTTTCTTCCAAATTCTTCCCTGCCATCCATCGTGCATGAGCATTTGAAGCTTTGCAATGGTTTTCCTATGGCTTAATATCAGTGAGGACGTCCAAGCTGATAGGCTAACAAGCTTCCATCTTGGGTATGCTTGGTTTGAGAGCATTTGATGACTGTCATTTTTTGGGGTCTTGAGGGCATAGCAGCAAAGATCAGCTCCAAGGGTGATGTCGGGACATTTAACCTTACACCATCAGTTGGAGAGAGGTGAACGGGTATTAAATATACGTCACAAGTGTTAGGTTGGGTCCTAGAGGGCACAGTGCGAAATGATAGTGTACTTCTTGCTTGGAGCTTGCTACAAGTAGTCATTTAGAACTACAATGCAAATCCTTTTAGCTTAAATATTCATTCATGGCCACAAGCCATTGGGGCTATCTAAGGCCCAGCTAGAGCTGTAGCATGCCAGTATCAAGCCCATTTTAGATCACAACGTCCCAAAGGGCTATAATCATGTGCTCCAAAGTCATGATTCATAGTCTAGTCTCCTTCCTTTTGCAGAATGATGTCCAGAAGTAGGTGAAGGACTCTTGGCATTGTCACATCCTTTCACTGTCTCTGTGGAGCTTTGCCAATGCACCTTTCACAAAACAGCACCAAATTCCTCCATGTTTTTGAAGGAAAGGTAGGCTAGAATATTTGGCATGACCACATACCTGCAGACAGCCTTAAAGTCAACACACGCACACTAATTAACTTATACCTCTCAATAAAAGTATGATCTGAAGTTATCATTTCTCGCACTTCCCAAAAAAAGTCTGCACAATATGTTGTTACAAAAAAGAATATCTGTCTTTTCTAGAGAAAGGACATACTTGATACTGCCCAATCTGCATAAGAGCATTTCCAATATTTCTCATTATTTTGAAACGTGTCTCTTTAAATGAGTTAGGTGTTTGGTCAAGGGCCATCCTGTACATTTTCACTGCCAGAGGATAGTTTCCTTGCTGATAATAAATGTTGCCCATGTTGATCCTCAATCTTCCCCCTTGCATAAACTGCACAATTCTATTGTTGTTTAGAAACTGGAGAGTTCAATTTACACATCATTGTCAAGAAAATGGCATAAAAATACAAGAAAGAATTGTACCTGTCTATTCTTCACAATTTGAGAATAAGTACTCAAAGCTTCAGAATACAGATTGTTTGTTTGATATTGATATCCCAGGTTGAAACAGACTGAAAATGTAAGCTCAACATTCATTTGATCTGCCTACACATACAAAAGCATCATGTATTAGAAGCTCTCCTTCTGAAACGTAACTTTTCATTGGAAGTGAAAGAAAAATTGCAGCTCACAAGGCCAGCTTGCTCCCGCTGCCTACATAGAAGTCTTTCTTTCTTCCCAGCTTCCTTGGCTTTTTCTAAGGCTTTTGTATGATCTCCCTGTTGGAAAAAATTCATCCAACCTGGCTTGAATCCCATAGAAGTTCCTGCAGAACTCATAGAAGTCCATACTTACCCCACATATTGCTCACGTAAACAGAGAGAAAAAGCACACTCAATCAAATCAGTTTTCAGTCTTTCAAATTTCATCTCATAATTTTCCCGTACCAGTGTCAGAAAATCAAAACATTGTACGCCCCTACATTGAAATTCAAGAACAGAAGCGTAAATTAGTCTAGCAAAGACTAGACACTAGGCACAACAAACTATTCTGTTTTGACTGGCAGCATGAAACATCATTGAAGCCTAAGGGTTTCTCTTTCAAATATGACAAGACAAAGATCATATAAAAGAATTTAGTTTTTCCTCAAGTTTTCCAACCATATTAAGTTCATGAAGAACAACCCCAGTTGAGGGGTGCTAAGATTTATCAAGCTTTAGAAAGGAGCAAGTGGAAAGGCATGCACACCCCAAAGTCTTTGCCGCAGAACAGCAGAATATACTAAAACCTCATGCAAAATGGCCTGCAATTTCCTATAGCCATTGATGGATTCCATGCAGTGTAACAGGACGTGCAGGTTGGATAGGCAAGGGGACAACCTAACTGTAGGATCTAAATAGATACCGCTTGAATCAAGCCAAGACTCATTCTTTCCCCGAAAGAAAAGAGTGACTAATTATCTTACTCAGACAAAAAAAAGACAATACATGGGCTCAATAACAAAAAAGACGATACATGGGCTCAATAACAGACTACAATGACTCATTCCTAATGTTATTCTTGTGAAGGAAACTGCTAGGGTTTGCACTGAGGACACACAGAGTGTACAACCACGACAGAAACATAAAGAGACAGACACACACACAGAGGGAAATACTCAAACCCTAAACGCAAAACTCAAAACTCAAACACAAACAGAAGAAGGGAGAGAGAGAACACAACTCTGAAGTGAATGAATGCTGTAAATGAATATAAGAGTGTACAGTGTGCTCAAGGGCAGAGCAATGTCTGAGTGTGATGTCCACCGAAGACGAATCCCAAGTCTATGACCACCAGTCGGAGTGTAGGAGTGCTAAATAGTGAATAGCAGCAGGCTGGTCACCAAAACGCAGTAGTCTGGAGGCTGGAAACTGGTAAACGCCACAGTGTACCACCGATCGGAGGCTGGAAAATGTGCACAGTCTGCTGTAATCAGTAGGCTGAAACAGTGTCTGAGAGTGTTAGGGCCTGCAATGCTGAAAACGCAGGCTGGTTGACCCTGGAGATGATGGACAGCAGGCTGAACAATAGTCTGGAGCAATCGCCAGCAACTGAGAGCTGTCGCCTACAGCAATGGACAGGCTGAAGATAATGTGGCTGCAATCGATGATGGCTAGACAGCAGATGGAGGCGGGCTGCAGGCTGGAAACTCAGCGCCAACAGCAGCAGAGGGTGTGTGGGCTGGTGTAACCTGCAAACAAGGATGATCACTGAATGGTGGCAGCCTGTCTATTTATAGATGTGGAAGGGCGCCCCAAAAATTAGGGTTTCCACTAAACTCTCTCGAACCGCTCCCCGTTTTAGGGTTTCCACTGAACTCTCTTGAACCGCTCCCCATTTTAGGGTTTTACTCTAAAAGAGCATTTTTAGTGTGTTTTGGGGCTGTTTAAGAGGCTAATCAGCAAGTAATGCATATTTTAGCTCAACAATTCTGCCTTGACAGGACACAAATTTGCACGTGAGAATGACATCTATAACAGCATTTCTTAGGCTACATATTAGATTCAGTATGGTTGACCCTATGGTTGCTAGTAGAGCTATGTATGAAAAGCTAGCATAATAGAAGTTCACCATAAGATTTGCAGCAGCACTTTCTTCTAAAAGCTTATGCACAAGAAGCTCCAGCTCCCGTAATTGCAGTTCTGGATTGCTTTCATCTCTTCTTTGTGATAGAGGAGTCAATGCACATGATGCTTGATTTAAAGAATCAAACCTGCTACCCTGCTTCAAATTTGAGAGGTAGAAAAGTAAGTGGTATTTTCAAGCTGAGTTACATGTGTGCAATCAAAACATTGAATGTTTGTCTTTTTATTTGAAGGTTGAATATGCAGAGGTCAAAAAAATACTCGTGATGAGTAGCCGGCTGCTCTCACAGCTGTCACTGGACGAGATGCATCACCAGGGGTTCCTGACCTTGCAGATAGACTTGTCTTGCCTGCACTGGGTGGCCTGCTAGGAGGCCTCCATAGTGCTAATGCTTGAGGAGTAGGGGTTCTACTGCACAATTTCACTGATGCGCACCGAGGAGTTTCAGGAGAGATGTCTACCTGCACTAACAAGTTTCCGTAAGCATAAGAAAATGTGTTTGTGCATGAAGGTACATTCACAGGGATTTCGACCATGACAACACAAGAAAAAAAGCATGCATTGTAAGGCATGTTGATGCAATGCTGCTGCCACAAAAAGTGATATTTGACAATGCACAGAATAACCTCTTCAATCATGCCAAAGTGTGAAGTCAAGCCATCAAATACCAACCAACATTCAAAATCTTTTCTGATAGCAAAGAAACTGAAGCAGTATTAAAATGTTTGTCAATACATTGTGGAACTAATGAAAAGTTCCAAATTACACATATTCTGATTACAATAAAATATTTGAATGCATTTGGGACTAAAAAATCCATAGAAGAGAACAAACCCTCTCAGGAATGACTTGCAATACAATGTATTCATCCTAGCTAGGGCCAGTTGCAGGTTTGTATGATCCTTTTGGTTTGTTTGAGCCAAGTTCCCTCTATGTTACTCCTTTTGACATGCAAGAACCAGCTATAAGTCACCACAGAGATCCAGTGATCGGTCCAATACCAATATGTAAATACAGGCTCTAGAAGCAACTCAGGCAATGGTTTTAGTGCTTTGAATTCTTAATTGTCACACTCCCATCCTTCTCTAGCTTGCATTTAGGTTCTAGTAGCTTAGATATGGATCCTTTCTTTTGCCCTACCATTGCCTCTTTATCTTACTCTCTTCATGTGTGTACCACTTCCCTAGTGCTTCATTGCCAAGAATGCCACCTGTGCACTATGCACCTCCCATTTCCCCCGAGTGAGTCTCACTTTAACTCCTAGCGCTACTATGTTGGGAATCCCCCTTATGCACACTGCATCAACTGTTCAAAGTAAGGATCTTTTCAATTGAGCCAAAGTATGTGCACATAGCCAGTAGTTTTGTTGGCCACATAACAGATCCCTAATGGATAAACATGTACACAAGTGCCCATAGTATCAGCTTAACAAAAGTGAATAACACAAAAAAGTTGGGCTCTTCATGTCTTACAAGTTTTCAATATGTAATGGACTAGCATATCCAGAGATTTTCTAAGTGATATTGCCCCATATCACCATCACCATGATGTCATCTGGGTATTCATGGACCAAGTTTGTTGAGATTCTGTTTCCAACTCCATATCTGGGCATCCACTGTTATTGGACAATACCCACTTTAGGCACCATCTAGCCACTTATGCGACGTGTCATGTAGCAAACACATCTAGACCAGGTTGGAAATAGTGTTCCCCTTCATGATTGCAGGTCAACCGATTTGATTCCTCCTATCTATTTATAGGCACCATGACTGGACATACTTCATTCATCATTCAATACATTGGACAATCAAAGTTCCAACCTGGGCCATTCATTATCTTTCCATTCTTCTCTGCCCATATTGTTCACTTTCCTTTGCACATCTATTTCTGTCACATATCAGAGCATAAAGTCCATCCTCACCATTTGTTCACAAGCTGATCATGGAAGTGTTGCAGTCTGGACCTGTGTTTGTCACAACAAAAGGCATCACAGCTGGTTGTGTTCATTGGTGACATCATTTTCTCCCTGTTTTTGTGAGTTTTCAGCCAATTCTCTGCACACCCATTCCTATTCATCCCTCCCAACCCCCAGTGCGAACCTAAAATCTGCAGAAATGCCAGCAGGTGGCAACATTTACAGGTCTACAGCAGCAGTTCCTCCTCTGCAGCATCAGCTGCCACATTTCCAGCCACCATTTTCCAGCCAATCATGACATCACTGCCAGTCGTCATCATTTGTGGCTGTCTTCTGCATCAGGTGGCATCCTCTACTGAGAGACAACAGCATCTGGAGCTACATTTCGTAGTTTCCTCCATCCTCATGACAGCCACTTCTGCATTTTGTTGGAACATTTTCCTTTTTGCGGTCTTCTTCAGCCTTGGTTGCTATGTCTTCAACAATCGTGGCTTTATAGTACCCCAAAATGGCATTTCAGCAGCCCTGAAACAGGATGGCTGTTTTGGGCTGAAATGGGGACGGGGATCCACCATTTCAGTACCCTGCGAGCGGACGGACAGACCAGTTATCTAGAGAAAAAATACTTTATTTTGCTCAGTTCCAACTTCGTCTTCTGTGCTATCATCTCCTACTCTCAAGCACTCTACCTCCTGCAGCTCCCAACTCCTCCTCCCTTCCTTCCTTCTTTCCTTCTTCTTCTTTTCCCTCTTTCTTCTAAGTTCTTCTCCTTCCAAGTTCCTTCTTTCCTTCTTGTTCTTTGTTCTTCTTCCATCCACCTCCTCCTCCTTCTCCTTCGTCTTCTTCTTCTTCTCCCAAGTTCTTAACTCTTTCTGAACTCCCATTACCTAATCATGGTGCCAGATCCATTTTGGATGCATGTCACTCCAATCAAGGGATACAAGGGCTCCATTGGAGTGAAGAAGTGGCGGTGCAACTATTGTTGATTGGAGAAATCAAGGAGCATAACTCACATAAAAGACCACTTGGTGTGCATCCCCAACAAAGATATCAGACACAAATGTGCAAGCAAAAGTAACAATAAGTCTCCATCTTTCACACTGAAAACATATAGGGATTGAGCTACCAGAAAATGAATCCTCTCATCCAACACCACATGGGGGCAATGAAGCACAAGTGGGACAAGGAGATGCTAGTGGACCTAGTAGCACTCCTGCCATCACAACGCGACGGTGCCCCTATTGAGAAACCCTTCACCCTTCACCTACAATTTGTGTTTTTGCGTTTCAGCGTTTTGCGTTTAGGGTTTGCAGCCCCAAAAAAGGGCACCATCCTAGACTGATTGTGCCTATTTATAGGCCACTCTTTCATTCATTCCTCACGGCTGATTCATTCAATCCATCACCTCTTCTCTCCAACCTCTCCACTACCCTCACACCCCTTCAGGAGGACATTGTGGTTCATGGTTCGTGGCTGTCATCATCATCTTCCTTGTGCTATGGCACCCTTGTTCCCTTGTATCACATTCACTCCATTGATTCGGAACTTCATCATTCCACTCATCAGAGTTTCTTCTCTCTTCTCTTCTCTTCTCCATGTTTGCCGAGTTCACTCCGAGTTCCTCCCCGCCAACCCTACTGTCTCGCTGATACGTCATCTTCTGACATGGTATCAGAGCTGGATCTACTCAAACAGCAGCAAAGATCCTCCACTCCAGTGAAGGCAAAGACCGGTGGCGGGTTCGGCATCCACTTCTCTTCTTCTGCTGCATTAAAATCTTGTTTTTGCAAATTTCAGGTGTTTCAGCTTGCTGCCCACACCCCATTCGCGGAGGACATCTCAGCCGAAGCTGTCCATTGCTGTCTCCATCAGTTGGCGCCTGATTTCCAACCCTCTTCACGCAATTTGGAGCTGATTCCAGCCAGGCAACTGTTGTTCCTATGCAGACCTGCTGCCGTACAGCTTGCCATGTCATCACAGTCCTACTGCCTACGTTTTTAGTCTCTCTCTTTCCTGCAGGAAGTCCTGCCTACGTTTTTAGTCTTTCCCTCTCCTGCTGCCTGCGTTTTTAGTCTTTCTCTCTCTTGCAGGCTGTCCTACCTGCGTTTTTAGTCTTTCTCTCTCCTCACCTGCATTTTTCTACTGGTTGGAATCTCTTACTGCTCGTCACATCCTCCTCCCACTAGCAACTCACTTCCAGCCCTTCCACTACCCTCCCACCCCTTGAGGCGGACATTGCGGTTCGTGCTTCACACTGCCCTTACACCCCTTGGGGCGAACATTGCGGTTCATGGTTCATGGTGGCTGACCTCTTCCTTCTTCAGCAAGGCATACTGGTATCCATGGCTTCTTTACCAATAGATGACCAGACTACTGGGTGCTCCTACTATGGCATCACTGGACACACCACTGATGCTTACCGACTTCGACCTTTATTCCCCACCCCCCCGGGAGTATATGCGTCTTCCACCAGGCACTCCTTGTGCCACCTCTCCTTTTTGGGCCACAGAGATCGTTCTACATCGGCTATCAGAGTACTATGCTCAAGGCAATAAGACGCATCCAATGCGCACTAAGTCCTTTCGAGCACATGGAGGATCGATTGGCACTACGACGTCCTGGAGATCGTCACAATGCCAATGACAGTCTTCTCCCACTTATTTTCAGGTACAGTGGCTTCCACTACCTACGGCTCTGCACTCCACTCCATCAAGAGACAGTGATTGTTTGATACCGTCTCCTCGTCAGTCTGCTCCTTCGAGAGACAGTGGCTGCTCGACTCCTTCCTCTTCTTCGGCTACCCAGTCCACTCCATTGAGAGACAGCGATTGTTGCCCACCTCTTGCTCATTCTAAGCCCCACCCTTCCCCACCCTCGACTACTCAGGTTCGAGAGGCTACCTCTAGGAGCTCTTCGGCACCCCAGATACCTTCTTCAGCACGAGCGGCGGCACTTCCTTCATCATCAGACATTTCGGAGTCCGTGATCCATGAGTTTTTGGATTCCCTATCTACTTCAGAGGGGGATTCAGAGGGGGATGTTATTTCTTTGCCCTCAGAGGGGGCATCTACTTCTTCTTTGACTTCAGCGGGGGCCCCTCCACCTCCCACCTCAGAGGGGGTACCTACTCCACATGAAGTTATTCACCCATCCTCTACTTTCTTGGGGTGGTTGCCTTCGACCAGTCATCTC
Organism: Lygodium microphyllum; assembly: GCF_053477565.2. Lineage (NCBI taxonomy): Eukaryota > Viridiplantae > Streptophyta > Polypodiopsida > Schizaeales > Lygodiaceae > Lygodium > Lygodium microphyllum. The sequence goes on along the minus strand of NC_141146.1, from coordinate 99,720,869 downwards.
TTCTACTGATACCCATGATCTTCAAGTAGCACCTAGATCGGGACTCGAAGGTTCAACCGCGACTTGGTGACGAGGCCTTCGTATTCCTTCCAGCATGGATGCACAAAGCTAGAGGCTTCTCTCCCGAGATTGTGTTTTGGATTCTCCAGTTCACTCTGTCTACTGGTCTTTACTACCGGTTCCCTTTCCGATGGAAATCTTGGATCTTAGGGATCCTCTACATCTTCTTTCTCCTCTTCTTCTTGCCTTCGTCCCTTGGTCAACATGGAGCCACCTCCCGAGATCGAGTACGGGCATATCCTTATGGTTCTCGACACCACACATGCATTGAATGTTTTCGTCATCTTTGTACTAGAGCACTTGGGCAAGTAAACATTTTTCCCACGAGAGACACTGTCCAAGTGGCACCTGCTGCATAAGCATTGCATCTCCACCTCACTCTTCTCTTGTTCCCCTTTTTGGGCCTGAGAGGGGGTGTTGAGAAACCCTTCACCTACAGTTTGTGTTTTTGCGTTTCTGCGTTTTGCGTTTAGGGTTTGCAGCCCCAAAAAGGGGCACCATCCTAGACTGAGTGTGCATATTTATAGGCCACTCTTTCATTCATTCCTCACGGCTGATTCATTCAGTCCATCACCTCTTCTCTCCAGCCTCTCCACTACCCTCATACCCCTTCACGAGGACATTGCGGTTCATGGTTCGTGGCTGTCATCACCATCTTCCTTGTGCTACGGCACCCTTGTTCCCTTGTATCACATTCACTCCATTGATTCGGAACTTCATCATTCCATTCATCAGAGTTTCTTCTCTCTTCTCTTCTCTTCTCCATGTTTGCCGAGTTCACTTCGAGTTCCTCCCCGCCGACCCTACTGTCTCGCTAGTACGTCATCTTTTGACAGCCCCCCCCCCCCCCGGGTCTCCATTGTTGACTGCACCGGTTCCCTCCCCCCTTTGCCTGTGCCAGTCCCCCCCCCCCCCCCGCATGCGCCCCTCCCGCCAGGCCTACCCTGTGGCCGCCTGCCCTGCGCTCCCCTCCCCGCCCTCTCACCTGGCCTACCCCAGTGGCCGCTTGCCCTGCACCCCCCCCCATACGCATTCCCCTACCTCTTCTGCCTTGAGATAACACCACCATTTTAAAAACAAATTTCCCCTCTCCCCCCCTCCTCGCCATTGACTCCCCCCCACCTCCAGTTACTCCCTCCCCCCTGCAGCAACTCCCCCCCCCCCCCCCAGTAGCACAGCAACGTGATAGGTAGGTTCCCAGCAGGGACGCGCAATGAAAACCTCTGATCAGACGCCGGCGCATTCTGCGGAGTGCCCCTCAGTCAAACACCTTGCGCACCATCCTCTCTGAGGAACAGCTCTTAGCCGTCCGTGCCACAGAGCTAGAGTTGAAAGAAACAGTGATCTTTGGTTAGGTCGTTGGACACTCCCCATCGAGGGCCCAGCTACTACAAGATTGGCTCCACTACACACTGCGCATTGGCACAGCACCATAGATTCTGGAGGCAATCCTCATGGGCCAAGGGATCTTCATGGTTCGACTCACTTCTGTGAATGCAACTCGTGAGTTAGTGGAGAGCTCGTCGTATGCCCCCACGAAGGGGGTCATCTACACTGTGGAGTCATTTGCGCTCCACAACAGATTTCTCAGACACCCAGTCACTTTACTTTTTCCCGGACTAGCGCTAGAGTACCGCCAGCTATAGGAGGAATTTGGACGACTCTTCGGCACAGTTCTCCCTGCCTCCTTCGCGGATACAGTGACAGCTGCAGGAGTCCCAAAGGTACGAGGAGCGGTGAAAGACACAAAGAGTATACCAAAGTTCCTGGAGATCAAGACAAGAGATCACTCCTTTAGGCAGCAATGAGTTCCCACTACCTCTAGAGATGGGAATCTTCGTAGGTTGTAAGTCAAGGAGGGGCAAGGTCCATCTATTAGCACCACCGGATGGACCAAACTACGCTTTTTTCCTTCAGTCCTCTCATTCAGGGGATTGGACGACAACACAGATTGAGGAGGAGTTGAAGAGTCAGGTGGCAGGCCACATCTCCCAATGGATGGTAGAAAAAGGGCTAGCACTGTTTGCACAGCAATGGCCTGGTTGCATGATGGACATTAACTGGTGGGCTAGTGCCGAGGTCCCACACTTAAGCATTATCTTTCGAGCCCCCCCACAGTGGAGAGCTCTAAGGGATGTGATCGAGTGGCCCCTGGCACAAGCAACCCGTTTCTACCAGTGTACAGAGTCATGACTCTTAGCATGGCTGATAGATGCATTGATAGTACCACCTGGAGCATCTATCATCCCTATGGTTCGGCCGAGGGCCACCATGGGGGGTTGGAATTCACCGTCTAGACCTGCGGCAAAGCGTATTTGCATACCCCATAGTTTTTCCTTCTCACCAGCAACCTCCAAACCGAACAGATGCCTATTCGGTCAGTCGCAGGTTTCCCCATGAGCTTACACCTTGCGTCTTGGAATGTGAATAGTCTCCACTACAGTGGGGCACGTGGTTCCAGGAAGTTGATTGTTCGGTAGGAGCTGCAGCCTGCCCTTGCCAGGCGGATCGACATCTTACTTCTACAAGAGCATAAGCTCACTCCCACCCAGGCCCAGCGGGTAGGGAAGGTACTCCCAAGCAGCTCGCACACCTACTAGGAGCACGCCATAGGTGCCCACTGCAGGAGTGGAGGCGTATGTACCTCTATTGGCCCGAGTCTCACCATCTATGTACGAGATCACAGGACAATAGTGGCAACGAGGGTTCTATGGATCAGATTGGATATTAGGGACTCATGCCTTGGAGTCCTCAATGTATATGCCCGTACGGAGGTTAGGGCAAGCAGCAGGTTCTAGGTGGAGATCGCGGATGGACTCCCAGAGGTGGACTCCTGGATCGTTGGAGGAGACTTCAACAACCTAGCACCTTTGGAGGACCAGCAGGGCAAAGGCAGAAACTACCAGGGCATGGCTGGGGAGGAGCAAGAGGCATGGGAGGTCTTTTCTACTAGCAGTAGGAGCATGCGGTGCCTGGAGAGACCCTACCTTCCATAGGAGGGAGAGGTCCTTAGACTTCTCTTGGGGATACAAGCGACTAGGTGGAGTCCTGTTGGAGCGGTTGGACAGGTTTTATGTGGGAGAGTGGGGAGGCTCTCATGGAGGTCAGATTGGGCAGTTGGTAGGCACCACGTTGTCTGATCATTGCCCGGTTCTCCTAATACTAGATCCCCCAGCATCTGCCCTAGACACACGATCTTGTCGGATCCCTGACTCGATCTATAGGAGGGAGGAGGTGACGAGACACATAGAGCAGGTTTGGACCAAGGAGTGGGGCAAGAGGGACCGGATCGCAGAGGAGGTTGCAGAGGTCCCAGCCAAGTCGAGCAAAATCTACCAAGAGGCAACCATACAGACCAAGTAGTAGAGCTGGGAGGAGGAGAGAGCACTCCGGCGGGACCTTGCAGCCACGCAAAGATTATTACAGGAGACACTACGGGATCCCACCCTCCATGCATAGGAGGTGCGCACGTGAGCAGCCATTGCTGGCCTAGAGGACAAGTGCTCGGAGTTCTCTTTCCGCACCTTAGCAGCTTTCTGGGCGCGGAAGGGAGACACAATGTGCAAGGAGATTTTCCAAGTGCACCAGCCTCACATCTCAGGAGAGTAGATACGCAGCCTTCGAGATCAGTATGGGAGGACTCATTCTAGCCCAGACGAGGTGATGGAGATTGCCACCGACTACTACAATTGCCTGTTCCAGCAGGAGACATGCTCAGCTAGAGGGCAGCAATGTAGACAACAGGTCTGGGATCACATCCCGTCCCTCGTATTAGAGGAGATGGGACGCTCCCTCCTAGCCCCCTTCACAGAGAAGGAACTAGAGGAGGCTTTCCATACACAGGACGGGCAAAAATGCCCGAGAGAGGATGCTTCAAGACAGATGCCAGGGAGTCTTTCGGTAAGCCTTATCACTCTTCTCCCCAAAGGGGGAGACTAGTTGGAGCTTTCCTAGTGGAGACCGATCACCTTGTTGTCAATGGCTTATAAGGCACTGGCAAAGATGATTGGTAGGCAACTATGCCCCGTGCTTTCCGACATCATCCATGACACACAGACAGGCTTTGTCCAGGATAGGAGCATCCTGGACAATGTATTCACCTTCTTTGAGGCGACAGAGTGGCCTCAGCACAATGGGCAGAGACTGGCCATACTACTCTTGGATTTTGAGAAAGCTTATGACAGGGTGAACTGGGACTTCCTAGAGGGCACCATTGTAAGGTTGGGTTTCCCGTAGGCTTGGATTCGCGGGGTCTCCGAACTTTACAGATCGGCCACCAATAACGTTCTCATAGGTGGTGGGCGTGGGGAGGAGTTTCGGCTGGAGAGATCAGTACAGCAGGGCTGCTCCCTGGCCCCGTACCTGTTCCTACTCTTTGCAGAGGCGATGTCCCACTTCCTCATGTCACGTGTGAGCGGATTACGTGGCCTCCGACTTCCAGTGAGAGAGGAGGCTGAGTTGTTCGACTCAGAGTATGCAGATGATACAGCACTCTATATAGAGAACGATGAGCTGATGCTAGAGAGAGTGAGGCTGGCTCTTGAGGTATCCTGTCTTGCAGGAGGAGAGAAAATCAACTGGCGAAAGTCGGTTGGTTTCCTCACAGACCCGGACTCTAGCACGGAGTGGGGCATCCACCTGGGATTTAGATAGGTGAGCAGAGGGCAGACCGTCCGGTACCTAGGGTTCCAAGAGGGACTCGACATCACTCCCGCCCAACAGTTCCTTCTAGTCGTCGATCCTATTCGGAGGAAGCTGACCCACTGGAGCATGGCTCGCCTCTCACTAGCCGGCCAAGCCCTGGTGGTTAACCAGGTCCTCCTAGCAATGGCCTAGTACATTGCCTCGTGTTGGTGCTTCTTCTCATCCTGCATAGTACAACTTCGCCACCTAGTGTGGAACTTCCTTTGGTCTGGGTCAGACACCTCTAGGGATTCCAAGGCCAAGGTGGTGTGGGCGACCATCATACAGCATCGGTCAGAGGGAGGGCTTGGGATCATAGACCCAAAGCATCAGAGTATGGCCCTCTTGGGCAAGCTAGTTGTCCACGACCTCACATCGGGAGGGCAGACCTGGAAGGTCCTATTGTAGGAGGGTTTTCAGGATTGTACACCGAGGCTTGGCGAGGAGTGGAGACCGTCCCTGAGATGGATCTTCACGTCAGCCCAAATCACCTTTCCTACGCAGCTTGCTCCGCATGTGGCAGGGCCTCCTTAAGGCCCTAATTGAGACCCCCACAGGTTGTCAGAAGAAGATAGACTGTCAGCCGGTGATTTTGAACCCCTAGGTCAGGGATTAGGAAGGGGCACAGATTGCCGAGCACCCCCACATCCAATGGGCTGGCTGGGAGGCTGGCCTGGCTTGTACCATCAGGACATGGCAGGAGGTGTACAGGATGGTAGACGAGGAGGTGCTGCAATGAGTATCAGGCTGCCAGAGAGGAGTAAAGTTGAGGAGAAGGGAGATAGACGCAGCAATACCTCAAGAGTGGCTTGCTCCCTCGATACGAGAGCTGATAGAGCTTGGGGAGGTATGGGCCGCCAAATTTTCACCAGCAAGCATCCCCCTACATGTGGCAGGTAGAGTGGGTGGCGCTCCACCTGGGACCTTCTTCACCGTATAGGAGGGGGGGCGTCTGGGTCTTGACAGAGGACAGTAGGATGAGGGGATAGATGTCCTTTCATGGAAGAGGATCCGGGTGATTAGCCTTCAGGGGAAGACATGGCAGCTGGACCCTTTTTTCTTCTGGGAGGAGCTCAGGGAGTGGCGCCTCTGGATCTGGGAGGGCAGGTCACTTGATGAGCTGGAGTGGGATCCGAGAGAGTGGATATGGCTAGCCACTGCTGTCGCCAAGAAGCCACCGAGGTTCCTGGAGTACATCGCCAAGATTGGCAGACACGTACTGATGCAGGAGGATATGGATTGGGTGCAGTCACGTAGCAGGCACTCGGCGGAGCACAGCATCACGAAGCCTTTCCGACAGACCTTTTGGCGCAGCCTATGGGATAGCTGGAGGCCAAGGAGGGTATCGTATTTTTTATGGCTAGTAGCACATGGAGGCTTGGCGGTGGGAAGCTGGCTTGCCCATATGCAGGAGGGAGGTTGTAAGCGCTGCACACAGCAGCCTCTGGAAACCCCAAAACACTGCCTCTGGTCATGTGAGGCGGCGCAACCTGTGTGGAGAGGAGCACGCCGCATCCTTCGCCGCATAGCACCCAGCCTTGGATGTATCTTATGGGGAGCTTTCTGCTGGCAGGCGGTCAGCCAAGGCCATCACCTTCTATATGAGGCCGGAATGCAAGACACGATATTCATCATCGAGGCAAGGTCGTGCACAGTGGTCGGTTTAGAGGCTCTACCCATCCGCCAGGTGCTAGAGCCCACAGCAGACCGCTCTGAGGTATGGGAGATCATAGGAAGCCTTATTGGTTGGCATATCTGGAAGGCGCGGTATCAAGAGATTTTTGGTGGAGAGAGACTTTCAGTACATGCAACCTTAGCAGAGCTCTAGACCTCCATCATCCACTCCCTCGGCAGCCAATGGGATCAAGTGTAGGGCGAGTCCAGGGCTCATTAGGAGCTCCAATGGCACTTCATGCACACTTGGGCCGACCAAGACCCATTTTTCGTGATGCAGGCAGGCAGCCCCAAATGGCGATACATCCCCTCTCCATGGCTTCTTGCCCCCATCCCCCCCAGACCGGCTTGAGAGGCTTGTATACATGATGTATTTGTGACTTTCATCAGCTCCAACTAGTTTGTTGAGCAAGAGCACTCCTTGTAATATGTTTTTTGAGTAATATAATCAGCCACATTTTATTTGCCAAAAAAAAAAAAAAGTGGACCTAGTGGCACTAGCCAAATTGGAGGTGCTAATGGCCCATCAAAAAGAAATGCATCCATATTCGTATCGGGTCCAAGTGCAAAAAGGACTTCGTTGCCATTTTCTAGTGGCGGTGGGGCCAAAAGGGCTCCTTGCATAGTGCAAGTGTCCATGTAGGACTTCAAAGGCAAGCTATTGTGGGGGCAACTAGGGAACTCATACGCTTATTTATTTAGTATGCTATCTGTTTCAATGTGGCTACTACAAATCAACAGAAGAAGATAATCTTGATTTTGCTTATTATGTATCCTGGTTCCACTATTCTTGAGTAAGTCTTTAGATAATTCATGAGTCAAATAATTATTTATTTTATTGTTTAAAGTTTTGAAATTTGAGTCTTAACTATGTTAAACTTTCTTAACCATTGAGTGTTCACTCGTAATCTGTGTAATAAATCATAATTTTGATCATATGACATGGACTCAGTTTTGTATGAATTTGGGTACATGTTATTATAGGCATTGATATATTTACATACCCCACATAATAACCTATTCATTTTAGTGTACAATCCGAAATGTTATTTTTCCATTTCCAAAATTTGGCCGAAACTTCGGGTTTTTCCGTTTCCATTTTCGCTATTTGTGAAGCTCCCCATGCTATGATGAGAAGGCCCCTCTACAAATGCATTACGTATATGGAAGCTTCGAAAGGAAAAAGCATCCATAGAGACTCAATTGGAGCCCTTGAAGGAGACATGGGTGAAATATGGATGCATGGATGGTCAAATATGTACTGACGGAATATATACAGTGTTTTGATATCTTCATACAAAGGCATCATATTCATTAAGTCCATCGATGCCTTTGTCTCACGTCTTACCATCACAAGGGCTTTCATTTGGGAGTACATACAACAAGTCATCATGGACATAGAAGTCCAAAATGTGGTGCAAGTGGTGACAAATAATAAAAGCAATTGTGTATCTATGAGATGTATGCTTGAGGAGGAGTTTCTCAGCATAGTATGGACTCCATATGCATCCCATTGCCTTCACTTGCTCATTGAAGATATTGGGTAAATAACTTGGTGAATGATATCTTCAAAATGGTAACAAGCATGGTAAGATTTATGAAGAAGAGGCCATCCGTCACAAGCATGTTTCAAGTCAATAGCACACTTGAGCTATTGAAACCCACTGCCACTAGATTTACTTCTTTTTTTTTTGCAAATAAAATATGGCTAATTATATTACTTTAGAAAAAAACCCAAATACATGTGCTCATGCTCAAGAGACTAGCTAGAGCTGATGCAGAGTCACAGATATATTAGGTGTACAAGCCTCTCAGGGCGGTCTAGGGGGAATGGGGACAAGAAGCCATGGAGGGAGGGTGTATCACCATCTGGGGCTGCTTGTTTAAATCACGAAAAACAGGTCCTGGCCACCCCAAGTGTGCATGAAATGACAACGGAGCTCCTGATGAGCCCTAGACTCGCCCTACACCTAATCCCATCGACCGCGGAGGGACTGAATGATGGAGGTCCAGAGCTCTGCTAAGGTCGCGTGTACTGAAAGTCTCTCTCCGCCGAAAGCCTCCTAACACCGCACCTTCTAGATATGCCATTCAGTAAGACTCCCTATGATCTCCAATACCTAGCGGATGGGTAGAGCCTCCAAACCGACCACTGTGCATAACTCTACCCCTCGATAATGAATATCATGTCCTGCATCTCGGCCTCATACAGAAGGTGACGGCCCTGGCTAACTACCTACCATTAGAAAGCTCTCCATAAGATACATCCAAGGCTGGGTGCTATCCGGCGAAGGATGCGGCATGCTCCTCTCCACATGAGTTGCGCCGCCTCACACGACCAAAGGCAGTGCTTTAGGGTTTCTAGAGGCTGTTGTGTGCAGCGCTTACAACCTCCCTCCTGCATCCGAGCAAGCCAACTTCCCACCGCCAAGCCTCCATGTGCCACCAGCCATAAGAAATACGATACTCTCCTCGGCCTCCAGCTATCCCATAGGCAGGGCCAGAAGGTCTATCAGAAAGGCTCCACAATGTTGTGCTCTGCCCAGTGCCTGCTACGTGACACCGCCCAATCCATATCCTCCTGCATCAATACGTGTCTGCCAATCCTAGCAGTGTACTCCAGGAACCTTGGTGGCTTCGTGGCGACCACAGTGGCCGGCCATAGCCACTCTCTCGAATCCCATTCCAACTCATTAAGTGGCCTCCCCTCCCAGATCCAGAGGCGCCACTCTCTGAGCTCCTCCCAGAAGAAAAAAGGGTCCAGCCGCCATGTCTTCCCTTGAAGGCCAATCACTCGGATCCTCCTCCCTGAAAGGACAGCTATCCCCTCATCCTGCTGCCCTCTATCAAGAGCAAGGCACCCCTCCTGTATGGTGAAGAAGGTCCCAAATGGAGCGCCGCCGCCCACTCTACCTGCCACCTGTAGGGGGATGCCTGCTGGTGAAAACCTAGCGGCCCATACCTCCCCGAGCTCTATCAGCTCTTGTATCAAGGGAGTAAGCCACTCCTGAGATATTGTTGTGTCTATCTCCCTTCTCCTCAACTCCACTCCTCTCTGGCAGTCTGATACTCGCAGCAGCACCTCCTCATCCACCATCCTGTACACCTCCCGCCATGTTCTGATGGTCCCCAATCCGGGCCGGCCTCCCAACCAGCCCGTTGGATGTGGGGGTGCTTGCCAATCTGTGTCCCTTCCCGATCTCTGACTTGGGAGTTCCAGATCACCGGCTAATGGTCTATCTCCTCCTAGTAGCCTGGGGGGCTTTGGATTAGGGCCTTACGAAGGCCCTGCCACACGCAGAGCAAGCTGCGTAGGAAGGGTGATCTAGGCTGACCTAAAGAACCATCTTAGGGACGGCCTCCACTCACTGCGAAGCCTCGGTCTACAATCCTCTATCAACTCATCGTCCTCTATGTAGAGTGTTGTATCATCTGCATACTCTAAGTCTAACAACTCAGTCTCCTCTTGTGACATTAATGTGACATTAAAAGTGATATTTAATGTCACATTAAGGTCATAAATATGGAATGTGACATTAAAAGTGACATTTAATGTCACATTAAGGTAAATCTAGGGGAACAAGCACGAGTGTCCTTCTCCTCCCAGCCACGCCTAGATAAGTCCTGGCCCTCTCCCCGGATTCCTTTTCCAGCCGTCAATCTTCCTGGAGTCCTACTATTCCTGGACTCCCTTACTCTCTAGGCTCCCCTTAACCCCGTTCGGGCGCCCAAGAGCCCGGACGGTCATTCTCGTGCATGTTCCCCTAGATTTACCTTAATGTGACATTAAATGTCACTTTTAATGTCACATTCCATATTTATGACCTTAATGTGACATTAAATATCACTTTTAATGTGACAGACGGCTGGAAAAGGAATCCGGGGAGAGGGCCAGCACTTATCTAGGCGTGGCTGGGAGGAGAAGGACACTCGTGCTTTTCATCGTTTTGTTTTTTCGGACTCTCCGTCATCTATCACCTCTCTCACTGGAAGTCAGAGGCGGCGTAATCCGCTCACCCGTGACCTGAGGAAGTGAGACATCGCCTCTACAAAGAGTAAGAACAAGTACGGGGCCAGGGGGCAGCCCTGCCGGACTGATCTCTCCAGCCAAAACTCCTCCCCTCGCCTACCACCTATGAGAACCCTACTGGTAGCCCATCTGTAAACTGCGGAGACCCCGCGAATCCAAGCTTGGGGAAAACCCAACCTCATCATGGTGCCCTGTAGGAAATCTCAGTCCACCCTGTCATAAGCTTTCTCGAAATCCAAGAGTAGTACGGCCAGACCTTGCCCACTATGCCGAGCCCACTCTATCACCTCAAAGAAGGTGAATACATTGTCTAGGATGCTCCTATCCTAGACAAAGCCTGTATGTGTGTCATGAATGATGTCTGGAAGCACGGAGCGTAGTCGCCTACCAATCATCTTTGCCAGTGCCTTATAGGCCACTGACAATAAGGTGATTCGTCTCCATTGGGAAAGCTCCAACCGGTCTCCCCCTTTGGGGAGAAGACTGATAAGGCATGCCGAAAGACTCCCTAGCATCTATCCTGAAGTGAAAATATCCTAGAAGGCTATCAGTAGGGGATCCTTCACTACCTCCCCCAGTAGGTAGTAAAGAAGGCCTTAGAGAGGCCATCCTCTCCCAAGCATTTCTACCCATCCTATGTATGGAAAGCCTCCTCTAGTTCCTTCTCTGTGAAGGGGGCTAGGAGGGAGCGTCCCATCTCCTCTGATACGAGGGACGAGATGTGATCCCAAACTTGTTGTCTACATTGTTGTCCTCTAGCCGAGGCTATCTCCTACTGGAAAAGGTGTCTGTAGTAGTCAGTGGTAATCTCCATCACCTCGTCTAGGCTAGAACGAGTTCTCCCATATTGATCTCGAAGGCTGTGTATCTGCTCTCCTGAGGTGCGAGGCTGGTGCACCTGGAAAAACTTCCTGCACATGGTGTCCCCCTTCCACGCCCAAAAGGCTGCTGAGGTGCGGAAAGAGAACTCCGAGCGCCTGTTCTCTAGGCCAGCGATGGCTGCTCGTACGCACACCTCTTGTGCGTGGAGGGTGGGATCCCCTAGTGCCTCCTATAGTAATCTCTGTGCGGTTGCAAGGTCTTGCTAGAGTGCTCTCTCCTCCTCCCACCAACTCTGTTGCCTGGCTTGTATGGCTGCCTCTTGGCAGATACTGCTCGACTCGGCTAGGACCTCTACAACCTCCTCTGCGATCTGGTCCCTCCCGCCCCACTCCTTGGTCCAAATCTGCTCAATCTATCTCTTCACCTCCTCCCTCCTATAGATCGAGTTAGGGATCCGACAAGATCATGTGTCTAGGGCAGATGCTGGGGGATCAAGTGTCAAGAGAACCGTCAGGCAATGATCGGACAACGTGGTGCCCATCAACTGCCCAATTTGGCCTCCACGAGAGCCTCCCCACTCTCCCACATAGAACCTGTCCAAACGCTCCAACAGGACTCCACCTAGCCACCTGTATCCCCAAGAGAAGTCCAGCGACCACTCCCTCCTATGGAAGGCATGGTCTCTCCAGACATCCCGTGCTCCTACTGCCAATAGAAAGACCTCCCATGGTTCCTGCTCCTCCCCAATCATGCCCTAGTAGTTTCTACCTTTGCCTTGCTGGTCCTCTAAAGCCTCCAAGTTGTTGAAGTCTCCTCCAACGATCCACGAGTCCACCTCTAGGAGTCTATCCGCGATCTCCACCCAGAACTTGCTACGTGCCCTAGCCTCCGTAGGGACATAGACATTGAGGACTCCAAGGCACGAGTTCCCAACATCCAATCTGATCCATAAAACCCTCCCTGCCACTATCGTCCCGTGGTCTCGTACATAGGCGGTGAGACTCAGGGACATAGACATTGAGGACTCCAAGGCACGAGTTCCCAATATCCAATCTGATCCATAAAACCCTCCCTGCCACTATCGTCCCGTGGTCTCGTACATAGCCAATAAAGGTGCATACGCCTCCACTCCTGCCGTGGGCACCGATGGCATGCTCCCAGTAAGTGTGTGAGCTGCCCGTGAGTACCTTCCCTACCCGCTAGGCTTGGGTGGGAGTGAGCTTGTGCTCTTGTAGAAATAAGATGTCGATCCGTTCGACAAGGGCAGGCTACAACTCCAACCAAGCAATCAACTTCCTGGAACCACGTGCCCCACTATAGTGGAGGCTATTCACATTCCAAGATGCAAGGTGTAAACTCATAGGGAGACCTGTGACTGACCGAACAAGCATCTGTTCAGTGTGGAAGCTGCTAATGAAGAAGAGGAGCCATGAGACATATGTATACGCTTCGCTGCCAGCCTGGATGGTGAACTCCATTCCCCCATGGTAGCCCTCGGGCAAACCATGGGGGTGATGGATGCGCCTGGTGGTACCACCAGGGCATCTATCAACCAGGCTAAGAGGCGAGACTCCGTACACTAGTAGAAACGGGCCAGTGACGGTCCGGCCCTCAAATACCCGCGCGAGACCCTCTCGGGACCCCATCTAGGCTCCAAAGGAGCGCTAGATCCTTTGCCCAACATTGCCAACCAAACACCTCAACACGACACAAAACACCCCAACGCGACACGGATCATAACATGCTCACTGGTTTGCACAAGGGCCCATCTTGAGGGCGGCACGTCATATTCATAGCCAGAAAATATGTACAAGGTAGCCGAGGCACAGCAAGGGACGTCACGAGTGGTGGGTGGAGCTATCAACGCGCTGTGACACGACGCCAATCACGTGGGTGAGGGATCATATCCATCGACGCTCTCCACTGCGGAAGGGCTCAAAAGATAATGCTCAAATGAGGGACCTCAGCCCCAGCCCACCAGTTGATGTCCATCATGCAACCCGGCCACTGCTGGGAGAAAAGTGCCAGTCCACCTTCTCCCATCTACTGGGAGATGTGGTCTGCCACCTGGCTCTTCTCCTCTATCTGAGTAGTCGTCCAGTCTCTTGTGTAGTGCGAGGTCTGAAGGAAGAAGGCGTAGTTTGGTCCATCGGGTGGTGCTAGTAGATAGACCTTGCCACTCCTAGACTTGCGTACCACGAATATTCCCACCTCCAGGGTTAGTGGAAACACTCCACACTCCATAACTCTCAAGTAAGACCACAGCCCACTACGAAAAAACTCCTACGGTAGCAGTTGTGCCTGTCTCGGAAAAGTGTGGCAGGCGGCATGGACGGATGAACTGGTGACTGTGTGTGTATGTGTTGGGGAGGGGGAAGGGGAAGGGGGAGAGGGGGACGCTAGTCGATGGGGTGATGGGGAGAATCGAGGGACGGTAGGGTGGTCGGAGGCACCCGATGGGTGGGGGGAGAGGGGGGGGTGGAGGGGGCCAATAGCTCTGAGTGAAGGGGGGTGTGGACTAGGGTCGGGAGGGAGCCGTTGGGGGGGGGGGGGGGGGGGGGGGGGGGGGGGGGCGGGCGGCTATTGGCCCTCGGGTGATACGGCCTGACGCCTCTGTGGGAGAGGATGTGTAGACGTGTGGACTTGTCGGGTAGGGTGAGGAGAGAGAGGCTGCGTGGTGCTCTGTCGGGGTGGCGACCCTCGCCCTCCTGCTCCCTGCCGTGGTTGTGTTTGAGAAGCTGCCTGCAGCCCCCCCTGCCATCTCCCTCTCTATCGTCTCTGTACTCGTGTGAAACCGTCCACATCCACCTATGGGCCTGTCGGCAAAGCCGCCCTAGCTCCGGAGTGTGTGCACTCTGCTGCCTAGTGCCCAAAGTCATGGCATCGCAGGCATTGCCCTGGCTGCCTAGTCATAATGACTTGCTGCCTAAAGAAGTGTCTACCTACCTCAATCTCTAGGAACTATGGAATATTCTTGGTCTCTTTCACTACCACCCGTACCTTTGGGACTCCTGCAATTGTCACTACGTCCACGAAAGAGGCGGGAAGGACAGTGCCAAAGAGCCGTTCAAAGTCTTCCACCAACTAGCGATGGAACTTGTTGTGGAGCACAAATGCCTCCACTGTGAAGCCACTGTACCAAGGGACCATGTGGATGACCCACTTCGTGGAAGCATAGGGTAAATTGGCCAATAACTCACGAGCTGCGTCAGTCGAGGTGAGTCAAACCATGAAGATCCCTTGACCCATCAGAATCACCTCCACTATCTGCGTGGTGCCGATGCGCAGCATGGAGTAAAGCCAATCCCGAAGCTGGGTCCTCAATGGGGAGTGACCTACTACCTGACCAAAGATCATTGTTTCTTTAAGCTCCAACTCTATGGCACGAACGGCTAAGAGTTGTTTCTCAGAGAAAACGACGCGCAAGGTGTTTGACTAGGGGGCACTCGCAAAATGCACCAGCGTCTGACCAGAGGTTTCCATTGCGTGTCCCTGCTAAGAACCTACCAAACACGCTGTTGCGCTGCCGGAGAGGGAGGGGAAGTTGCTGCAGAAAGGGAGGAAGCAACTGGAGTGAATACTTATATGTTTATTGTAATGGAGAGATTGAAATTTGTCCATTTAAATTTGATGCAGACCATTGCATGCCAAGAGTGGCTCATAAGGAGTGAGTGAGAGTCTCCAAAGACTCTTGTTTTTAAGCATAATGTTTTGAATGAGAGTTGGTGGGTTGAGGTAGAGACATTGGCAAAAAGTCTCACTCCTATTTACACTATATTACACATCATTGATATGGAGGGGAGTACTTTGGGCCTTCTATACAAATATATGGATAAAATTGTAGCTTTTTGCCCCAAGTCAAGACACATTTAACTTTTACATAATGATTTGCTGACATTTCACATTCATTTTCTTTATTTTGATCAATCCACACCTAGGCTTCAAGAGGCGCAACTTCAACCTATCTCTTAGTAGCCGTCTCTTAGTGGTCTCTTGGTGGGAAAAATATGGCAATTGTGCTCCTACTTTGGTATGTGAGTCACGACTTTTATATTTTAAATCTTGAAAATCTAATGCATTAAGCAACCTAGGTTCTATAATCTATTGCTTACTTAAATGTTGATTTTGCAGCTTTGCCTACTAACAATTACCTAACCTCAATCTCAAATTTTAAAAGAGGGACATTGCCATTTGTGTTCTCTCGCAAGATTATAATTCAGGGCCTACCAAGAGAAACTAGAGCACATGGACCCTCTTCCATACCAAAAAAAGAAACAAGCTCACAACAACCCAATCAAAGCATTTAGTATTTTTGCAATCTTTAGCTTCTTGAGAGGACCGCTCTAGGTAATGAATTGTATTATGTATAATTTAATCATTTAACCTTGTGACTACTTGGAAGTTGAATTCTAAATTGTAATATGTATGAACATTGAACATATTGAAACCTCTCATATCTTTGTCTCATTCACCTTTGCAAGTGAATGTTGACAAAATTAATATAGATGTATGTGACATCCCGGAGATACCACAAGAAGAGTACGATATCTACTCCATGCTTTATGAGGAGCTACTGGCACCAGTCCATGAGACTCATGCACAGAGGAAGGCTAGAGCCACTAGAGCAATGGCCACACGTAGTCGTACATCATAGGCATAGTCAAAGCCAGAGACTAAGGCTAAGGCTTCTTCATCATCTTCTCGATCAAGGTCCTTGGAGTCAAACGAGGAGATGATGCACATATTCTTGGAATCCAAATGAATCATGACTTATGTGACGTGGACTCTAGAGATTAAAGTCATAATATCTCACGAATCAATTTAGCATTGATTATTGCAATTGTCAGTTATTTATTGGTGTTGATACTTATTACTCAATAGTTACTAATACTCAGTGCTCAGTGCTCAGTGCTCAATGCTCATTGGACTTTGAATAGCCAGATTATTCACATGACATAGTTACATGTATCATTGTATCTTGATTTTACTTGTTATGCATGTTGGTTCCATCGTTCTTGATATCAAAGTCTTCAAATGATTCATTAGTTATAATTTATAATTTATTTTGTTGTTGAAAGTTTTGAAAACTGAGTCTTAATTGTGTTAAGCTATCTTAAGCATTGAGTCTTCACTCATGACACGTGTCATGAATCATGATTTCAATCATATGACATGAAGACTCAAAGTTTTGTATGAAATTTGGGTACATGTTATTGTAGGCATTGATATATTTACATACCCAGGTAATAACGTATTTAGTTTAGTGTATAATTCAAAAGGCCATTTCTTCATTTCTAAAATTTGACCGAAACTCCGGTTTTTCCCATTTCCGTTTTTCTCATTTCCAAAACTTTTCCGTACTATGCATGGCTTTCCCATTTATTCCTACCATCAAGCTAACCAAAGACAAGTGTGAGATATGGCAACAATCCATTAAGCCTATCCTAAAGATGCACTCTCATTGGGAGTTTATCACAAGTATAGCTCACCTCCCAGATGTAGATGATCATAATGCAATGCAAAAGTTCTCACCTTGGAGCAAAAGGCCTTGGTCGCCCTTCCTTCTCTCATTTCCAAGGTGTTGATCACATCAAGCAAACACAAAACCACACCCTCTCTTTGGACTTATTTGAAGATTTGATACATGACAATAGACAACCTTCAACTTACCAACTTGAAGAGTAGTGTACCTTGCTTTATCCTTTGAGAAGTCTTCTTTGTGCTATTCCCAAGGCATATTGAGTGTAAGCATAGAATTAGGACTCCCATGGTTCCAGCACTTTGTTGACTTCTTTGTGTCATTGTATTCTCTTGGTACTCAATGTTTATTGAGTTTTAGAGGGGGCAATAGAAATATGTAAGCTACTCTATAAACTGCTTCTACGGTTCCTCTAGTGAGGCGCTCAGAATGAGTCCTCCTAAGTCCTCGCTCTCGTCCATGTGCCTCTCAAGTCTCATGAGTTGTCACACTTGTAGCCTATAAAAAGGCACCCTATTTGGCACCCCGCTGTCATGATGCTACTACCCACATCATTGAGGTGCAGGAACCGCCACTTATTCCCTGTCCACTCACTCTTGATTGGTGCTTCACTTTTAGCTCCTTCTTGTGAGTGTTCTTGGTGACTTGCTTTGGTGCAGCTCCTATGCAGCCCTCATCATTATTGAGTTGCTTTCTATTGTCCTCGTTACTCTTGTTGATGCATTCTTACCTTAACTGCATGATCTTGTGCTGTTATAAAGACACCTCTCTCTCTCTTTTTTCTCCCATTCCCTCTTCAGCCCACCACTCTTCCAATGGTTGTCAGCTCCCAATGAGTAGGCTGTTGTTGTCAGGATCTTCATAGGTGCTAAAGGAGCTTTGTCCTTGAACACTATTCCTTTCTGTGTTGTCTTTCTATCATGTCAATCATAAAATCTGAAACCTGTCTGTTTGTGATCTTGCTGACTCTCGATTAAATGGGCCCAGACCAAGGTGGCAATACCTGGGAGTCTACTTACTGGCTTCTGAGTTCTTCTAGGCCCCTGCCCTCTGCAGCAACATTAGGCATCAGCTCCAATTCAGCAGCATGTGGTTTGTGCAATGCAGGCATGTCTTGGGAGGGAGCAACAGGGCTCCATTAGCTCCATTTTTGGCTTCCATACAGCTAGAGACCATTTATGTTTTTGTATGGGAGTGGATAAGCATGCAGCATTGCTCCTAAAAATCAGCAGAGGCTTTAGAAAATTTCCTTGTTGAGAGGGTTTTGCAGCACAGCTGCAAAGGCTTCTCTAAGAGATTAGTACAATTGAATGAATTCTTACTTTTTCCCCCAAAGTAAGAGCTTTTCAATAACATAGATGATGTCTGGGACAATCCACCAATACAGCCCATCAACTTATCTAGGTATGGACGACGGTAAAGCAGGCTTTAAGACACTCAAACATAAAGTACCCAGCAAAAAGTCAATAACATCATCTTCAAGCTGCTTATTAAAGATAAGACATAAAGAAGTCCCTTCCATTAAAACCTTTCTTGCAAATAAAATGGATGTGTCCAGTTCTGATTAGACATTATCTTGCCACCAAAAACACTTGCCAAAATATGTGCCAACATTTTCTGCAGTTGGCCTACAACTGGCTCAAAATTTTTGAGATCTGTTGAGACAACTTACAATGTGGTCATAAACAGTGAAATCTCCCTTGCCAAATCCTTCTGTTACCTTGTGGAACTGTTGACAAAGAGGAGATGGAACTTAATTCAGTCTGAGAGTGTCCTAATGACAAGTCTTTGAAACCTTCTCGGCATAATAAAGATGTAAACACAGATTTGAACACGTGCAGGATGCAGATGTCTATAGGCATCACAATGTGGAACAAATGCAAGTCAAAACACCAAAATAACAACAGCTTAACTATAAGCTCTCAGTTCGCCTGACAAGGTCTATCTAGAAGATTATTTTGATGGAGTTCTAGGAAAGAAAGAAAACATTTTAGATGGTTTACCTGCTGCTAATTCTGTTTGTTTATTACCTGCTGCTGATTCTGTTTATCGCCAGAAGTTTGTGGACGCTCTTCTTCTTCGTTGTAAAGGTCATAAAGGTCGTTGTATCGCATGTTTCTGAAGTCCTTGGACTCACTGATATTAGCACCATGGGCTGAGGACGCTCCAAACAAGTTCTTGAACATACGAGCCATGTCGCACGCGTGCCTGAGCCTGTGCGTGAATGCGAGGGGGGGGGGGGGGGGGGGACCGTGTTGCCGGCGAACAAGAACGAAGTCTCAACAGACTGAAAATGCCCATTCAAACCAGCCACTTTCGAGGTCTAGTATTTGGTCGCATAGGAAACGGGACATGGTCACCAGGCGGATTCACATTCAAAACATTAGGGAAGGTTCAGACACATCCGGCGGACATGTGCTTCAATCCAGGAGCGTGTGTCCAACGTGTCAAAACCAGAGTGGCAAGGAAAACGATGGATAGGCGTGGGTCTTTTCTGCCACTCTTATGGCGGTCACCATGCGGACACACTTACATTTGCATTTGCAGATATTGAACTTTTGACACCTAGACCATAGGTGTCATGCTTGTCCAATTGGCCAACAATAATTCACCAAACGACTATGCACGAAAAATTATTTAAATATATGTCCGCCAATGTGTGCACCTCAACCGAATTGATGGGCTTTGTGCAAAGACTATCCGTCAACCTAGATGTGAACCCACCCTTATTTGTGCAAAAGGGTTATGTCGTTGATGTGGCAAGAGCGGATTGGTTGGAGGTGCACCCACCACATGCCTCAATGTACACTCCCAAGGTAGCTGACAATCAGCAAAAGTGTCTCCTACGTAATGAAATGGTTATGTCGACATTTAGATAGAACAATGAAATTTGGAGATGTGCAATTCTATTTATAAATCTCTCTCTCCCTCCTCCTCTCCTTTCTTGAGGTTCCTCCCTCTCCCTTCCCCACATTGGGCAAAAGTTTCTTGATGGGAGGGATTGTTTTGTTGTCATCACCATTTGACGATGATCCTATCCATAGATTCTATTTCATGGTCATTATGAAATGCATAACACCTTGAATGTCCTCTCTCCTCAGTCTGTTGCTGTCAATGGCAGCTCCTCCTGCAAGAAACCACCAGCCGAGCTGTTGACCCCTCTAGGCTTGCTTCTAGCCTTACTTCTGTTTACAGACCCGATGTTGAGTCTGTGCCAAACTTGCTGCTGATTTCATCCCTCCAACCTTGCCAGCTTCAATGCCCACTTTGTCCACTAGGCGGCTTGCTCTACTATGAGTCTATCTGGTCGATCTGCCAACCTCGCTCATTAGTCCATCCACTGGCAAAGTTAGTCCATCCACTAGCTAGAGACGATTGATGACGAAGCTCCCTAGTGATCAAGTTCTCCTCGAGACTCACTTGAGAGCAATTGCCACTAGCTCCGAAGTCTTTATTAGTCCGAGACAATGGCAGTTGCCACTAGCTCCCAATTGAGTATGACCCTTCTACCTTGCCACAATGCCACTAGCTCCTGAGTGAGGGTGACCCTTCTAAGATAGTGTGTTTAAAGCGATTGATTAAGTCCAATTTTTCATTTATTCTTTGACACTAAAATTCATTTCTTTATAACAATATCATCCCCAAACAAAGCTACACTAGAAGTACTCAAATGGTAAGATAAAGGTTACAACCTGTAGCTTTAAGTAAACTTTTTTTTTAATAATGCAGAGATAATTATGATAAATGCTAGCAACTACAAACTTTATTGATATTGTGGTAAAGAGGAGTGATGCATTAAAGGCATATTGAGAATTAAAGAGCTTTAAGGTTGGAGTGTTGCTTGTCCACTAGGAATTTGTAAGTGATTAATAAGTACGAAGCCATCATTGTTAAATAAGCATGTCCAATGGGAAAATCCTATTTGCTATCTATGCCTTCCATGACACAATGATACATGAATGAAGATCAATCTTAGTGGTGCGTAAATCAAATGCCGTATGCATACGTAGCGAGCGCCGGAAGGTCCCCAAGAACAAAGAACTCTACTTTAAGCTCAAAATCCAAGAGAATAGACTTGCACGACATGAAGCAAAAAGACCAATTGGGTACAATCTCCCCCCATGCCTTGTGTGAGCACTCTACAAAGCATGTATTATTTAATATTTTATTCATCTCCAAGCTCAAAATATAGCCCAAATTTACAATTAGCATGCTTTAGCTTTTGTATTTGCTTTTGTCCAAATAAAGAATAAAGTGGTTGGGTGTCCCAAGAGTTGGGCAGTGCCCAAATACAATGACCAATAATGAATATTTAAACCGTGTGTCCATGCGCATACAAAATAATAAATATATGTCAAGTGCTTTAATAAATAAGCGCATCAAAATAAATATTGGCGCCACGTCTAAGACGCGCACCTATCAAAAAATAATAATTTCTTCTAAATGACTTGAATACACGCTATTGCCCAGTGCTTCCTAGCACCACCACCGCCTGCTCTACACATCAACTGAAGCATTCACAATTGTTAGAAAATAATAAAATTAAATCAACAAAAGTGAATATCTAGCAGTCTTCAGCTACCAAATAAATAAATAGGTTGGAACTTTGTCCTAACCTTAATTTAATACGAGTGCGTACTCTAAAATCATAAACGTCCATTAATTTAAATATGTATTTTGCAGAATCACCCGCTATGGAATCACCCACTTGCACATTAAATTAACATGACGCTCAAAAAGGACAGGTTCCCCATCAACTTTTCACATAAGGAATCCACCTTGTGTACAAACCCCGGTAAATAAATATGTTTTATGGAATCCACCGCAAAATCTCACAGAATCCACCGTGGAATATGCCTCTTGGTATCACTTAGTGTGCTCCATGCCACATGATATCCATAGTTAGAAACATTTAATGAACTTGGTGTTTCAATGCTCAATGTTCAATGTCTCCACAATGACCATGATATCAAACAGCCCATTGCAAGGTATTATTGAAGTGCAACTAGGTATTGTGTTGGATGCATATGATAATTACCATAATGTTCTAAAGGTATATGAGTGGTAGCACAATGTTTGTACATTGAGCCAGATGCAAAGATCCCCATTGCAAAATGTGCATTCAATGCCACATGCTATGCCCAATGCAAACTAAAATCAATTTGATATTTTTAGAGGGATCTTGTGATGTTTGGGGTTTCTATTGGTACTTTTCGCATCATGTAGTGTATCAATTCTTCCATGATGTTCTCAACAAAAACCAAACCAATCATATGCTTCTTGCAAAATTAAAATATAATTTGCTTTAATTCTAACAATTAAACTTCAGGCTCATGTACAAAGCCCCATTGAAAGCTACACATTGAGTTTACATATTGTGGCAAATGCAAGCTATAATGTTTCTTAAGTTTTCAAAAATGATTCTAATGTTGCAAATTCCTAGAATGATAATATATTGTTCCCATCACCAATGCGTTTAACTCACATGGTACTATATTACATAGCATGTGTTTAGCTCGCACTATATTGCCATGTTTCAAAACCCTATAGCATTTAATATGCTTAAAAATCTCTACAATGTTTCAAACCCCTGGAGCACTAACTCTCTCTAATGATTTTTTCATGTTATTGCTCACAATGAGAGGATATGCTACACATTTGCAAGATTAGCAAAATGCATGTTGAAATTGTGGAAGCCAAAGTGAGTGTGTGTCTTTAAGTCGAGATGGTAGAATAGAGCACATAGTTTTGTTTCGACCATTACTTGGTTGGTGCTCACGATTTGTGGGTAGATAGTGGGGAAAGGCCACATGCCATCCCTCACGATGCTTGCATCATAGTCACCTACTATTTGAAACCCATCAGCCATGTCAAGAGTGGCCAAGACAATTGATGGAGCCCTATGAACTGGTCCACTTATTTCTCATGTGCTTCTATCTTCAATAAAAATTGCACTACTATTAGGAAACAAAACACCTTTTTGATAATGACTATATGCTCAGTATCTTCTTCACATAATGATGTGCAGCATGGCTTCAAATTTAGATCTCAATGAGACCACCACCTTTGATGATGAGGAGATGAACTGGTCACAAATGTCCCATGTTTTGTCATCCCAATATCCCTTTGATACGAACTTTCCATACTTGCCATCACAACCTCAACTAATATGCACCCAAGGCCATACACCATCCCCATTGCCTTCCATGTCTACTACAATTAGTTGTCAAGTCTCCAATATTTCTGATTTACACCACCAAAGGCCACTTCTACACCCCCCCCCCTTTTACCTTGCCCATCAAATGTCCAAGTCCCCACCCCATTTCCTCATGGCCTTCACATAACACTACATGCATTTGCATCCACCATGTCCTCATCAAGGGGATCTACCACACATACACACATACCCATGTATCCTCCATATTATGTTGATGTGAGTTAGAGTATGAACACACCCCTCATGCAACTGCACATTAACATTGAAGAAGGGCATATGACATCACAACCTTCAATTGAAGGTGACAACAACATTAGTATCTCGATTGAGATGGAAGACATAAATTGAAATGATGATGGCAAAGTGAGGAGTCCCAACCCCTAGAAAGTTCAAGAAAACATCACCCCTTTGATGGAAACATCAATACCTAAGGCTCCATCCAAAAAGTGTGGTTCAAATCTAGGTGCAAAGAAGACTAAGAAGCAAAAGAGTGCCAAATCACATATATAAAAACTTATTGATAGTGAGTCTTCCACATATTGAAACCATTGGTCTATCAAGGATTTTAGGGTGCTTGCAAATGCCGTTGGACAAGCCAAGAGGAAATAATCAATTTTTATTTTTGGATGAGAGATGGTGTAGGGTGTCAAATGGTGCAAGGTTGAGAGGGTGAACAAAAGCCCCTTGCAATGCCATGTCAAGTGGGAGAACACATTTCCCAAGTACAAGAAGATACAAGACTGGGATAGAGTTATGCCCTTTAGGAAAAAATACATATGCATTGATGAACCAAATGAAAACAGACACGAGGGGAGAGAGGTGAAGCACCCGAGAGCATGCACACACACAAAAGCAATGGAGACTTGAGCACATAGAGAGATAGGCCTGAAATCTTCTTCTTCTTCCACACAGAAAGAACCAAGTCTACAACATGATAAAAGACTAATATGAAAGTACCATAACATACGTACATGTAGCCACTAAGTGTGAACCATCTAGGAAAGAAGAGGTGGCACAATAAATGTGCCATAACCAAGGATGGACTACCTAGTTGTAGAATCACTAGCGTATCCTTACGTCAATCACCTAACATGTCAGTGAATATATCATGCCACATCACCAAGGCACGTAGTGGATGCCAGCTCATGTAGAGCTCAAAATCTCAACACTCCCCCTTGAGCTCACCATGAGCTTGTGAACTCCAATCATAGTCCTAAAGCATTGAAACTTTTTATCTCCCAAGGCCTTGGTGAAAATGTTAGCAGCTTATTCCTTTGTGTTGACAGAAACTAAGTCAATATCACTTGCTAGAATCCACTCTCGAATGAAATAGTAATGGACCTCTATGTGTTTGGTCCATGTATGATACATTGGGTTCTTGGCCAATTGAATGCTATTAAGGTTATCACATTAGATGATAACCTTGTTATCCACATGCATCCACAAATCACCAAGTAGCTTGCTTAAGCAAGCTATCTCACATGTTGTAATTGTAGCACCTTTGTACTCTACTTTTGTACTAGACAAGGAAATTGCTGGTTGTTTCTTAGTTGCTCCAAGTATCAACAGTACTTCCAAAGAAAAACATAAAATCATTGGTAGACCTCTTGTTTGAAATACTGCCAACCCAATCTATATTAGTGTAACTGTGCAAGTCTAATGGTGAACATGTACCATAGAATGAGGTATAGTCTAATATAGACTTGACACAGCACAATGTGTGCCGCACTGCATCCAAATATGGCTTATGTGGAAGTTGATAAACTGACTCTCCAATCCAACCGTGTAGTTTAGGTCTAGCCTAATGATCATCAAATAGATAAGGTTGCCCACAATCTTCTGATACATAGTGACATCCCCAATCAAGTCACCCTCATGTGTACTAAGCTTAGCATTGACATCCAAAAGTATAGAAATATACTTGCAATTAGCCATACCATACTTCTTCAACATATCCAACGCATACTATCTTTATGACACTCATATACCGTATGGAGTTCTAATTTTCTCTATGCCAAGAACATATCACAACTCTTCCAAATCCTTCATCTCAAATTTATCCTTGAAAAAACCCTTGACATTGTCAATCTCTATTTCAACATCACCCACAATGATCAAATTATCCACATATATAGTAATGACCATAATACCTATGTCACTCTTATATACATAGAGAGAGTGATAAGCCTATGCTCTACAAAATCCAATGTTGACAAGGTATTCTGCAATCCTATCATGCCATGCCCTAGGTGCTTGCTTCAACCCATACAAGGCCTTACAAAGTGTGCATATATAATTTGGATGATTCTCATTCACATAACTAGGTGGTTGCTCCACATAAACTTCTTCTTACAGCTCTCCTTGCAAGAAGGCATTCTAAACATCCATTTGATGCATGATCCAACCTTTTGATGTAGCTAATGCTATGATATCTCTCATAGTGATCATTTTAGCTACTAGAGCAAGGATCGTCTTATAATCAATACCATGAGTCCGCACATATCCTTTGGCAACTAGCCATGCCTTAAAGCACTCAATAGATCCATTTGACCTTCTAAACCTATTTATAGCCAATAGCTTTCTTGCCTCTTGGTAAGGGCATTAACACCCATATATTATTATCCATAGTAAATGTAGGCATTTCTTCATCCATAGCACGATCCCAATACTCATTACCCATTGCATCCTCAAAACTGTGTGGGTTTCACATCTTGCACAACCTTAGCCATGTATGTATAGCGATGAGCTATATAACTATTATATGTCAATCAATCCATTGGCTTTCTCACTCTCCTTGACTTGCATGGACCTAGATTACTACCAAGTGCCTTAGCATCCTCTTGTACCTTTTTCACACTAGGTATTTTAATAGATGGAATCCCGAATTCCTCATCCAAGCTCTATTCAAAGCCATCTGAATCAGTCAACATGAGAGAACCCTGATGATACATCTATCACATTAGGTGTGTCCCCAACTTTCTCTTTACCTTTTCTTGACATATGTGATGTACTTGGTGGTGTAATGTGTGACCTCAATTTGCCACTCCAAGATCTATCAAACAGAACCATGACCAAGAGACTCTTGTGGTCCACTTAATTTTTGTGATTGGTAATCTACTTTTTGCATGGCCACACTCTTATCCTCATCAACTCCAATCGCATTCTTCACATTACTATACCAGCTACTCATTTCATAAACAACAACATCCCAACTAACTCTCAGCTCAAGTATAACAGGGTTATAACATTCATATCCCTTTTGCTTAAGAGAATGTTTAACAAATACACATTTTTCTACTTTAGGATCCAATTTATTGCGCAACTCATTAGGAATTACAATAGTAGTGGGTAACCTATTCATAATATATATAGTAATAGCAACTGCCTCAATCTAATAGTAATGAGGTATGTCTCTTTCTAACATCAATGCATGAGCCACCTCTACAATATGCCTATTTTTTCACTCAGCAGCTCCATTTGTTGTGGAGTTTATCTATATGTATACTACCTTTGTTAACCATTTTTTTGTAAAAAATAAAAAAAACTTATCACAAAGATATTCTCCCCCTCCATCAAATCTTAGATATTCAATATACAACCCTGTCTCCTTCTCAACCAAATCCTTAAGCTTTTAAAGTGAGTAAACACCTCACTTTTCTCACACATAAAGTAAACCCATACTTTGTGAGTATGATCATCAATGAAGGAAACATAATACTTGCAACCACTCCAAGTTGCAATTTTTGTAGGAAACCATACATCAAAATGTATCAATTTAAGTGGCTTCTTGCATACATGATTTTCATGTGGAAATACATGCCTTGCTTTCTTTCCAAGTTGATATACTTTACATACTTTGTGTATCCCATAAATAAACTTAGCCAAGCCATCCACAATCTGTTTTGATTGCATGTCTTTAAGCCCCTCTTGCGCATTTACATGACCAATTATTTTATGCCAAACTTCAATATTAGCTATAACACCTAGATCTTGCGCAAACATGGTAGCATCCATTTCATGCAATTTTAAATCAAGAGTAAACAATATGCTAGCATGTTTTCCTTTTGCAATCAACACGCAATCATTTTTTAGATCTTCTACATAATAGTCATTAGATGTGAACCGAGCCTGCAATCCATGTTCTACCATCTAACCAATAGAAACCAAATTTTTTGTAATATTTGGTATATGCAGCACATTAGCCAAGTACTTAGTTTTGCTATCCTGCATACTCAAAGGAACATTTCCAACATGAGTAATGGGGCGAGTTGTATCATCCCCTGTCTTCACATAGCTCGAAGACTTTGGACTACACATCTCTCTCAACCACTCTCCATGAGAAGTCATGTGGTTAGAGGAACCCGAATCTACATACCATATTTCATTCTTTGATGAACCATTAGCACTCATAGTATTCATTGAGTACTACATAACAAACAATTGTTCACTTCTATCATCATTGTTTCTCCTCTAGAAGCATAATTACCTTGCTGCTTTTTTTCATTTCTAATTTCAGTCTTAATTTTGAAGCAATTTTAAGAAATGTGGCCTATTTGACCACAATGCAAACATTCTCTATTATCATAAAAATTTTGTAGCCTATTAGAATTTGGAACTTGTCCTCTTTGGCTCCCCCTTCCTTGGAACTGTCCTCTTCTATTTCGTTGTGCATCATGACCTTGACCTTGACCATGATTCCAAGCCAAGGTTATTCTCCTCAAGTATCATCATAGAAATCAAGTCTGCAAAATCAGAGATATTATCCCTCATATTCATAGATGACCTAATGTTCTTGTATTTCATCTCCAAGTTTATCTAAGCATGCATGCATAACATCATCATCATTAACTACCACACTGATAGATCCAAGAGCTTCCACAATGCTCTTGATCTTCAAGGCATAATTAGTAATGGATAGGTTCTCTCTTTTCACTTGATTCAACTATGATGAGCTATAGCTTCCTGGCCTTTGTATTTACTTCGAACAACCTTGCCAAAATTTTCCATGCAATAGCAAGGGTTTTAGATTCCTACAAATAACCCATCATGATATTTGTGACATTGATAGATAACCAATACATGACTTTACTCTGTGTTTGCTACCAATTTTCCTTAGCCTTTAGCTATTCTGCAATTGTATTTTGTGTAGGAACTTCAGGAGCTACTGCCATGTCTCCTTCAATGTAATTCCAAACACCTTTGTGCTTCAAGAAATTTGTCATTCCGAACTTTCATGTAGGATAATTTTTATTATTGAGTTTCTCATTGAAAATTTGGATGAAGTTGTCAAACATTTAAATTAGAAAACCTTGCAAAAACTTGCAATCTGCAAGCAAGTTGGTACTAGGTGCACCATAATTGAACACTTGTCCTTGTATACTAGCTGCATGACAATAATTGCAATTTGCACAAATACCTTTTTTGTCTACAATCCAACAAACACCTAAAACCTTATAGATTTAAAATTTGTAACCTATGCACATGTAAATTCAGACATAAGTGAAACTACAATATACCCAAAAACTACCGTTGAGACCACTTGCAGGTCTTGAACAAAGGTTGAAATGACCTTTGATGGAAAAAATCAATGTGGGAGAGACCTAAAGGGCCAATCTGAAATATATGCATTGCTCTTTCTACTCACCAAGTTTGATTGCAATTGGAGATTGTAGCCTTGCCAGCCTTAGGAGCCTCATGTGGCTATGGCCTAAGGCAAATTAAGCAAGGTGAAATAGCTTCTTATCCCTTGTTTGCTTGTTTTCTACTTCAATGCCTTCACCTCAACCTTCAATCAAGCTCCGTGCAATTGTGGTATGGCTATGATACCATGAAAATAGACAATAGGAGAGAGAGGTGAAGTACCCACGAGCACACACACATAAAGGCAATGGAGACTTGAGCACACACAGAAATAGGGTTGAAATCTTCTTCTTTTTCTTTCTTCTTCTTCCACACAAAAAGAACTAAGTCTACAACATGATTTAAAAATACTATGAAAGTACCACAACATAAGGACATGCAATCACTAAGTGTGAACCCACTAGGAACAATAAATGTGACATAACCAAGGATGGACTACATGGTTGTAGTCCAGCTATAGAATCACTGGTGTATCCTCACATCATGGTCACCTAATGTAATAAAGCAAATTTAACCTAGGCTTAGGAGCTAGATACATTAATTAGGGTTAGCTATAAATAGTGGAGTATGGCCAAATGTGGGAACCTTTTTGTTCATTTTGAAATACAACTCCTTGTGGAGCTCTTGAGGTCACATCCTCCCACCATTCATGGAGGTGCATATCCATGTCCACCCTACTTGGAGGTGAGTATCCTTGTCCGCCATTGTAGAAGGTGAGTATTCTACAGCAGCTTATCATCACTTGATTCTTAGCATACCATCTATTTCCCCATTTGTACATCTCATATGGAACATGGATCTTGGCTATGGCAGTAGCATTTCTTGTTATTGTCAGCATTAGATGTTAGATCTTGTGTATTTTCTTGTATGAGATGGCAGCTTTATTACACCTAACACACCAGTGAATAATATTGTGTCACATCACCAAGGCATGTAGTGAATGCTAGCTCATATAGATCTCAACACCTCAATGTCAAAATGAGCGCCTTGATGTAGGTTTTTCCAAGGACATTTGACATAAGACTATATGATGTTCTAAAAAATAAGTTTGGGGTTGATGTGCTTGTTGACCTAGGTCCTATCCTCATTAATAGCTCCGCTTAGCCTCTAGGTAAATATTCATTATGGCAAGCAACCAAGCACTTGTTCATTTCCTACTCAACTTGCCATGTTTTAGTTCTTGTCTTCTAACTCTCATGCATTTCTTCATTAACTATACTCTCAATATTTGTAGAGAATCTCAATAGAGGTGTAGGAGTAGGAGTAGGAAGAAGCACAATAGTAGGAGCAATAATTGGAAGTAATAGCAACAACACAAATTCAAGGGCTAGTACTATGATTCCGAATCGACCAAAGAGTCTTAACTCCATTGGGAAAAGAAGAGGCAAGGTTGACACAAAAGCACTAGCAAAAAGGAGTTTCAAGGCATAAGTAAGAATCTAATTGATATAATGGAAGGCATTGAAAAGGAGAGAGTGGAGCAACAACAAAGGAAAGTGGAAGAAATGTTGCCCTTGTAAGCAAGGCATGTGCAAGCTACTAAAAACCAAGTGGTGCTATAGGATTTTGTGAAGACTATGTTAGATTTTCTTTGTGCATATCTTGCTTGTCAAGGGTCATTGCCCCCATAAACAAAGAATCAAATCATGATGGAAGTTTCCTTTGATGTATAGCAATTCCCTTTGATGTAGTTTCATGTTTTTTACACATCAATTGTCACTCAAGATAACTTGAGCCTATAAAAGTAAAGTAAGTATAGTGTAAAGAGTGACTACATCTAGTTGTATCTGTCATCCCTTTGACGTAGTTTCATCTACTATGGCTTTGTATGTGTGTGTACATACTTACAAACCTATACATACAGACATTAGATATGTATTGAATATGTTGGTTGGACATTTAAGAACCTCACAAGGTATAAGTCTATCAACCATTGATGTCTTCTCTACCTAAATACTATCTTTATAGGAGAGTTTAGAAGGCTAGATAAGAGGCTAAAACTTGCACGATGGCAATTCTTACATTATAGCCTAGAACCACACTGAACATGTATGGTGAAGCAAGTCAATGCAACTACATAACATGCATAGTCCTCTTTAATGCCATAAGTCTTGCATGTGAGTATCTACTTGAGATATTTCAATTGAAAGACTTTTGATCAAAGAGCTTGGGTTATTACTCATAATATATGTGTATATCATGTGGTTTCAACATAAGGAATTTTAGAAATACTATTTTTACACATTTTTTACGTATTAGAAAGATGCTATATAAAGGGTTATTCTTAACCCAATGAGAGAGAGAGAGAGAGAGAGAGAGAGAGAGAGAGAGAGAGAGAGAGAGAGAGAGAGAGAGAGAGAGAGAGAGAGAGAGAGAGAGAGAGAGAGAGAGAGAGAGAGAGAGAGAGAGAGAGAGAGAGAGAGAGAGAGAGAGAGAGAGAGAGAGGGGGAGGGAGAGAGAGAGAGTGTGTGTGTGTGTGTGCAAAAGAGAGAGGGAGTATTGAGTGTAGAGAGAAGAATAGAGATTCAAAGTAGAGAGAGGAGAGTATTTGAGAACAAAGGGAGAGTAGAGATGAGAGGGTAGAGAGAGAGAGAGAGAATAGAGAAGAGAAGATATAAAAGTTAGAATTGCTACACTTCAAAATATAATATTGAATAAAACATAAATCACACATTTGAAACTCAAGACATTTTGAAATTAGTATCAATGTAATCAAATGGACAAGTTTGAAAGAATATATAAACTTCGTCTTAGGAAAGGCCTTGTCGGCGGTGGCATTGATCTTGCAAAAAAATGCAAATATTTCCTCTCTCATAGATGAGGCTCATGCAAAAAAAGCTAGATGGCTATAGAATATTGAGAGAATATCCAAGGAAGAAGCATCCATGATTCTATGTGGAGTGGGGTTTTTGCTATGCTCTCTTACATGGATGTTGTAGATATGTTGTGACTACCTTGCTATAGTTGTACAATTTGGCATGACAAGCCTTCCAATTGGGCTTTTCCTTTGTGCATTTGGATACTTGATCATCAATTACATATTCTCTTCAAATGCTAGCTATTGCAATAAGTATCGAGGCAACACCTTTATTACCAGCAAAAGTTGGTCCATAATGCACCTAATTTCAATCTACCAAGTCTTTGCCTTTTGAAACTCTATATCCAAATGCTCAGATGGAAAAGTCCCTTTGAAGTAGTTGAATGTATATGTTGATAAGTCAAAAATGAAGTAGCATATGTATCCTTGTTGTCACTATTAAAGGTTGCTCAAAGATGGTGCTCATTATTATTACAATCATACACATATTATCATATAATTTCACTAATGCACTTTCTCTAGCTGTTTGAGATGGTAAGATTGCCATTTTGAAGTTTTAAAAAAGAAACTTAAGTGAATAAGATTTTGAAATATCATAAATAAAATTTATTTCATATTAGACTTAAAGATGCAAGCAATAAAGAGTGTTTTTAAAAGTCAACATATTAGATAAGATTTTAAGAATTATAGCAAAGTCATAATCAACTCGAAATATTTATAGGCATTAAATATTTCTCGCATAAAATCACACTAACGTAAAAATGAAGTTTTTAATGTTCATATATTGGTAATTCCAAGTCAAAATAAATCTTTTACTTTTATTATGAGTGCAAGCTTCAAATACAACACACGTATAAATATGTCATATTCATGTAAATTCATTTTGATTGAATATGAGAGTAAGCTATAATGTGCACAAAATGAATATTTTACCTTTTATTACTATCGAAGTGCAAGGACAAGCTTTAAATACTAGCAATAGCCCATCTAAACAAGTATTTTGCTTCTATTGTGAGTGTGAGCTCAAAGCTCTAACAACCTCTAACACAATTAGAATGTGATAATAAATTGAAAAATACTATTATCCTAAAATTGTAAATTTGGAGTGTGAGAAAAGCTTGTAATACATAAAATGGGAAATCAAAGTAAAATACTAATATTGTAGATTTGGGGTGTAAGAAAAGCCTCTAACACATATACATTGAAAGAAAAAAAAAACTTGCCAATATTTCAAATCTATAGTGTGAGGTAAGCCTCTAGCACACACTGATCTTTAAAAAATCAAAAAATATTTTTTCTTAATATGTTGGTCATAGAGTGTGAGACAGGCCTAAAAAACACATAGCATGGGACATAACCTTTAAAAAATTATTTATCTTCATATCCTGATCTTAGAATGTGAGACAAGCCTCAAGCATAAAATGAAAAATTAAAATATAATAATTTTATAATAATAATAATAAATCAAACTAAATTTCAAAACAATCAAAATTACCAATAAACTAAAAGGAAATTGAGCACTTTGAAGACTTGAGGAGCAAAAAAAAGAGAGGTAAAAAATGTCTCAAAATGCTTTTGATTTTGTATTAAAAAATCAAATTTTGGTTAAAAATTTTCTAAAAAGTTTCACAAAAAATTCTTTGAATGAAAATATCTTCAATCAGAAAGCATGCAGCATTGTTATTTGACCATTGTTCAAGAAAGCCTTCCATAATGGCATATCATTTGTATAGAAACCATTATTTAAACCAAAGAGGGTTATTATAAGAGGGACCTTATGGGTAGTGGCTTGTCATGCTATTGGGGTTGCTGGGTGGCAGTATAGCGGAACATGTCTTCAACTCTCTTGTCTTTTGTATCTATGGAACTTGTGAAAAGCCTCACGGTATAAAAAACCAGGCCATTTGAGGCTAGCACCAAGCTACTACTATCATTATTGCTCCTTTCTTCTTCATTGTTTGGTTGTGATTTGGGTTTTCCCTTCCACTACTTATACAAAAGCATTAAGTGCATTAAACACCCCTTGTATTTGAGGGTGCTTAAGAAGTCCATGGGGTTTGTCAATAAGAAATTGCTTGTTTGCCAAGTTCTCTTGTGCCTTATTCTTTTCTATAAACCTTGCCATTTGAGGCTAGCAGTAAGCTACTACACTATCATTAGTGCTCCTTCTTCTTCATTGTTGGGTTGTGATTTGGGTTTTCCCTTCCACTACTCGTATAAAAGCATTAAGTGCACTAAACACCCATTGTATTTGAGGGTATTCAAGAAGTCCATGGGGTTTTTCAATAAGAAATTCCTTGTTTGTCGAGTCCTCTTATGCCTTATTCTTTTCTATAAACCTTGCCATTATATTGTAGTTCTATTAGACCACATGTCATTAGTAAAATTGTAATATCTTGAGCTATTAGATCACTTGTTACTAAATTGTAATAACTTGAGCTTGGTAATTTTGATTAAAGTAATAAAAACTTAGAAAACTAGGTTAAAATAGAAAATGATATAGTTGTTGAACTAAAGGTGATAGAATCTATTGTGTCCTTGTTCTATTTGAGTTCAAATATGCTTGTTTTAACCTTTTTCCTTTAAACATCCATCCAAGATGATGACTCCACTTGTATGTACTTGTGTGAGATATGTTGAAAGTCAAAGGAACTTAGGCTTTAAATAACCAAGGGGTAGGCAAAGTACCCCCTAAGTTAGTTGTTTTCCATCCCTTTGGGATCTTTAATATTGAGAGAGGATCTTTGTTTTTTGTCACTATCTTCCTTGACATCCACTTTTTTCCTTAGTGGGAATTGTATCTCAATGTAGCTCTTGCATATGAAATCTTTTGAAGCAGCATTGAGGAGTGGTTTTGATGCCATTTGTTGAAATCAAATAATCCCCATTTACAACACTCTCACACTACTATAAGCAATCTTCCTCTTCAACACTATATTATAACCAATCTCCCTCTCCAACAGTCTATACTACAAGCAATTAATTAATAATGGAGGTATCTTTAATTTTTTAATCTTTGTGATATTATTTTTCACAATTTTTGTTTAATCCTTAAGCAAAAATGTATGGAGAGAGAGAGAGAGAGAGAGAGAGAGAGAGAGAGAGAGAGAGAGAGAGAGAGTATCTGATTGCATGAGATGAACTAAGAAAACAAGCGATAGAGTGACGGAGAGTACATTTGGATAGAAGATAAGATGATGCTATTTTTCTTCACTATCCAAGCTTTTGTACAAATATGTTTAATAATCTTTGACCAATTCTTGGAGAGAGAGAGAGAGAGAGAGAGAGAGAGAGAATGTTTTGGATAGAATAGATAATAAGATTAGCGCCTAATTAGAAGTTGATTCCAAGATAAGATTAGAGGCTAATTAGGGTTTGATTAGAGTCTATCATAATTGAAATCAATTGAAAGAGTCAAGATCCAATTGGGTAAAAAAGAATATAGATATAATGAATCAATGGGGTATAATTATGTGATTTTAATGTTAATCCAAGTTCAAATTGTCATACATTTTTCTTTACAGAACGGAGGTGCAGGACGTACTAAGAGAAATAGAGATATTCACTTCTAATTGGAGGATGAATATGCACCACTATTCAAAAGATTTGTAGAAAGGGATGATGCAATAAGATATAGGATTGAAGGTAGAACTAGTCCTCTCAGAAGTTAGGATGCATGGGGGGCATGTAGAAATAAAAAAGGATGAGAAAAAATCGGGCAAGAGTGACCATGCTTTGGTGGACCCAAGCCTAGGAAGTTTGTATTTTCTCCTCAAGATGAGGAAGGCAATATACTTGTGAAACAACCAAAGAACTATGAAGCATGGAAAAAGTTGCACCTTGCTGTTCCAGATTGGAGCAATGGGGGAGGAACGAGGATTGCAAAGGAAGAAGTGTGGATACACCAAGATAGATTAACAACTCTCTTACAAAAGTTGAGGTTTAGGGATGGTGATGCCAATATATTTAAAGAGACAATTGCTAAATTTCATAACTTTATGGTGGAGGCATGAACTTCAAACTACATGGTTAATATTGTCACCATTACAAAAATATATCATCATTGCAAATTAGTTTGTATTTCTAATATTTCTTTCTTATGTAGCATATACTTGAGGCACATGGTCCATACTTTGTAGATCAAGGGAGCTTAGCAGTATGGTCAACTCAAGGCATGGAACGATCTCACTGGCAAGCTCGTTGTGCTTTTCGAAAGGCAAGCGATCATGGAGGTGGCATCAATGATTTGAATTCTATGAGGCAATTATTCCAATGGTGGTATAGGAGATTAGAGGTATGATATGAGAAAAAAAGAAAAAGTCCAAAACCTCTCAAGCAGAATCTATAAGTAGGGCAATATATGAAGTGAGGAAAGCAAGATATGAAAACATCACAACTAGATAATGCCATATTTAATGGTTAGCAACCCAAGAGAGAGATGGCAAGAAATGGATATCTAGATAAAGAGTACAATTTTGATGCATTTAGAATCCAAGAGAGAGTATAAGTAATGATAATATGACTCATCAATACTCCTATCTTAAACATAATATATCTTTAACACTCCTATCTTAAGCTTTATATAGTTTGTCTATTTGAATTTGGCTAAAAGAGCATTTTGTAAATTTTTTTTAAAAAAATTCAAAGGCTTGAACTATATTTCTCAAAGTTTTGATATTGATTGCTCTATCTTTGGGTCTATTAATCTTAAACCACACTTCTTGGGAGAAGGGATAATATAACACTGCCTACCTTAGAGAGTGAAGTTTAAGGTTATCTCTACTTGAGTCCTTTATTTAAATATAGATAAAAGATATTATCGAAACTTTCAAAAAATTAAATTTAAATGATGAAACATCAATTTTGAGATCCTAAGACAAAGATTTGAAAGTTCCAAACCTTGGAATATTCACTAGCCTCTTGGAGAGAGAGGGGCATGAGGGGGGGTGGTAGGAGACAGAAAGAGGGAGGGATGGGGTATATATATATATATATATTATATATATATATATATATATGTAGAGAGAGAGAGAGAGAGAGAGAGAGAGAGAGAGAGAGAGAGATCATTTATGCTATAGTAAGTTTGAAAGTTCATATATACTAAAGTAATTTTAAAGTTCACTTATACTACAATAAGTTTAAAAGTTTCGTATTTAAGTAAAGTCTCTCCTTTCATTTTTTTCCATTAGTCTTCACTCTACCCTCCACTTTTCTATCTTACATCATCACAACCATGGCATGTTCCAAGCTTCCTGTCAAGAGGGTGCATGCAAGAGCAAGAGCTCAATACTCATTTGAATCTAATGAGCGTGTATTGTGAGTGATAATGGCCCCTTGATGGCCAACAATGGTGGCCTTGCTATAGTAATAATGGTGGCACTACTATGGCCAACAATGATGGCCCTAGTGTGGTCAACAATAATGGCACATCTATTGAGAATAATGGTCTACCATTGTCCAAAAATGGTTGTCCATGTGCTCCAGTTGCTCTGGCTTCCACTATTGCTCCAACTGGTAATGCACATCCTTCAACATATTAGAAGCAAAGATGGACACCAGGCACAATTGCTCTATGTCAGATAAGGAAATTCTAAAAGACTACCAAATTAATTATTCCTAAGGCACCATTGTCTAGGTTGGTACAAGAAATACTACAATATCTGTTGTTAAGGCATCATCACAAATTATTTTCAATGAACCAAGTAAGGAATGTGGGGTGATGGTCAAGCCAAGCCTTGCTTGCTCACCAAGAGGTAGCTAGAAGCTATTTGATTGATCTCATGAGTGATGGTCAACTTCGAGCCATTCATGCCCATAAAAAAAGATTCAACCATCAATTTTATAAATCAGAATCTGGTAAAAGTTTCAAGGCCCCACACATGAGCCTCTAGGCCATGTGTCCCAGAGGCTTCTAATGGGGCCAATTATTTTTTGGGTGGTTGATGTGTCCTAGAAGAGTCCACATGTGAAATTTCAAGTCAATGTGATCAATGACAATATTTTTTCTAATCTGAGTATATTAATTCAAGTTTATGGAATTTTAAAAAGTTTGGTTATAAGTTGAAAGTTTCACCTCATTTTTCCCATTTGAGTTTTGTATTCAAGTTCTCACTCTGGGAAGACATGGCATGCACCAAGCAAGCAACAACTCAGAGATTTCCCCCAAGAACTCTCATGTGGAGGCAACCTTCCTCTGCTCCACCACCACCACCACCACCACCATGGTACCACCACCACCACCACCACCATCGCAAGTGTCGATGGAAGCCAGGCATAGTGGCTTTCTGAGAGATCTGCCATTATTAGAAGACTATGCAACTCTTGATACCAAAGGCTACAATCCAAAAGGTGGTGCAAGAGACAATGTAGCACATATTGATAAGAAATAGAAAGAGGCACTTCCTCAGTAGTTCAAGTGTGGATCAACCTGATTGGGGGACTGCCTAGGCCCTCTTTGCACTCTAAGAAGCTACTGAAGCCTCCCTCATTGACTTATTCAAAGACTTGGTTTATGTGCAGTAGTGCATGCAAGGAGGGTCATTATCATTGACAGGGATCTATAAAGAGTGAGATTATTTTGGTAATGGAGGGGCAATCCTATGGCAGAGAGTAGCAACAATAGGGGTCTACTAGTGAAACATCTATGGAATTTAGCTTCTATAACGATTTTGTAAAACCTTACTTGTATTGGATCCTTTGTAATTTGTTATGAATATGAATACAATTTTTTGGTGCATCTTATTTTTGTTTAGTCACTTGTTATTTGTTTTATTTATTTATTTAAGTTATTCTCATGTACCTTTGGATAAATAAATATTGTGCACAAATTTGATAAAGCGCTATGTATTAAAGTTAAATAATGAGTCATGTCATGTATAAATATGACAAATAAGCATTACATTCAAATACAAACAATAATAAGTGACACATATCACAAACTATATTGTCACATAAATCCAACAACATCCATTCTCATTAATATAAGAGAAGATTACAAACTGCATTACATTACAAAAGAGACATAATTAGGTAGTAAGTACACCTAATCTATCTTAGGCTTCTTAAAGCTAGGCTCCCCATGGTTAGAGCTGCTCTTTATCATAGGCAAGAATACATTTTGCCCCAAAAGTTCATGCCTAATGACAATAGGGTCTTTAACTCCAGCAACCATACTGCAAGCCACCATGGAGAAAAGTGGGCCATACCTAGTACTTGTGAACAAGTAAAACAACTTCAAATGTCGAAGAAACAATACTTTCTCCAAGATGGAATTGGTCGAGATGGTCTTGAAGGGGCCAGCCTTCATCAATGCCCTCAACTTCAGTAAGTTCAATAAAAATAGGAGAACATGTCTTATGAAATACTACTATGTCACTGACAAACTAGCTAATGTACTATTTTAATGCAGAGCTTGCACCCTTCCTTGGCCAATAGATTGGCTACCTTGCCTAGATGAAAACTCATCTATATAGATAATGTCTTACATCACATAAGTTCAGTATCAGACTCACTATTCACAGAGTGTTAAAGATATATACTTTAGTTTTACATGCAACTTCACCCATAGGGCCTCTAGGGCATGCAGACCCACAACATGAAATTTGATAGAGGTCAACGGACTCCTGTAGAAGTCCTATCCACTGCCATTAGTGCAAGGCTTGCGCCATCTAGGGGCTTGAACTAGGGCATGTGGACCAACAACATGAAATTTGACCTGGATCAGGATCGGGATCAGACCCCTACTACGGGAGCCCTACTCTCGCAAGCTCACGTATGGAGGCTTGAACCTGGGTTTAAGCCCCCAACACAAGCCTACGAACAAGGCTCTTGGGTTCAAGTGCACAAATGCAAGCCTACACACATGAATCCTGTAGCCTAGGTTCAAGCCTCCAAATGCAAGCCTGTGGACAGGGCTCCTATAGGTGTACAAATTTCATGTTGTGGGTCCACATGCCTTGGAGGGTTGTGTTGATAATTGAAAAAATTACATTCTCTATGTGATCTATCCACTCTGTTGGAATGGAGCATCTAGGTTTTCTCTTGCAATTTGGCCGCCCTCATCTCTCTCCTAGGAAGGTACTGTGTAGTTGGGTCAAGGACCAAAAAGGTTTTCTTACAAGCATTCAAAGTCCTAGTTGGAGATGTCGTACTCTGGTGCCGCATCCTTATTTGGATACTCACAATGGCAAATATATCATCTATGCTTGTGCCATCATATCAAGCTACCTCATCTACATGTGGTGGGGTATCATGTACATCAAAATCTATAAAATCATCTGGTGCGTCATGCACCATGATAGAGTATAGTTCTTCTTTTATCTTCAAAATCTCCAACACATCTTACATGAATAGGTAGTGGGAGTCCTGTTCATTATGTAGACTGCTGTACAACTGCCTCAGCCCAATAAAAAT
Source organism: Lygodium microphyllum (assembly GCF_053477565.2). NCBI lineage: Eukaryota > Viridiplantae > Streptophyta > Polypodiopsida > Schizaeales > Lygodiaceae > Lygodium > Lygodium microphyllum. Next base: position 99,681,034 of record NC_141146.1, on the reverse strand, counting down.
CAGGCAGGTCTTTTTCATTGAGCATGGCACGAGATACCTCTCCAATATGCTTGTTTTTCCTTTCTGCAATTCCATTTTGTTGTGGGGTATGACTGCATGAATATTGCTGCTTTATGCCATGCTCCTGTAGGAACCTTGCAAACTCATTTGAGAGGTACTCTCCCCCTCCATCTGACCTTAGGCATTTTATTTGCAGGCCTGTTTCTTTTTCAACCATAGCTTTAAGAGTTTTGAAATGTCCAAAAACTTCACTTTTCTTTTTCATAAAATACAGCCAAACTTTTCTGCCATAGTCATCAATAAAAGTGACAAAATAATGACAGCTTCCAAGAGATGCATCTTTAGTAGTCCACACATCAAAGTGGATTAATTCCAATGGCTTCTTACTCTCTTGAACATGTCTAGAAAATGGTTTCCTTGCCTGTTTTCCAAACTGACAGGCTTCACATACCTTATGCATTTCTGCAACCTTGAATTTAGGCAATCCTGCAACAAGATTTTGGGCATGCATTGATTTAAGTCGTTGTACATTACCATGACCAATGCGTTTATGCCAGATATCAATATCTGCAACTACACTGGTCCCATGTGCAAACATTGCTGCACTCAATTCAGGCATGTCTACATCCAATGTAAACATTCTGCCCTTCTTCTTCCCTTTTGCTATCAAGCGACCTTTATTTTTCATATCCTCAACAAAGCATCCATGAGGATTAAATCTGACCTGCAAGCCCTGCTCAACCATTTGATCAACAGAAACCAGATTCTTGGTGATATTCGGGACATGAAATACATCTGACAAGTATTTCTTTTTCCCATCCTGCATAGACAAATGGATTTTTCCAATTTGCACAATAGGATGTGCAGTATCATCACCAGTCTCCACAAATCCTGGTTTTTCCATTTTTCTTACATCCTGCATCCATTCTGCATGACCTGTCATGTGGTTTGATGCACCTGAGTCAACATACCACACTTCATTGCTTTCTTCTGCACTTGTCACAGAATTGTTCATGTGCTGCACCATAAACAAATGCTCATTTCTGTCATCACCCTGTCTACTAGAAGATGCATAATTTCCTTGTTGCAATTTTCCATTCATGATGTCATTCTGCTTTTTATAGCAGTCTTTAGCCATATGACCCATTTTACCATAGTAGTAGCATTCAACATTGCTGTTTGCATTTTTGCCTCTTTGCCATCCACCATGACCTCTTTGGCTCCCCCTGCCTCTAGAGTTACCACGTCCTCCTCCATAGAATTGGTTTTCTTGAGTCTGCTGCATATTCTGATTTCTACCACGGCCTCCAGATCGGCCTCCTCTACCTCTGTCTCTACCTCTTCCAGCATTTGAGTAGAAGACAGTTTCTTTTGAAGTTCCTCCTGAAGAAGATGCATCACCATTTCTCTGCTCCTCAGAAATTAGAAGAGCAATCAACTCCTGCATAATCCTTTCCTAGACTATTCAAGGTCACAGAAACTAAATCATCATTTTCCACTGGCGACCCAATGGAAGCAAGTGCATCTGCAATCTTCTTCACCTTCATGTGGTAGTCATTGATGCTCGTACTTTCTCTTTGCACATTATGCAACTCTTGCTTGAGCTGCATTTTCTTGGCTTGCGTATTTGTGCTATATATTTTTGACAAAGTATCCCATGCCTCCTTTGGCGTACTTGCATCCTGAATATGCACAATCATAGAGTCTGAAATACTGATAGACAGCCAATACATAACTTTCCTGGCTCTCTCATGCCATGCTTTAAATGCCTGCATTTGCTGTTGATTGGGAACATCAGGAAGAACTGGTTCTTCTTCATTTCCTGCAACAAATTTCCAATATCCTTTTCCTATAAGGAAATTCGTTATTCTAAACTTCCATGCTTGGAAGTTGTTCTTGTCAAGATTTTCAGTTACAATCTATGAAAGAGAATCAGACGCCATTACAGAACACTGCAAAAAATTCTGTCACTACAAAAAACACAGCTTCACCCTCACAAGGGCAAATCTGCAAAACTGGCGAAAGTGGTATTTGACCACACAGTCACTTCCTAGTGATGATTTTACATGAACAGGAAACAAGGATGATTATGTAACTCCCAATGTCTCTGCACACAAGCATACGATGCAATTTCTCTGGTAACTTTTCACCGACCTGTAGAACAGTGGTGGTCGCACAGCATAAAATAGGGCCTTTTCCTGAGTGCGTGCAGAAAACTTCCACCTCCAAAACAGGCCCCGAAATGGCCTCAAATCAAAAAAACAGAGTAACCAAGGGCTAAAGCCTACTCCCGTAGCATATATTGTCCTCTTGCTATACCACGAAGGGCGTCTCAATATGAGACAATGCACTCTTGCACTTTCCGGCTGTGCTACCTGTAGAGACTTGCTTCCAAAACAGAAAAATGAAAGCAACACTGGTCCTCTTACCAGAACACCGCGAACTTGGCTTGCTTTCTTGAGCTCAAACAAGGCTCTGATACCATGTGAAGATTGTGGGAGAGAAGGAAGGAGTCTCACTTGTAGCTTTCTTGCTTGCACAATGTGGGAATACACACAAGGGTGGAGGCTGAAAACAGTTTTCCTCTTCTTAGTTGTGTAAGCCAAAAAGAACTCTAGTACATAGAAATAGAAGAACCCTATATATGGGTCTCAAACCAAACTCAACTAACTAAGGTGGCATACTAACTGAGCCACGAACTAGAGTAGATAAGGATATCTGTCATCTAGCTATTATTCATGGGTGGTGTACCAACCGCATTTGCAACTGACAAGTCGGTGACATAAATGTACAACGGTCACCCTGGCATATCACGAGTGGAGCTCGATATCTCAACAGATCTTGGCATGCACTCATGTCTAGCCCTAATGGTAGGATAGTTTCAACTCTCTCTCTTTTATATCTCTTCAATTAGATCTTAGCCATGGGCTCAAACCCTAAGAGAAATATAGTTTAGACTCTCTCTTAAGAACTCCTTGATGAAGTTCCTTGCCATGCACTCATGTCTAGCCCTAAGGGAAATATAGTTTCAACTCCCTCTTTAAGATCCCCTTGAGGAAGAGCATGCCCGTGTGCTCAAACCTAGTCTTAGGCAATACAATTTACACTCTCTCTTGGAGATCTCCTTGAGGTCATGCTTGACCTTATGGGAAATTTAATCAACTTTTTGTTGAATATCTCCTTAAGGGTAGATTTGAAGCTTGGCTTGGTGGACAAAGTAGTCTTCTCTCTCTCTTAGAGATCTCTTTAGGGCTAGAGTTTGTTGGCCATGCAATAAAGCATGGCTATGAGGGCAACACAATCTCAACTATTCCTTAGATATCTCTTTGAGGTAGGGTTCAACCATGCACTCAAGCCTAGATCCATTGGAGTTCTACTTGAGATAGAGAATAGCCCCATGGGAAAGATAGTTTTCAGTATCTCTTCAATAGCTCTTTGGGAGTAGAGTTTGGCAGTGCACTCAAGTCTAGTCTTGTGGGCAAGATGGTTTCAACTCTCCCTTGGGGAGTCCCTAAGAGGGAGTAGAGCTTGGCAATGTACTCAAGCCTATTCTTGTGGGCAAGATAGTTTCAACTCTCTCTTGGGGAGCTCTCTGAGGTAGAGCCTAGCCATGTTCTCAAGTCTAGCCCTAAGTGCAACTATAGTTTAGACTCTCTCTTGGAGATCTTTTTGAGGTAGAGCATGTCCCTCTTGGCAAGGTAGTTTCAACTATCCCTCAAAGATCTCCCTGAGGTCAACATGGCCTTAAGAAAAATATAGTTTCTACTCTCTCATTACAATTTTCTTGTGGTATATTTTTGCCATGTGCTCATGTCTAGACTGAGGGAAATATATTTTAGACTCTCTCTCAGAGATTTCCTTAGTGTAGAGCTTGGCCATGCAATCATATGACACCCTTGCCCCTAAGAAGCAAAATAGTTTCAACTCTCTCTTCAAGATCCCTTTGAAGTAATTCTTAGCCATGTGCTCCAAACTTGGCCTCAAGGGCAATAATATAATCAGAGTCTCTCTTGGAGGTGTGCTTTAGGTCACAAGCCTAGCCCTACATGTAGGTTTGTCAGCTCTCTCTTAAATATCTCCTTGAAGGAAGAGCTTGGCCATGAGCTCATGCTTGGCCCTATGGGCAAGTTGGTTTCCACTCTCTCTTGAAGATCTATTTGCCAAGTAAAGCTTGGTGAAGTGCTTAAACCTCACCTTGTGGGGGTGAGTTTCATCTCTCTCTTCAATTATCTCTTAGGGTAAAGCTTGGTCATACACTCAAGCCTAGCCCTATGGGTAAGATAGTTCTAACTCTCTCTTGGAGATCTCTTTGAGGTAGGGCTTCTCCATACATGCAATTCCTATGGTGAGGACAAGGTAGTTTAGAATCTCTTAGAGATATCATTGCGGTTAAGCCTAGCCTTATGGGCAAGTTAGTCAACTCTCCCTTGGAGATCTCCTTAGTGTGGATCTTGACCATGCACTCAAGCCTACCCCTATAGATAAGATAGTTTCCACTCTTGCCTAGAGATCTCTTGGGGGGATAGAGCTTGCATGAACTCAAGCGCCGCCCTATAGGTAAGTTTCAACTCTCTCTTCAAATATTCTTGGGGATATAGCTTGACCATGTGCTCAAGCTTGGCCCTATAGGCAAGATAGTTTCAACTCTCTCTTGGGGATCTTCTTGAGATAAAGATTCATCATGTCCTTGATATGGCCTTGAGAGTAATATAGTTTTAACTTGCTCTTAGATATCTTCATGTTCTAGAGCTTAGCCATGTGCTTGGGCCTAAACCTGAGAGCAAGATAATTTCAACTCTATCTTAGATATCTCTTTGGAAGTAGAGCTTGGATATGCACTCAAGCAAGGCCTTGAGGGCAAGTTATCTCAATGCTAACGGTATTTTGAGATGGTAGCAAAAGCGCAAGTGCCACAACACTATGGATTATTATTTTGTGGAGCTTCAATGTATTATTTTGGCAACTTGTATATTATTTTGTACTCATGGACATCATCATATTATCATGATTGTATTATTTTGTGAGAGTCAGGCTCACTCCTATGCACATTGTATTTATAACCTGTAGTTGTATTTGTCACGCCCGCAAGTCTTGCGTGGGTTGTGCACATGGATTTTTTATTAAATTAGCATAGCTTTGATCTATTTAGACTAAGGTTAAAGCATAATTCAAGGATTGACCAACCTAGAGCCCACTAAGTAGGTAGGACACCCAAGAGAGGGTGCAAACCCAAATTCATAGTTATGCAAACCCTAAATGCAAAATGCAAAAGGGGTGCAAACCCTAAGCCTAACCCTAATTCTTGGCCTATATAAGGGTGGGAGGTCTCATTTATATTCACCTCTTTTGGCACATCCAGCTATAGAGGCTGACTACTCAAGCTTTCTATTCTATCATCTTGCTTCCATTGTGTTGAGAGTGGTTGAGAAGGAGAGAGTGAGAGGTGTGTTGAGCGAGGGATTGAGGGGAGGTGAAGCTCTTTGCCATCACCTTGCTTTTGTTGTCTTCTCTACTAGCTCTTCAACTCATTGGTGTGTGTGGTTCTGGATGCAAAGGAGCAACGGCATTGGATTGTGTTGATCATGGTTGTGGCACCATCTTCAAGCCTTCAATTCATCAAACACAAGAAGGTAAGTTAGACGATTTCACTACAACTTGAACTAGTCTTGTGTTCTTGCTTTCTTGGGTTGGAGAGGAGGATGCTTGGTTAGTTAGAGTGGAGTTTTGAGAGACAAGGTGAGAGATTATCACTGAAGTGAGTTGCAACTCTTCTAAAACAATAGAAGTCTATCCAAAGTCTTGATTGTTGGTGTGTTTGGCTCAACATTTTGGTTCCATTGTTGGGACCTAGGATGGTACAACCGCCAAGGTTCTCACACTTCTACCATATGAAGGAATATGAGGCTTGTGTATGGGATTGATGGAGTTTCGATCGTCTGCGTTTGTGGCTAGCATTTCGAAACCCATGCGGCTAGGTTAGGAAGGTCGAATCGGAAGGAATCGATTCGTTGGATTGAGATTGTGAAGATAGGCATTGTTAGGAAAAAATACAAAACACAAAAGTTTAAAAAAAAGACACACACACACACATAAAACTTAAATCTCAAATCTCAAACACGAAACACAAAGTCAAGGTACTCTTCTTGTTGGGCATGTTGTGTAGCAAGGTTACTCAATTTTCTTGCCCTCATTGGTGGTTCCATACTACATGTTCATGATTAAATGTAAATAAAATCTATTGCTTACCCTCATACTTGTCTCATGAAGCTCTTATCTTATTGAGGTAGAGAAAGAAGCATAGAACAAGGTATAGAGGGAGTAGGTGAAGAGTGTAAGAAGAAGATTAGAGGGAAAGAAGAAGAAGAAGAAGAAGAGAGAAGGAATAAGAAGAAAAAGGACAGAAGAAGAAGAAAGGAAAGAAGGAGAAGAAGAGGATGAGGATGAGGATGAGAAGGAAAAGAAGAGTAGTTTTACACACACACACATCGCACGCACACACACACACACACACACACACACACTCTCTCTCTCTCTCTCTCTCTCTCTCTCTCTCTCTCTCTCTCTCTCTCTCTCTTTCTCTCTCCCTCCCTCCCTCCCTCCCTCCCTCCCTCTCTCTCTCTCTCTCTCTCTCTCTCTCTCTCTCTCTCTCTCTCTCTCTCTCTCTCTCTCTCTCTCCCCCTCCCTCCCTCCCTCCCTCCCTCCCTCCCTCTCCCTCTCCCCTCCCTCCCTCCCTCCCTCCCTCCCTCTCCCTCCCTCCCTCCCTCCCTCCCTCCCTCCCTCCCTCTCTCTCTCTCTCTCTGTCTCTCTGTCTCTCTCTCTCTCTCTCTCTCTCTCTCTCTCTCTCTCTCTCTCTCTCTCTCTCTCTCTCTCTCTCTCTCTCTCTCTCTCTCTCTCTCTCTCTCTCTCTCTCTGTGTCTCTGTGCATTGGGCACGGGCTAGTGGCGATTGTCTGGCAAATTGACGATGACGGCCCTAGCAGGAAAGATTGGTGACGGCCACAATAGGGTGGCATGTCTTTTTTCTCTCTCTCTCTATTTATTAATTGATAAATAGAGACTTAGTCAAACACATTGTTCACACACACATAAGACCACTTTCACACATGACACACATACACATATAAACACCACCTGCACATACACAAACACACACACTTTGCACTTAAGCCCATTTGCACATCTTCACCCCACATTAACAGATGCACACGTACACAATTCAATACACATAGAAACCTCTACACACACTTCATTGTACACCTCACCAATTAACACACACACATTCGCGTTAACACTACACCTCTCCCAAACATCAAACCCTCCCTAAATCTCTAACTTCCATACACATCCCACACACAAAACCCTAATTTCCACACACCCATTCAACCATCCACACACACTTACCCATTTTACCTAACCATACGTTCCGCACTCCCATATCCTTTCTCCTACTTACATACATATTACCCATGTACACCCATTTTTAAAAATATACCCTTCTCTTACATTAGGCATTAGGATTCACTATCACACTAGTGGCTCTAGGGTATACTTGCACAAGCACTAGAGTTCATTCTCACTAGAATTCACTCTTACGAGTTTACTCCGTCAGTTCACTCTCACAAGTTCATTCTCGCTCATGATTTCACTCTCACGAGATGAGTACACTCTCGTAGAGTTCACTCTCATGAGGTGAGTACACTCTTGCTCTCATCGCTAGAGTTCACTCTCATGAGTTTGTTCTTGTGGAGTTAACTCTTGCATAGTTCACTCTTGTGGAGCTCACTCTCATAGAGTTCACTCTTGCAAAGTTCACTCTCGTGGAGTTCACTCTCGTGCGAGTTTTCTCTCATTGAGTTTACTCTCACTAGGTGAGTTCACTCTCGTCGAGTTCACTCTCATGGAGTTCACTCTCATAGAGTTCACTCTCGCAGAGTTCACTCTCACAGAGTTCACTCTTGCTCTCACTAGAGTTCACTCTCGTAGAGTTCACTCTTGCTCTCACTAGATTTTACTCTCATGAGTTCACTCTTGTGGAGTTCACTCTCGAGCAATTTCGCTCTTGTAGAGTTCACTCTCATTGGATCATTCCCATAAGGTCATTCTTGTGCATTCCACCACCACCCTCACTCATACCCATAACACTCACATCTCAATTATCCTTCATTAACACTCACATCTCACTTACCCTTCATTCACACCCACACCTCACTTATCCCACACTCATACTCACTCACTCACACTACCCAATCATTCACACACTCACTCACACTCCCACTTACACACACACTATGCCTCAAGGCTCACTCATACTTGTCTCACATTCTAAATTTGAACCTCTTGCTTTGCGTATTTGCATCAAAGTGCCATCCTTACATGCCATATTGTTAGCATGACATGGTTTTGATACTTTGAGGAATTTCTTGCACCCATGCACATTGCATTGGAAAGGAAGAAAGCTTGATTTCACACACCTCAATCTTGTGAGTTTTTGAGTCAGAGTGTTGCAAAGTACCCTGATAACTTGTAGGTTTTGAAGTCAAGCATTTGAAGTAAATATCTTAATGACTTAAGAACTCAACAACAACGAGCTTCTTAAACTAAGTAATCACCTCATCATATTTCAAAGACATGCACACATTACACTTAGTACACCTAGGCAACCTTGGCAACACACATTGGGCTAACATTACCTTATGTCATTTAGGATTATAGTACACAACCACAATAGTCACTTTCACATCTACATATAGGACACACTGCAAGTCATTAGGGGGAAAATCATCCAGCCAAGCTGCCATCATCATGTGCTCCATTCCAACAAGGGTCCAATGAGTAAATATTGTCAACCAAGCTGCCATAAGTCCTAAGCCCCCTTTGAATCATTTTAAACCCCATTCAAAGAAAGTGCCAAGACTGAAAAAATTGAGAGGAGAAACCAACCACTAAGCCAATAATTTCACCACTTTCACTTAATGTAAGATCACAATACCAATTGACTATACGAGTGACAAATTTGAAGGATAGGAAGTCCAAGAAATGAAGTTGCAAAATCCAAGGAGAACTGACAAGCCTAGAGAGTTGGGCAAGAACACCCACACCAAAAACCACACAAGACCATTGCAAGAAGAGTTGAAGAGTTTTTCATCTGGCTATTAAGATCCTTACACTCCGTTGATGCGCCTCATAGTGGACTTGACCTTAGGTCTCAAAGTACTAAAACTTGATGAGTCAACACAAATGAGTGAACATTCCCATCCATCTATCCATTCACATATTGCCAGAGCTAGCTAACAGAAGAGTCTAGGCCATAGCTAGTATATCGGATAGTGAAAGATAAATTTCCAGAGGCTGACCTTAGATGCATTGAGTGCAGCATCACTCACTAGTATCATGACTATCCAACATGCAAGGTTTCATGTAGTACCCTAACTAGGTCTACCATGCCTAATATCTAAAAGTTCCAAGCCACAAACACTGACCTCGAAGATGAAGAGCTAATCCCTCCTATATATCTTAGGATCAAACTAATTGCCAAGTGAGAGCTCATCATTGATACTCTCATAGACAAAGGTACTACCAAGTAAGAGCTCATCATTGACACTCTCATAGACAAAGGTTCAGATTACAATATCTTGACCTATGAGGTATGGAGCGAGATTGGACAACTTGAACTCATCCTGACCAATGCAACTATCAAACCAAATGGAGGATCAACTTATTTTCTCTTAGGAAGATGCAAAATTATCTTGACTATTGAGACTAAAAGAAAGCCCACAGTGTTTTATGTGCTTCCAAATTGAGAAGATATGGGAAAGGAAGTCTTGCTTGGAAGACCTTTCAAGCATGCAACCACATGTATTATGGACTATGAAGCACACTATATATACCTAAGCTTACAAGACGTGGAGATAGTAACTGCTTTCAGCAAAGGGAACCTTATCTCTTCTCTAGAGAAAGGCAAGAAGATTGTCTCAGAGTTCAGATCAAACACCTAGAGAGGACAGCCATAGAGTTCTTAAACAAGAGAGAATCACTCAATAGAAACCCTTGCGAAACCAAAGGAAAGACCATAGCTACTAGAAACACTACTAGAGCTTCTCAAGCTGTTGGGAATAGAACTATATCTAGAAGGGTAAGAGATTTAGGGCAAGTAATTGGAAGCATCGATGGAGAGCTAGCACAAGGCTGGGATAGGTGCCCAAAGCGTTGCTCCGTGCTCAAGGGTTTTATGTTGAAAATTGTTGGATTTGGTTACCAAACCACCCGCAAAGCCATCTCCACTGACCATAGACCAAGTCCCATCCAAATCTAAGAGAAACCAAAAGAGACCCACACATACATCTACGTTATGGACCAAGGTACTTGAGGAGACAACACCATATAAGTTAGTGATTGATGAGCTAGTTCCTATGACACTTGAGCCCACAATTCCAAAAGAGAAACCACTCAAAGTTGCTACTAACCCACACAAGGAGCTGGTAGCATCTAAAAAGTCATCGAACAAGGAGGAAAAGCTAGAACCAAAGTAGCCATTTCCATGTGAGGCTGCTCAAGTTGAAACAAAAAGTCCAATGATAGATGAGGTAAAGTCCTCAAGTGTTGATAAGTAACAACCCCAAGTTGTTGTTGGTTCTTCAAAACAAGAAAAATCTCCTCAAAACCAAGAACCTTTGTCACCCAAACCAAAACAAAAAATATGGCAGCAGCAGCCTAGTATAACTACTCAATCTAAGGAAAAGGATCCACAAGGGACAACTATGAAAACATCAAAAGAGCGATGACCTCCCTTTGTGAGTGTTGTCTCACAAACAAATCAGGAAGTACCAAGACCATGAATACTTCCACACTTAGTTTGAGGATCCAAATGCACAATCATCTCTGACTATCACGATTGACCACTCCACTGAATTGGAAGTTAGTACTCCCAATTCTAAGATGGAACCCATACAATCACAGCCCTTGGTTGTTGTGACCAAGTTTGTTACTTCAACTAAAGAACAAGCCTCTAGTACTTCAATCTCACACAAGGATCTATAATCCAGTGTAGAGAGCATAATGAATCCATTTATTCACAAGTCATGTTCTTCTCAACCAAAAGCTCCAATACACTTGAAACTAGCTAAATGATCAATCATGGAGATGCTAGAAAAGAGGCGGCAACACAGAGATCAATCAAAAGCTACGAGTCTTCAAGAACTAGATGAAACACTCTTGACTTCACTTTCTCATGCATATGTTCATGCCACGCTAACCTTGGAATTCAAACTATTGAGCATAAAAAACTCTTAGAAAAGCCTTTGACATGGTTAGAGTAATCACAAATTTTTTGGATTTACCTAGTAGTCATGAGAGAAGTTATAAAGCAAATGACCAAGGTAGAGTAGGAGAAGCATCACTTAATTCATGTGTTCTATACTAGGAAGCACACAATAAGTTGGAAAGATGTTACAGCATTGGCCAAGAAAGCAGGACAAAGTGAGTTTGAACGGAAATGGTGTTCTAGTCGAGGGTTAATTGCACAATATGGTAGCTATCTAATGACTATTATTGCTAAGTAAAGAAAGGCACTTTGGACTTCAATGCATGATCTAATGTATCTTGCACTCGTCCCTGGTATCAACATTTCTAAATTGGCTAAACTTAATCCTTGTGTGAAAAACTTCTTTCAGAGGAAGAGCTACACATTGCAAGTCAATTAGGACAATGAGACATGATGATTGATGTCACTAGATATATTTTTTGTCTCACCCATGACCCACAACTTCTTGATGACCATGCTTCATTAGAATACAATCCTAATTTCTATGAATCGTTTATTCCGAGGCTGAGTGATAACACCAAATCTTACCTCCGCTTCTAGTACTACAATGACTGAATCTTCATACTACAATGACTGAATCTTCATCAAATGATGTGATGCAAAGTGACGTACATAAACCTTCTACTAACCCAAACACAGTGGCTAAAAGAGGTATGCTTGCAACTCCAGATCCTAGGCCCAATGCCACTAATGTCCCTACTAACTCACCCCACCAATTAGTCCCATGAGCTTATTGAACCTCGGGATGATCCAGAGGAGGTTGCTAAGACACATCTCCAGATCAACCCTACTAAATGTGATCCTCCATCTAGCATCAACCCTTTGCTAGTATGTCGACCGTTGAGTACCATGGGTGCTCGTTTGGAAAAGAAATTAAATTTCTCTGAAACAAAATGCCTACTTCAATTTGAGGCCATATACACTACTTATGCCAAGTTGTTTGCGAAGATGGATCTAGGCCTTACTGATGATGAGGTAGTTATAAAGGTAGAGAGACGGGGAGAGAAAAGGAATAAACAAAGAGAGATGGAGGGAGTCAAACAAAGAAAGGGAAAGAGGGAAAGAAAAGACGAGTGAAGAGAGAAATAGTGAGGAGGATAAATAAAAATAGATAAAGGTAAAGAGAAGGGGAGAGAAAAGGAATGGAGAGAAGTAGAGAGATGGTAGAGAGAGAGGAACAACGGGAGCGAGAGAGGGGGGAGGCAAACAAAGAAAGGAAAAGGGGAGAGAAAGAGGGGTGGGGAGCGAAAGTGGGAGAGAGAAAGGAATGGAGAGAAATAGAGAGATGGTATAGAGAAAAACAATGAGAGAAGGGGAGAGAGAGAGAAACAAAGAGATGAAAGGAGACAAACAAAGAAACGGAAAGGGAGAGAGAAAGAGGCATGGAGAGAGAGAAAAGGAATGGTGGGAAATATAAGAATGGAGATCAACAAAGATAAGTAGAGATTAAAATAGATGAAGATCATCAATGAGGAAAACAAAAATAAATTGTTTGTCGTAACAAAAACCAAATGGAAAAAGATGATGGTCTTGACATTCAAGATTGTGAGGCGTATCTTAATCAATGTGTCATGTGTCCTTTCACTCAATGCAAGCTGACAATCAAACAAAAGCATCACTTGTCCATAGACCATGTATGATGCTTTGCCGAGTTTCAATTGGAGTTCATTGACTAGGAGATCTCAAACTTTGAGAGAATTGTAAGAAAAATGTGCATCAATCTCGTATCAATCATGCTTTACATTCACAAAGTAATTGAATATCATATACAAAAATAATAGACTTGCCCTATAAATTTGTATAGAGAGGTGACATTTCATCCCAATGAATGCACCTATTCCAGCCTATCAAAAGAGCTCATGGACATGCGATATGGATGGAGTGCTTGAGCCGATACACCTATTGGAGGGCATGCTACAAACTACACCCTCGATACCAGAGAAGATAGTGAGACTTTTGGACCTTTCTCCAAGCTTGGAGCATGAGATAGAGGCAATGATCAATGCATTACTACCCATGGATGCCAAGTCATTTGATCCACTTAGAGAGGAAGCATCCATACCATTGTATGATGGTTATCGGCATCTCACTTAAAGATGCTCCTTGCACTACTAAGTGTGTAGACAAAGTACAGTTGGAGCAATGCGAGTGTGATCGAGTTGTTCAGATTTATTCCAAAATGTTCTTAAAAAATTTCCACTTGTACATCATATACATCACATACTTTTTATGTTACCCATAGTGCGCTTGACAATGTGGCATGCATAGAATGTCAAGAATCGCATGGTGGGGGGACTTACTCAAGATGCTGCGCCGAACACACACAGAATGCACAAGGAGAAGCTCACTCAAGAGACAAGAAGAGAGATGGAGGCCAAAATGTTTTCTTGCTGGTTTCTTCTTATTCTTCTACACTCTTTACAATGTACACTAAGTATAGATAAGATACAACATAAAGGAAAGTGGCCTACTAAGTCAAACAATGCATAACCAACTACACTAGTCGACTGGCGCTATAACTATGCCAACTGTAAATAGGTGTAACAACCTGAATATAATAAGTAATGAGTCAGTGGCCATGTGAGAGTCATAATGACCACCGACGTGGTAAGTGTAGACGTGTGGACCCATCTAACCAGGCCACCCATGTCAAGATTGTGGGAGAGAAGGAAGGAGTCTCACTTGAAGCTTTCTTGCTTGCACAATGGGGGAATACACACAAGGGTGGAGGCTGAAAACAGTTTTCCTCTTCTTAGTTGTGTAAGCCAAAAGAACTCAAATACAAAGAAATAGAAGAACCCTATATATGGGTCTCAAACCAAACTCAACTAACTAAGGTGGCATACTAACTGAGCCACGAACTAGAGTAGATAAGGATAGCTATCATGTAGCTATTATTCATGGGCGGTGTACCAACCGCGTCTGCAACTGACACGTCGGTGACATAAATGCACAACGGTCACCCTGGCATATCACGAGTGGAGCTCGATATCTCAACACTCCCCCTCGAGCTCAATCCCAATTCCTGCATACCAAGCAGGTCTCTGAACTTGCGCAGCTTCTCTGCGCCCAATGCCTTCGTGAATATGTCAGCTACCTGATCCTCTGTGCTGACATAAACTAGATCAATAAGACCTAGTAAAACCCTCTCTCGCACATAGTGATAATGCACCTCAATGTGCTTTGTTCTAGCATGATAGACTGGGTTATTTGCCAAGTGTATACTACTCATGTTGTCACAATAAATGACAACTGGCCCATCTGTAGACTGATGCATATCATAAAGTAGCTTATGCAACCAAGCTACCTCACATGCAGCCATTGCTGCACCCCTGTACTCAGCCTCTGTGCTCGACAAGGCAACTGTAGGCTGTTTCTTGCTGCTCCAAGTGACTGCAGCACTCCCAAAAGAGAACACATATCCACTGGTAGATCGTCTATCAGAAATGCTACCAGCCCAATCAGCATCAGTGTATCCATGCAACTGTATCTGAACCCCAGTCTCATAAAATAGTCCATACTGCAATGTGGACTTCACATACTTGAGTATGCGTCTAGCTGCATCCAAATGCGGTTTCCTTGGAGCCTGCATAAACTGACTTACCAATCCAACAGCATAGCTCAAATCTGGCCTGGTAATAGTCATATAAATCAAGCTTCCTACTATGCGTCTGTACATAGTAGGGTCTTCCAGAAGCTCACCTGCATCTGCGCTCAGCTTCACATTCTGCTCCAAAGGAACTGAAATAGGCTTACAGCCTGTCATCCCATATTTGGACAGCATGTCCAATCCATACTGCCTCTGCAAGAGCTGTATCCCACTTGGTGATCTAATCACCTCAATGCCCAAGAAATAACGCAGCTCTCCCAAATCCTTCATCTCAAACTTCTGCTTCAATAGCATTTTCACATGAAGGATATCTTCATCACTGTCACCTGTCATAATCAAATCATCAACATAAATGACAAGTAGCATAATACCTTTCTCTGTTTTTCTCACATAAAGTGAGAAATCTGCCTTGGAAATCTGAAAGCCAATAGTGACAAGATACTGTCCTATCTTGTCAGACCATGCTCTAGGTGCTTGCTTCAAGCCATACAAGGCTTTCTTCAACCTGCAAACAAACTCACGATGAACATCATGCACATAACCTGGTGGCTGCTCCATATAGACCTCTTCTTGCAAGTCACCATGCAAGAAGGCATTCTTTACATCCATCTGATGTAAAGACCATTCCTTTGATGCAGCCATAGCAATGACTGCTCTTACGGTTGCCATCCTTGCAACCGGACTGAATGTTTCTTCATAGTCATTGCCTATGTACATGTGCCAGATGAGTTGAGATCCAAGTTGGATCCAAAAGCTGAGAAGTGCATCTTTATTGGTTACTCTCTGCAGCAAAAAGGGTATAGATGCTATAACCCTTCTACTCGTAAGTTTACAGTGAGCAGAGATGTTGTTTTTGATGAGATGAGTAGCTGGTATAAACCAGTAAATGTGATTGATGATGTAGATGCACAAAATGGTAATGCTGCACAGAATTCACAGCAGCAGTCACAAAATATTAGTGGACCTGGAGCGTCCTCTAGCAGTGGTTCACATTCTTCGCCATGGATAGGTAGATTGAGATCAGGAGATTCTTCTCAAAGCAATGCAGATAGTGGTATGCAGGTATCACGAAAAGGAAAAGAGAAGGTTGATCAGCCCATGTTTGATGTGAATGCAGGTCACTCTTATGTGGATGGTGAATCCAGTGGCTCAGAACAGAGCATTGATGATGAGTTGGGTATTCCTTCTATTGTTACACCTGGAGTAAGGAAGACCAGGGATGTTTTGGGAGCACCTGGGAGTGAACCTACTTTGCGCAGGTCTACCAGAGTTAGGTATCCTGTGGATAGGCTGAAATATGATGGATTTACAGCCATTCACTATGCATATATGGTCAAGGTGATACAGGAACCAGAACCCACTTCTTTTGAGCAAGCCATGGGAAAAGAAAAATGGGAGAAAGCCATGGATGAAGAAATGGATGCCTTGGAAGCAAATGCTACATGGGAATTGGTACCTTTGCCTAAAGGTAAGAATGCAATTGGCTGTAAGTGGGTTTATAAGGTGAAGCACAATGCAGATGGTTCTGTGAACAGATACAAGGCAAGATTAGTAGTCAAGGGGTATCCACAGCTTCACCCTCACAAGGGAAAATCTGCAAAACTGGCGAAAGTGGTATTTGACCACACAGTCACTTCCTAGTGACGATTTTGCATCAACAGGCAACAAGGATGATTCTGTAACTCCCAATGTCTCTGCGCACAAGCATACAATGCAATCTTTACAGTAACTATTCACCGACCTGTAGAACAGTGGCTGCACAGCATAAAACTGGGCCTTTTACTGAGTGCGTGCAGAAAACTTTCGCCTCCAAAACAGGCCCCGAAATGGCCTCAAATAAAAAAAAATAAGGTCGCCAAGGGCTAAAGCCCTCTCCCGCAGCATATACTGCCCTCTTGCTTCATCGCGAAGGGCATCTCAACCTGAGACAATGCACTCCTGCACTTTCCGGCTGTGCTACCTGCAGAGATCAGTATTGCTAAGAATGGCAAGCCATCTAGCAAGCTGGAAACTTCTTCAGAAAGCGAGGATTCTTCTGACAGTGATAAAGAGGTGCCAGCCTCAAAGCTTGGTGCAGGAAGAAAGAATGGCAAGGCAGTACCTCAGCAGGAAAGCTCATCTGATGACTCTTCGGACAGTGAGATTTCATCGGATCATCCTGTCAAAGTTGTCCCTACTGCTGGAGCAGTTAAGGGTAAAGGCACTGATGTTATAGCAAAAAAGGTTCCATCAAAAGCCGAAAGCTCTTCTGAAGAAGACTCTTCTGATAGTGATGAGGCTGCATTTGTGGCTAAATCTCCGGCAAAAAAGGTTGAAAGTAGTGATGAAGATGAAAGCTCTGAAGAAAGCGATGAATCCGAAGATGAAAAACCAAAATAGAAAATGAAAGCAACACTGCTCCTCTTACCAAAACACCGCGAGCTTGGCTTGCTTTCTTGAGCTCCTTACCACGAACAAGGCTCTGATACCATGTCAAGATTGTGGGAGAGAAGGAAGGAGTCTCACTTGAAGCTTTCTTGCTTGCACAATGGGGGAATACACACAAGGGTGGAGGCTGAAAACAGTTTTCCTCTTCTTAGTTGTGTAAGCCAAAAGAACTCAAATACAAAGAAATAGAAGAACCCTATATATGGGTCTCAAACCAAACTCAACTAACTAAGGTGGCATACTAACTGAGCCACGAACTAGAGTAGATAAGGATAGCTATCATGTAGCTATTATTCATGGGCGGTGTACCAACCGCGTCTGCAACTGACACGTCGGTGACATAAATGCACAACGGTCACCCTGGTATATCACGAGTGGAGCTCGATATCTCAACAGCCCATCATCAATGTCCGCATGTGTTGAGCTTGTCATCTCAACACTCCCCCTCAAGCTCAACTGCATCTTTGCAACTCCAAGTAAGCTTCGAAACTTTTGAAGCTTCTCTGTACCCAATGCCTTCGTGAAGATGTCAGCTATCTGATCCTATGTGCTGACATACACCAAGTCAATCTCACCTGCTAGTACCTTCTCTCTCACAAAGTGGTAGTGTACCTCAATATGTTTTGTCTTGGCATGGAACATAGGGTTCCTAGCCAATTGTATACTGCTCATGTTGTCACAATTACTGGACTTTTCACTTGCACATCCAAATTAGCCATTAACTTTTATAGCCATACTACCTCACATGCTGCAACAACAGCACCTCTATACTCAGCCTCTGTACTTGACAAAGCAACTATAGATTGCTTTTTGCTGCTCCAAGCAACTGCTGCACTACCAAGAGAGAACATGTATCCGCCGTTGGTAGATCTTCTATCAGACATACTACCAGCCTAATCTACATGTGTGTATCCAAACACCTATACATCTATACCTGCCTCATAGAAAATTCCATAATGTAATGTGGACTTCACATATCTCAATATGCGTCTAACTGCATCCAAATGTGGCTTTCTAGGTACTTGCATAAACTGACTCACAAGACCAACAGCGTAGCTCAAGTCTGGCCTTGTAATGGTCATGTAGATCAAACTCCCCACTATCCTCCTAAATTCTTCAAAAAATCCTTGACTTCAGCAATCCCACTATCACTATCACCTGTAATAATCAAGTCATCCACATAGATAACTATGATGACCAAACCTGCATCTCCCTTTCTCACATAAAGTGAGTGATCAGCATCAAAAACATAAAAGCCAATATTGAAAAGATACTCTCTGATCTTGTCAGACCATGCTCCCATAGATCACCTTCTTGAACCTGCACACATATGTGGGATGCTCTAAATCTTCATAACCTGCTGGTTGATCCATATACACTTCTTCCTGCAAATCACCATGCAAGAAGGCATTCTTCACATCCATTTGCTGCAATCTCCAACCTTTGGCTGCTACCAAAGCAATCACACATCTGACAGTTGCCATCCTAGCAATTGGACTGAAGGTTTCTTCATAATCTATGCCATATGTCTGGGCATAGCCTTTTGCAACCAGCCTAGCTTTGTACCTACTAATAGAACCATCTGCATTGTGCTTAATCTTATAAACCCACTTACATCCAAAAGATTTCTTGCCCTTCGGCAATGATACTTGATCCCAAGTCTTATTAGCCTCTAATGCAGCCATCTCCTCATCCATTGCTGCATCCCAATGAGCATGACCAACAGCCTCCTCAAAACATGTGGGCTCAACATCCTCAACTAGTTTCATCATATAAGAATAATGGTGAGCTGCATAACCTTCAAAACCAAATCTTTTAATAGGGTATTTGACCCTGCTAGATCTGCATACCACTGGATCACTCAATGGAGCCTTTACATTACTATGAGCTCTCTGTACACCTGGTGTCTTGACAGAAGGAATACCAAGCTCATCATCCAAGCTCTCTGAGCCACTGGAGTCTCCATCAAGAACTACATCAATGCCATCTGACACTTTATTCTTTCCTTTGCGTTTACCTGTAGTGCTACTAGATGCACCTGAAGATGTAGAGGTACTCCTTAGTCTCCCAGACCAAGGACTACCAGATGATGTCTCAAGTCCACTAAGAGTCCGTGATTCTTGCTTTTCAGCCTGCACATGAGTGTCATGATCATCATCATCATCCAATGCATCACCACTAGATGCATACCAACTGCTCATTTAATCAAAGATAACATCCCTGCTCACTCTGAACTTACATGTGACATGGTTATAACATCGATACCCTTTCTGCTCTAAAGAGTATCCAATAAAAACACATTTTTTTGCCTTTGGATCAAGCTTCTTCCGTAGCTCATCTGGCACATGAACGTATGCAACATAGCCAAATACCTTCAAGTGCGATACATCAGGCTTCTTGCCAGTAAAGCATTCTTCAGGAGTCATCCCATGAACTGCAGCTGTGGGAGTTCTGTTCATAATATAAATAGTAGTATGAACAGCCTCAGACAAAAAATGCTTAGGCATATTCTTTTCAGCCATCAAGGCGCGTGCAACTTCTGCAATATGCCTGTTTTTCCTTTCTGCAACCCCATTTTGCTGTGGGATATATTTGCATGTGAACTGTCTCTTTATCCCATGAGACCTCAAAAAATCACTGAACTCATTTGAGAGGTACTCTCCCCCTCCATTTGACCTCAAGCACTTTACTTTCAAGCCTGTTTCTCTTTCAACTGCAGCCTTGAAAGTTCTAAAGTGCTCAAACGCTTCACTCTTTTCCTTCATAAAATATACCCACAGCTTTCGAGAATAATCATCAATGAATGTGACAAAGTATGAACTGCCTCCAAGAGATACATTTTGTGTAGGTCCCCAAATGTCTGTATGCACAACATCAAGGATATTTCTACTTACATCTCTGTCATATGAAAAGGGTTGTCTTGCTTGCTTACAAATTGACATGCTTCGCATACCTTATGAAATTCTGCAACTCTAAATGTAGGCAAACCTGTAACTAACCTTTTGGACTACATTAATTTTAGCCTTTGTACATTTGCATGTCCAATGCGTTTGTGCCAAATTTCAAGATCTGCAACAACATCTTTTCCTTTAGCATACATAGCAGCATTCATAGTAGGAATTCTAGCATCCAGAGTAAACATACATCCAACTCTACTTCCCTTTGCTACCAACCTGCACTTGTCATTGAAGTGTTCTACAAAGCATCCCTTTGCATTAAATCTGACTTGCAGCCGTTGCTCTACCATTTGACCGACTGACACCAAGTTCTTTGTAATAGATGGCACATGTAATACATTTGAAAGACTCTTTGTCTTACCATCATGCAAGGACAAGGGAACTTTTCTAATCTGTGAAATTGGGTGGCATGAATCATCACCCGTCTGCACATAACCTGCATTTTGCAAATCCTGCATCTCTCCAAACCATTCTGCATGGCTGGTCATATGATTGGATGCACTTGAATCAACATACCAAACATCATCATGTGTTCCCTTTCCTGTAACAACATTCAGCATATGCTTCATAACAAACATACGTTCATTTTTGTCTTCATTTTGTCGTGAAGATGATGCATAGTTTCCTTGCTGCAACTTACCACTGCGAATATCATCTTTCTTAGCATAACATTGGACTACAATATGACCTATTTTGCCATAGTAGTGACACACAATACCAGAGTTGTTAGAACCTCTGTTTTGCCATCCACCTCTTCCTCTAAAGCTCCCCTTGCCTCTAAAGTTACCACGACCTCCTAAAACCTGCATATCGCCAAATTGTTGATTCAATTTGTTTTGTTGGTTGTCACTACCACGTCCTGTACCACGGCCTCTTGAAGAGAACCTGCCACGTCCCCTTCTTGAACTAGAGTAGAAAGCTTGGACTTGTTCACCACTTCTTTCAAATGTCTCACTCTACATGTTGATCTCTTCAGTGATCATAAGGGAGACTAACTCATCGAAATCTAGAAATGGCTTTTTGACATATACGGAAGTTACAAAAGACTTCCAAGCCTTTTCATTGTTAAGTCCACCCAAGGTAGATGACACCAAATCATCATCATTGGGGATTGCATCAATTGCTGCCAATGCATATGCAATGCTCCTTACCTTCAGTGCATACTCATTGATAGACATCTTCCCTTTCTTCAATGTATTCAACTCTTGCTTGAGTTGAATCTTTCGTGCCTTACGGAAAATATACTTTCAAGTATGGTCCAAGCTGCATATGAATTCTCTGCATTTCTAATATGTCCCAGCATATTATTGTCAATTATTGCAGATAGCCAATACATGACCTTCTTGTCTTTTGCATTCCATTTCTTCCGTGCCTTTGTCTCTTCTGCAGTTGGAGGATCACTCACCTCCGGCTCCTTTTCTTCACTTGAAACAAACTCGTAGAGGCCTTTTCCAATAAGAAAGTTCGTGATACGAAACTTCCATGAAGGGCAGTTGTTCTTATCGAGCTTCTCAATGATGGGGCTTCCACTGTTCTCTGCCATTATCGCAAAACTAATACCAAATAGCAAGCAAATCTTCTGCAACCCTCGACCTGTAGTGCACAACAATACACCAGACAGCCTTTTTTACTGTCTGCTCAACAATACATGCAATCTGCAACCTGTTTGCAGATAAACCTTTTTTTTGCTTCTTGCAAACACCTCAAGAATTATAGATTCACAATCTGTAACCTGCGCACCCACTTTTGGTCAAAACAGTCGAAATCACAATGTACCTTGAAACTGCTGTCCGCAACCTTGTGGCTCTAAAACGGGGCCTAAAACGGCCTTAGATGCCCAAAATAACTGCGGGAAAGCCTTGAAGGGCTAATATACAGAATACACAGTGCTCTTCGCGCACACCAAATCTCACTACAATATGAAATTTTTGCTCTGCCCTGCTTCCGGTGCCTCCACAGGCACTATCCAAGAGAAAGAGTGGAAGGATGGGAGAGCTTCTTACCCGTGGCTTGCTTGCTCGAACCTTGCTTCTTCTCCTTCAATTCAGCCTTCAAAATCAGCCTCTCTCAGTGGCGCAGCTCTGATACCATGTCAAGAATCGCGTGGTGGGGGACTTGCTCAAGATGCTGCGCCGGACACACACAAAATGCATAAGGAGAAGCTCACTCAAGAGACAAGAAGAGAGATGGAGGCCAAAAAGTTTTCTTGCTGGTTTCTTCTTCTTCTTCTACACTCTTTACAATGTACACTAAGTATAGATAAGATACAACATAAAGGAAAGTGGCCTACTAAGTTAAACAATGCATAACCGACTACACTAGTCGGCTGGCGCTATAACTATGCCAGCTGTAAATAGGTGTAACAACCTGAATATAATAAGTAATGAGTCAATGGCCATGTGAGAGTCATAATGACTACCGACGTGCTAAGTGTAGATGTGTGGACCCATCTAACCAGGCGGTCCATCATCAATGTCCGCATGTGTTGAGCTTATCATCTCAACATAGAATAGATCCATAGATGGAGTCTAGTGAATATTAGCATATTCACATGCATGGAGCCACATTGACTCCACCTTTTCAGGCTTTGCATGAGAGCTAAGGAATCTTTGATGTGATCTTGCTACATGGATGGTGTGAATCCATTTGCTTTTCGCTCAACTTTTTATAGTATGTGGCATGTATTCCTCATTCAGTACAACATTTGGCCATGGATTTCTACAAAGAAAGGATACCTGATCCTTAGCTTGCTTACTCTTGGGTGTTACAAAGTCAAGAACATGGATGTCTAGCTCCATTCATTCGTTGATGAGCTATTTTGTCGAAGGAGAGGGTTACTATGGAAGACATGAGCAAGTATAATGCTCGATAGTCTGCTGATATACTAGCCATTCTCATGTGGACCATGCATGACTTTGCGGAATTCAAAGATGCTTAGGTAAGTGGGCTACTATTCTCGTTGTTGATATCTAACATACTCATTTAAGTTTGTGTTGACTAGATAGGGATATTGTGATAGGTCAAATTACCTCAAGTTATTATGCATGTCCATTGTGTGGACCACAGTTAGACTCTCGAAGGTCACAGGCCATGAAGAAGATGATAAATTAGGGATATGCCACTTTCTTACCAGAGGGTCATGACCTGAGGGAAGGTTTTCTTGGACGACCTCCAGCATGAATGAAAACCCAACACTGGTACGAGTTTTGAAAATTGTCCACAAGGAGTCACATCCAAGTGAAATGCAACGGTTCTTAATTTTCTATGAGTTGTCGTATTATTTGACCCACTTACAATAATCCCATGCATATTTTCAAGAATGTGGGTAGCTTATTATGGGATTGTATCACAGGAAAGAGAGACATTGTAGGGGCATGAATGGATTTGAAGGAGGTAGGCAAGAGGGAGACACATTGGCCACAGTCAACGAGCCCCGGTGGTTGCTTCAATTACCTCATTCTCCTTAGGTCCTTTCCACTAAATAAGATCACATCGTGAAGCAAATTATCATGTCTATCCACACCACGATGAGTATGATGTGTTCCCTCAGGTTTGCTTTTTTTAAAGATGACTAGCTATTAGGGCTGAAATCCCATGATTAGCATAAGATATACCATGTTTGTCCTAACCTTGATAGAAAGTAACCTCAATTTTTTGCTATTTAGTATCTATTTGATATTCATAATGCTTCAAATTTTTGATAATTTATACTATCGATCATGATTGTGGGGTGCCTCACTCTAGAAATATGCTTTGCGATTTATAGGTTGTCAAATTTAGTACAATGAATCTCACACAAGGAGATCAAGACATCCTCTATTGAATCTGCAAGATAGAGAATGATGGAGACAGTCTATCTCTTGAGAAGTACCTATCCATGAGTATGTTCACGATACAAACTCACCTCCTTGTACATCTTGTAGATGAAGTGGAGATTGCAGAACCCATTCATACACAATGGATATTCTTCTTAGAGTACTTCATGAAAATCCTGAAGGGCTTTGTGTGACAACAAGCTCAGCCACAAGGTAGCATAAAGGTTGGCTAGTGTTGGAGGCATTAGTGCATATTTTAGAGTGGCTACCAATGGACTTAGACAAGGTATGCTATGGTCACTAAAGGATGATGATAGACTAATCGGAGATGTGGTGGTTGAAAAGAGAGTGGAAAAAAGGATGGATACTACCATGGAGAAGAGAGTGAATTGTTTTTGTATGTTGCATCATGCATCTATGGAGAAATGGTTCACTAGGTACGAGTAGGCTAGAAAAGAGTCAGAGAGCACAATCAAAAGTTTGACACAATACACACCACTAACCAGTTTTATATCTTGAGGGCATGGAGGAGATGCCAAGTTTATGTATATGCAGTGGTTGCATGAAGCTTTGATCATAGCTTCTCTACGAAGGGATAGAGGTCTCTGTCGGAGCAGAAATTCTTGAGGAGATGTAGTCTAAAGGTGACCCCATACTTTATTTGTTGTCGTATCTAGATTTTATTTTCAATAACTAATCTAACCATTTTGGTATACAGTCACAAAATCTACAATGCGGTGTAGTCACAAGGGCAACATTTTTGTGTTGAGCACATTGATAAAATGTGCTCCACAACAGATTGTGGTGTCATGGCAAAGTTCAAGAAAGAGAGTCGATGACAGACCACAAATCTAAATATTATAGTAGATGAGATAGAGTATTTTGGGAACTTGCAAAGTGTTATCTCAATGGATTACCATAACTTTTCCATGATCAGATTTAAAGTGGTATTGGAAGGAGCTGGGGGCAACTGTTTGATGAGGTCCATTTGGATTTCTAGAGATAGACTTTGAGAAAAGATGGATGGATCTATGTGACATGTTTGTCCTATTAGGGTCATTGTGAACAGGTGCATGATATTTTTTTTTTATTTTTCCACAACACAAAATAGTCACAAATGTTGATTCACTCTTATATGTGATATTGAACAAGTAATCTTCTATCCAAATCCCCAACAACCTCAACGGTGATATGTTATGTCATCAACACCTCAAAACACACAAGTGTATGATGAAAGCAATGTCCCTAGCATGGATGAGGAGAGCATGCAAGTGGAGGGGTCAATGTTGTGGAGGGTGGAGAGAAAAGAGGACTTGGAGTGTGTAGAGGAGATAGGCATGGGTAACATAGACGAAGAGACAAGAGACCAAGAATTTTTTGAGAATAAAGTGGACTTCTCTTTCTATCGTGACCTATTTATATATCGCGTCCAATGTACATTGAGCTATGCCAAGAGCTTGATATGGAGCCATAGGCTAGGTCGTAATTGCATCTGCTTGCTCAATTAGTTGATGATTTACTTTTAAGGTTACTTTAGTATATGTGTTTTAATTAGCATACTTTTTTTCAGAGTTATGTTGTCATGCTTACCTAAATCCTTATATTAATTATGCAATATCATTTTTTATTTATCTAGATTACCTTTGATGATATCCAGAGAGAAGGATGAGTTAAGGAATGATTGATGAGGAGCTGCAAGAGATATTCACATATATATCTCCAAATCAGATGGCCCACTTTGGAGATACGACAGACTAGGAGTTGTCAAGGACATCATTAGGCCATCCTATGAGGTCTACTTTAGTACACTCTGATGCTTCAATCTCCAATAGACAAGGTCAATGCTCTACACTAGCCTTAGATGGAGGGAGTGGTTATGGGAGGTATTACTGAGATGTAGATGTTGTGAGTCCGCGGTTAGTTCTAGCAAGGGTTGCTACTCCTTGCTCTCATACTAGTTCTAGAGAGGGTGGCTCAGGTGAGTATTGTGGAGGTACTGGTGCAGTACTTCCATCTCGTCGGTCTAGTGGACACTTGTCACCTCCAAGATTTGTCACACCTATAGAGACATCTACTCCCATGACTTCGCTTAGCCAGCCCACAGGTGGTACCCCTATGGGTGCTACTTCGAGAGATACTACCCTTGTAGGTACGCGCCATCTCACACCTCTCTCTCTCTCTCTAACATATGCATGCACATCAAGAGAGAGACTAATTAATGTTAAAAGAATGAAGAGTCCAATAGGAGCTCACTAGAAATACAAAAATATATAATTCCTTCTCTCTTAAGTCTTGGGCTTCTTCTTCTTCTTCTTTGTCAACTCTAGCATCAAGCTTTTGTTGCATTGAGGGCAATTTAGTTTTGGGTGGAACTATGAAGGATGATGTTGTGGGTGGCTCTACCAATCTAGAAACTCTTCTTCTACCCAAGCTTTTTTCGATGAAAGGCTTGGCTCACTATATGGTATTTCTGAATCCATCATCTATGGCAACAAAGGCTTGTGTAGCATATGCATATGTCCTATGAGCTTTCAAAGATCAAAGTTGGCTCAACACCTTCTTCATAGCAGAAGAATCCTCAAATTAAGCTCTACATCATCCCCCACCAAACCAAACAAGTCATTATATAGATGTAGCATTGTGGATGGTTGGGCATCTTTATGGGGGGTATTAAACATACTTGTATCCATGTCTTCAGGGTTATCCTCTTCCACTATGGTTGGTATATAATCCTCATGGGCATCCTCATCCTACATCATATGTAACTCATTGGAAGTTTTCTATTTCTACATCTTGGCTCAATGCCTATATATAAGTCCATACATTGTCCCATCAATGCAACAGTTGATACCCATGTAAGAAGTAGCACCTTGATTTGATGCTTATATTGTTCCCCAACTCTGTCCACTTGCATGTACAACATGCCCATAGACAATTAGCATTATAAAAAATATATTCAACACTATATTTGGAAATCCTTCTTACATATGCACAAGAGCCCCTTATACTATTCACTTCAAATCTGACATACTCAAGTGGAATTTTCAAAGCTCTCTCATATGAGTTAGCCACTACCTTTTCAATATTATTGTTTTTCACAAACCCACTTTATTTCATAGCATGCACATACCAATAGTATGGAAGAGCTAAAGTGGTTAGTTTATGAAGGAGCCAATCCATACGTCTTTTGGCTAATCTCTTTGAGCCACCTAAGTATTTGTACTTCAAGGTGCCATGATATGCCTCTATTGCACCATTGGTATCCTAACTAGAATGTGGAAGTTTACATGTTTCTCATATCCACATATCTAGTAAGACACAAATAATTTGAGTATCTCAATGTTATATAAAAAATGAAACCTCACAATGCACTTGGAAATAGAGAAGCGGGACTTCTCATCAATCTTGGCTTCCGAATATTTCTTGAAGTAGTGCAAGAATCTTGCCTCATCTACAAACTCTTGCTTAAAGATATCTATCATATCCCTCGCATCCTCCTTTATAGTTTCTTTATTTGCCTTACATCCACCTTTCATATTCATAATATTACCTAGATATCTAAAATTTGCAGCTCTCTTTGGCCATTTTGGGACCTTTTTTATGAGGTACTTTAACCAACAACAATGAACATGCCATAGGCACAAATAAATGGGAAAATTAAAGGCAACCTTGCATACAATACATTTGTGAAACATGTAAGAGCTTTAACCCATGAATATACTATTTTGCAAAATTATTTGATTCATGTATTGTGTACCTTGAAGCATATATCTCTCTTTCGGCATCGTTTGCTAAGAAAGAATTGGCTCCCATGATTTGTGGAAATCAAGAATATTGTGATCTTTAAATTTTGTAAGCATCTTCATTCTTACTTCCCTCCAAATCTAGCTTTGCTTCAAAGGGACAGATAAGCAGTAAAATCAGTAGAGAAACTAATGAAGTTGGTGCTCAGTTGGTACCAAGAGATGGCTTATCAGTGCATTCTCAAATACCAAGGACACAAGTTAGAATGAATGCTTATTACTCCAAAAGTCATAAGAGAGCTTCAAAATTGAGAAAATCCCAGAATCTTCATAAGCTTTTGAAGACCAAGCTCTCCATAACCTTTTATGAGCAAGAAGAATCCCAATCTTCACAATGTAGTATCAAGGATGGCCAATGTTGATGGTTATAGGTATAAGGAACCCTCAGGAAGCATCAAAGGCTAAAAGCCCCATGATCAAGATGAGGAAATCTAAGAATATCTGCTATAAATGACTGTCATGAAATAAGGTTCTCAAGATGCCTCCATTCCCGTATGTGATTTCCACCAATGCTTGAGAAGTGAAGCAGCCCAAACGGGAAGCTTACCAGCCCGCCTCTTGCTCACGATCTCATCTCTCACACCAACCAATCTACTACGGTAGTTCTGTTTGAGCTCCATCATGGGAGTGCCACCAATGCCCATGGTGGTGAGAGTACCCATTGGGTGATATGCAAAGACAAGATTGACCTTTGGGAGAATCCTTGTCTTTGGGCTTGGCTGGACAGTACCAGAGCAAGTCTCAATAGTTGTTGACCAACAATGATATCCAGAGAATAAGTCCATTATTTTGAGCTTTAGTCAAAATTTACAGCAACAACAAGAGGAGGCATGTGTCATTTAGACTCTTGGTGTCTTATAAATTGATCGGTAAAGCCATTGGCAAGGATGGAAGTCACATCAAGTAGTTGAGAGAGGAGACCAGGGCTCACATTAAGATTATTGCTCTGATCGTGCTTGTAGAGACTCCTACTAGTGACATGCCTTCTACTTATACGTCATCTTGAATGACGATTTTGTTGATGTGTCATCTTGGATTCTTCCATCTAATGGAGCATTTACTCCACAATGCTGGTGGGGTAGTCCCAGCCCCCAGTCCTAGCCATCCCTAGAGAGCTGCAAAAAAACATGCAAACTACCCTTCTCAAACCTTTTCTATTCCACAGTTATCACATACAAATGGATTTGGGATTTGGGAAGTTTCTTGATCATCATGCTTGCCCCCCTCTTCAGATTGATGAAATTGATGTTGTGCAACCTGACAATGTCGTTGACAGATTTTGCTATGTTCATGCTCTTGTTTGACGAAAAGGAATTCAAAAATCGGAAACACCTAAGGGCAAGAAGGATCTAACCACGAACTGGAAGTGGAAAGGAAATAACACTAGTTTTGCATCCAAGCTTATTAAATTCAGTGTTCTTGCTTGTGATGCAGACAGATCATTCACATTGCCTATTGAAGGATTGCGAGCTTTCTTGACCTTATCATCTGCATAATATTCCTCTTTAAAGTGTGAACAAACCATAGCAAAACATTGAGCATGCTGTCTAATAGCTGCCCACTATCCTTCTTTGGTTGTTTCATCCTTCCTTGCTGATGTAAAATTTGTTTTAGTAGCTGAACCTGTTGTACTTGCTGTAATTATTGTTGTACCTACATTTTTGACTGCTGAATCATCATTAGATTCAGCTGTACTTGCTGTTTTTAGATTTGTACCTGCATTTACAGCATCATTTATAGACTCTGATTCTTCTTCATCCATCATTTCTTCTTCATCCTTATATTTGGCACGCGAAAACATGTCAGCAACTAGATTATCTCTTCTTGCAATATATTTCAAATCGGGATTTAAGGATTTAATATAAGCTATCCATCTTAGCATAGCTATGTTGGGAGTGGAACAGTTGGCAATCATGCCCAAAAGTGGAAGGCAATCTGTTTCAACTATTACACGTGCACCCATGAAGTATTCCCGGTCACATTTCAATGCAGTTACAACTCCCCAAAGCTCTCTTTTAATTTGAGCATACCTTCTTTGTCGTTCATTAAGAACCTTTGCTCCAAAGCGGATTGCATATCTGTTGCCTTCAAGGTCGTCTTGACCAACTGCCCATCCTATTCCAATAGGACTTGTATCCACTGTGAGTATAATAGGCTATCCATTAGAGTAATTAGCCCTCTTTAAGGTGGGGGCTGAAATCAACAATTTCTTCAGTTTCCGAATAGCTTTAGTATGTTCTTTTTCCCATATAAACCTTTGGCCTTTTCTTAGCAGTTGATAAAGATTTTCAGCAACATGAGCAAAATATGGTATCCAAATAAGGTAGAAGACACATGCACCAAGAAATCTTCTCACCTCTGAAACATTTGTACATATTTCCTGCATTTTGCTAATAGCATCAATTTTGGATGGAGAAGGCCTTCAGCCATATGTACCACACATATGCCCTACCACAAGAACTCCTTCAACTCCAAAAACAGATTTAGTACTTGAAAGAGTAAGATGGACTTCTTCTAATTTAGACAAGATTTGAGCACAATCATTAATATGATCGGAAAAAAACTTGCGACATCCAAGTTCATTGAGTTCTTCATTCTTCTCATGAACTTCACTTCCTTTGATTGGAACATCATCAAGGAAAGGAAGAGTTAATTGAGGAATATAATCCCTCAATACTTTATGCATGGCATTCATCATGTGAGCTACTGAATTCGTAGCCCCTTGAGGTAGAGTACACATGTGGACTAAGCCAAGAGGTGTCTTCATTGTGGTAATGTCTCGGCTTTCCAAAGCAAGCTGAAATTGGTCATAGCCTGAATATAAATCTCCCATGGAATAGATTTCTCTACCTGCAAAAGCTTCAGCAAATTCATCAACAATTGGCCCTGATCCAACATTTCTAATTGTGACTTTATTGACAGGCTGTAAATCTTGAATGAATCGCAAAGATCCATTCTTCTTAGGAACGGTAAACCATCGGTTGGAATATGGAGCTGAGGATGGCTCCAATATTCGTATTTTTATCTTTTCATTTAGAAGTTCCAATAACTTAGGCAAATGAGCCCTTGGTACCGGAATCGGTTTAAGATTCCAAGGAACATGTGGGACCGTAAAATTCACCATTGGTGCCACAATGCTTAGATCCACACAGCCAATTTCATGTGGCTAAAATGAAAAAGATTTGCCATGATTCTTTAACATCTGCATGAAGATTTGCTTTTCAGCTATTGGCAAGAGGAAAGAGTCTTCACCAAATTTCAGCTTTTGTAGACTTTCTGCTGTGAATTGATGACCAATATCTTTAGGATCTCGAAGGCTTGGCTGTTTGGATACCCTTTCTGCCAGTCCTTCGCTTTCAGGTGGTAGAGGAGTAGCCACCGGCTTGAACTTTTTATCAACTATTTTATACTTTGTTTCTACTCTTACTTCATCCTTGTTTGGCTGTCCAAAAGCTTCATAATCTGCAAATTCTTGAATTATGTCATACATATCCAATGTACATATCTATATGGATTGATTTTCACCTTGATTTTCTGCATGAACGGCTGTATAAATTTCAGTCATTGTATCATTATAATTCAGCCCATAAAATAGCCCTGAAATTTCTTCATCTTTAGGTAAAACATCAATTTGCTTCAGCTCTTGTTCCATATGACACAAATACTTTCTTTCAGCCCTATCCATGGCTGAAAACTGTTTATAATAGCCCACACTATTGGCTGTAAAAACCTACAAGTCAGTTTTTGGCCTTGCCTCCTTTATATGTGGAGGCAATTTTTTATGACATGATGCACTGCCATAGCCTCCACTTAAAGCAGTGCTACCCGAAAACCCTTAAATTCTCGGGCAATAGGAGGGACAGGATGATCTCTCAACCGATCCCTATTCCGGTGATGATTTACACATACAGTCAAGAATTGGATAGCTTTGTCATTATCCTTACTTCTTATCCGAGCATATGATGAACCATCATCAAGGGCCTTTGTCTCTAAACGAGACTCAAAAATAAATGGTTGTCCAAGAATGATAGGATAGCTGCAAGAATCTTGAACAAAGAAATGAAATTCATCTTTTACATTACCAATAGTAACTTGAACATAAGGGCATGCTGTATAAAGATCACCAGAAGAGTTATTGGCTGCCTTCATGCACCATCCTGGGTCCACATCAATGGGCCATTCGCCATTCTCGTAGAGACTTCTTGACATAACATTAATCTCCGAGCCATGGTCTATAAGGGCAATGCATGGAGTTTCTTTTTCTCCGATCTTAACAACGATTTCACTAGTCACCCTTGCCCAATGGGTACGGGAGTAGTGACTACTAGAAATAAAGTGAGCATCACTTTCTTCTTGCATGTTGTAAAGATGAGCTTCTTTCTTAGGCATAGGCTGCACTTTAGATTGAGAAGTCCCTACCATAATAGCTTCTTCAGTTTCTGCTTCATAGATGCCTTCATCTTTGGCTTCTATGGCTGCAATTAATTCTTTGATTGACTCCAATCGAATCCCTTGAGTTTTCAGCTTCTCTTCATCCTGCAAATACACATGAAGTGCTTGCAAAAAAGCATGCACAGATTCTTTGGTTTCCTCACCAACATATTGCCTTTTTCATTTAATTACATCAATTATTACATCATGAAATCCTTGTTTTGCAATTTCGATAATTTCACCTAATGTGAATTCAATTCTACTTCCAAGAATCCTTTCTTCTAGGATTCGTTTAAGATCCGTTGCGGTCTCTATGTCTGACTGCAACTTGTAACTGGGATGTTTGCTTTTTCTTTTTCCTTCTGTCTTCTTTGCTTGAGGGGCATCTCCCATATCAAGCTCTGGTGGTGATGGAGTTTCAGCAGCCTTCTGCTGGTCCGGTTTACTTCTTGTCACGCATTTAGTTGGCTGTGAATAAGAAGGACCATCAACATCTTCATCTCTTCTTCTCTTTTCTTCTATCATGGCTTCATGATTATTAATTTCAGCTAACCGGGCAAAAGCCGAAAATGAATCAACAGGCTCGGTCCAACTGGTTCTTCCCCGGATACATTGACTTGTAGTGGTTAAATCATCTTTGGTTTCCTTGCCTTGCTCCATGCGATCCAAGGCCTGCATCTACACTTTAGATTTTGCATTAGTTTTACATGCTTTAACAATTTCATTAGTTGGCTCAATTTGCAATCCATAGGTTGCTGCATCAACAGCTGCATAGGCTGTTCTTGTTGCTAAATTATACTTGCTTCCCATCCTAAGTGGGCTCCATTTGCATTCGATCTAAGTCCATGGAAGAGTTTCCAAGTCTCTTGAGAACATTATAGCCAATAATTATGTCAATAGAACCATCTCTAGAGCTATAAGATCCACCATAGTGGTGCAAGATGGTGGAATTTCAATATTATCCGCCATATATATTTTAAGTATATAAGAAAGTCGAGTGTGTATCTTGAATTCTATAATATATTTGAATTTCCTTGCATTTGGAGGCAAAGGAGGCTCTCAAAGTGTATCCCATTTTCTAGGATGATTAACACAAAGAATAAGAAATTGGACTGATTTCCTCCCATCCTTGCTTCTGACTCTTGCATAAGCAGAATCATCATGAAGCACCTTCTTTTCCATACGCACTCCTGTAATATAGGGCTGTCCCAAAATCACTGCATATGAGGAATTATCTTGCACAAAGAAGTGTTGCTCTTCTTGTACATCACCAATTGTCAATTTTAAATTAGGACACGCAGCATAGAGCTCTCGCAAAGAATTATTTGCAATTGTCATACACCAACCATGATCAGTGTCCATAGGCCATGCACCATTTTCATACAATCCACGCTCAATGACATTAATCTTAGACCATGGTCAAGTAGAACAACACAAGGAGTTTCACGCTCCCCTATTTTCACTACCATTTCAGTGGTAGCCCTGGCCCAATGATTTCTTATGTAATGACTTCGAGGAATAAATCCTAGAGTCTCTTCCCCATATTGCTGCATCTACCTTACTCCACCATGCATATTGCTACAAGACAATGCATTTTTAGCCACTTTCTTCTCTTTTCCACATGCTTTCCACCACTGATTAGTAGCATCTTGCATAGATAATCTAGTACTTACTTCATACTCATATTCAGCCCAAATACCCAACAAACTAGTTTCCTCTTTAAATTACAGCAATGCACCAGTGATATCAGTAAGAAACTGGCACTTCCTCTTAACTATGTCAATGATCTCATCATGAAATTCTTGCTTGGCAATGCAAGAACCTCTCCCAAGGTAAATTCCACCCGATTGTTTAAGATCCATTCTTCAAGCACCTTCTTAATATCTATGGCTACCTCAATATCAGACTGCAACATATATCCTAGCTACTTGCCCTTCTTTTTTCCCTCTTGTTTGATATCCTGTTTTTGCTCATGACTAACCTCTTCCATAACCTGCTCTTGGGAGGTGGCTGATTTGTAGCTTTAGGCTGATCCACACTTCTTCTTGTCACTCTTTTAGATGTCCCTACATTATCTTCATCTCTCTTTCATTTCTCTTCCACAAGTACATCCATGTTTTGTACCTTTTCTAAATATGCATACACTAAATATGCATCTACTGGTGATTCCCAACTAGTTATGTTACCAATGTCTTTCCCTACATGAGACATTTCACTATCAGTAACTTTTCTCTTTTCAGCTGTATGCAATGCATGTGTCCATATTGCAGCCTTTGGACCACTTGGCCATTCATTCTATCCAACTATAGATCAAAAGTAGAAGCTTATATAGTTGCATAAGCATTTTGGACAACCAAGTCTTCCAACAAATTTTGCATACCTCCCTTTCCAAAATTCAAAGCAAGAGGCAACCCCATTTCCTATGCATAGATCTTGCCATCTTTCCAAAAGATGAGCTATCATGCCAAGGCCTCTTGATATGCAAGCACAATCCTTTCTCTCATGCTGCAAACTATCACACCACATACATCCTTTTTCTGGCTTAGGGGTTGCTGCCCGACCGTCCCCTTTTCTCTTGTCATTTTCATTCAATTTTGCGACCTTCAATTGAAGATCCCCCATTCCTTTGACCAATTCATCTAATACATCTTCCCTAACAATGGGAATAATAACAAGTACTGCCATAGGGTTAGCCACAGAAGTGGGTGGCTTACTAAATACATCAACTATTTTTCCCGTAATAGTGAGCAAGCTAGAGACATGCAATCTTTCTCTTCTTCTATGCTTTTTCACAAGTACAATAATAGCTTCCTTGATATGTCTCCACTCTACCTATCTCTATAGGCAGATCCTCTAGCAAATCATCAAGCTTCTCTTGAAGCTCAAGATTTGCTACTTGTAGAAACAATTCAATTTTCTGACTTGCAAGAGCTTGTTGTTCTGCGAGATCTAACTTCTTAAATCAACTTTCAAATTCCCTTAACAATTTTGTAGCCACTCCTGAAAAGTTTTGTGTGTAATCAAACTGGTATCTTCAATGTAAAATTCTTCCCCGAGTGTCTTCTTCAAAGCTACCTTGTCAGCATCCTATATGTGCAATTCAGTAATTCGTGCTTTCTATCCATGTACAGTGATCCAAACAAAATATTGGCTCCATGCAAGTTGAGCCACCCCAAATAATTCCATCTTTTGAGCATAAGTATGTACATATGTAGATACATTCTTGCCATTGAACAACTGCTTCTCATGCTCAATTGCTTGTAAAACATTCATCACAATAGTTTTTGTTTGAGTAGAAACCTACATCACTTGTTGTTGTTTTTGTTGTTGTACGTGCATAAGCATGTTCATAATGTGCACTAGTTACTGCAAAACATAATTGGAAATCATGTTTGAAGGTTCCCCCATCTTGTCTTTCCTTCTGAACAACCTTTCACATTGGGTTCAACAATATTGAAGGGTTTTTGTCGAAAGGTCGTATCCACTGGAGATCAGAGATAGAAGAAAGTAGAGATAGGAGATGGAAGAGAAGAAAAAGAATAGACAAGAGGTAAATAGGATAAAGACAAAGCACAATGAATCAAATCACTATGTATTGATAAAACCTAAAATCCCTTGTTTGGCACTACTCAAAAGCAATCTCCAAGCATTAGATCTCCTCGAGCTCCCTCGTAGACCAAAAACGTGCATCAAAACAATAGCTCCCTGTCTACTGCTTGGAACCCAAATCTGATGGCTCCGTTGGCTTTGAAAGGGGGGTAAAACACTAGGACACCTGGTCAGAAATCTCCCAGTTCAAAGTGTTGTTTTCACCCTATCAACTACGATCATGACGCGTGCGATTTTGACCATCTTTTTTTCATGAAAAATCCAAAAACTAGCTGAAAAACTAACTTACTTTTTGCATGCCACCCTATTCTAGAAGTTTTCTTAGATTTTTAGGATGTTTACAATAAATAATATTAAAAATATCAAAAATAAGCTAAAATTGTGTAAAAATATTGTTTTTTTGAACCATTCATACCACTGATACTAGCACTAATGACTAAGATGATATTGACTCTCTAGATCAATAAGAAAGTCGGATGATGATGCACTCTAGAGTTTTTCACATTGTTTCCGCGTAGTGGTACGACATCGGGTCATGACATGCAATGGGATGGGTGTGTCTTCTCTGTTAAATATCTCAATTCCAAATAGCCCCAATGGCATAGATGGCTTGTTTGCCGCACTAGAGGGTGGTCTTCGTCTAGGGCATTCGGCAAAAAGGTGAGTGATTTCACATTTTGGGCATCTAAGACCGTCGGCCTTTTCCCGATTAGCTTGCTCCTATGCAAGGTAATATGAGAAAATATATCCTCCAAAGCCTCTACCTCTACCTCTCCCTAATGCCATTATCGGTACAGGTTGGTAATCCATAAGGATTGCATTGCCCTCTTCATCACGATATATAGGGGTGCACATAAGGCTCTTCGTCATTTAGCTCCTCCACATAGTGGACTGGAGCATCGTTCAGTGGATGGATCACGTAGGGTCTGAGTATTGGCGGTCTGAGAAACATAATGGAATGTATTATTTTATGCACATTTTTTTCTACAAGAGTTTTATTTTCTCATAATGCAGAAATAAATAGACAGGCTTCACCTCTGTGAGTATTCTTCTACATCTTCTATTTCTTTCAACCCCTTCTCTTTTGTCTACTCCTCTCCCTAAATCTCCCTTCACCCTGCTATCTCTTACCCCCACAGTAGATGTTCAACCCCAAATACTCTAATAGTGGTGAAGTTGACGTGAAAGTTGGCACAACAGAGGTGTGTAAAGATGAATGATTTTGCTGGTTCAAGTGGTGGTGATGATTTAAAATAGATAATTGCTTTTTTTCAGCAACAACAACAGTAGCAATTATTGTTACAACAACAAACGCAAACTCAGCAAGAAGTAGAAAGAATTGATTCCTTAGAGCTATGAATGCATTACAGGCAATGGGACAAGAATTGAAGCAGTTTAAAGGTCAAAATGTTTCGGCCTTCATCCGGTTGTATGAAGAAAAGATGTTGTTTCATGGGGTACCACAATATGCTTGGATTGGTATTTCTCCCATTTGGCCATGCACGCTTTGCACAATCGGATTGATGAGTTACATAGAAGAGATGCTGATTGGGCAGCTTTTAAGAAAGCTTTGAGAGAAGAGTTTTTCTTGGAAGATGCAAGATTGGAAGAGTTTTTCTTGGAAGATGAAGAATTTGAAAGTCGGTATGCTCGGTTGGATGCCGATGAGCAACAATCATAGGAGAGTTAGAAAATTGATTTGTTTCTAAAGGCTATAAATCTTGTCTTGCAGGAGAAGTTGACTGATTGTTTAGAAGATGCCTTCAATCAGATTGGGCTAATATAACTGAAGCAGTGCATATGTTGTTAAAGAGAGAGCAAATAAAA
This sequence comes from Lygodium microphyllum, assembly GCF_053477565.2. Classification (NCBI taxonomy): domain Eukaryota; kingdom Viridiplantae; phylum Streptophyta; class Polypodiopsida; order Schizaeales; family Lygodiaceae; genus Lygodium; species Lygodium microphyllum. The sequence goes on along the minus strand of NC_141146.1, from coordinate 99,643,236 downwards.
TTAAGATGGGGTATAGGTACACACCTACCAGTGCTCAAAAGGGGCTGAAATTGTAGCCAAGGCGCCTGTAGTTATGGCGAAAAAATTAGCTATACCTATTGGTTCGACTCTTAAAGGTGATGTTCTGGATGAATTAATCAAAATCATGCATGATTTGAGGCTGAATTTGACAGAAATCTATGCAAAGGTCCAAAAATTGGATGTCAAGGTAGAAGAGAAGGCTCGAGCAATAGCCCAAAGACTGTATAGAGAAGGATACAAGAGGAGATTCATTTGGTGTGATAGTTTACAACATGAAAAGCGAGACTGTGTAGTCTACCGTGAAGCGAATTTGGAAAGATGAAAAAATACATGCAACTCAAACTATTTTTCCAATAGATCCAAACTTTGGAAATGGTGGCATGCAAAAGAGGTTGGAAGATATGGCTGCAAGGACAACATTTCTTGCCAGAGATGTAGCCACATATGGGTTGAGAATTGAAAAGATTGATGAAGCTCTTAAAGGAGGCATGGCTGAAGAAAAATTTCACATTTGGATGCAAGCATTACATGAAAAATGGCAAAGAAACAAAGTTTGAATTGGCTTATGCAAGTCAGAGTATATAAGGGAGAACAGGATGGGGTGCACTAGCTCATTTTTAGCCTTTGCTTATTTGACAGAGGTTCATAATCAAGAAGCTCTTGTGGAAGAAAAGAGAAGAAGAGATGAGGATGCCGCTGGTTCTTCCTCTTTAGGCCCATTTAAATGCATAACACGAAGTAAAATGGAGCAGCAAAAAGAGGCTGAAAAATCCATACCTGAGCATGTTATGCAGGATGTATCTCAAGAGAAGAAAGAAGAAGGAAAGAAAAGGGGCAAGCAGCCTAGTTTACAGGTTACAATCGGATCTTGAGACTGCCACAAACCTTAAAAAAGTCTTGGAAGATTGCATACTTGGCAGTAGAGTGGAATTCACACTTGGCAAAGTTCTTGGAATTGAAAAGTATGAATTTCATGATGCAATCATTGATATGATGAAACAAAAAAGACAATTTGATGGTGAATTTTTGTAAGCATTGATGCAGGTTGAGAAAGACATAGAGAAACATCTTCAAAGGGGATATGATGATGCATGTAATATTTTTTTGGAATAGGTTGATGCTCAAAATGGATTAAATGGGAGTGTAAATAGCAAGCTTGTGGTTGAAAATGGTACTATGGGTAGCACTAAGCATAGAGAAGGCTATGTATAATGGGGATGTCCATCAACAAGCACAAAGAAGAAGATGCTCATCTTATTTCAAGCAGTCCATTATTCACACGAACGCATTGGGCTCGTGCTACAATAGATACAACTGTTAAAGTGAGAGAAAGTGAGATGCCTTGCATAGCTCTCTTGAATCATGGTTTCGAAATCAATATTATGGCACGTAGTTTGTATGAGAATGGAGGTTGGTTGATTGATGTAGATCCGGGATGGTGCATGCGAGCAACAAACAATTCATTAGGGAATCTTTATGCACCTTGTCTGAATGTACCGTGACTATTGGAGATGTTAGGATGAATATCATTTTTTTGTGTAGGATTCATGTAGTTATCCGATGATTTTGGGATAGCCCTATATTTCAGAATCAAGGATGGAAACAAAAGACTTGGATGATAGTTCTTCATATGCTTGGGTTTGGAGTAAAGACAATACAAAGGCAGTACAGTTTCTCACTATTTGTGTGAATCATCCCCGCAATTGGGATACGCTGCAGGATAATCCCATACCATGTAATGCACGAGAGTTTAAGGATTTTTAGACAGAAATCCTGTAAGTGGATGCCATGGCAGTGCCTCTAGGAAGATAATTATGCCTCTAAGAAAGGGGGAAACTGTGTTTGTGTTTGGATTGCAAGAATGGATAGCATGTAGTCTTGGCAGTTTTAAGAATATTTCAGCCATGTGCAGGGTTGAAAAGAAATACGTAGGATAGTGGGCTGAAAAATATCTAAAGACATATAGTTTGTTAATTACAAATGAAGGTATTTTAGGGCTGATTGATGCTGATACAGTGGCTGAAATTTCTGCAGCATTTAATGGTAAAAATAGGGTAGAAAAGAGGTTATTTGTGTTAACACTTTAGAGATGTATGAAGTCATTCAAGAGTTTACTAAGCATGAATGTTATGGGCTACAATATGGCCTGCAAAATAGGGTTGAAGCAAGGGTGGATACAAAACTATTGCAAAGAAGGTTAATCCTATGGCTTTGCCTTTACCACCTGAAAGTGATGGGTTGGTTGAAAAAGTGACTCAATAGCCTAGTCTACAGGATCCACATGGCATAGGACATAAATTTACAGCTAAAACTTTACAAAGGCTAAAAATTGGTGATGAAGCTTTCTTTTGCCTGCAGAAAGAGCTTGTTTCTTGCATATGTTGGCAAGGCATGGGAAAGCCTTTGTGTTTCAGCCAGATGAAATTGGATGTGTTGATCCAACCATAGTTGCACCTATGGTGATCTTTATAGTACCTCATGTGCCATGGAATTTAAAGCCTATTCCAATACCTCTGCATATTTTCCTAAGCTGCTAGAGCTTTTGAAGGAGAAGATCATGATGTGGATTTTGGAGCCCTGTTTAGCTCCATATTTGAATCGGTGGTTCATTGTTCCAAAGAAGGATGGCTCTTTGAGGTTTATATAGGATTTACAACCAATTAATAAGGTCACCATAAGGAATGCTAGATCAGGCCTAATAGTGGATGAATTTGCAGAAGCATTTGCAGGCAAGGAAATTTACTCTATGGGTGCTTTATATTCAGGATATGATCAGTTCTAGCTTGTATTGGAAATTCGAGATATCACTACCATGAAGACACCGCTTGGATTGGTTAGGATGTGTACACTTCCACAGGGAGAAACCAATTTAGTGGTGCATATGATGAATGCTATGCATAAAGTCTTGAGGGAGTATATTCCTCAGTTGACCTTACCCTTCTTGATGATGTGCCGATAAAAGGGTATGATATCCATGAGAAGAGTGAAGAGCTGGATGAGCATGGATGTAGAAGATTTGTGGCTGATCATATTGTTGATTATGATAGGATTTTGAGCCGTCTTGAAGAAGTGCATTTGACTATGTCAAGAGAAAAGTTAGTTTTTGGAGTGGAGGAATTATTAGTTGTTGGACATATGTGTGAACCATATGGGAGAAAACCCTCACCAGTAAAGATTGATACCATAATCAGGATGTGGGAGACATGTTCAGGTAAAAATATTTTTGGGTGCATGTGTCTTTTACTTGATGTAACACAATATTAGTGAGTTTGGGAATCTCCCAATTTTCATTTTTTGAATACTAAAAAGGTGGCACCCTGATAACATGGCCATAAGTTTCTCAAAACCATATGATGTGACCTATCATTGGAAAGCTCTTGAAAAATGGAATCTGTTGAGCTATAGAGTGCTCAATTTCGAGTTATAGTGTTCAAGTTATGACCAATCCAAATATTTGACCACGTGTCCCAAACTTATGAGAAATTTCCATAATCCCCAATATGGTGTTATATGGATTCCGTATTTTGCTCATGTGGCTGAAAGTTTATATCAGCTCTTGAGAAAAGGGAAAAAAATTTGGTGGGGTAAACATCATATGAAGACAGTTCAAAAGTTAAAGACCTTATCGATTTCAGCGCCAACACTAAAGAGAGCAAATTATGAGAATGGTTAGCCTATTATTCTCACTATGGATACAAGCCCAATTGACATTGGTTGGATGATGCTCATGGGAATAGGTATGCAATTTGATTTGAAGCAAAGGTCCTCAATGAATGGCAATGACAGTATTCTCAAGTCAAAAGAGAGCTTTGGGGTGTAGTGATAGCCCCTAAGTTTGATAGAGAGTATTTTATGGGAGCTCATGTAGTGGTAGAGACTAATTGTCTACCTCTATTGGGCATGATAGTAAATTTCTTAACCCTTGATATTTCCATGTTATGGTGGATTTTGCATATATAAATTGCTCAACATTTACCAAGATCAAATAGAAGTATTGGTGGCAAAACATGTATAAAGATGTGGAGCATTATGTGGAATCATACAGTGTCTATCAAATGTATTCCATGGTAAAGCATAGAGATGGGTTGCAACCGACCTATCCATTGTCTATGCATTACAAATGGGTAGTTGATTTGGTTACCATGCCTACAGGTTTATGGAATATGAGATATCTTGTGCTTGCACGAGAAGACTTGACAAATCAAGTGGAAGTTTGAGCTCTTAGTACAAAGACTACTCAAGCAATTTGTAGGTTCTTATTGGATGAAGTCTTTTGCAGCTATGGTTGTGTTGGTAAAGTGGTTATAGATAGAGGAGAATTGGATGTGGATGAGGCTCGTGACTTCTTTTCACAATTGGGTGTCAAATTGGCTTTAAATTTAGTCAACAATCCTAAAGCAAATGGCAAAAGTGAAAGAGGTCATCAATCTATCATTAAGGCATTAGCAAAGTCATGCAAGGGTAGGATGAAAGAATGGCCACGCATGTTACCCTTTGCTTTATGGGCTGATTGGACCACTCATAGTTCAGTTATAGGGTATATGCCTCTTGAATTAATGTATGGACAATAACCAATCATACCTATTGAGGAGGCTATTGCTACTTGGAGTGTTCTACCATGGGAAGAGGGTTTGAATAGAAAAGAGTTGTTGGTCCTATGAATTAGAGAGTTAGAAAGAAGGACTAAAGACATTGAGACAGCCATGAAAAAGCTAAAGATTGCAATGATCAAGAACAAGAAGAGGTTTGACAAGCAACACAAACTTTGACCATGAGCTATACAAGAAGGGGACTAGGTGCCAGTTTATAACAGCAGTTTGCAAAATCAGCATAGTGCCAGTCGAAAGGTGGCAAAGCGGTGGTTTGGTTCATATGTGGTAAAGTTTGTTTTTGACAATGCTACCTATGAAATAAATGAGATGGATGGGATAGCTCTAAGATTTCCAATAGTTGGAAAACGTATCAAGATCTTTAAACATAGGGAGTCTTCAACATATGAGTTGAAGGAGTTGGATACTGAGCATGAACATGAGAATATGGAAGAAGAAGAGCTAGAAGATAAAGATATTGACATGGCAGAGGATACTTCTTCTAACACTACAAATCCGAAAGACTTTGGAACATGCCGGAGGATGTGCAGGTTAGGAGGGGGTGGATGTCATGTTGCTACATGCACAAAATGTGAAAAACTCTAGAGTGCCGCTTTCTTATTGATCTAGAGAGACAATGCCATATTATTCATTAATGTCAGTGTTCGTAGTGTGGATGGTTGGACTGGGTGCTGTCACGTAGCAGGCACTTGGCGGAGCACAGCATCACGGAGCCCTTCTAATGGACCTTTTGGCACTGCCTATGGTATAGTTGGAGGCTAAGGAGGGTGTCATATTTCTTATGGTGGCTCGTGGAACATGGAGGCTTGGCAGTGGAAAGTTGGCTTGCCCAGATGCAGAAGGAGGGAGGTTGTAAGTGCTACACACAGCAGCCTCTGGAAGCCCCAAAGCACTACCTTTGGTCATGTGAGGAGGCGCAGCTTGTGTGGAGAGGAGCATGTTTCATCCTTTGCCATATAGCACCCAGCCTTGGGTGTATCTCATGGGGAGCTTTCTGTTGGCAGGTAGTCAGCCAAGGCCATCACCTTTTGTATGTGGCCCAGATGCAGGACATGATATTCATTATCAAGGTAGGCTCGTGTGCAATGGTTGGTTTGGAGGCTTTACTCATCCATCAGGTATTGGATCCCACAATAGACCGCTCAAAGGTATGGGAGATCATAGGGAGTCTTACTGGATTGCATAATTGGAAGGCACGGTGTCAAGAGGCTTTCGGTGGAGAGAGACTTTTAGCACATGCGACCTTAGCAGAGCTTTGGAGCTCCATCATCCACTCCCTCCACGGTGGCTGATAGGATCAAGTGGCAAGGTGAGTCCAGGGCTCATCAAGAGCTCCGAGGTCACTTCATGTATACTTGGGGCAACCTGTTCTTCGTGATGCAGGTAGGCAGCCCCAGTTGGCGATATACCCACCCCCCATGGCTTCTTGCCCCCATCCCCCCCAGACTGCCTTGAGAAGCTTGTATACATGATGTATTGGTGACTTTGCATCAGCTCCAGCTAGTCTATTGAGCATGAGCACTTTGTTGTAATCAGTTTTTTTTTAGTAATATAATCATCCACATTTTACTTGCAAAAAAAAAGGTGCTATCTAGAGCTAGACATGAGGATGAAGAGGGTATGATAGCAAAGGATGATGAGGCTAAGATTTTAGCCACCACAATAGATCATGAATGCTAGGAATTTTGTATATAATCTTTGGCAAATGAAATGTATGAGGATGAAGGTTGGCCAATACCTAAGTACATTGACCAAGAGAGATGAATAGGCAAAGATAAAATTCAAGAGGATCGAAAGAAAGGCTTATGTGTACTTCTTGAAAGATGATTTCTTACGGGAGCATCCAAAGAAGAAAAGATGATCACCATTGAGGGTAATCCATGACAAAGAAACACACATTGAGGCTATGAAGGATTTTCATGAAAGCTTGTGGGCAGAACACAAAGAAGTAAAATCTACATTTGAAAATATGAAAGAGCACTACCGGATGGAAGAAATTTTACAAGGATGTATCAAAGTTTTAGAATCTTGCATAGAGTGTCAGATGTACTCTTCATCATCAATAAGGCACATAGATGAATTATACCCTATGTATCCTTTATGCATGCATTATAAATGCATTATTGACCTTGTTACTATGTTGTGGAATAGTAGCAAATGAGATACATAGTGCTTCAAGAGAAGATCTAACTAGCAAGATTGAAGGGAGAGCACAAAGGACTAAGGATGTGAGTACAATATGTAAGTTCCTTCTTGAATATGTCTTTTGCAGGTACGGATGTGTAGGAAGATCGATTGCAGATAGATGAGAGATGGATTCAAAAGAAGCTAGAGAGTTATTTAAAAGAGTGTGTATAAAGTTGGCATTGATTCAACTTATAATCTAGAGAGTAATGGAAAGAGTAAGAGAGGGCATCAGCCCATAGTGAAGGCCTTAACAAAGGCTTGAAGAGGAAGAGTTAGAGAGTGGCCACAATTATTACCTTTTGCTTTATGGGCATAGCATACCATGCATAGTGCCACCATAGGTTATATATTGATTGATCTCATGTATGGGCAAAAGCTAGTGTTGCATATGGAGAGAGTGACCACTACATGGAGAATGATTCCATGGAAAGATGTTTTGATGAGAGAGAAAAGCTATTAGTTATTAGGATTTGACAACCAAAAGATATTGAAGTTGTAGTACAAAAATTAAAAGAGACAAGACTAAAGACCAAGGAGAGATTTGATATAGGAGACATACATTCAGATCCACAGCTATTGAAGAGGGTGATTTAGTATTGATATTTGATAGTATTATGGATCATTAACACACTTTACTCTATGCTATATATGCCTTGTGTGAACTAGACAGAAAAAGCTTAAGGTTCTAGTTTGTAGGTAAAATAATTAATATATTCAAGAGAAGGGGATTGGAGAAACATAAAGATCTAGAGCTTGAAGATGTAGAAACAAAGTAGGATATTGAAGGAGAAGATTCAAAGCTTATGGGAGACGGAGGAAGATGTTGAGAACCTCAAACTTTCAAAAAAGTAGGTGGCACATGCCAAAGAATGTGTAGGTTTAGAGGGGGCGAATGTCAAGACATTGCATGTCTAAATTATGAAAACAAATAGGTTCTTCAATGTTATAGGATTTTAATCATGTGTGACTTCAATATAGAAGTCACATAATCATACAAATTACTAACTCAACATGTGAGTAGGGACCCCAAAAAGTTCCATCTTTGCTTCATACAGCTTTAGGTAACTCAAAATAGTCTTGCCATCAATTCTTCTTCTTCCACACAAAAAATCCAAGTCTACAACATGATAAAAGACTAATATGAAAGTACCACAACATATGTACATGTAGTCACTAAGTGTGGGCCCTCTAAGGAAAGAAGAGGTGGCACAATGAATGTGCCATAACCAAGAATGGATTATATGCGTATAGTCCAATTCTAGAATCACTAGTACATCCTCATATTAGCCACATAACATGCAATGAGTAATATTGTGCCACATCACCAAGGTGCACAACAATATATGTCTGCCATGTAGAGTGTAATGAAGTAAATAAGGCCAATGACAAGCTAAAAGCCTTTGTAATAATATTAGAGGACTAGGGCTTAGGGTTTGATATAAATAGGCAACCCTACCCAAAGTTAGGGGCCTTTTGCCAATATGAACTTGGAAGTTATGTAAGTTTTCTTGGTAGTTACATTAGTTCATGTCTTTCACCTACATGGACGTGAGTTTCCATGGCATTAGCTTGTTTAAGCATTTATTTCATGTTTCCTTAGATTAATACATTTTACTTTATTTCCATGTCAATGCCTTGTTGATTCCATTAGATTAGGCAATTTTGATTCAGTTAGAAGATCCCTTCTTTACAATGGTATCACAACCTTGCTTTGATCCAAGGCACACTTGAATTCCATCATTTTCATGATTATAATCTAGCTGGGGAGGTCATTTTCATGGAAGATCTAGTTACAGGCATCATTTCTGTGTAACTGGAGTTGAAGACACAATTACATGGCTTGGTTTCTTCTTGACAGTGACTAGACACGTTGTACTACTTCAAAATGTGGTTATTTTAGTGCTCCTTGACAAAGACATGGGGGAAAGATAAAGATTCATAGCTATTTTGGCAGGTTGTGACCAAATTTTTAACCAAAATCTAGGGTAAGATGGACAAAATGAAGGCTATAGTCTTTAATGGAGACCAAACTTGAGTTACTTTTTTGAAAGACAAGGTTTCTTTTCTCTCTTCAAGCTCTCTTTCACGGATTCCATGGAAAATTTATACTCCTACTTTGATTCTATGGCTTATGTGCTATAAAAGCATTCCATAACAAGCTTATTCATCTACTAAGCTTGCCTACAAGCACCATTTATGGTGATTTTGTTTCAATTGTAACAACCCTGCCATCAAGGTTTGAATGATTCAAGGAGTGCATTAGCAACAAGTTCAAGGAGTGCATCAGCAAAAAGTTTGCATTCAAGCACCTTCCTTCTTGTGAGAAGTAATCCACCAGATCTTGCTCTGTTGTGTATGCTAACATCTGTCAATCTGATGTGGCTGAAAGGGGAGCTATGGCGAGGCATTTGATGGAGGCTTCATCATCAAGGAGGCCGAGCAGATTGTTGGTTGCGACCAAGAATATTTCAACACATAAGCTTTTTCGAAAGACGACGAGGCAAGAGAGCTCCTCCTCGTAGGGAGGCGGCTTTGAACATTGATGAAGGGTAGATAGAAGGAAAGGCTCGCCATTTCTTTGCTCAATTGGGAATTAAGCTATCTCTTACTTCAGCCTACAACCCGGAAGGCAATGGTAAGAGCGAAAGAGGTCATCAACCAATTCTTAAAGCTTTAGCAAAATCTTGCAAAGGAAAGATGAGGGAATGGCCTAGAATGCTACCATTCGCATTATGGGCTGATAGAACTACCCATAGTGCAGTAACAGGTTATATGCCGGCTGAACTAATATATGGACAGCCACCTATTATGCCTATTGAAGAGTCCATTGTCACATGGAGTATCTTACCATGGGATGAAGGCATGAATAGAGAAGAGTTGCTGACTCTGCGCATAAGGCAACTTGAAAGAAGGCCAGAAGATGTCAAGACACCCATTGAAAGGCTGAAAACAACAAGATTAAAGAATAAGAAGAGGTTTGACAAGCATCATCGACTCCGTCCAAGAGCTATTCAAGAGAATGATTGGGTACTTGTCTATGATAGCAGCCTGGACAATCAATATAGTGCTCATAGAAAGTTAGCCAAGCGATGGTTTGGACCATATGTTGTAAAAGTAGTACATAATAATGCTACTTACTCTTTGGCTGAAATGGATGGAACCATGATAAAAATACCAATAGTCGGGAAACGAATCAAGCTCTTCAAACGAAGAGAATCTTCAACTTATGAGCTTGATGACTTAGATATGAACCCTCTACTTGAAGACAAGCAGGAAGAAAAAGACTTAGAGGATGAAGAGGAAGATATATCAGAAGAAGACCCTCTTTAACCTGTAATCTTATGAAATGGCACATGCCAGAGGATGTGCAGGTTAGGAGGGGGTGAATGTCAAAGAGTTTATTGTTCATAATATAAATCATGGGATTCTTATGAACACAAAAGAACTTCACTGGAAGTTATATAAGGAATTTGCATACAAAATTCAGTCATTGTTACCCAATAACCAACTTAGTTACATAAGTTCTTTTGTATTTAGCATATAATTTTCAGTTGTACCATGTATATTGATGAAAAATAAGTCTATGGGAACCTACAACTTGGTCAGCTGGAAGTAATTGACAATCTGCAGGATAAATCACATTGATTCAAGTGCACAAAATTGGTTAGAACTCAAGAAAAATGCCAAAAGTCCACTAGGTTCACGGGGGACCTGAAATAACAGACTAATGTGACCAGCAAGTGACCTGAGTAGGTCAAAAAGTGACCTGGGCCTGAGCAGGAAGCAGCCCACATTTTTCGGTGCAAAATGCGGGCTGCACAGCCTGGCTGCAAAACTGGAGAAAGCTGAAGCCATGGTGCATGCTTTGGAGCATGCAAACTGGAGATTAACAGGAGCTAAAGATGAAGATGCAAACACGGTGAGAGCTCCACTTATCTGTCCATTTGGTCTAATGAAAATGCATGGTATGACAGTCTATAAAAGGGGAAAATCTGAGAGAAAAGTATTCAACCTGCTCTTATGCACATCTTCTCTCATTTTGTCTACCTTATTCATGGTCCAATGAAGCCCGACTTGTACCCAAGTACTTGAGTGACTTTGGGGCAAGCAAAGGGGGAGGATTTTGAAGGTGTATGGGTTGTTATGGGCTGAAATAACCAGTCATAAACAGGGCAGCCCACTTTTCTTGTCTATTTTTATGAGCAAACAAGAGATTTATGTGGTTGTAATAGAAGAAAATGACATCTTTTCATCAGGACTTTACTCATTAATGATTAGAGGAGCTTATTCATGAGTTTATGCACTCTTTTTGAGCTTGATTATGGGCTGGACTTTTTTGTTTTAAAACAGGGCTGAAGTAAAGATTATGCTTCTTCAATGCATTTCATGTTCCATTGGCCCAAATCTTGAATGTATTTGAAGTCTACCGACATAATACTTGTTTCCTAGAGCTGAAATCCATCTTTGTACTTGAGATAAAAGCCATTAGAGCTTGCATTTGATATTCGTATTCAGATTAAGAATATGAATATATCCTTTATGTTATGGATTATGTTTCCAAAAGCATTTGATGTAATCAAGATAGAGTTATTTATTCCATTCATGTATGCTAAATACATAGAAAAAGCTTGAATTCTTCTTCCACATCTAAATCATTTCTAAAACCCGGATCTTGTCAAACTCCAATCTTTTTCCCTTTCCTGAACTTTGAATTCCATACTCCTCTTCTACACTAAGCCCTGGTGGTAGACCTTCAATCCTTAACATGACGATAGCAGCCTTGTAAGTCACTCATCTTTCTTGTCCATAGTTACCATGTTTAATTAGAATGCATTATTGTATGGTGGACTGATGTGTAGTTGTTTCTTTTTTTGCGGAGTCTGTTTGATGCTCCGGCGGGACGAGGTTTTGGATGGTGATGATCTATAGCTCACCCTTGGATCCGTGGAGCTCACATACTCTTCTTTTTTAGTCACGTGATCTGTGTATACATTTTCTATGTAGTACTAGTATCTTGCCATGATTGTACCAGTCACTTTCATTATGTGATCATGTATTTATTTCATGTATCAATGTTATGATTTAAGTACACTTTGCCTTTATTTACACGAGTATTGTACACATTACATAAACTATTTTGTATGGCCGATTTTTTTTTTCCCTAGTGTTACCGTCGCTATCAATATCGCAAATTTATTGTACGCATCGCTATTAGCGTCACAAAATGCGTAGCAAAGCGTCGTTATCAGCATCATTATTTGTGTCGGTATCAGCATACCGACGCTGATAACGACACTGATACCGATTGTTCTATGGCATTGCCAATAACGATGCTTTTTGCAACAACGGGGGCAAATTTTTTTATGAACATTTTCGTCGCTTTTAAAGTCGGTATAAGGCCTATATCTTGTAGTGTTCTCTTCCATCTACTCTTCTCCCTGAATCTCCCTTCACCCTATTGTCTCTTACCCCGATGGTAGACTTTCGACCCCAAATGCTCCGACCTTGTGATCGTGCTTCCTTCTCGAGCTAGTATGCTCCATGCTAGAGTTGCTTTGATACCAAGTGTTGCAGACCTCCACGAGACTTCAAGTCATAACCTGTCATGAGGCACAAAATGGCACAACAAAAATCCACGTGACAAGATATATCAATAAGGAACCCTTTGTATTCATGATATAGAAAGATACAGCAATATTGAGGCACATCTCAAGAGTATACCCTCATGATGCCACACATGTGAGGGTTCACCACTGAGTATAGGGAATCACATGTAGAGTGAAAACCAAGTAGAGTTCAACATCACTACTGCTCCTCTTATAGGTGTTTCTGGCTCCAACACCATGGTATGGCTACAAAGCCCATACCCTTACACATAAACCCTTCCTTATAAAATTAGACGTTAATGTAGTCAACATATATTATGATCCACAATCTCACTTATTTTTTAAAATGTGCTCTTTATGAGCCCACTTTCTTCGAAAACTAATTTGTTAAAGAACCTATCACAATAAAAATGGATTGAATGAAGCAACATAAGTCTCTAAGTTATCATAGTGGGCTTTCTATGTTGTTTGGAAAGAGTGGCACCATTGCATGCAATGAAGAAAAAGGAGAGTCACTACCATAGGTTTTATAACATAGCCAAGTGGTTACAATGTACTTATAACCAATGTTGTCAAAGACATCAATGCCTCCTACTTACTGTCAATCAATGCACTAGATAAAATTAATGTACTAGGTTGATCAACGTGGATACTTGGAGAATACTTGTGAAGAAATTACATTGTTCAATCAAATATTTTGAGAATAGTTATGAAGAAATTACATGTCAAGTCGCGTTTTGTTGTATGCAAAGAAATTACATTATGGATATATCTTAGCTAAATCATGTATATCTTCCATTGAAAGTTCTTGACCTTAGCCTACCCAAGATGTTAACATCTAGTTACTATTTTGAAATGATGAAAATGAACACTTTTGAGACTTAGTACATGTAATATAGAGTATTAAATACTTGGAAGTTTTTTGCTTAGGTATATGATTGATAACTTACCCCCAAAAATATAATGGCACAAAGTAATGAAGAATAGTGTAGGGACATAAGTGGGAAACAATATTCTATTCATTGGAACTCTTGTCATGTGAGCTTAAATGTGAATAGGGATGATTACAATAAACAAAGTTGTGCTCTTGGCAAAAAGAACATGCTTTACTATTGAGCATAGTTGAAACTTGCAATGCATTTGTATTCTAGCATATTTGTGCTCTTGGCAAGAATGGCATGCTTTAATGAGGAGAGTTGAAAGTTGGCATCTTCTTTGGTTCTAGAATCTATCTCATAAAGATAGTGACATAGAAGGTGTGGAGTCGCTTTGTAGTGTGTTAAGAGTGCTAGCACATGTTTAGTCTCAACTTGTATTCAAAAGTAAAGGTGACTATAAATTAGTAAAAAGCAAGAGAGAAAAAAGTAAAAGGAATGTTACACCTAGAAAACTTGACACATTTGACATGTAAAAGATTAGGCAGGCCTATGGATGACCCCAAAGAACATCCATGTAACATTATGGATGCCTTATGTTTGTGTGTACAAAGGGTATTGGACAAAAGGAGCACTTAACATTGAGATACATGGGTCGAGATTAGTGTGTAGCCAACCTACTTGGGTCTCGCACACTGATTGGAATCAGGTGGGCCCTTAATGTGGGACAAATAACTAAGAGGGGTCCCCCTTTGGCCTACCGTCTTTGGGAAGGGGCTCTTATGAGATTGAGATTCCTTGTTCTAAAGGTTTACTCGTAATGTTAACCTGTCTAGCTTTTGTGCTTTTGCATGGGAAAGGATCTAGCACTAAAGGTTGACGATATAACGGGACAAAGGAGCAGGCCGACTGACACATGGACCGTATCCTGATCGATGGGAGCGGTCCAGACAGGCGTGAGGCTGAGTGGGTTAAAGACGGCCGTCGTTTAACAATTGTATAAGTTCATCAGAAAGAGCTGAACGGTAGAGGGACCAGGCCGCCTGCAGGGCTCTAGGTAATTCATGAGAAGCGAGATCATGTTTGTACTGTTGGTATCATATTGCATTGTGATATAAAGAGAAGGTGGTGGCATGGGTGGAAAATTGATATAGCGATAGAAGGACAGAGACTGTGGACGATTGATTGAGAGAAGCGAGCTGATCATGGTTGTGTTAGTATCATATTATAAAAGAGAAGGTGGCGGCATGCGTGGACGATTGATTGACAGACGGCCTGCTCTGTCAGCAAGGCTGGTGACAGACGGGGTGCAGCAGATTATCGGGTGATAGATAGAGATAGATAGGTATAGGCAGATTGATTGATTGATAAGTATCAGTGGTCATGGGAGAGTCTGCGCTGGCGATAGGCGATTATGAGAAGGAGGCTGATCAGACAAGGAAGGAAGCAGAAGCTGGGCAGTCGATAAAAAGACTATCAATGGAGTCGATTAAGTTATCACCAGAGAGATTAGGCGATAATCATGATGATGGCGATGCAGATGACGATCATGTGGCCATAGAGCAGGTGCGGCTGACGGTGTCCCGGGAGGACGATCCCTCCCTGCCCGTGTGGACATTCCGCATGTGGAGCCTCGGCCTGGTCTCCTGCGTCCTCCTCTCCTTCCTCAACCAGTTCTTCTCCTACCGCGCCCAGTCCATCACCATCAGCATGATCACCATCCAGGTTAATTCCATGCATCCACCTCAAAGGTTACACCATGGATCTTGATCAAAGGTTGGGGACACTATTGTATTAGGATTACATGTGGGATGTTGATTTTTTGTTTTGTGAGTTAGGGTACGCATGATCAGGTCGTGCAAAACTCGCCTCTAGTTTCATCAAACTAGTCTATTTTTTTCAACTCCCTTTAGTTGATAGCTCCGGGGAGGCTTGCATTACTTTGACGAGGATAGAAACTAAATACCTCGTTTAGGGGCCTAGGTAACCTGAGACTTAGAAAGGATCACCCTAACCCTCACCTTGTAAAATGCCCCATCCCAATAGAGTTCCCCCAAAAGGAGTGTGATCCCTATCTTGGACGTCGACTCGTATCGCGTGATGTTGATCAACCATACACAATTATTTTATCGCATCTTTTGTATAGTTATACCAGCCTTTTGATCTATGCAATAAATATCTCTTAGGATCACAAGTTATTTAATAGGATGTTTCTTGCATTAACAAGGGTAGACATTGCATTTGTTTTCTCTTTCTTTGAATGGGAAACATGTTCTTTTTCACCCATTAATCATTAACAAGGGTAGACATTGCATTTGTTTTCTCTTTCTTTGAATGGGAAACAAGTTCTCTTTCACCCATTAATCATAATGAAGAATAGTTCTATATATGGTATGTCTACTGAATTATAATCTTGTATGTGGTACATTTTCCGGACTTAGAATTGGATCTTCAATATTTTTTGCAATATTTTTGGAACCGAAAAGTTGTAAATTTCACATGACCAAAGTTAGACTTCCACTTGTGGCCTTGTGATTGTTATGGCCCTTGTGCAATGTCTCCAATTTGCACAAATTGTGTATAGGAAAATTTTCCAACGTCAAACCCAAAACACACTATTGATTAAACCTGCCATAATTTTTTCTTTGTGACCCTCGTGTGTACAACAAAGTGGACAACCAAATTCGCAGGTAAGGTTGTAGCTCATGTGATTTGAGTGAGTGGATGCGTAAGTTCAAACCTTAGGTTACACCCTCGAGGCATCTGTCTAGCCTTTCTCATCAGAAAATTAAAAGTAAAAATAATTTATTTTTTAAAAAAAACTGACTGTGCACTCTTTGTGCCAGGTGGTGTCGCTCCCAATCGGCCGCCTCATGGCGGCCACCCTTCCCAACTACAAGCTGCGCCTCCCTTCTTTTCTCAGCAAGAGGACGAAGAGGAAGGCCGCGAAAGCCGCCGCCGCCGGCAGCGGCGCCGTCAAGGATGACGGGAGCGAATTAGCTGACGGCCACGACGGCGATGAGGAGGACGTCTGGTTCTCCCTGAACCCAGGGCCCTTCAACATGAAGGAGCACGTGCTGATCTGCATCTTCGCCAACGCGGGGGCAGATTTTGGGGGAGGCTCGGCGTACGCCGTCACGGTGGTGAACATCGTCAAGGCCCTCTACAAGCGCCAATTCCCCTTCCTTGCCGGCTTGCTCCTCATCATCTCCACCCAGGTATTACATACCTTCACATCACTTCATATTGTAGAGTGCTGATCAAAGAACACCCAACGTTGCTCTGGCAGAAACCCAGTCCTCCTTTCTATCTCTCTTCCTCTAACTCCGCCACCCATCACACAGTTAAGAACGGCCTTGATTAATAGACTCCGCCAATTAGAATAACTCTGTACCAAAATTTCTTAAGTGATTGTGCAGCTGGTGGTCGTGCTAGCTCTTACATGGCATTTGACCCAGATCTTTCCGCCTGTGCAATATAAATATGTCTTTACCTCAAGGGACACAAGAAGTTTTAGACAAGTTCCCACTATAATTCTCATGACAATAGCATAAGCATTTGCGAGGGAGGGATTGCGTAGCTAGCTATGGTGCCATTAGGGGTAGGGGTAGGGGGCTACAACACCACACGTAGCTAGGTTGCATTGCCTCCTTGAAGTTAGAGGCTTATGTTGTTGAACCCGACGGAGAAAAATTAGTAAATAATAGCTCATTTTCTCACATGAGAAAATGTCAAAAACTTCTTGTGAGAATTTGCAAATGGTCTCGTTCGAACCATTATGGAATTTGTGCAATGTGGCTAGGGATTGATTTTGGGCCAGGAGTAAATCAAGATATCTTTTTGTAAGATCAATTTGTAGCATCAAGGGTGAGACGAAAAATGTGGACATTTGCTCAATAGCTCACTCAATAATTGAGGGGTTTGATTCAATAGAGATGCATAAATGCATTCTCATATGGAGGAAATTTGAGAATTTGAAAGAGCTTGATTGTTAGGCTTCACATGTAACAATCAGGACAATGGATAGACCCTTATTATTTTCAAGAGTTTGAAGCACATTAGTCATCCACTAGTCATCTAGCTACCTCATATTCCTCTGAACCCAAGCATACACTCACTCTTCAAACCTCAAAAGCAACAAATGCAACACAAAAATATCAAGATGTAGTGAACTTACAACTCACCACTTTCATTGTAGTCCAAAATCGAAGATAGTTCAAGGATCCATGTGATGCTCCAAAGGTTGTAACTCTACATCCTTGCAATCACCTCTTACATGCTTTAAATAAGTGCAAATCTCGTGGTACTCATGTCCACGGTATCAAGTTGTAGTTTGCACTAAAGACACGATGTCAGAGCATATATTGTCTAAGGCCTTAACCATGAGGGTTATGACAAGAAGAGTACAAAAATTAAGACCAAAAAGGATAAGAAAAGAGAGGAACAGAATCAAGTTCAGATACAAAGCATCAAGATAGGAACCCTCAAAAAATCCTTTGACTCAATCTTTGTATGACAGAATTTGTCAGATACAATCATTCTATGCACTCAAATACAAGCACATAACCCAAGCTCTAAGACTTTGACTCAAAGAGCACCTGGTTCACTGACATAACCCTACACTACATAGTCTTTCTCAAATGATTTTCACTCCAAAATTCCACATAAACTATCAAACATTGTCATATATGGCAACCCCTATCAATCGGACATACTGCCGAGCTTAAATATACATTAAAACTTGCTAAAACCCTATATGTGGACTAAATTAGGGCTTCAACCTTTTTATGATAGTTTTATTACAATTTTAAAAAAAGTCCTTGTGTTGTCCTAAATCTTCATAAAACCATGTACTTTGACTCTAATAGTGTTCTATCATTGCCACAACACTAGATACATGAAGGAGATGCCTGTAAAGACCTTGAAACTGTCCTAAGAAACCTTTATTACAGCATATGTCCTACTGATTACTATTATTATAGGAGTAAAAATGTGAGCCTTTGCTCCTCCAATCCTCTATAAAATCATGGATTCTTATTCTAGCAAAGATCTAACAGTAGTAGAGTATCATATACATAAAGGAGATACCTTGGAAGACTTAGAATCACCATATAAATACTTTATGATAGTAGATACCTTGTTGGTTTTACTATTATTAGAATAACATACACTACCCAAGTTCAAACTTCTAAGCATCAAGCAACTCCTAGGATATCATTGGGTCCACTCCCAATTGAGCTTCTCTCTTATTTTAGCTCTCCCATGAGCTATGGTGACCTCTCCAAGAGCTCCAAAACTTAGTCATGTTTTCTTTTCGCTACTACACTTGTTTTATTTTCCTCAGTTTTTTTCTCTTTTTCCAACATCACATTCCCTAAATTTTTTGCATGAGAAGCCTTAAAATAAGTCATTCACTTCATTAACTTATGCTATATGTAGACAAACTTTCTCTTCTTGACTTGTGTGACTCAATTCGGAAATTCCACCTAAAAATGACATTGGCATGCTCACCACCTACCTATTTTTTTCATGCATTGGCAACTAATTGCAGTGAGAAAATGACTAGCAAATCCTACCTTTTATTATCCCACATGTAAATCGTGGAATATTTTAATATATGACTTGTCAGATGCTTTTATGACATAAACAAAACATCCTTTGATATCTTCCCTCTCCAAAACTACACATCCTTGGACATGTGCCAGAGTCTAAATCACTTGTAGATTTAGAGCCTTCACCATCCATCAACATGTCCTCTTCTTCCTCCTTGTCCACACTATCATGTGTAATACTTGTATCCAGCTCATGTAGCTCGTATGTAGTAGACTCTGGTCTCTTAAAGATCTTGATCTGCTTTCGAGCTATACAAATATTCAATAATGTCCCATCCCATTGACTGAGTGAATAGGTAGCATTGTTTTATGATAGTTTTACCGCATAGGGAGCAAAATACCACTTTCAAACTTTTCTAAGAGCACTATTCTGATTCTCCAAACTACTAAAATAAATTGGCACCCAATCTCCCTCCTGTATGGCTCTTGGTTTGAGTTTATGCCTCCTATCAAACCTTTTCTTATTCTTAAGCCTTGCTACCCTCAAATTTGCCACTACTGCCTCAATGTCCTCTGTCCTTCTTTCTAGCTATCCGATACGCAATACTAGTATTTCTTCTTTTCATGACTCTTCTTTCTACAACAATATACTCCATGTAGCTACCACCTCCTCTATGAGCATAATGGGCTTCGATGACATCTCTCACTTTTACCATTGCCCTCTAGATTATAAGCTAAAGTTAGAGCAAGCTTAATCCCCAATGATCTCTTCCAAGAGAAATGAACTAAATACATCTAACATGTAGCACAAGCTTCCACAAAGTGAGCATGCCTTTATACACATCCTACCATCAATATCTCTCTTTGATATTTTGAAATGTATCCCACACACCCCTATGACTAACCCACAAGCTTTCATGAAACTACCGAATAGCATGCACTTGTGTAGCTCTATCAAGAACATACAATGGAGACGATCCTTCTTAGCTTGTTTTCATAAATAACACGTCTTTCAAGAAAAACCATGTGCCTTCCTCTTTATCCTCTTGGAATCCTCTTCTATCCATTATTACCTCTTTTTTAGAGTGCAAAGATATTTCCTAATTTTCAACAAGTCATCAGTATATGAGTCTTCAAAAAACACCTCTACAGTACTTGCATAGAATCCAAAATGCCTTCTCTTTTGCTATCCAAGTTGGATTAATTGTTGTACTAACATTATGTATGGCTAAGTTTACTACTATAGTACTTTTTCTAGTGATTTCAACCACTGTACCTATTGCATTTAATGATGTCATTGAATTAATTATAGTTGTACTTGCTATTACAACAACTATTACAACAGCTACCACTTCAACTTTAGTAGTAATTTTATCATTTTTAGTAAGAAACACATCTCTCCCTTCCTCATCCATCATGTCATTTTCGTCTTCATATCATGCTCTTGACAACATGTCTACTATTAGATTATTTCTCCTTAATATTTTAAAATTCAAGACTCAATGATTTTATGTATTGTAACATGGCACTGGTGGTAAGGCATAGGTAGAAGTCATACCCAATAGTGGCAAGCAATCAGTCTCAATGACCACATAAGCACCCATAAAATATTTCTTATCATATTTAAGGGCTATAACAACCCTCCAAGCTATCTTTTCATGTGAGGATATCGTCACTACCATTTATCTAGTACTTTGACACCAAACCTAATAGCATATATCTATCCCTTGTCATCATTGTGTCCCCAATTCCCTATCCAATTCCAACTGGGCTTGTATCTAGTGTGATGATTATTGGTTTTCCTTTTGAGTAATCAACTTTCCTTAAAGTTGGTGCAAATTTCAAGAGCCTCTTCAATTTCTTCATAGCCTTCGTGCGCTTTCTCTCCCAATAGAATCTTTGACCTTTCCTCAACAATTGATAAAGAGAATTAGCTACATGTGCAAAATGAGGAATACATATTAGATAGAACACACATGCTTTCAAGAATCTTCAAACTTCTAATATACTAATACACACATCCTACATTTTGTTAGTCCCATCTATCTTCGCTAGCGATGGCTTTCTCCCATAAGGCCCACATATATGGCCCTATAATCAACATCTCCTCAACCCCAAAAATTAACTTCTAGCTTGAAAGAGTTAAGTGTACCTCTTTCAAACAAACCAAGATCTTTTCACAATCACTAATGTGGTCTCAAAAAATTGTCTACACCCATGAGCATCCAACTCATCATTCCTCTCATCCACTGAACATCCCTTTACCCCAACATCATCCAAGGAGGGCATACTAAGCTATGGAATAGAATCCCTAAGCACCTTGTTCATTGTGTTCATCATGTGTGCAACTGAGGTTGTCACACTCTATGGAAGAGTACACATCTGTACTAATCATAAGGGTGTCTTCATTGTCATGATATCCCTATTTTCAATAGCTAGTTGAAATTGATCGGAGCTAGAGTATAAGTCACCCAAAGAATAAATTGCTCTACCTATGAAAGCCTCTGCAAAATTTGTCTACTACTAAACCTAAAACCACATTTCTTATTATCACTTTATTCATAGGCTACATACTTGAATGAACCTCAATGCTCCATTTTTCTTGGGTACAACAAACCAAAAATTAGAGTATGGAGTTGAAGATGGTTCCAATATCTGCGTATCTTAGAGTTCCATCGACTTAGGAAATTAAGCTCTAGGTACTCGAATGGGCCTCAAACTCCATGGTACATGTGGCATTATGAAAATCACCATTGGAGACACAATATTCAGGTCCATACAAGCTTATTTCCATTAGTTGAAATGCAAATGCCTTCCCATGTTTAGCCAACATTTGCATGAATCATTCCCATTTAGTATGCAAGAGAAATGCCTCTCCACCTATTTTCAATTCCTTTAATGTTTCAAGTGTAAATTTATGCTCTTTATTCTTCAATCACGGAAGCTTGGCTATCTTAACACTTGCTCATGCATACCCTCACTATCTAATGGCAATGGCAAACCAACTAGCTTAACTCACTTATCAACTATCTTATATTTTGTTTCTGCAATCACATCGGCCCATTCTTTTACTCACAACCCTTTCTACTGAGCAAACAATGCTATAACCTCATACATCTACAAAGAAATTACTGAAAGTATGATGTTTTCAATCTCATTTTCAACTTGTAAAGCTATTGAAATTTTAGCCATGATGTTAGTAAAATTTAGCCCCTCAAACAGGCCCACAATGCAATCATCTACAACTAAAACCTCATGCATTTTTAGAACTTTTTCATCCCTCTTAACATATTTTTTTAAAGCCCTATTCATGTTGTCAATTCTCGTAAATAGCCCAAAACTACTTGATGTTTAAACATAAAAGGTAGCAACAAAAATAGTTTCCTCTTTACTAGAAGGCAAGATATTTGTGCAAGCAATACTACCATAGACTTCCCTTATGGCAATTCCATCTAAAAACTATTGAATTCCTTGACATTTCATGGATTAGGATGATCTTTGAGCATATCTCAATTGTGTGGATGATTGAGAATCACTGTCAAAAACTAAACTTCCTTCCTTCCATCTACTCTTTACATGAGCATATCTCAATTGCGTGGATGTCAAAAACTAAACTTCCTTCCTTCCATCTACTCCTTACATGAGCATATGATGACCCATCATCAAGTACTTTTGTTTCTATCCTAGTTTGCACAATGTATGGCTGCCTGAAAATCACTGGATAACTACTAGTATCCTATATAAAGAAATGTTGATCATCTTGGACATCCTCTATGATAACCCGAACATTCAGACATGCAGTATACAAATTCCCAAACAAGTTTTTTTTTGCCTTCATTCTCCATCCAAGATCTACATCAAATTGGGCAACCACCATTTTCTTATAGGCTTTGTGACATAACATTGATCTCAGACCCATGTTTCAATAATATAATACATGGAGTTTCCAACTCACCAATCTTTACTATAGTCTCCATCGTAGCCCTTGCCCAAAGTGTACGAGAATAATAGTTGCTAGGAATAAAGTAAGCATCACCATCATCATGTGTTTGATGTTGCATGACTCATATTTGAGCATTGCTATTTATTAGGACACTGTTAGCCAATATTTCCTCTTTTTCACTCATAATCAACTTGCTTCCAAAGAACGATGGGATTGTTAGCACACTCTACGTGAATTCTTTGCGAATCCAAATTCTCATCAACTTGCTAAACAAAGATCAATTGGTTTCCCTAATAATCTATATTTTTCTCTTAATGATGTCTATTATTTCATCTTGGAAATCATGCTTGGTGATTCCAAGAACTTCACCAAGTGTAAACTCAACCCTACTATTTAAGACTCTCTCCTCAAGCAATTTCTTTATGTTTGTGGTAGTTTCTATGTCAAACTGCAATTTACAGCTATATGTTGATTGCATTTCTTTTTCTCATATTATCTCTTTTCTTGCACTACATCTTCCACTACATGCTTAGGATTGGCTTTTTCAAAAATCAGCCTTAGGAAATTCACCATATGTATACCCTCTATATCACGTGCATTCAAGGCCTATTTATAAATATCCTTATCTGTGAATTTTTCGTTAAGAAAACATAACCCATTTCTATTTAATTTGTAAGTGGGCCCTTTACATGGGACCCTTTTGTATGTAAAAAATGTGTAAAAATGATATTTTAAAAACCCCTTATGTTAAACCCATGTGATACATACATATATTAATTATTAACCTCCTCAAGACTTTAGCCAAGTATGCATATTCTCTAAAGGGATCCATCAAAGTATCCCAACATGTTTTACTCCCTATGTTTTGCCCATAATAGATCAACCATAGATGTTTTTCTCATTTTGCAAAATTTAAAGCTCATGACTGTTGAGATATCGAGCTCCACTCGTGATATGCCAGGGTGACCATTGTGCATTTATGTCACCGACTTGTCAGTTGCAGATGCGGTTGGTACACCGCCCATGAATAATAGCTATATGACAGCTATCCTTATCTACTCTAGTTCGTGGCTCAGTTAGTATGCCACCTTAGTTAGTTGAGTTTGGTTTGAGACCCATATATATAGGGTTCTTCTATTTCTATGTACTAGAGTTCTTTTGGCTTACACAACTAAGAAGAGAAAAAACTGTTTTCAGCCTCCACCTTTGTGTGTATTCCCCCATTGTGCAAGCAAGAAAGCTACAAGTGAGACTCCTTCCTTCTCTCCCATAATCTTGACAATGACCATACATCAAATTTTGAAATAGCAACAACATCAGTAGGGATTTTGTCTATCTGTAAACTAAAAGTAGATGCATGGACTGCTAAAACTTCATTCTTGACAACCGAATCTTTCACCAATTTTTGCATACCTCCCTTTTGAAAATTCAAGGCAAGAGGGATACTCATTTCTTGTGCATGATTTTTATTATTTTTCTAATAAATTAGCTTACAATCTAAAGCTTTACAATACAACTCACAATCTCATCGCTCATGCTTTGAGCTATCACACAACATAGATTGTTTGACAAAGCCCTCCCCCTAGGTGCCTTAAAACCTAATGAACCACCTGATTTTTCAAACTCTACATACTTAAGATACAAGTCATATAAATATTTTGTTATCTTCTCAATAACATCATCTCTAGATGAAGCAACAGTCAACGACTATCTGAAAACAAGCTCTTTCTTAGTAACATGATCAACCCTAATAACGAGCTTAGTTAGCAACAAAGGAATAGTAACAATACGAGGTGTAATTAGCAATTCCTTTCTTTTCTAGTCAGCAACAAAGGATTGGTAACAATACGAGCTTAGTCAGCAAACAATACGAGGTGTAATTAGCAATTCCTTTCTTTTCTACCTTTTGACTAACTTTTTCACTGTGGCTTGTACATTTGTCCAATTAGTTTCAACTCCTACACTGCAATATCATCTTCCAAAAGCTTTTCTAACTCACATTGCAATTGTATGTCTAATATCTACAAGAATAAGATAATCTTTTTTGTTTCCAAAGACAATTGGTCAACAACATCCAATCGATCATAACACTTCTCAAACGCCCTCAACAACTTAGGAGTAGTATGCCCCTTTGTAGGCTTTGCAACCCATTCCAAAAAAGTCATCTTTCTAACCATGTTTGTATCATCAATAAAATATTTATTCTTTAAGGCTCACTTAAAAGCAGGCCAAGAATACCCATGGCTTACATGATTTTTATTTATCCATATGAAAATTTCAAGAACCACAACCTTATAAAAATATAGTTTCATCTCATCTATAGGTACATGTTCCCATTCGAATTTCTCGGCTTAAACCTTTAGGTATAGTGAAACATTCCAATTTTTTCAACTCCACAACTACACTTTGCAAAGTCTTAATAATGTTCTTTTTCAACTCATGTATGTTATAATTCTGCAAAAACTCTATAAATCCTAAACCAAGAGTACCATGTGCATGGTCTCCCATCCTACAACCTTTCGATAGCCTTCGCATCGGGTTCACCAATAGTGGAGCGTGTACTCTTTAAGGCCTTAACCACACGGGTTATGAAAAGAAGGATATAGGGATTAATACCAAAAAGAATAAGAAAAGAGAGGAACGGAATCAAGTTCAGACACAAAACACCAAGATAGGAGCTCTCAAAAAAATCCTTTGATTCAATCTTTGTATGATTGATTTTGTTAAATACAATCACTTCATGTAGTCAAATACAAGAACACAACCCAAGCTCTAAGACTTTGACTCAAATAGCACACTATTCACTAACATAACCCTACATTACACAAGCTTACTCAAATGATTTTGGCTCCAAAACTATGCATAATCTATCAAACAATGTCATGTATGGCATCCCCTATCAATTGGGTATATTACGTACCAAGCTTTAGATACATTAGACCTTGCTAAAATCCTGTATTGGGACTAAATTAGTGCTTCAGCCTTGTTATGATATTTTTATTATTACAAAGAAAAAGAATCCCTATGTTGTTCCAAATCTTCATAAAACCATGTACTCTTATTCTAACATCGTTCTGTCATCCCCAAAGCACCGGCGGATGCATGAAGGAGATGCCTCTATAGGCCTTGAAACACCTTGAGAAACCTTTGTTACATTAGATGCCTTACTAGCAATATAAATGCAAGCATCCTTCATAAAACCATGGATTCTTATTCTAGCAATGATCCAATAGCAGTGGAGCATCATATACATAAAGGAGATGCAATAAAAGACTTATAATCACCCTATGAATGCTTTATGACACCAAATATCCCATTGGTTATTTTTATTACAGTAGCATACACTATCCAATATCCAACTTCTAAGCATCAAAAAACTCCCAGGATGTCATTGGGTCCACTCCCATTGAGTTTGTCTCTTGCTTTAGCTTTCTCATGAGCTATGGTGGCCTCCTTAAGAACTCAAAAACTTCAACACATTTTTTTCCTATTGCTACCCTTGTTTTCTTTTCTCCACCTTTTTTCTATTTTTCCAGTTCCCTAAAGTTTTTGCATGAGAAGCCTTAAAACAAGTCACTCACTTCATTAACTTAGACCATATGCACACAAACTTCCTCTTCCTGACTTATGTGATTGAACTTGGGCATTCCACCTAATCTCAATGTTGGCATGCTCATCATCTATCCTTTCATGCATTGGCCAGTAATTGGCATGAGGAGATTAGCAAAATCCTACCTTTTACTATCTTGCATGTAAATCATGGAAGAATTTAGTATATGACTTATCAAATGCTTTCATGGTATATACAAAAAATCATCTGATAATGAGATGCGAGAAGGACTGATGATAAAGTGGTTTTGCTGGAGTGGTGGTTATTGATATAGAGAGAAATACTCCAGTGAAGACAAGGTTACTGCTACTAGTATTTTGAAGAGCAATTGGTAATCACATCCACCAATGAAGTAGTAGTTGGTGGTAGATGTGAACGTTGTGGAGAATTAGTAAAGGAGTAAAAATATGTAATGGGAAGAAGTGTAGGCCACTGATGTTGATAGGTTCTTCTCCACAAGCTTTCTAGCAAACCTATAACTTGTTGTACTATCCCTAAGGATGTACCTACCTCACTATGGAATATGTATATTGTGCAAGTACAATTGAAAGATGGGTCAAACAAGCCTAAAGCATTGTCCTAGACTTGAGGACCTAGTTTGTGACAAGTGATAAGTGTAGTCCAAGTGCAATCCTCACAATGAGAGGTCATTTGAGCAAGCCCTATGATATCACCTAGTTAGTGATAAGTAATTGGTGTAGTACAATCCTCAAGATGATAGGTCATTTGAGCAAACCCATGATGTCCTACTCTTGATATGCCCTAAGGTTATGTAGTGGGGGAAATGAGCTTGGTTGAGAACTCCTAGGTGTAATGATTTATTTATTTTTGGGGAACAAAAATATACATATCAAGGCCTTACAAGATTACATGGTGGCATTACATATTTACCATTCATGGTTCATGGATAACTTTAAGAACAATAGTCTATCTATGTTATATGAGTTTATCTATATTTAATGTTATAGAAAATGTGGTAAATGTTTCAATGTAGACTTTAGATAATGAGGAGTCTTTTTAAAACCAAAATTTTATAAGATGAATTAGGTGAATACCATTCTTGCGATACAAAGATATAGACTATCAGAATTTTATTTGAGGCCTATGGTCATATTGCTCTTTCTCTTTGAGAATGAAGGCAAAAGAGCAATCCCTTATCTATGGGTATCTGGTATATAGTTAACTACACAAAAGGAACAATACAAGACCAACCAGAATCCCAAAAAAGGGAGTTTTCCCTAAAGGATGAGGTTTCTCACCAAGTCTATAAGATTTATTTTTCCATAACCTTCAACTAGGCATCAATGTTAAGTTAGGTCTATTATCATCACAATCGTCTCTCCTCTTACTCAAAAGTTTACCAATCAAATTTACATGAAATTTGACAAGTTGGCTATGCTTGACTTCAATAGTAGTTGGCCATTGATCTTTCTCTTCTTGATGATTTGGTTCACCAAATGAATACTCTACATTAAGAATATAAAAAGCCTCATTGATCCTATCAAGTCCTAAAAGAGCCATGTTGGATTTGTCTCAAGATATCATACCCAAAATGCTTCCTCAAAGTTAGGTGCCTTTTCTTTGGCTCATATAGCAAAAGCCACATTGTAGCATTCTAGAATTATGCATATTATTAGATCCTTTCCACCACCTAAGGAAACATTGATTGTCTTCTTCCTAGCATCTCAACACCTATGCCAACATTATTCTTAACTTATGGTCAAGGATTAGAGTTTCAAATATTTTTCTTGCCACCCTACTATAGGAATCACAAAGAACATTCTATACTATTTCTCAAGCCTTATTTAAAGAAGTTAAGACAAGAATTAAGATCCATAGTCAAGGTCTACAACTATGACCAATTTTTGAACCATACTTAATGACACATTTAGCCATCTCTTAATAACTTGATCCTTACCAAGGTTCAATCACACATTCAACTCAATATAGGCTCCACACCTAAAGAACAAGCTAATACCTAAAATTGCAACTTGTTTATTATATCTATAACATCTTCATCAAGAGACAATTGAGACCATATTTTCAAAATAAAATCTAACATAAAAAGTTCACTAAACTAGATTTGGACTTCGAGAACGTGATTCAAATAAGGGGGGAGAAATTTCTTAATATCAGAATATTTATAGATGAGGTCTCTAATGTGCTACACTCATCCCCTCTTAGTGAGCTTGTGGAGCTCACTCTCTTCTCTCTACCTCATTTCCCCCTTTGGTCTCTTTATTCCTCTCCTTCTTCTACGTATGGTGAATTTTACCATGCTCTTGTGAAATGGTGACTCCTAGTAGAAAATGTGTTTGCTAGCACTAAACTATTCCTAGAGAGAGTGTTTCCTCACTAGGAAGTCCTAGTGCTACATTGATTATTTTGGTTAGAGTAATCTTATGAGTACTACTACTTTTGTCTTCATGGTGCTTGCTTGAGGTTCTTGTACAAGGATTTTGTGAGTGTAATTTATGAATTTTTCAACAACCTCTAACTATGTCATTCAAATTTCTTTTAACTGTTTCTTCTATTAAGATATTCTCCATAAGACCTTTTGGAATTCTAGTTGTGAATAAGGTTAATTTTTTGTAAGTAAACATGTGAGGAAGAGTCACGTGATCACACACAAGTATTCCTCAAAGATGTAAGGGAAGTCTTTATTAGGGATGTTTTGGAATTCTACTTGTGAAGAAGGTTACTTTGTTGTTGTAAGCAAACATGTGAGGTAAGACTTAAACAATATAGCAAAAGTCTCATTTTAGACTCTAGAAAGTAAGGCAAAATGTTTTTTAAACCAAAAAATCCTTGTAATTAGTTGGGTAAATGATTATGAGATATATAAAGATGTAGAACCTTAGAGCTTTTTAGAAAAACCTATAATAGTGAATCTTTCTCAATTTCAAATTTTCTAAAATGAGAAGCCATTGAATGTACTCATCCATCATCGTTAACTTGGGAAAGGATAGCAGCAAGAGAAAAATTCAATGCATCAGTCTCTGAAAAGAAAGGCTTAGATGGGTCTCTATAAAAGTTTATAAATCCCAAGAAGCATTGCACATCTCAAACTTATCTTGGTGTTTTAAATTCAATAATAGTCTTCACCTTCTCCATTATATCCATTGAGATTCCATTTTGAGAGACAATATATCCTAGGAATTCCACTACTATTAGTGAAAGGAGGACTTTTCCAACTCAACATGCAAGCCCTTTTCATGTAACTTATGAAAAACTAACCACATGTGATACTCATGCTCGTTTTAATCTATAATTTGATCTAAGT
Organism: Lygodium microphyllum; assembly: GCF_053477565.2. Lineage (NCBI taxonomy): Eukaryota > Viridiplantae > Streptophyta > Polypodiopsida > Schizaeales > Lygodiaceae > Lygodium > Lygodium microphyllum. The sequence continues at coordinate 99,613,549 of NC_141146.1, read as the reverse complement.
GTATACCACAAAGTCTCCACACACATACACATTCTTTCTCACATACAATCATGAGCACTCTAGTGTACCATCCTCTATAGCCATGTCTCGAAGCTTGTGATTACATGTGAAAGTACTAAAATTACAACACTTTCTTCTTTTCAAACACATCTTGATCATCATAGTATTGGAGTGGGCAAGCTTGCATACCTTTTACAATCAACATCAGCTCAATTGGTGAAGGATATAGTAAAAAACTATGATTTTTCTTGGTTACTCTCACGAATATCTTTGTTGTCTTGCATTCTCTCTTTAAGTAAATTGTATTGGCCTTTGTTAAAATTTTTGAGTTCTCTAATTGATATTGGGATTGTGGTAGTTTCAGTCAAGGTAGACCAATGATTATTGGATTTCTTGGAAAAGATATGATATTGAACCCTATATTTGATACAAAGTCTTTCAATGTTACTCTATAGTATGTGTTTATACCTTACATTATATCTAAAGCAAGAGGATGGCCATCTATGATTTTGAAAGAATTGGTCTAGATTTGTCCATGATTGTGATACCATGCTACTTAGCAAACTTCTCATCCATGAAACATGTAGAGGCTCTAGAGTGTAAAAGTGCTTTACCATCTAGTTGTCAATATGGTGTTTAAACTCTTATTGATAATATAAAGCATGACATAGTCTTAGGAAATAAGGAGGTGCCTTCTAAGAGTTCTTGATTTTTATCTAGCCACATGGCCCCCTACTGTGGCTTGTATCCATGTTTTCTAAAAATGAGGTCACAATAGAGCTTTATAATTGTAGTCTCTTATTAGGACAATATCTAAGCATTATGCCTAGTCTTCGATGATACAAATATAATTCATGAGAGCATCATCATTGCTTTTCTTGAGTTGACAATGGCTTGAATCTGGCCAAATCAATTAGCATAGGCTCCATATTGGTTTCTTGTCTTCCTTGGGAGGTCATTGTTGTCATGACATCTAGACTTAATGAAGCCACATGGCACTTCTTATAATATTTTCCAAATAGTCAATTATCACATTCTATCGCTTAAAAATTGAAGTCACTTAATGTGTGAACCTTTGGCATTTCTAACAAAGGATCTTTCACATCATCATTAAGTTCCCAATACAATTTGCTCATAGAATAATCTTTATGCCAAGTCAAAATATCATAAATGAGTTGTCAAAATGTAGATGTATAAACTGATGCCAATTTAGATCCTTAATGTAGACTTCAGGTGTTGGTCTCGAAAACTCTTACTCTATCAATCTCTACAAAGGTATCTAAGAACTCTTAAGAAAAACTTAAAAATAATAAAGTAGAGGAGATTGCTTCTTATGAAAGTGTGTGAACCAAGAGAGGGTTGTACCTAAGAGGAGTGTGTTGATAAGCCCACTTGAGAAGCATAATTAGGAGAGTGCTTATGTTGTATGAAGATAAGCAATTGTACTTAGTGCAAAAAAACTCTAAACTTTGATTTTATTCCGTTATTAAATTTTTGAGGTAGACTAGTAATCGAGAGGGTGGATGCAACATGTTGGAAGGTCTTCTTAATGTATAGTTGCTCTTGGAGTTCTTAGAGTTGATTTTGAATATCTTTCATGGCTAATCCAAAGCTTAGGGTTTCTCCTCTTGTCATCATGCATTACTTATAGAGTTTTTGAATCCTTTTCTTTAGTCTTTTACAAAGTGTTAATGACACTTTCCATCACCATTTCCATCACACCTGGGCAAGATCATGTGGAATCGTTCAAAACTATTATTATTGCAACAAAAACCTAGCAACAATAAGGATTATTACCTCACAAATTATAAGAGAATAGCTTGAAGGAGAATAAGAACTTATTTTTTAATTACAAAAGGATGAAGCACAACAATATATTTATTGACACAAGGTTGATACAAGAAAAGACCTTGATACAAGACTAGATCAAGACAAGACAAGAACTAGAGATGCATGGCTTGAACTAAAACTAGAGAGGCCTCACATGGCTTGAACTAGAACTAGAGAGGATTTATCTAACAATAGCCTCACAATTGGTGTAGGGAAGACCAAAGGGTTTGGGTTTGTAGCCCAAGATCTCTATTTATACTAGAGTTGAGGAGGTTAAGAGGAAGCTTCTAGATTATGATATAAGCATCACTAACATAAGCAATGTGATAATAAATGTTGATATAGCACTAATGCAAGTGTGCTTCTAAAGCCTTCCAAATAATTTTCAAAGTATCTAAGGTCAATTGAATGGTGCTTATAGTACTTTGAAAATACGCATACATAATGGTTTCGAAATGTCAAAACAAAAGTATTAAACCTGTAAGGAGTATCATTGGCCTTTGCATTTTCTCCATCAATAACAATCCTCCACTACCATAGGTCACATGTATAAGGCTCCATTGTAGGAGCTAATGATGTTGACACTTCAAAAGCTAATTTAGTAGATGTTGGATAGCATGTAATATCAACACTATTGAAAAGAAAGTTTAGTACCTTGGAGTTTCAGAAGATGTGCATACATAAGGGGATCTAAAATTTTCAAAACATGAGGATTATTAGCATATTTTCCTTTTTTGTCAATCCCCATTCCCCATTATCACAAGTCAGGTATGGGTGGCTCCCTTATAGGAGCTCATGATGGTATGGATGGCTCCCTTATAGGAGCTCATGGTGCTAAGAGAAGGGGTTTTATCATTCAAAAATGAAAGTTTTCCTATTTATAATGAGTACTAAAATAGATAAAAATAGGTACATTGGGCTATAACTAAGCTTAAAAAATAGTAAGTAAGAGGCTGGTTATACCCATAAGCATGTGAGACTAACACCATTAAAAAAAGGTATACCCAAAGTGTGTGAGAAGGGGTTTTATAATTCAATAATGAAAGTTTTCCAATATATAATGAGTATCAAAAATAGTAAAAAGAGGTAATTTGGGGTATAACTAATCTTCAAAAGTGGTATGGGGTTTGATGTATACCCACAAGCATGTCAAGTTAACAATTTATGTTTCTCGTACTTTGTAGTTTCGAAAGATATACATGTACAGGGGTTTTAAAATTCTAAATGAAAGTTTTATGATACATAAGGAGTATTCAAATAATAAAAATATGTAAAATGGGATATGTCTAAGCTTCAAAAATAATAAGGGATTTTTCACATGTTATAAAAGGCTTTCATCTACTCTTGGACCTTGAGAGATTTGACATTACTCCATGTAACTAATATGTTGTCTTGCATAATGGAAAATGGATTGTGCAAGAAATCAAGACTACATAACATGTTCACCACAAGAAAGCAATTTTAAAAAAAGATATTACATTAATATAACTAAATATACCTAATAGAGTCCTTGTCCTCCAACTAATAATGTCTAATATATCTTTTTTCCTTTTTGAATAGATGTAATAGATAAGCACACAAAAAAATTTCAAGCATAATTACTTAGGTCAAGCCTCATTAAACAAAAGGAATAGGTATTTATTTGAAATCCAATGAATATGGTAAAAAAGATTATATGAACTAAAGGAAAGGCTCAATTGTTATGGAAAATTTGTTGGTATTTTAAATAAAGATTTGAAATTTCTCTCTGATTTCTTAATGTTATCTTGATCCATAGGCCACCCGCTTATTTTTTAATTTTATATTTACCTTATTGATGAGATAACATCAGACATGAATGTACTTTGGATTTTGTCTCATAGGCCACATTGGCCTTATATATATATATATATATATATATATATCCTTGTTAGGGTACTTCTAAACAATTGTTTTAAAACAACTTCCCTAGATGGCATTCTACTTCTTTGGCTAAGAGTCCATACATTTCTTTAAAGACATGGGAGAGAAAGAAAATATATAAACTAGGGTGTACAAAAAATGATACAACAATTCTATTTCACACAAGGGTTAAATTCTTTTCCAAGGTCTACAAAAGATTTATATAGTTCAGTCATAAAACTTATGTAGGTAAGAATCATCAAGTGTATACTTTTACGTGCCTCTTAAGTGTGTACACTATATGGATCAAGCCAGAGTTGCACCACAATGACAAGCATTTTCATTTTAAAATCTTTGAGATAGGTTTAATTTTTTCAAAGTTAAAATTTACTTGACTCCATATGAGTATGAATATTTTGAAGTCTACATTAAGTAAGGGGTTTCACTATAGCACATGGATTCAAAAGAAGGGATTTAACTAATTCCCTTTTTAACACATTAATTAAGAAAAAATGGTATCATTGAAATATAATATTAATAACTAAATTGTAAAAGTATATGATATTCAATAATGTAGAAAAAAATTTAGAGTTTAACTTTAGCATGCCCTTGGTGCATTCTCTTGAATCTTTGCATAATGTTTACATTGTTGTCATTGCAATTTAAGTGAATTGAATTTCATAAATTTTATACTTTGTCATTGCATAATTTTTACATTGTTGTCATTGCAATTTAAGTGAATTGAATTTCATAATTTTTATACTTTGTCATTGCATAATTTTACATTGTCATCATTGGAATTTTAAGTGAGTTGAATTTCATACCTCACACATAGGTGTTAGGATATGGTTGGGCTGGTCTATTTCGAAGTTACCTAGTTGATCCTTCACATATGTGGTGGCCTGGCACATTGCCTCAAGTTACATTATTTAGGTAATATCACATATTTCTTGCAATTGTTCATGCCATACACCCTTGGCTACATAATCTTATAAATACTTGGTTTTACTAATTATCAAAATGATATCTTTGTTGTCAATAAACTAAATTCAAAAATAATATCTCAAAATTGCAATGATGTTAAAAGAACAAAAAATGCATTATCTTCAAGATTAATTTCATTAATAATTTGATGATCTTTTATTTTAGAAATATTACATCACACGTATAGATTCAAGTAAAGTAAAGCTCAATATCCCATGTCAAATTGATGCACTTACACACATTTATAACAATGAATGTGATATTAACTTTTTAAAGCTTGGCTATAGGACACAACATGAAAAGGAGAAACAATCCGGTCTATCTCGAAATCAATTCTTCATAACATGTTTGGTGGCAAGCTTTGTTTACTATACACTACCGGGTTACTTCATGCCTATCTTAACAACTTTCTCATGGGTTTGTTGGGCTTTTCCAAATTCTATAAGCCTACAACAAGTTGGATCTGGCTATAGAGGATTAGGGCTTGGATCATTTAGCTTTGATTGGGCAGGTATCAGTGCGTTCTTAGGAAGCCCATTGGTGTCACCATTATTTGTGATTTGCAACATTACAGTGGGCTTCTTCTTATTTATCTACATAGTGGTGCCGATTGGATATTGGAGCAACTTATATGATGCAAAAAGATTTCCCATCTACTCCTATAAGCTCTTCACCAAGGACGGATCATCCTACAATACCTCCTTCATACTCAATGATCATTTTGACATTGACCAAGTAGCATATGCTCAAGAAGGCCAAGTTCATTTAAGCCTCTTCTTTGCACTCGCATATGGGATTGGATTTGCCACCATTGCTTCTACTATTACTCATATTATTTGTTTCCATGGAAAGTAATCATCAGCACCATAACCCTAATTTCTTTGGATATTCTCTTTCACAAGATAAATAAAAATATTGTTGAAAAACATTATCTTGTGTTGTCTCTCAAAATAAAAACAAATTTTATCAATTAGTATTAACCTTTACTTGGTTGCTTTCCCTTTGTAGGGAAATATGGCAACATGCAAAGGCTGCAAGCAATGATACAAAACTTGACATCCACACTCGCTTAATGAGACAAAACTACCTTGAAATACCACAATGGTGGTGGTATGGCTTGTTCTTTGTGTCTCTACTCATTTCAGTTGTCCTATGTGAAGTGTTCAAAAGCACCATACAGCTTCCATGGTGGGGTTTATTACTTGCTTGCATCCTTGCTTGGAGCTTTACCCTTCCTTTTGGCATCATCACAGCTACAACAAACCAGGTGAAATTATACTATCCATATTGACCATGGCATGAAGATTTGAAAACCATGAACTACATGCTCACTACATGTTAAATGTATCAATGCATGATTCATCTATGGAATATGAACATTGATAATGATTCCAAGTGTTTCCCTTACCTAGATTGTGGTGTTATGTGTAGACCCCTGGACTTAACATAATCACGGAGTACATAATGGGATACATTTTACCTGGAAAACCAATTGCAAATGTATGCTTCAAGGTTTATGGCTTCATGAGTATGACTCAAGCACTTTCCTTTCTATCTGACTTCAAACTAGGCCACTATATGAAAATACCTCCAAGATCTATGTTTATGGTGCAGGTAACCAATTCCATCACATTAAGTTTTTAGTCCCTTTTCTTTGTGTTTTATGGGAGTGAAAGAAGATATGATTCAAATATTACCTATAAAAATTCAAGTATTATGTATGCATCTAAATACCATTACTTAATCTAGTGATATTTCATAGAGAACATGTATTACTTTTAGAAGTTGAAATTTTTGGTTTTCATTGTTAGCTTTAATTGATGGAAGAGTTGTGAGGATTGATTAAGTGCCCCAAGAAGGTTTCTAACTTCTTCAAAACTTGCATTGTCTTACTTTAGAATTGAATATTATGGTTTACATTGTAAGCTCTAATTGGTGGAAGGGTTACAAGAACTTATTAGGTACTCTTATATAACCTAAAAGAGATAATGTGCTTGAAGAAAGTTTATAACATCATCAAAACTTGCTCTTTTTTCCCTTAATATATATTTGCTCTATATGTGCACTTGTTGTTGGGCTGTCCCCAAAGGGATAAAAACAAGGTATGCTTTAAACAAAAGTAGATCTATTGTAGAAATTTGTACTTGTTAATTCATGACCCATTACTTTGCTAGTTTCTTGGAGACTTGCATATAAGTTGTTATGTCGGTTCATTATTATTCTAGTACACTATTAAAGATAAGAGATGTCGGTCATGCTATACAAAATACTTTTGATGAAATGTGAAGAAAAGGCCATAGAATGGCACAAATTACAAAATCTCAATCATTCAAATTTGTTAGTTCCAATCATATTTTGTTAGAAATCCTCAATACATCAATTTCATAGTATACAATTATTGAAAAGAATCATAAGATGTTGGTCACACCTTGATACTTATGATGAATTGTAAAGGCCACAAGTTGGTGCAAACTACAAAATTTTAAAGACTTCTCAATGTCTAATTCAATGCCCAATATTGGATGATGCTTTTCATGAAAACCCTATTATAGGATCTCTATGCAAGAAAAAAGACATTAAATTATATTTTTTGTGAAGTTCAACTTAAAATGTTAAGAGTTTCAAGACTTGCATGTGAAATATGTCTACAAAAGAAGTTTATATGTGATGTCAAAGTAATCCTATTGGAATCATCCTTGGAGATGACCTTTAGGGTTTTCCATTGTTGGATTATTTTTGAATTCATAGGAATATTTTAGAAAGCAACATTGCACAACTCTTAATAATATACCCCATATTAGTCTTATAGCTCTCCTCCTAAAATATTATAAGTTTTTGCAAATTTCCTCTTTTACTAGCCTTCCTTAGCTATGCAAGTAACATAAAGTATGCTAATTTTTGCATCATCATGTCATGATTCACTTCAAACTTATGCCTGACTTGAATGTTTTTGCAGATAATTGGCACAACAATTGCAGCAATAATTAATATGTGTGTAGCATGGTGGATGTTAAATTCTATTCCCAACATATGTGACCAAAATGCACTCCCAAGTAATAGTCCATGGACATGTCCAGGAGACAATGTCTTTTTTGATGCATCGGTTATTTGGGGATTAGTTGGTCCTAGAAGAATCTTTGGTAATGAAGGAGTATATCCAAGCCTTAATTGGTTTTTTCTTGGAGGTGCTCTATTACCAATGATTGTATGGTCACTTAAATTTTCATTTCCAAGTGTGAAATGGATTTCTCTAATCCACATTCCAATATTGTTGAGGGGAATGATTGGGCCACCTGCATCTACTGTAAATGCAATCTCTTGGATTCTTGTGGGCATAACATTTAACTATTTTGTATTCGAGCATCGAAGAGCATGGTGGAAAAGATACAATTATGTTTTGTCCACTGCTTTGGATGCTGGTGTTGCCTTCATGGGAGTTTTTCTTTACTTTTGCTTGCAAATGCAAGGCATCAACATAAATTGGTGGGGAAATGATAAACTTGGTGAACATTGTCCTCTCGCCCAATGTCCCACTATCCCCGGTGTCCATTCAGACTATTGTCCAATTATACACTAGAATCAACATAGAGAGAGAGAGAGAGAGAGAGAGAGAGAGAGCAAGAGAGATTATGTAACCACAAGCAATACGTAAAAATGAGCATTTGACATTTACATGTCCATAATGGGTTGTACTTGAGTATTTAAGTATGTGACACAAGTCTCTATCTTCTAATTACTTCAATAGAATACTATAGCCAAATGAGATAAATGATATTTTTGTAGATTCTACTAATTAAGTACCTTATTTCCACTAAATGAATTATTTGGTAATGAAGAGCCAAACCATGGTAAAGATTTCACTTTTATAAGCTACCTTTAAAATTTTAAGTCTTAATTAATTGTATTATGTGATCAATTTGATAGAACAACTAAGTATTCAAAATTTACAAATCCCAAATTAGTGTAAAAATAATGCCAATATTAATATTTTTATACATTAAGTCTTAAAAATGCAATCGCTATTTATCTAAATAAGAATTTTAATTATATAACTTAATGGGTGAAGAACCTCCTTTGGGATTAACTGTAGAAGGGGAATAGAAAATAACAAAGATTAGGGTTATAATGTTGACACAATACAATGGATTCACTCATTCGTTGCAATATTTCTCCATATATTGAATCTTAATAATGCAATCACTATAAGTGGAAATTTTACTATTATAAGTCAATTGCTGAAGAATCAAGAGTAGTTTTATATATGTTGCCAACACAACATATCAGATTCACCCACTCATTGCAATTTCTATTCACACAAAAGAATAGTTTTGACAACATGAAACAAGAACTTATATTATGAAATGAAAATTTTTACATCCCAAAACTACATGTAGAACATCTTAGGTAGCAACAGCTCTTACACTAAAACAAACACATGTGAGGCTTCCCTAATAGTTGTATTTCCTAAACAATTTCAACACCTAGCCTATGAACATGTCAAACCAAGAGAGAACCTAAAACCAATGTTTATAGTAAAAATCAAGAGGCCATTTTAAAAAAAGTTTATTATGATCATCCCAAATGCATTGGATATAGATAGTCAAAAATCTGAGTCCCATTCTACACCTAACAAAGAAGAGCCCAAACTTATCATATATTATATCCAAAAAGAAAAAAACCCAATACATAGGAATCATAAATACTAGTCCAGGTCCTCACACCTTTCTTACGGATTCTTAGGTCCATTTTGAGATTGAGAACAATCAAAAAGACTAAGTGGCAAAGTATATACCATTGATAGTTTTGAGAATCATTTTCTGTAGTGCCCTCTTTCCCCCAAAACTCTACTTAATGCAAGAAAGAATACCATATATTAACTTATCATTAGGAATGTAAGATTGGAAAGATTTAATAATTTGGGAAAATAAAATACTATGTCACATTGACTAATCATTAGGGATGTATAAGTGACTTGTATTTTTTTCATCATTCAAGAATAATCAAACTATCTCTTCATCTCTCTATCTTCTTGCAAGTTTCATGGCTTCTTTCTCTCAATCTAGTCTTTTTCTCTCCTCTTTTATTTCTCTCTTCCACCCCTCTCTAGTTCTTTCTCACCTCATTCTAGTTTTTTTCTCTCCTCTTTTCTCTCTCCCCTACACTTGCCTCTCCTTTCTAGTTGACAATTGGTATTAGAGCATATGTCTTGGTTCCATTTTAGTCACATCTCAACCAAATCTTTCCTATTTTGAGTCAAATTCTTCCAAGAAGCTGTGCAATGACCATTGGTCCTTCAATTGATGAAGATAGGCTTCATTAAAAGATTACATAGGACCAGGTTGTCATCAAATCTTAAGCCATTTTTTCAAAAGAAGGGGATCTCAAGAGTTAAGAGTAGTCTAAAGTTCCAATCACTTTTTGGAAAGTGTCTCTCTCTTCTTTCTTTGAGCTTTTCTACAAAGCTTTCATAGTGGACTACTCTTCAATCTCTACTCCTACTTTAAAGACACCTTCCCTTCATCTCTAACCTACTTTAGAGCATTTCTTGCACCAAGGCCAACAACAATATGCATATGATGCAGCTTTCGCATGAGAAAGGAGTGGCATGACTAGTGCAATTTGTAGTGTAGATCATGCTAAATGGTAGGGCCAACTATTTCTCCAAGGCATAAGACAACCAAGGGCCAACTATTTCTCTGATCTTAACCTTCTTTTTCGCTTCCTTTGAGCTATTCTCCACCAAAACCCTAAATACATAGCAAGTAGCCATATTCATTATCTTGAAGCTCACAAATTCTTGAAGAATCATCAATATCTTAACTTGAAGACTCTTTTACAATGATTATACTTCAAGATTGAAGCAAGATTGCAAGCTTTGGGAGAGCATTAGACATCAAGGGACCATTATGGACCAATATTTTGGGGATTCTTCATCTCAAGGCTCAATTCTTCAACAATGAGCATTTCACAATTTTAAATACTCTTCTACATTGAAGTGGTCTTGATCTTCAAGCATCAATATTGGTTTATGACTTTACATTCGAGCTATGGCATTATTTGATCATTTTGGGAGCTATATTGAATGCATATGGTTGAAGCTTGATTCTTATTGGTTCATTACGCTTCAATAATCATTTGAAGAGGTAATATGTTGTATTTAATTTTGAAATCTCCAATCAACAAGTGGATGTAGGTTATAACAAGTGGAGATTACTTCTTCCATAGGCTTCAATTTCATATTAAACTAGAGAAATACCTCTTCCAAAATTGTTAGAATATCTTAGACTAATTCTTAGCCTCATTTTCATTTCAATCAAGCTTTCATTTCAAAGTATTGTACATGGATTCAATAACCCTAATCTTATGATTAGTTTCTTAAATATTCCCAAAATATATTGTAAAGGGTAAGCTTATGCAATCAGTGAATCACTAAATTGCAAGGACAAGCCCCTATTCCAATCCTTTATTTCCATTCAATCGTTGCACATTATTAAAGATAAAGCTCTTATTTGAAGCAATGTGTAGCATCCCTAATTTTTTTAGTCTAGAATGCTCTTGCCATGTTGAGAATACCCACCAAGGAAAAAGGCAAATGCTAAGGGAGATAGTGGGACAAAGGAGACTTACTATCAAAGAACTTGAAGGAGTGTGATAGTCTGACCCATGTAAACTTTACCCACCTCCTAGTGATTCGGAGCATGTATACTAGAGCCCTTTACTGCCACTTTATCCCTCACAAATAGAGTGAGAGTAGCATTGAAGACACAAGATAGAATGAAGAAATAGGGTATTTCAGTTTAGAGCTTTTATAGGGTAACATAACCTTTGGATAATAGGTTGCAAGAGGATATAGGTGAAATAAGACATTTCTTTCTTGGGTGTTTCTCAGACATTCCTAGGTACAAGGTAATTTTGGGATGATCTAGGTTAGATATAGGTCATACAAGGTTACGTTCAACATATACACATCCTACAATGATTGCTAGAAGGCCTAGATACTTGATACAAGGCCTACATGTGGCCTAACATCTAAAACAAGATTATTAGAGGTTGCTAGACTATTTTGTGCAACCATTACAAAATATTTCTAGAATATTGTGATCTAATTCTTGTCAAAATATTAGAGTGGCAACATGGAAATGTTTGCACAAGAGGGAGAAGAAAGCTCAAAGTACAAGAACAAAATCTTACTTACTAAGTTTCTTATGGGGTACACACCAATAAACTCTCTCATCTACATGAGGGTGAACTTTGGCCATGTATATATATAGTCTTATTGGAGCTAGGGTTAGGGTTGCCCCTATCCTCTAGTCCATTCACACCTCACCTTCCATCATGCACCCTTGCTTACACAAGGTTCCCATGCTATACTTCTAACATCCCCCTCAATGCCAATGTGGAATTGGATTATCTAGCATGGAAATGGTTCCCCCCTCAATGAATTAGTGGGATGCCTTTATAAAGTAGTCTATAAGTATATTTATGGAAAGACGATACAACATATACTAAAAAAGGTGATCATTAGGTGTTGTAGAGACATAGTCGGCCTTCAATTCTTTTGGTGCTTTAGTGGAGTTAGGAAATTTACTAGTGATATGTCTTGTTTGCTTACATTTGTTACCCTTCCTCTTGTTAGGATACTTTTTCTAGTAGTTTCTTACAACGTATCTCTTTTTATTGCAAAAGAAAAATTTAATAGGAACAATATGGACTAAGAGTTAATCATAAGAGTGAGATAGATGTTGAGCTAGTGCTAACTTCCTTTTGATTTCTTTTTGAAGACACTGCTTGCACTCCTAAGTGTGCAAGCAAAATAAAGGTGGAGCGATGCGAGTGTGACCGAGTTGTTCAGGTACCTTGTACGTACGCTTCGTTGATTTCTTTTTGGCACTATCATTAAAAACATTTGTGCTTTTTCAAGGTGTTTTATGATTTTTTTTCAGGTTACTAAAATATCATATATTACCACCTACAAATACCATACCTCAGTCTCGTGATGATGCATGACATGTTTTACGAAAGCTTGGTATGGACTACAACAGCATCCATGCATGTATCAACGATTGCATACTGTTTCGAGGAGAATACGAGACTATGGAGACATGTCCAAAGTGTGGTACTCACAGGTATCGACAAGAGTTGCAAGGGCAAACTATCCCTCAAAAATTTATTAGACACTTTTCGCTTATCCCCCGCATAAACCACATGTTTCGTACGTCCGGCATGGCGAGCTTAACAACATGGCATGCACAGAATAGGTCCACAGATGGAGTTCAATGAATATCAGCGGATTCACGCGTATGGAGCCACATTGACTCTACCTTCCTAGGCTTTGCCCGAGAGCCAAGGAATCTTCGGCTCAGTCTTGCAATGGATGGCGTGAACCCATTCGATCTGTGCTCAACTTCTTACAGTGTGTGGCCTATAGTCCTTGTCAACTACAATATCCTTCCATGGCTTTCTATGAAGAAAGGACATCTCATCCTTAGCTTACTCGCCCCCGGTCGCTACAAAGTCAAAAATATGGACATGTATCCTCGTCCATTAGTCTATGAGCTTAAGATTTTGTGGGAGGAGGAGGTCACCATGCAAGATATGAGCAAGCGCGATGGTCGATGGTCCGCCAATATTCGAGCCATTCTCATGTGGATGATGCATGACTTTCCGGGATTCGAAGAGTGCTCAGGTAAATAGGCTTCCGTTCTCATTGGTAATATCTATATTTTATCTCGTTCAAGTTTGTATTCACTGGATAGAGGTGTTGGAACAGGTTTGGTTACCTCAGGTTATCATGCATGTCCATTGTGCGGGCCACAGTTAAACTCGTGAAGGTCACGAACCATGAAGAAGATGTTATATCAAGGACACACCGCTTTCTTGCCAGAGGGTCATGAACTCATGGAAGGTTTTCTTGGACGACCTCCAACACGTATGAATGTCGCAAGCTGGTACAAGCTGGGAATGGTCCATGTGGAGTCACATCCAAATGGAATGTGACAGTTCTCAATTTTCTATGAGTTGCCATATTGGACCCACTTACAGATCAACCACTTGTTGGATCCCATGCATATTTTCAAGAATGTGGGCAGCTTGCTATGGGACCACATCACAGGAAAGAGAGACACTATAGAGGTACGAATGGATTTGAAGGAGGTAGGTAAGATGGAGATGCTTTGGCCGCAGTTGAGTGCTGATGGTCGCGTGCAGCTACCTCGCGCTCCTTGGGTTTTGTGCACTAAAGAAGAGCACATTGTGAAGCAAGTACTCAAGTCTATCCGCACTCCAATGGGTATGATGCATTCTCTCAGGTCTGCATTTTCTAAAGACGACCAATTATTAGGGCTAAAATCCCATGACTGGCATAAGATGTATCAGGTTTGTACTACGAATGGATTGTAATTGGCATGCGAATTTTGCTATTTGGAGTGTAGCCATTGTTCATAATGCTTTCTCATTTGTGGCAGTTTGTACCAATCGCGATCGCAGGATGCCTTACTCCAAAAATACGTGGGGCCATTTACAGGTTGTCGACTTTGGTGCAATGGATCTCACAGAAGGAGATTAAAACATCCTCTATTGAATCTACGAGGCGGGGAGCAGTGGAGATGGTTTGTCTCTTTGAGAAATATTTGCCTACTAGCATGCTCACAATACAAATCCACCTTCTTGTGCATCTTGTAGATCAAGTGGAGATTGTTGGACCTGTCCATACGCGATGGATGTTCTTCTTGGAGCGCTTCATGAAAACCCTGAAAGGCTTTGCACGACAACAAGCTCGGCCAGGAGGTAGCATGGCTGAAGGTTGGTTGTTGGTGTCTGAGGTGCTAGTGCATATTTCACAATGGCTACCAACGGTGGATCCAGGCAACAAAATGCTATGGTTGCTGAAGGACGATGATAGACTGACCGGAGATGTGGTTGGAAATGGGGTAGAAAAAAGAATGGATGCTGCAATGGAGAGGAAGGTGAATCGCTTTTGTATATTGCACCATGCCTCTATGGAGACGTGGCTCGCCAGGTACCAGATCGCTAGGCGAGATTGAGAGGAAGCGCGATCTAAATTTCGACGTAGTACACGCCATCAACCAATTCGATATCCCAAGGGCATGGAGGCAATACCGCAGTTCATGTCAATGCGATGGTTGCATAGAGCTTTGACCGTAGCATCTCGCGAAGGGACGGAGCTCTCAATGGAGGAGTGGGAATTCTGGAGGGGATGTAGTCCAAAGGTGATGACGTGTTTAGGATTTGTCATATCTATATTTTATATGCGATAAATAATTTGAGTGTTTCAATGTACATTACAAAATATATAGTGCAGCGTGGTCGCACGGACGACATTTTCGCGTGGAGCATATTGACAAAATGCGCTCCACAATGGACTGTGGTATCATGGCAAGGTTCGAGTAGGAGAGCCGACGACGAGCAACAGATCCAAACACGATTATAGATGAGATGGAGTATTTTGGGAACTTGCAAAGTATTGTTACGGTGGATTACCATAGCTTCTCCATGATGCTATTCGATGTGCAGTGGTTTAAAGTGGTACTTGAAGGAGCTAGAGCAACAGTTCAACGAGGTCCATCTGGATTTCTCGAAATAGATTCTGAAAAAAAATGGACGGATTTGTGTGATACCTTTGTGTTGCTGGCCCATTGTGAACAGGTGCATGAACTCATTTGTTTGTTAATTGTATTACGACATGGTATATGTCACAATAGTTTAATCTCTCTTGTACATGTTTGTGAATATGTAATCTTCTATCCAAACCCCCGACAACCTCAATGGTGGTATGTTATACCTTCAGCTCCCCAAAGTGCGAGATTATATGGTCAAAGCGATGTTCCGAGCATAGATGAGGACAATATGCAAATAGAGGGGTTGATATTGCAAGGGGTGAAGGCCACAAAAGCTTGGAGCATGTAAAGGAGCCAGCATCAGCTAACAATGATGGAAATACAAGAGTCCAAGAATTCTTTGAGAATGAGGTGAACTCATCCTTTTGTGGTGACATGTCTATCGACCTTCCAGTGTATGCGGAGTTGTGTCAGGAGATTGACATGGGACCATAGGATACTTCATACTTGGAGCATCCACTTACTCAATTCATTGACTAATTGCTTATAAGGGTACATAAGATATGCATTTTAAGTGGATCATTTTTTTAGGATTTATATTACCATGCTTTGTATGATTTAAATTGATTATGCTAACATCATTTTTTGTCTGTGCAGGTGACCTTTTCAGGATGATTCGAGGGATGAGTGATGAGGAGTTGCAGGATATCTTCACGCTCATGTCTCCAGATCAAATGGCAAGATTCAGAGACATGGCGGACCAAGAGCTGTCTTGGACATCATCAAGCCGCTCTATTAGATCTACTTCGATGCAATCAGATGCTTCAGCTTCGAGCAGACGAGGTTGACGCTCCAAACTTGGGCCAGAGGGAGGGAGTTCTTCAAGGTCAGGGAGACGCTGTAGAGATACGAAGGCAGTGAGCCCGCGGTCAATACAGGTGTGACTCCTCACTCTCGTGGCAGTTCTAGGGAGCGTGGCTCAGGTGGTTACTGTGGAGGCATGGACATGGTGTCTCCATCTTATCGTTCTACTGGAGTTGCATCACCTCCAAGATTTGTCACACCTGTGGGGACATCTACTCCAGTTACTTCGGCTTTTGCTCAGCCATCTGCAGGTGGTATCCCTATGGGTGCTACACCGATAGATACTACCCCGGCCGGTACACCGGTTGTACAGGGATCTCCTGGATATGCCCAGGAACGTGGACGCAAGTGGAAGAGGACCCATCTTAGGCATACCCCAGAGGGATATGCCTATCTTGTCGATGATAGGTCAGGAGCCAACATCATGAATGATGAGGGGAGGAGGGTGATGGCTCGCATGAGAGAGTTGTGCCAACAAGTTTTTCGGCACGTCTTAGATCATTGGAAAAACATACCGGAGGGGAGCAAGGACTACATAGTAGCATCCTTGCATGAGGAGTTTTCGATTCCAGTCACAACAGATAGATTTTCTACGGGCTAGATGATAGACTGCATGCATGCATATATGTCACATAGGCGATCAGACACACGCAAGGCCCTCAAGAGAGTGGGGCTACAAAGCCCAAGTGGCTAGACGCAGATGACTGGCACCGACTGAGGGAGGAGGCTACAGGACATTGGAGTCAGTAGCATGAGGCGGCGAGGGCACGACTAGAGGCCGGAGTGGTCCATCATCTTGGAAGTGGCGGCCACAGGACATATCTAGAGGACTTTGTAAGTTTTTCTTTTGTTTTGCTTGCTTTTTTTTTTGCAATATCCTTTGTACAGACAATCATGTTTCTAACAGTTAGTATTTTATTTTCTTTGCAGCACTCCATTACAAATCGCAATCCGACCAGCCTTGAGACTCGATATGCAGAGAGGCATGGTCTCACTGCATTGATTGACCGATTGTATAGACGCGCTGGCCCTATAAGTCACTCATCTTTCTTGTCCGTAGTTACCATGTTTAATTAGAATGCATTGTTGTATGGTGGACTAATGTGTAGTTGTTTCTTTTTTTGCAAAGTTTGTTCGATGCTCCTTTGTGGTGGGATGAGCTTTCGGATGGCGAGGATATGTACTTCGCCCTTGGATCCTTGGATCTTATACACCCTTCTTTTTTGGTCGCCTGCTGATCTATGTAGACATTTTCTATGTAGCAGTGATATCTTGTCATGATTGTACTAGTCGCTTTCATTATGCGATCATGTATTTATTTCATGTATCAGTGTTATGATTTAAGTACACTTTGTATTTGTTTACACGAGCATTGTACACAGTGCAAAAACTATTTTGGCAAGCTCCCTTGCCACAAAAAAAAAATCCCTATTATCGTAGCTATGAGTGTCACAAATTTACCTGCATGCATCGTTATTAGCGTCGATATCAGCGTCGCATTACCGATGCAAATAGTGACGCTGATAACGACGCTAATACCGACTGTTCTATGGCATCACCAATAACAACGCTTTTTGCGACGACGGGGGGCAAATTTTGTTATTTATATTTTCATCGCTTTTAACGTCGGTATAAGGCCTATATCTTGTAGTAAATATTAACTTGAGGTCATGGTATCATCAAGTGCAAATACACATGGAAAATGTATCTAAAATTGAATTTTGAACATGTTTTGGCCATTATGAGTTTTTTGTTATGTCATTTGGCCTAACTAATACTCCTACCACATTCATGACACTTATGGATAATATCTCACATTCAAATCGTGGAAATTTTTTTGTTTTTTCCTTGATGATATTCTTATTTACAATCGTTCAAAAGAAGAACATTGGAAACATATTCACTTAGCCTTTGAGTTGCTTAGGTAGCACAAACTTCATGATAAGAAAACTAAATGTGATTTTTTAAACATAGAAATTTGCTAGCTTTTGCCATATCATATCTAAAGAAAGTATTAGAATGGAACCATAAAAGGTCCAAACTATCTTACAATGGCCGTATCCTACAAAACTAGAGTTACAAATATTCCTTAGTTTGGTAGGATTTTATTATACTTTTATCAATGATTATGCTAAGATAGTTATTCCTATGACAAATCAATTAAAAGATCTTGGTTACACTTTCTCTGCTGCGAGGCGAAACACATGGCAAATCTAGCAAATCAAATCTCAATCATTAAATACAAACAACATTATAATACATAAGAGGATTTGAATAACTCAATAGATTAAGAAATACAAGAGAAAAACGCACGATTGGGCCCAACCTCCCCCATGGAAAAAGTCATGGTTTGCTATCTTTAATTATATATTATAGTTTTACATGGATATTTGCATTCATATCTTACATATAATTACAAAGAAAGTACAAATATCAATTGAAATACATAGTTTTAAGAGTCAAGAGGTATCCTGTAACATGCAGTAGTTGCTGCCGAAAATTCTGTGCTCTGAATCTTGACGTTTAAACATTACATTGCATCCAGAGCGTGCCAAAACCCCCTAAATGACTCTTGAAGCTCTCAATTCTGATTCCGGATGAGGAAGCAACGAAAAAACTTAGTTTTCACCATGTTCTCCTGTTTTACGCGCGATCATGTTGCTTTTATAAAGAAAGCTAGAAAAGCCTTCTAAACTTAACCACATTAAGAAAATAGCAAGGTATTCCATAAAGAAAGCTTATTTCAATAAAAGCATATCTTAAATCTAATATTCTAAAATAATCTATATTAAAAATAAATAAATAAATAGTACTAAGGACAATGATCTAATTATTACTAAAGAAGTTTAAACTTATAACTTACAAATAGAGTAATAATTTTAATAATACATAATGTTATATATTATACTTAATATAACTAATCATAATTATGAAATTTACGCTTGGACTTATGCTAATGCCCAGTGCTACCCAAAGCCACCACTACCTACTCTACACATCAACTGAAACATTCATAATTGTATATAAATAAACAAACAATAGTGAATACCTAGTAGTCTTCAGCTAGAAATCAACTTCTCGCACAAGGAATCCACCTTGTGTACGAGCCTCAGTAAATACATATAGTTTTACGGAATCCATCAAAAAACCTCACGAAATCCACCATGGAATATGTCTCCTAGCATCATACCCCTGGGGTGAGATAGCAATTGTCCATAATTGCTATTAGCTACTCAATGTGGAGCTAGCAATGTAGGGTAAGCACTAAGGGTATGGGCGGTCATCCGTTGTATGTCATAAACTTAACCAAGTATCTAGTATGGAACAATGAATCAATCAAAGTCTAATTATTAGCAAACAATTGATTCTAATAGGATTAAACTAGTGTTAGTACTATAGATCTCTTTCATGAAATTAAGAGAGTCAAAAGATAAGACAAAAATATTATGAATGCTAGGTCTCATACAAATCAAAAGATAACAACATTAAAGGCATACTATAATCATCAAAAATTAGAGTGAGAATCATATTGAAGGCCTACTTTGAATAAAAAACAACTTATATCTTCTTGTGAATCAAGTTAGTCTATAACTAGCAAGTTGGAGCTTATAAGGAATTTTACAAAACATTTACTTATGACTAAGAATAACATTTAAAAAGAAACATATTAAAGATAAGGCTAAAGTTGGATAAAATATTAGCCTCTTGGTTTAAAAATTTGCAATATTCAAGTTCTATGGCATATTTATCTTTTAATATATGCATATTTAGACAAAACCATGTCTAACATAAGTTTTAGATATGTGTACGAGCTAAAACTTTTTCTTTTGGGAGTATACTCAAATTCCAAATGGATTAAAAGCTATCCTACGAGGAAATTAGACGTCTGTATAGGTTGAAATTTACAAATTGCACCAAGTATGGATTAACTACGAGACCTACTTTCAAGATAAATAACTTTCTTTGTAGATAGAATCAGGTCATGATGATAACTAGAGAGTTGTAGACAACAAAAAGGTCTACAATTCATGTCCCTATTATGGATTACCAAATCTGAAGGTAAGGTCATAAAAAATAGGGCTCAAAGTTGGCTACTACACAGTTTTCTATATACTGTTGTGAAATTTGCATTCAAGGTCACTTTTAGAACTCAAATAACACGCTATATATTCAGAATTTGTAAAATATGTGTCTTATAACAATTGTATATCTTTTTTAGGGCTAAAACTTTTATTTTTACATCATCCTCAAAATATGAATGAGTAAAAAGTTACATTACCTGAAAAGTAGTTATTCGATAGGATTTTTATGGTGAAGCATATGCAATAGCAAGTACCTCTTCCATATAGCTATGGATATAAGGCTGTCCAAAACACGATAAATATTGCTGCAATATTCATATGTAGTACTGATTTATCTTGTAGATTGCGATTGTTCCATGGTGTTTGTCTTTATACACTAATATCACATAATTGAAAACTCAGAGCGTAGCCAAGCTCTGATACCAATGTTGCAAAGCAGAACACGTGGCAAATATAGCAAATCAAATCTAAATCATTAAATACAAAAAATATTACAATACATAAGAGGATTTGAATATCTCAATAGATTGAGAAAGATAAGAGGAAAAACGCACGATTAGGCCCAACCTCCCCCATGGCAAAAGCCATGGTTTGCCATCCTTAATTATATATTATAGTTTTACATTGATATTTGCATTCATATCTTACATATAATTACAAAGAAAATATAAATATCAGTTGAAATATAGAGTTTTAAGAGTCAAGAGATATCCTGTAATATGCTGCAGTTGCTGCCGAAAATTCTGTGCTCTGAATCTTGACGTTTAGACATCACCATCATGTCCAGAGCGTGCCAAAACTCCCAAAATGACTCTTGAAGCTCTCAATTCCGATTTCGAATGAGAGAGCAATGAAAAAACTTAGTTTTCACCATATTCTCTTGTTTTATGCGCAATCCTATTGCTTTTATAAAGAAAGCTAGAAAAGCCTTCTAAACTTAACCACATTAAAAGAATACCAAGGCATTCCATAAATAAAGCTTATTTCAATAAAAGCATATCTTAAATCTCATATTCCAAAATAATCCATATTAAAAATTAATTAATTAATAGTATTAAGGACAATGATCTAATTATTACTAAAGAAGTTTGAACTTATAACTTACAAATAGAGTAATGATTTTAATAATACAATATCATATAAATACATAATATTATATATTATAATTAAGATAACTAATCATAATTATGAAATTTATGCTTGGACTTACGCTAACGCCTAGTGCTGCCCAAAGCCACCGCTACCTACTCTACACATCAACTGAAGCATTCACAATTTTTTATAAATAAACAAACAATAGTGAATACCTAGCAGTCTTCAAGTATAAATCAACTTCTCGCAGAAGGAATCCACCTTGTGTATGAGCCTCGACAAATACATATAGTTTTATGGAATCCACCAAAAAACCTCACAGAATCCACTGTGGAATGTGCATCCTAGCATCATACCCTTGGAGTGAGGAACAACAGCATAGTTTTGATAAACTTAAAGTAGCTAATGCTACTTCTCTAATCCTAGCTATAGTGGATCCACACAAACTACTTGTGTGGGAACTAATGCTAATGCCACATCCATTAGAGCCATGCTTCTCCAAGAGGGTTGACTTTTGGCTTTTTAAAGTAAAAATCTAGATAAGACTTAGCAAAATTATTCTACTTATGAAATTGAGCTCTATGCATATTTTTATGCTTTGAAAAAATGGCATCATCATTTGTATGGTGCTCCATTTGAGGTAGTATTTAATCAAGAGAGTATCAAATAGTTTATGACCCAAAAGGATTTCAAAGGAAGAAGGGCTCAATGGCCTAAATTTCTTCAAGACTTTGACTTCACACTAAGATATTGCAAGGGGGTTGATATAATGTTGTAGCTCATGCTCTAAGTAGAATGCTTAAGATTGATACTCTCTCATCTACAATTTTGAAAAGTGATATTAGAATATTTATGAGACAAATATGAGCATGATCAATCTTATGAAAGATGTGGAATTCGATTAAAATAAGGGATCCTTCACCAACTCATGCACAAGATGTGAATTTCACATAATGCTCCTCTCTTACAAGTGACGAGCTCAATCAATGGAAGAACTTTAATATTGATGATAGGTACTTGCTTCACAAAGGTTGAATATGTGTATCCTCGGACTTAAACACATGGCACCAAATTCGTTATGAGTGTCATGGTAGTCTTAATACAAGTCATCAAGGACAGGGATAAAAAAGACCTATGTTCATGTGCGTAGACACTTTTATTAATCTAGAATGCATAAGGGTATAGATAAATATGTTATTCAATGCCAAAAGTGTTAAATGAACAAAGTTGAGCATCTAAAGGTTAGTGGGCATTCACATCCTTTAGATATTCCTAATGGCAAGTGGGAAAATATTTATATGGATTCTATTGTTGGACTTTCTACTAGAAATCGTGGTCATGATGCCATTTGGGTAGTAGTAGATAGAGTCATCATATACGTAGGTTTATTCCAACAAAGACAATTGTTAAAACTCCTCTAGCTATTTGTGGAGAATATTTATCGGCTCTATGGATTGCTAGCCAATATCATAAGTAATCATGGTCAAAAGTTTAATAGCCATCTTGGAGAGTTGAATTCACAAGCTTAGATACAATGCTTAATCTTAGTACTGTAGATTATCCTCAAATGGATGGGCAAACCGAGTAGGCAAATGAAGTTCTAGAAGATATGCTACTAGTATATGTAAGAAAAATATATATAATGGAAATATCATTTATCCATATTAGATTTTTCTTATAATACTACTAAGAATATGACTATATGGTTCAGTCCATTCATACTTACATATGGATTTCACCCTCGATCACCAATTACAATGGGATTATCCAATGAGAAAATCCAACATTTCAAGGACTTTCTTCAAGATCATTTTGATATGCTAAAAGTAGCACACTTGAATATTAAGCAAGCTCAAGACTACTATAAAAAATAAGCAAATGAACATAGAAATATGGCCACTTTTGGAAAAGGTGATAAGGTCTATTTACGTGTTCCCAAATATTCAAGGTGATAAGGTTTATTTATGTTGTCAATTGCTTTCTTGTAAAAATAAGAATTTTGACGACTAGAAACTAGTGCCCAATATTGTATATGTACCTTGTTGAAGTCTTTGGATTTTCTATTTGGATCCATCTCACTTTGTGCAACACCAAGAAGCCATATTGGATTAACTAGATCTGAAGGTATAACAAGCACAAAATCATCTTTCTTAATATCAAGCATTGGTTCAAATGCATGTTTGGGTCAATTTTTGAGAGGACCACAATAGTGGTCATTCAACTTTTCCAATCCAATAAAGTCCTCTGCATCATCTACATCTATGCTAATTACATCGCTTTGTGTTCTTGGCCAAAAATCTATGAAAAATATATCTTCTTGGATATTTGGATTTTATAGAGCGTAGATCATATGTTTCCAATAATAAACCATAGGTGTTATAAACTTTGTAAACACTACTTTAGGTCCTTGTACATTTGATGATCATTTCCAATACTTCAAATAATCTTTTCCACTTACTACTTCTTGATGATCTTTAATCTACTCAAAAACATGGGCAGCAACATTGGAGCACCCTTTGAAAGAGTAGGCTTTCTTGCAAAGTCTCTCTTCCATAATTCAATGTCACCTTCTCTTGGTAACCAGTCCAAGGACTTTGGGTACATCTTATGTTGCATGGCAAGTGTATCTCCTTGCATATATAAAACCAAAATTGAAGAGGTTTTGAGTGACCAACAAGTGTATCTTTGGAATCACACAAGTATCCCTCAATGCATCTCTTAAAGTCAGGCGCATGTGTCAATAAGAAAGGTATATGACTTGTCATCTAGCATGATTGAAAATGCTACATAAGATGAGAAAAAGTGAAGATCATGATCGTTCTTAGCTTCTCTGAACATTTGTTGAATATTTCATCAATGTCTTCATGTGTATGACCCACCATGAGAAACCCAAACTCAATCATCTTGAATGTTCCTTGTGCAAAAAGCAATGATAGATATACAAAGAGATAGCACTTTTATTTTCTAATCCACAATTATTAAGTTGAACTAGCAAGTTCTCTGGCAATAGTTTGAAATGATGATGGCCATCCTATGGTGCATTATCTTGCATGTATGCTTTATTTTGCACAACACCTTGACGGTGGTCTAATGCTTTTCTTGAGTTGAGGGCTTTTAATAGCACAAAGGTGACCTCGGCATTCCATCTACCTGTAGATCACCATTTTCATACCTGTCTAGTTGCTCCAAGTTCTTGAAGCACAAGGACAATGAGGCAATTGTGAAGTTAGGATTGTGAGGCCATAGATCAAGTGAGAAATGTCAATGTCTACCTTCTCCATACCCATGTGTAATCATGCATGTTGAAGAAACTGGTAGTTGAGCAGATCTTTCAATCTCTTTTGATCGAAGCCTTAACCTAGGGATAGCTATCTTTTGCAAGTCCATCTTATCGTGTATGATACACAAGTTTCTCTCTAGATTTAATGTTGAGGCCAAGTGCCAACTATAGTATATGTTCTGACAACTTTGTTATTCCAACATGTGACATTGATGCTTTCTTAGAAGCACATTTCGCTCTTGAAGACACTTTGTTGTTACAAGTTTCTCTTTGATCTTTGAGTAAATACTACATTTGGAGAACTCACTTGTCTTTGCTAAGGTTAGTTTCTTGAACTCTATGTTCCAAATACGATTGAAGGTAGACAAGGAAATTTTCTTACATCCAATACCATCCAATGGTGCATTTACTTCTACCCATATATATGCCTACTTGTGAACAACTGAGATGACCAATTGTGTCTCTCTTGATCTATCTTGCATTGTTCTACTCTTATGTGGCATTTGCTCTGCATTCTTCTTAACAAAGTCTCTAAGGATGACTCTTCCCATCTCAGTGTGATCCCAAGCTGCTCTTATCACCCCCTATTTCCATGCATTGTCCTCCTCACACCATGCTCAAACTATGTTCTATACCTGTAAAAAGATGTCTTTGGGATTCCATGAATCTCATACCATGCCCTTCCACATACCACTTGTCCATTAAAGATGAAGCTATATTTCCTTGTTCCCCCATGAGCAATCCTACATGACGACTCAAACTTGTCATAAACATAGTTTGTACAATCTTCGAATTGCAATCTCCAACAGTATTTACACAATTGGTGCATTGCTTCTCTATCAATAAACTAACACTTTTCTTAGTAGCAATCAATTGTGGAAACCTATGAAATGGAGTCCATAGAATTTCTCAAGTTTTTATCTCTTCAAAGGCAATAATTCGAGGCTTTCTATGGACCATACAATATGATATTTTTTAACAAAATTTGATTTTTTGCAAAAAAAAAACGTCATAATTGGTATCTTCCATGTTTTTGGCACAAGAATTTGTAGAGATAAATTGCATGTATGCTTGTTGTTGTAGCAGTGGTGTTCCATCAACAAAGGTGACCTATTTAATAGTCCATCTTTCTGAGTTGCATAGTGGAGGTTGTCACCTATATATGTTCCTAGGGTTTGATCAAGGGGTTTATCTACCACCACACCAACATCCTCTTCTCCCAAAAATTCAAAGTTTATCACATCATATGGAAAAGCCAATAACATAACCCCTATCCCAACACACATCATGTTGCCTTTTGTCCATATCATCATTCGATGTTCTCTCCAACTTTTACAAATGCTAAGTACATCAATATCCTCAAAAAGTAGGATATGATTTGATTTATAATCATCTCCTTTGTCATGAATTGCTATTGAGTTTGGCACAACCACTACATCTTTCTGTCCTCATTTTGCAAAACCATCTATAGCTTCATGAACCTTCATTGCATCAATTGTTGCGAATGGCAAATATGCCATTACATTCAAAAATTTGTCAATAGCCACTGAAATATATCCATCTTGAGGTATTTCTCCACAGCATATCTCATTTGGATGTATCACATGCACTCTCTCAAGTGCAACAATCTCTTGATCAACTAACAAATTCACAATTTCTCCAGAACAAAATTTGTTATCCATGATACCTATGCAAGTGAGAAAATGGAGATTTTATAATTTGTGTTTTGTCACCTCTTAGAAAGAGGAGAACAGTAATGAAATTGCCAAATACAATGAAGTATCAAGTTTCATTGAAAAGAAAAAAGTACTAAAGCATTAGATAGAATGAGTCCAACACCCACAATACAAAGTATTAATGGAAACATCTTACAAAAAGGGGATAGATTTGACTATATGGCCAAAAATAAACTTTCTTATGAACTATGCCCTAAAATAAAGAAGAAAAGATTTTTCTATTATTTTTAGTTGCCCTTGATTTTACTTTATTGTATTAGCTACTCTTTTTGTAAGCAAAAACTTCTTTGTGTGTTATCATTGGGGAAATATATATCAGATGATCAAAACTTGTACTATATCTATTTGATACATGAGAAGAAGGATAAAAATCCTTTATAATGTATATAGAAAAAAAATTAGCCACTTGGTCGAAAATCTATAGTATGTATTCCACACCATAGCAAATATGAAAATTCTTTGTGATCCCCATAGGAAAAGACATGATCAAATTATTGAAACATTTGTTGTATGTATTCCACATGACAAAAATGATCAAATGTTAGTGTGGCCTCCATAGAAAAATATTTAGCCAGATGGTCAAAACCTCAAGCAAAATACATACAACAATGATAAAAATTCATTGTGATATTTATAGGAAAAGAAAAAGATTTAGTTGGATGGTCAAAACCTCTATTGTAAGTATTTTATACAAGAGTTATGATTAAAAGTCTTTGTGATGTTACAATAGATGATTTAGCCATATGGTCAAAACATGTATTATATGTAACCTAGATTATAGCAGGGATAATAATTATTTGTGATGTCCATAGAACAGGGTTTAGCCAAATGGTCAAAGCCTCTATTGTGTGTATTTCACATGACAACAAGGATAAATAGCCTTTGTGATCTCCATTAGAAGATATTTAACCAAATTATCAAAATCTTTATTTCATGTACTCCACATGACAACAAGGATAAAGATATTTTATGAGAAACATTGACTAAGCTCGTGCTTAAATGTTGAAACTACAAGGACCTCCAAAGAATAGGTGATTTCATTCCCTATGACATGAAGCTATAAAGATTGTGGAAATTTTACCATCAATTAAAAGTTATTTAAAAAGAAAAAATAATTTTATCATGGTTAAATATTTATAAATCTTATAGTACCTACTTGTTCATAATAATAAAACGTATCATCTTGTATTGTGTCTTTATGTTATACTATGTTAGTATGAATCATGTTATATTAATATATCATACTATGTACATATCATAGAATATAGTATCAAAATATATTTAAAAATATTAAAATATATAATATGATTTTATTTTATTAATAATTATTAAATATAATTAAAATATATCACATCATATTCAATAAGATTATGTATTAATGTACCTAATGTGTAATATGTAATATCATTGGGGATTTCAAAGCCACCTTAGTGACAGTTTGAGAGTAGAATCTCTAGCAAGATAGGATAGGGAGTGTGTAGACAATATCTCTAGTGTTGTAAATCTAGAGGCAGTATGCCAATTATGGGTTCTTAGATGTATCTCCCTAGATGGCAATCTAGGAGCAAGAGTAGCACCAAGGGATTCAAAGGCAATGTGCCCCCATGGGAATTTGGGGGCACCGCCTTGATTTTCTCTTCCCCTCCCTCTCTGTTTTATACAACTCTCTAAGCTAAGTGTTTTCTCTATTCCGTTTACACAGTTGTAGGTTTTTCATCCCTAATCCTCTAGGTTTTTATCTATGCTCCTCTCTTAGTACTGCAAGTTTTACACCCCTAATTTTTGGTAGTTCTACCCCCTACTCTTCTCTATAAGTACTCTCTATTGTTTCATTATCTCAACTAAAATAGATTGTGCAATGCAAATTCTGATTCAAACCTAGGTATTGTGACCAAAATTGCTTGCATCTTCAAATTAGAAACCTTGCTCCAAATGTTCAATAATTCTACAAGGTACTGAATGATCGCCACTCCCCAACGTGTTTGCTGTACTTCACATGTGATTTCTATTATGCTCTGAACAACATAAATTGCTTACTTCTACTAATTACAACATGTTTTAAACTCTTCTCTACTTTATTTCTGCTTTTGAGTTAAACTACACTAATTTGGTACTAGTGATTTTCCACTTCTTTTCTAAATTCTACTAATGCATACTCTCTCTTAATTAATTCAATCCATGCAATTACCACAAATCACACTACTAATCTTTCATATGATTAGTATAGAATGATATTAAGATCAAGCATCATAAGCATTATCTAAATAAGAATCACTATGAAAATTAAATACAATCTTACTTTTGTAAATGAGATTAGGCACTTACTATTGGAAATTTGATGTCTTCTTCTTCTTCCCAATTTATTGATTGATCTCTTGGAGTGCTTGTATTTTTTTTTTACCACTACCCTGCAAATGATAGCTTCTTTATTGTGAATATGAAAAACATGATTTTGTATAATGCTAAAAATACTCTCTTTTCTGTAAATATGAAATATATGATTTGTGTAATGTTGGAAAAACTATCTTTGATGTAAATATGAAATAAATGATTTGTGCAATGCTTTCATGAATGAGTGCTTTCAAAATACTAACCAATCTTTCTATTGTGTGATGTTATATACCTTAAGGTTTGGCCTCAAGGCTAAACCCGACCTTATATTTCTTATATCATTCACTAATATTGGAGCATTTTATCAAGTTCTTATGCATCATATTATACTTTACTATATAACACTCTCTATTATACTATATTTTCATAGTAAAAGAATTTTCATAATATTTATTATTATTTTCTTTATGATTTTAAAATAAAGCATATTACATGGAATACAATATATGATTTTTCAATAGGATAAAATTTGATCTTCTAACAACACATATCATGATCTTTCATCAATCTATAGATTAGGCCATATGGTCAAAAATTTTCTCATAATATAAGAAGTACTTTTGCTTATTTTATCCAACATAACGTGAGATTTGGCCATGTGGTCAAATATTTTCTTATAATATATGATGCAATTTCTATTATTTTTTCCAATATACTGTTATTATTCTCCTTAAGCTATCTCTTAGCCAAAACAAAGACTCTTGCAATATCACAATATCTTGCAATAAATCAACCACTTTGTTCATTCTACTACATAAATGACGCTTTACCATTTGGTCAAATACTTTCGTGGATTATCAACCCTTACTTACTTCCAAGAGGGAAGACTATTTTCTATTTATATTTTCTTACTTCCTATAATTTGGCCATGTGGTTGAATCTTCTCTTCCAATAAACAGACCACTTTTTTGGGAATTAATCCTGAAGAATTAGGACTAAATCTATGGTGGGTTCAATCACACAAGTTTTGGGTATGCTAGATTTGGATATATAACAAAAATATTCTAAGACAAACTTGTTTTATTTCAATATATTACAAGTTATTAGTAGAATATTGTCTTGCAACAAGTGAACCACTTTGTTTTCATAAACCATTTGTTTCATTTCAATTTTTCATAACTTTCTATCTATATGGTCATATACAAATATTATATCATTTTGCCACAAATTAGCCACTTTATCCATTCCACTACAAAATAAAAATCAACCATATGGTCAAATATTTCATTTGTTGTCAATGCTAGCATCCAAGAAATCCCCAACCCCCATTCTTGTTTCATTCAACCATATGATCAAATCTAATCTCATACATATTGCAAACCATGAGACCACTTTTTTCATTCCACTATAAAACGATATTTGGCTATATAGTTTAATCCAATTTCACAACATATTGCAACAAATGAATCACTTTCTTCATATGGTTATGAAACTAGATTTTGCCATATGGTTTAAACTAGTTTATAAAAATATAGATATCTTGTAAGTTTCACCATGAATTCAAATCTCCTCCTTTCAAGTGTTTTTCACATTACCTTATGTTAATATCTATGGGATTTGCTACACAGCCACATTTTTTAATATATGAATTTCATATCACAATAAACCATGTCCTCTGTTTAACTCGCCTTTAAAACCCATATGGTAAAAACCATGGCAAAGTTTCTAATCTCATAGATAATTCTTATGACTAAATAGGATTTGATCACATGGTTAAAACCAATGGTAAATTTTCTACAATATGACTCCTTTTAGGGAAAACTTACATGTACAATAATGGGAACATTAACTTTGGGCCAAATGGAATCCTAAGATTGCTACATAACCACATTGATATATGGGTGGATCTCATATTGGGCTAAAACTCATTCTTTGACTAGATAGGATTTGACCATATGGCCAAAAACCTTAGCAAAGTACCTAGAGTACGATCAATGCATAAGTAACTTACATGGAGAAGAAATCCAATGTTAGCTTAGGGACAAAATCATCCATGATATTTTCTACATAACCACAATGATTTTTCACTCTATATCATACCATACTGACAGTCAACATTTCATTATCACTTGCTATTTGGTTAAGCCCATGGCCAAGTCTCACTATTAACGGAATTTGATATTCTGATCAAAGTCCATGGCAAAGTTTCTACTATGTGATTCTTGCAAGGAATACATAATTAATGCTAACTTAGGGGCCAAAGTAATCCATGAGGTTTGATACATAACTATATCTATTTATGGCTAGATCTTATACCACACTTAATCTCAAATTTTAATATTTCATTAAATGGAAAAGTTTCTTTGGAGTATATTTATCTTGTATTTTTTAAAATCTTATGGTGATGTGTTTTCAATTTCCAACCTAGAAATTTTGTACATTTGTTTAGGTTTTTTGAATTTTGACTATTTGTAAATTCACTTTTCTTTGACAACTTTTCCTCTTTGTATAATCATTCAATGGGAAAGAAAGATAGTACACCCAAAAAGGAGACCCAAACCTAATGGAGTTAGTGGTGATTTTGACTATCCATGGTATGTATATATTAATGATAGAAAAATGGATGACAATGTTCACTTATTTACGTTAAAGTGTGAAATTGCATTTTTTCAATAAGATGGTGTCATAGAGAAGCTAACAAATGGATGTGCTGGGAAAGAGGGAATACTACGTAATCTTATTAAGATCAAGGGAAAAAATGTAGTATACAAACTTGATCCATTGTCATTTGACTTTACCTGTATTAAAGAGGACAAAGAATACTCTTTGAAAAAAATGGGTTGGATCTTCTTTGAGGAGGTAAAGGGCATAGAAGACATTAATTAGCTTTCCAAGTTATCCAAAATAGTGTGAAGATTAGTGTGATGCTCGTTCTTTTATTCTAGGCTCACTATTTTGATCTTTCTTTTACAGAGATTTGTGGCATACATTGGAAAAAATTGTGCATCTAGGGATTGCCATATGATTGTTAGCTCCTATATAAATATTTGATAGTTGGATCAAAATCATGAAGAGATACTCTTGAGGTGAGCTTATATCCCAAAAGGAGAGTTTGAGAAAAAAGGGAAGGTAACCTTCTCCTACTATTGCATTTCATTGCCTTATGGGTCTAAAGGATGGAGACATCCTTACGCTACAAGAAGAGATCAATGAAGGTCATATCATTTTCCTTAGAAACAAATAGAATAAGAAAGATATGATTGACATGGAAACAAGGGCTAAGCAAATGAAGCAAGATAGTGTCCTAAAAGAGGAATTAGTTACTCTTTTCAATGCTTCAGTTCCACAAAAAGAAGTGTTGCGATGAAGACCAAAGAAATGGAATGATTATAAAATTTGATGGGGAAGAGCTTGTTGATAACTATGATATCAATGATGAAGTCTACAAAAAGGTTTTAGGCATTTGCAATGATTGGGTATCAAAGAAGCTAATACATGGAGCTAATGTAGGGTTCCTACTAAATGGAGTAAAAGATATTGCGGACTTCCTAATTGGAAAAAAGAAAAATCCTCTTCAATCCTTCACTAGTTTGTCTTGGCATGTATATATTGTTAGATGCAATCTAGAAACCTTTGATCTTATATATAATGTTTATAGAAATCCAATTACCATTGGGGTTGTTGTTCTAGATGCAACACATGGAGTTGAGGGAATGAAATGGGACTCTGTAAAGTTTGGAGGAAAGGTTGTATCCACTCTACTACAAATGACATGTTAACCTAAACAATTCATATTGTTATCATTTCCTAATCAAAAGTGAATGGCAATTTTAGAAAATTCTCTTGAAAGTGTTTCTTACAAGTATCACATGCTAGTTGGCTGGCAGCGTTGACTTCCTACCAATGAATAGAACCTTTTCTTTTGAATCTATAGAATGCTTTGTGGTTTTGAAATTAGTGATCATGGAAAAAAACTTCATCAATTTTGAGCAATATATGAATAATGTCAACAAGCCTTCCATTTTGGACTTTGAATGCTTGAACAAGGAGTGCAATGATGAAGACCTTGAAGAAGACCAAAGGATTACAAAAGGCCATTTTGAGAAACAAAAGAAAAGTTATGAGGACTACAATCAAAGCATTCAATGATACTCATGAGGTTGTATTTGATGTATATGCAAGTGGACTTGCATCTAAGGTGGCATTGGTAAATGACATGAAGACTATTCCCGAGGATTCCATCTATAAGAAATCATCTATATAACGTGCGTTCAAAGCATATTAAGAAATACCCTTTCTTTACATACTATAAGGCCTTAAAATGACCCCTTTTACTTTACTAAACTTATAAAAAAATTTCAAATTATAATTGAAAAACCCCTTTTGTAAATATAATCTTGTAAATTTTACTAAATATAATAGCCTTTCTTTTGAACTCACGTGGTATCTTACATGTTCTACAAGGTAGACCCCTCACAAGACTATTGTAATGGTTTGGGATACACTCAAGAGCAAAGAGAGGTTGAAGCAGTATTGTGGAGAGTCCATGAGAGTGCCAAATAAAATTCAAATGCTCTAGAGGTTCCTCCTATGAAGGTAAAGTTCTTGAAGTACCTCCTAAGGGTGTAGAAGAATCAAGCCAAGACTTAGCAAGCCTAATTATGAAAGAGAAATTAAAGGCCACTTCAGGTGTTTAAAATTTGTTCCTTCTCCTTTCATCAAGGAAGACACATTGATATAATTTTGGTTTTTTCTTGAAAAGTTACTTCTATTATCATTTGTGATATTTTCTTTCTTTGGTGATATTTCTTAAAGAAACTATGTCTTTAGTTTTTCTTTTCTTTTTTGCAAAAGGTACCAAGCATGTTTGGCTTCTATATAAGTAAATCTTTTGCTAAAATAGTATAAAAGAGACCATTAAAGTTTATCATCCTTTGTAAGGACAATTGTTTAAAGTAGATATTGTAATCTAGTATGTAAGAACACTTATCACATTGAGCTAGCTATGCAAAATTTACTTATGTTTATTTTAGATATTATTTCAATTAAACTCTCATATGTGTTGCGTAATGATCTTGTCATGTTAGTTTAGATGTATATATAGAATATTAAAATAAAATGCTTGTTATAATTCATAAGTTTAAATATCTATGGGATATAACTAGTTTAAAAATAGAATGGTTAGTCCTTAAGAAGAAACTATGAAAACTTTATCCAAATAGAGTATACCTTATATCATTTAAATTGTCATGTGTCATTTATACATGACAATAGTTTTGGTCACAAGCTCAAATGTATCATGTTTAATTTTCTTTTAATAATAAGTAATAATAAATGTATTCTTTGTACATACCATTTTGAAGGCCTTTTTAGAATTTGAGTATGTTTAATATTATAATGATAATAAAATTTTTGCAACTAATTAGAATGCTTTATTGTTAGTAGTTGAAGTATGCTTATAATTAGCGATAAAAAATATGTATGAAAAAATGACTTTATTAGAATATATTTTACCTCAAAGAAATCATCATATATGTTTTCTTCACCTCATGATATTACTCTTGGTTAGATTTGTCCACATGGTCAAATGTCTCTTTTCTTAAGATATCATTTATTAACTAGTACATATGCATGTATTTATCAATATGAAGTTAAATTGCTTTAGTGTTCTATGCTAGCTTATAGCTCAAACACTAAGTAGAATAATGAGGAAGTAAATGAATCTAATGTGCTTCTTTTTCTTATTTATAACTCCAACTAAGAAATCTATGGTTGGATAGTTAACATATTCAACAACAATAGAGCATGATGGTGTGGCTGATATGTCCTTGATAAGAAATGTAACACAATTATGTGTAATACTTGTTCTCAATGGTCTTCTTTTACAAGATGCTTTGCTAAGTCTAAAAAAGTTCCAAAGTTTTCAAATGGAAAAGCAATGGCTTCAGAAGTATGGAGTTTCTTGAAGCCTTATTTGCAAGCTTCCAAGTGGAAGTTTGGTCAATAGCTTTACATAAGAATGTCATGGAAATTATTAAGTACTTGGAGATCCATGAAAAAAGAATGTATCCTTTCCTTCTAGTTCGGGGCCAAGAATAATATCATAGACATCCACTCCAAATCATATATAGGCTAGATAAAATGGGAGTGGAAGCAATGTTCAAGCCTCTGAAGTATGCATGGGATCAATATGGAGATGTTTGTCAGCATACCAAGACTATTCTCATAGATGGTAGCCCTTATAAAGGATATCCAAATTCTAATGAGAACTGTATTTATCCTAAAATATTTGATATTGATTGTGGGGACTCTATCTTGATCAAAGAACTTCTACCATACTTGACTTGCTTAAGCAAATACCATGATGCACGTGAAGTCATCAAGTTTGATCGATATGGACAGGAGCTAGTTCAATATGGATATAAATTGTATGCACAGTTCAAGGTTTTCATTGATGAATGGACTAGAGTAGAGAATTATGAATGTAAATCTTGTAACAAAACAATCATTCTTGGAGTGGGTCATGAAATGTAGTGAGGGACTTTCAGCAAGCTATGAAAGCAAGATTTTAAACACCCAAGACATGCCGAAAAAGAGCAAGATACTTACAATAACAAGATTACTGAATTATACTTGCAGGATGCAAACTGGGTAACCTTCAAGAAGACACTCAGGGAAGAATTTTACATTGAGGACACCAGTTTGATTACGCGCAAGACTTTTCAAGAGTGGGTTTTACTACCCAATAAGGGTCTTGTGGCTACGGAATTGTTAAGAGAATTTGAAAGTCAATTTGAGTAGTTGGATCTTGCAGAACAGCAAGCTCTTGCAAGTCAGAAAATTGAATTGTTCCTACAGGCAGCTGATCCTGAGCTTCAAGAGAAGCTTGATGATTTGCTGGAGGATCAGACTACAGAGACAAGTTTGAAAACAGAGTGGAGACATGTCAAGGAAGTTGTTATTGCACTTGTGAAGAAGCATAGAAGAAGAGAAAGATTGCATGTCTCTAGCTTGCCCACTGTTACGGGCAAGACAGTTGATGTATCCAGTAAGCTACCTACTTCTGTGGCTAACCCTATGGCTGTACCTGCTATTGTTCCCTCTATTAGGGAAGATGTCTTAGATGAATTGGTCAAAGGCATGCGGGATCTTCAATTGAAGGTTGCAAAATTGGACGAAAAAGGACAAGAGGAAAGGGGACACGGGCAGCAGTCCCTAAGCTTGGAAAAAGATGTATGTGGTGTGACAATTTGCAGCACGAGAGAAAGAATTATGCTGCCTATCATGAGGCCTTGGCATGACAGCTTATCTTTTGGAAAGATAGCAAGATCCATGCACAAGAAATGGGATTGCCTCTTGCTTTGAATTTTGGAAAGGGAGGTATGCAGAAGTTGTTGGAAGACTTGGCTGTCCGAAATGCTTATACGGCAGTACATGCTTCTACTTTTGGTCTACAATTGGATAGAATGCATGGCCAAGTGATGGTTGGTCCAAAGGCTGAAATATGGACACATGCTTTACATGCAGCTGAAAAGAGAAAGGTCACTAATAGTGAAATGTCTCATGTGGACAAGACATTTGTGGCATAACTGGTTGGGAATCACTGTAGATGCATATTCAGTGTATGCATATTTAGCCAAGGTACAAAACACAGATGTACTTATGGAAGAAAAATAAAAAAGAGATGAAGATAATGCAGGGACATCTAAAAGAATGACAAAAAGAAGTGTGGATCAGCCTAAAGCTACAAATCAACCACCTCCCGAGCATGTTATGGAAGAGGTTAGTCATGAGCAAAAATAGGATAACAAACAAGAGGGCTAAAAAAAGGGCAAGCAGCCAGGATATAAGTTGCAATTTGACATTGAGAGAGCCACACATCTTAAGAAGGTTCTTGAAGAACGGATCTTAAATAGTCAAGTGGAATTTACCTTGGGAGAGGTGCTTGGCATTGCCAAGCGAGAATTTCATGATGAGATCATTGACATAATTAAAAGAAAGCATCAATTTCTTGGTGATACCACTAGTGCATTGCTGCAATTTGAAGAGGAAACTGGTTTGTTGGGTATTCAGGCTGAATATGAGCATGAAGTAAGTACATGATTGTCTATGCAGGATGCTACTAATCAATGGACAACATGTGAAAAAGAGAAGAAAGTGGCTGAAAATGCATTGTCTTGTAGCAATATGCATGGTGGAGTAAGGCAAATGCAACAATATGGAGAAGAGACTCTAAGATTTATTCCTTGAAGTCACTACACAAGAAATCATTGGGCTAGAGCTACCATTGAAACGGTAGTGAAAATAGGGGAATGTGAAACTCCTTGTGTTGCTTTACTTGACCATGGGTCTGAGATAAATGTCATTGAGTGGGAATTGCGTGAAAATGGTGCATGGCCTATGGACACTGATCATGGTTGGCATATGAGGGCTGCAAATAATTCTTCGGGAGAGCTTTATGATGCATGCCCTAATGTAAAAGTGACAATTGGTGATGTACAAGAAGAGCAACACTTCTTTGTGCAAGGTAATTCCTCATATGCAGTGATTTTGGGACAGCCTTATATTACAAGAGTCCGTATGGAAACAAAGGTGCTTGATGATGGTTCTGCTTATGCAAGAGTCAGAAGCAAAGATGGGAGGAAAGCAGTCCAATTTCTTACTGTTTGTGTTAATCATCCTAGAAATCGTGATACACTTCAAGAGTCTCCTTTGATTCCAAATGCAAGGGAATTCAAAGACCTGGATTTTTATTAAGCAGTTATGTAATGCGGGGCTATAGTAGTGATGTACAAAGGATGTACTCGCCTCTTGATGGAATGAAGCATGTATTTACTAGTGGTCATTCCCAATTTACAGCAAACAGTTCATGTTGGTTTAAGCCTATGGAAGCTATGTGTAGGGCTGAATGCATATCTATGAAACGGGCTACTAAGGAACTGAGAGCATTGGGGTTGTTAGCTGAAAATGAAGGCATTTCATGCATCTTTTATGGGCTGAATATTAATGACAGTATGGCTGAAATTTTAGCAACTATACATGCAAAAAATGAGGTTGAAAACAGAGTGTTGTCAATATATTCTTTGGATATGTATGATGTTATAGCATTGTTTGCTCAGCATGAAGGATTACAATGGGCTGAAGCACTTGTGGAGACAAAGTATAAGACAGTTGATAAAAAGGTGAAACCAATTTCTTTACCACTTCCACCAAAGAGTGAGGGTATGTATGAAAAAGTGTCAAGGCAACCAAGCTTATGGGATTCTAAAGAAATAGGTCATCCGTTTACATCTGAAACATTACAGGAATTGAAAGTTGGTGTAGAAGGGTTTCTTTTGCCTGCTGAGAGAGACTATTTTATGCGGATATTGGCTAGACATGGGAAGGCATTTGCATTTCAGCCAAGTGAAATAGGTTGTGTGGATCCAAATGTTGTCTCTCCTATGGTCATATTTACTGTGCCACATGTACCATGGAACTTGAGGCATATTCCAGTGCCTAAAGCTTACTTGCCAAAGCTGATGGATTTGCTAAATAGAAAGATTCACATGAAGATCTTGGAGCCTTCTTCAGCCCCGTACTCAAATCATTGGTTTAATGTGCCCAAAAGGAATGGGGCTTTGAGATTTATTCAAAACATGCAACCAGTCAATAAAGTGACCATAAGAAATGTGGGTGCAGGTCCTGTGGTTGATGAATTTGCATAGGCTTTTGCAGGCAGAGCAATCTATTCTTTGGGTGATCTTTACTCGGGTTATGATCAATTTTAGCTTGCAATTGAAAGTAGGGATATCACAACCATGAAGACTCCTTTGGGGTTAGTACAGATGTGTACTCTCCCACAGGGTGCAACAAACTCAGTGGCACACATGACAAATGCTATGAATAGGGTACTCATGGATTTTATACCACAATTGACTATGCCCTTCTTGGATGATATTCCAATCAAAGGGTGTGCAGTGGATAAAAATAATGAAGAGATGGATGCTCATGGATGCAGACAGTTTGTTGCAGACCATATTGTGGATTGTGAGAGGATTTTGACACGTCTAGAAGAGGTGCATTTAACTCTTTCTAGACAAAAGCCTATCTTTGGAGTTGAAGAGGTTTTGATTGTTGGCCATATGTGTGGGCCTTATGGGCAAAGGCCATCACTAGCAAAAATAGATGGGATTGATAGAATGCAAGATGTATACACGAATGTATCAGAGGTGCGTAGAATCTTGGGTGCATGTGTGTTCTATTTGATATGGATTCCTCACTTTGCACATGTAGCCGATGCTCTTTATCAACTTCTAAGGAAAGATCAAAAATTTCATTGGAAAAGGAAGCATCAGAAAGCAATGAAGAAATTGAAGAAACTCTTAAAATCTACTCCTACATTGAGAAAGGCTGACAATTCACATGGAAAGCCTATCATTATTACTGTTGATACAAGCCCAATCGGGATTGGATGGGCAATTGGGCAAAGATATGCAATTCGCTTTGGTGCTAAAGTATTGACTAAACGACAGAGAAGATATCCACATGTTAAAAGAGAATTATGGGGAATTGTGACAGCCCTTAAATGTAATAAGGAGTATTTTATGGGTGCTCATGTAGTCATTGAGATTGATTGTTTGCCGGTATTGGGTATGATTACTAGTTGTGCTACTCCGAACATTGCTATGCTCTAGTGGAATGCATATATCAAATCTTTGAACCCTGAATTTCAGCATATTGCAGGAAGAGATAACCTAGTGGCAGACATGTTATCTCAAGCACATTATGAGAATGAAGATGGGATGATAGATGAGGAGGATGAAGATGACTTTCTTATGGCTAAAAATGATGTTGCAAGAGTGAATTTAGCAATACAAGGTGTTGCTACAGCATTAACAGAAGCTTGGACAACAAAGAGAAGACACTTTAGATGTTTTGTATCTTGTGTAGAAGTGTTTCTAGAAGACAAATATACAGGAGAGTGGCTAAGAATTGGTCAATACCTCAGTACATTAACAAAGAGAGATGAATAGTCAGATGAGGAGTTTAAGAAAATCAAGAGGAAAGCGTATGGGTTTTTTTTTAAAGATGGATACTTATGGAAACATGCTAAATAGAAACAAGGTATGCCATTGCAAGTTTTGGGTGACTGAGCTTCACAAGTAAAAGTAATGCAAGAATTTCATGAAAGCTTGTGGGCTGGTCATAAAGGTGTTTGGGGTACTTTTACAAAGATCAAAGAAAGATATTGGTGGCACGGTATGTATAAGGGTGTTGCTCACTTTGTGGAAACATGTATGACATGTCAAATGTATTCATCTGTGAGACATCGGGATGGATTGCAACCCACATATCCATTGTCTCTTCATTTTAAGTGGGTGGTGGATTTGGTCAGAATGCCTATAGGTCTTTGGCAAATGAGGTATCTTGTGCTTGCTCGTGAAGACTTGACTAATCAAGTGGAAGGGAAAGCTTTACGTACTAAGACAACAAATTATGTGTGTACTTTTCTCTTACATGAGATCTTTTGTCGGTATGGCTGTGTGGGAAAAATTACAGCAGATAGGGGTGAGTTGGATGCAGATGAAGCTCATGATTTCTTTGAACGGTTGGGGATAAACCTTGCTCTAACTTCAACCTATAACACTGAAGGAAATGGAAAAAGTGAAAGAGGCCAAACTCTATATCCAGCTAACTCCAATTGCTACCTCAATTGTATTGGTGTTCCACATGTTACAAAGAGGTTTGCAAAATCTCAAGTGTATCTCTCCATCTCAACAATTGTTCCTCTAGCATCGAGGCTAGTAACATAATCATCTTTGTCATATCCATTTTTCACAGTCTTTGGATGTGGACATTTCTCAATCCAAATGAAAGGCCGATAGCCTCAATATATTGCATTGGTTGTATTCATTATATTCAAAAAAAGAAAGACAAAAAAAGAGAGAGAAAAAAAAGAGAAAAGAATAGAAAAAAAATTTTAAAAAACACTCACGATCACAACATAGCACCTACGGGTTCTCAAATTAGGTATGCCCAGTGACCTTGGTCCGTTGGCTCCGTCCCTAGTCCCCTAGCCCTTTACACATCCCCCACAATTGTTCAGGGCACATCAAGGGTAGGACATACCTAGGGCTCTCGTCTCGCCTATGGTTAGACCTGCCACCCTGAACCATTTGCACAAATCTTTTTCGCACTCCATCTCAATGCAATTGTAATCAACGATGGTAAGCAAGGCATAGAAAACTATGGAAAGTACATTGTATTCTTCAACCACTCTAAGTAGCCACCAACTATACAAAAAGCTAAGATGCTATGCCAAAATCACAAATAATGTCTCAAGAAGCCTCTAAGTGTACTTCTCCTCAACACCAACATTTTTTTCCACCCCATTGAACCCTTGCTTCATGCACACACTGCTATGAGGAACCTAACCAATAGTCTTCTAACTACGTAATATCTACGTATGCACGTGCACTCACATAATATCTGCACCACAATATATACACAGTTTGGGTCTTCAAGTGCAGGACAATAGTCTCAGCTTGCTTAGAGTTGGACATGTCTCCCAAACTAATCAAACTACGTCTTGTGCATGATAAGAAGACTAGCACTACTCCCAGGGAGAGACCACATATGAGAGGTTTTCAATTGCAGGTATTGAAGACTCCAATGAAAGTGTCATTAGCTCTTCATCAACACTCAACTCTAAACCTGACCCATTCCCATCATGCAAGCCCACCAAAGAATCGCTCTGTGCAGAACCCCCATAAACCACCGCCTGTGCTAGCCATCAGTGCAATTCCCAACAATGAACAGTCCTATCTCCAACTCCAACCCTAACACCAGCCACCCCCGCCAACAACGTTGCACAATGACCTTCGTCTACCCACCACCAAAACTCCTCCAAGGCAACCACAGACATCCCTTCCACCCACATCTTTGGTGCATGCCAAAGCCTACTAGCTACGACGATGAGTGCCATGGGACTGGCACTCATCTAGGAGGGGGGTAATGTTAACCCTCAAACAAACAAGGTGGAAAATTTGGAAAATCTGAAGTAGAAGACAAGGCTAAGGCAAAAGCAAAATGAAAGATGAAGGCATGCCAAGAAGAATCTAGAAACACAAGAAGTGTAGAAAATTCCTAAATCATGGAGAAAGGCGCACAAGAAAAAGCACAAGTCAATACTTTTGTAAAGGAGTGCAAGGGGCACCATGATTAATTAAGAGCGCTGCTGGGCTCTCACCCGTGCAATTTGTAAAGGAAGATGGGCAGTAGGAAGGAAGCTAGGAAGATAGAAGGACAATGGGAAGAAGGGCCTAGGTAGGCCACGGCCAGCCATGTAGAAAAGGGGATAAGGGGATGACCGCCCAAAAGGGATTTAGGGTTTGTATATAAAGTTGAAAAGTGAATGAGAAGCTCATTCTTGTGTGTGGCCAAAAGTAGCTCTCCTCTTCTTCTTCTTTTTCTTGTTCTTGCTTGCTTGAGAGAGGGAGTGTGAGAGTGTGAGGGAGTGAGTGTGTGAGGGTGAGGAACCAAGGCAGAGAAGCTCTCCATCTTCTCCTCTCTTCTTCTCTTCTCTTTTCTTCTCTTCTCTTGCTTGTGACAATGGATCGCGTGGAGCTTGAGGATGGAGCTTGCTTGAAGCTTGCACTTGGATCGTGGAGCTACCAGAGTGCTTGGGAGAGAAAGTAACTCGATCGAGCATAGAGGTAAGCTCACTACACCCATAGAGATGGATGGCACGTCAGCTATGTGAGAGGTATCCGTTAGTACTCAGCTTAAAATGCTTGAAACAATAAGTGGTCCATGGGTCTCGACAATTGATCGCCTCTACAACGTGACCCAGCTGTATCTTGTTCACACACAAATGCATTAAAGGCACAAGTGCACCTCTTTACTGATAGAACCTAGTCACATGCTAATGCAAAGTGTGCTTGCGCATTACTTGCACCTAGTGCATTAGTATAGAGTCCCACCTAGGTATACCTTGTACTTAAGCACCTCATATCCCTACCATACATACACCTAGGCATATCACATATGCTAGGACCATATCCAACACACTAGGCACATCTTAGCACACGCACACACAAGGAGCGCTCTACCATTGCACCCATGCACATTGCATTACTGTAACATAAGTAGGTGCAACCATCACCGATACCTCTAGCATACAATCTTAAGCACCATTCTTGTTTTCCTAGTGTAGTCCTTTAAGATTCAAACCCTAGGGCAACATCTTCCAGTACACCACTATAATCCCTTACAGCACTAACTTAGTTTGTTAGCACACAACACTAGTACGTAACAACCAAGAAATACGTGCACTAGGATAGCACACTTTTTCATTGCACATGTGCACATACCTCATGCATTAGTGCATCATTTCATCCACTTGCATACAAGGACTAGTGCACACCTAGTACACACTCGTCATATAGGCATGCACATGTAGGCAATCCCCCAATGTGCTACTATCACACATGCACATGTAACTTAGCTCACACACTCAAGCACTAGTAGCTGTACTCGTACATGTCAATTCATGCACTCATCCTAGCATCTGCAGTCTAACATTCACCTTTGCATCTCACATTTACACATATATACAACTTGGGCATGCAGGTTAGATTGTACCATTTCATGTGCAAACATTGTTGTGTAGGTGAACTTGGAGGATAAAAAATTAAGCCAAAATTTGCAATACAAGGATCCAAGGACCTAAAAACCAAATTACAAAGAGTCAAGTGAAGCAAAAGCTGGAATCCAACAAGCCAAGGATACCAGTGCTCAAGAGCCAAGAAAATTGAAAGTTACCACAATCCCAATATCACTGTTGACTTATAGTTAAGTCTTGCAAGATCCACAAGTGTTTAAACAAAAAAGAAAGCAAGTTTGCACACTATGCACTTGCATGTGATTGAAATCAACAAAAGATGCAATCTTTACTTTGGATAGTCAACAATTGTTTTGTTTCAAAACCCTAACAAGACAATGTGTACGAAAATAGGAACAACTCAAAGAGCCAAGTACACTTGAATATCAAAAGGGGACCTAAATCCTTTAACTATCTTCTCCTTTAAAAAATTTATTGCCCTTATCAAAAGTACAAACCCTAGTGTCAACAAGGAAGTCCTAGATGACTTTCCAAGCTATCATAAATTCTTCTCATCTCACTATGGAATCAAACCTCTCAACAATTAGCCCAAAATTCATGAAGTTGAATGACCAAGGGACAAACTGACTAGTTGACATCACAAACAAGGAGTGAGAGGATTGAGTGCTCTAATATCACTACAGTGGAATCCAATAACACTTTCAAACTAGAATAAGGAACACTTAATTATTCAAAGGATCAACACTTGGAAAGGGAACTCATGCTTAGAAATGCCAAAATTCTTCTTCAACTCCACACCACAACAATCCAACTATAATAGAGAATGCAAAACATATGTACACAATTCAAATAAACCTTAAATGTTATGGGGTCATCTCATGATTCACTCCAAAAACCCCCACCTCGTAGCCATGCAAGCTCAAAGCATGTTGGAATTGCCATCAGGCATGCTACTACTACTATCCAAAGCAACAAACCCATAACCCCCAATGCATTGAGTGTAGCTACAACTGCATGCATGAGCAATGTCTTAAACATAAGGTACTTAGTAGCAATCCACCTATGTCAAATATTTCCACATGTATGGCCAGGGTTATCACCATCGACTTGGAAGATGATGAGTGTATCCCACCTGCCTATCCTAGGGTCAAATTAGTTTGCAAAAAGAGAGTGTTCAATTGATTCTCTCATTGATGAAGGAGCTAATTATGATATCTTCACCCATTATGCTTGGACTTACATATAGGACAACCTGAACTCATGCCAACCAACACCACAGTCAACCCATATGGGGGGGCTCCATAATCTCTCGTAG
This sequence comes from Lygodium microphyllum, assembly GCF_053477565.2. NCBI lineage: Eukaryota > Viridiplantae > Streptophyta > Polypodiopsida > Schizaeales > Lygodiaceae > Lygodium > Lygodium microphyllum. The sequence goes on along the minus strand of NC_141146.1, from coordinate 99,568,972 downwards.
GCAAATGCAAGATCCTAATGACCTTAGAGGCTAAAAGCTTACCAAATCTATTCTATGTGCTTCTCAATAGAGAGGGCATCGAAAAGGAAATCTTGCTTAGAAGACCTTTCAAGCATGCCATTAAGTGCGATGTAGACTTTGAAGCACATCAAATATACTTAACTCTACCTGGTGTTAAGATAATTACGACGTTTAGCAAAGGCAACCCTACCATAGCTCAAGACATAGGCAAGCAACCAATCTTTGAGCTCAATAGAAACCTTAGAGAAGAGAGGCAACTAGTTCTTAGAGAACTCTTGAAGGCACAAGAACAAAAGTAGATTACACGATAGAATGAATTGCCCACAGCCTCCCCTCACAAAGCTAAGGAGAAAAGAGCAACAAGCCTACACATCTAGGACAAGAGTCTATGTCTCCTAAAAATTTCCTTAAAAGGAATTCTCAAGGGGAAGAATCACAACCCTTAAGGGCATGTCCACAAGGGACCACAAATACACATGAATCCCTTAACCCCAAGAATCATTCCAAGCAAACCCAAGATCTAAAATAGCAATTGCCCTCAACTGCTACCAATACTAAATCCACCAACTCAATGACTCAATAATCACTACTTCCCATCAAGATGTGGAAACACAATAGTCGCACTTCTCAACTACAACTAAACGCGCCAACTTTTCCAAGGTACATACTCTAACAACATGAACTTGTAAGTGATATTAAACAACTATTCTCAAAATTTTTAAATCCTCTTTTGAACTTGACTACTATGCTCTCAATTTTTATCAACTGAATATAAACAAAAAGGTGGTAAATGATATGCTTAAGGCCTAGCAAAGGAGCAATAAGTCTAGAAGCTATGGAAGATCATGGACATAAGAAAGGCTAAAGATATGGATGTGCAAAATTCTAAATAAATTCCAAGGGAATACAAGAAGAAATCTGATATCAAGGAGCCAAATTCAAACCTCATATGCTACCTCAAGCTCAACCATCTTTTAAACTTCAAACTCTTCATCAATAATAGGTTGTTAAATCAAGGCTTTAGGATCGAAGACCTCTTACTCAATGAGTAATTCTTCTCAGCCTTCCAAATCTTCACGATCCCTCTCATCTCTCTTGTAAGGTTGAAAGCCTCATTGTATGACATTGTTGTATTATTCAAAAAATACGAGAAAATCAAAATCAAAATAAAAGAAAAATGCATATACAATCATACATTGCACTTAGGGATCCTCAAATTAGGTATGTCCTATGGCCTTGGTTGATCGGCTAAATCCCTCATTCCCCAATCCTTTTGTTCATTCCCCCCGTGACTTACTCAATGCACATCAAGAACTGGATATACCTAGGAAGCAATGCCATCACAATCTGCAAACAACAAAGTAAGATAAAAGAGCACTAGAAGAGGAAACCATTCTCTTCAATCACTCGAGGTAGATAGTAGTCCATATCCTTGACTCTGGATGTTGCACAATTGGTTCACTTTTAGGAAATTATGAAGCACTAAGCACTCTTTTACCCTTAGTTCACTAATCTAAGCGCTTAATTTTCTTCATCTACTTTTTCACCTACACTCTCCCTATTTTTCACTTACCACATTGAGAGAGAGAGAGGGAGGGGGGAGGGCGAGGGAGATTATCATTAGCAAGCTTTTCTATTGTCCATCACTATTCTCTTCTCCTTTGTTTTCATCTAGTCATGTATTGTCGCATTTGTTTTATTGAAGAGAAAGGGAAAGAGGTTCTTTTTTGCTTCCTATTCTTGGGAGAGCTGCTACTCTAGCATACAAGTCAACACCTCAATGATACAACACAACATATCTACTTATCAATCAACTTTGTTAACCTCAATTCAAGATGGCAGAAATATGAAGCAAAGAGCGAAAAAATGACAGAAAAAGAGTAGAGGCGCAGAGGCGGCTCCTAAAGTTTAAGCTGAGGCAAAAAGTGCAATTTTAAATGGAAGGTGCCTCTAAAAACTCTTGTAAAAGAGCACCATGCTCCCTCCTATGCCATTTGTAAAAGATTAGACGGGTGTAGGCTTAAGGCATGAGGCAAGAAGAGGGAAATGGGGAAAAGGACCTTGCCACAATGGCCGCAGCCGTGTAAAAAGGGATGGGTGCCCATAGGATTTTAGGGTTTTGTATATAAAGTTTAAAAAGTGAATGGAAGCTCATTCTTTGGTGTGTGGCTAACAAGAGTTCTCTCTTCCTCTCTTCTTCTCTTCACCTTACTTGTGTGTGGCTCTTGAGAGAGGGAGTGTGAGAGTGTGAGGGAGAGAGTATGGGAGTGAGGGATTAAGAGGGTGAAGCTCTTCACCATCTCCTCTTCTCTTCTTCTCTTCTCATTTCTCACGCACGCACGACTATGGTGGATGGAGCTCGATGGAGGAGGCTTGAGGATGCTTGAGCTAGCATCTAAGATCATGGAGCTAGCGGTGTATTCGAGGGAGGAGGCAACTCATTTTGGCAGCAAGGTAAGCTCATTACACTTGTAGGTTCGAAGACGCGTCGGCTAGGTGAGAGATAGCCATTAGAGCTCGCTTGAAACAATAAGTGGTCTGTGGGTCTTGGCCATTAGGCATGAGCTCCCTCTACATTTTTGTTCCATTGTTGGGACCAACGAATTCAAGCTTGAGCACTTGCGCGCCTCATATCGAGCATCGAAGTAAGGGATTCATCCTTCAAACGAAGCTTGAGATAGGTAGGAAGATTGGGTTTTTTATATTTGATACAATTAAGTATTTTGGTTATTTTGGTTGTTTGATGATTGGAAAAGAAGGGAAAATCATTTCAGTTATTTTCTTTCAATTCTTGTTGCATTTAGCATAGGTTAGGAATTGGCCAAATGTCGTCGCATAACTCGGCCCTCAGCCCTCTTATATTTGGCCAATTCGGCCCATCTGAATGAACAACTCAACCAACACCTTTAAATTCAGCCCTCATGCCTCGTACCTTTCAAACATACCATTCGGCTCTGGTTTTGGCCCTCGACCAACTTCGTTCAGTCCAAACCACTCGGTCATTTCCACTCAACCCTTTTTTACTCAGCCCATCCCGACAATCAACTCAGTCCACTAACCTGACTCGGCCCTCCGCCATGTCCTTCGACCGTTCAAGCCGCAAATTCGGCCATTGTTTCGATTCGGCCCTCGGCCTGTCCAACTCCACCACTTGGCCCCTGCAATTCAAACGAGTTGGGTCGAGTCAGATTTTGGCAATTTTTTTGAAAATTTGCTCCAGACCCAGCTAATTCTCAACCGTGCAAACCTTGGTGAGCCATCCCGATGCCCAGAACTCAATTCTAGCACAAGGAATAGGCGAATTCACAAGACGCAGCTACTTAGTAGCTTGAGTAGGCTGTTGAGAGAGTCAGTGCCTTAATGGCAGCTAGTGGAGTCATAGACCTCGAAACGAACCTAAAACGAGTAAGATGATACAGCAAGGAGCCCTAAAACCTATCAAGATGGCCAGAAATTAATCGAACAAGCCAATCATGCCTAAGACAAAATGAGAGTGTATAAGCTGCTTATACACTTGTTATTCACACTCACCTTGATTTCCAGCACTTGAAGTACATCCAAGAACAGTCGAAAGCCTTATTGAGCACAAGTGCACGGAAAAGAACACACACATGCACACATGTTGAGTGGAGGAAATTTGAGGATTGTATGCAATAATTAAGAAACTCACTCAGATACAAGAACTTAAAGGAACCCACCAATAGGAGAAGATCACAAGACATATATGGGCAATCGAAGCCTAGTGTAGAACCAAGCGAATAGCGATAGATACGTGGATCTACCTGACCTACTTAACCTTATCAAAAGCTTGGTGGAGCATGAGGATGCAACCATGTCAGAAGAGAGCTCAGACCGCATGCAAAACGAGAAACTCGACTTAGGAGTTTTCCCAGAAGCAATTCCAACAGTTGGTGAATAACTATGATTCTCACGCTCAATATGAGCACCATAGTAGAACAGCAGAAACCATCATACCCGCAAAGCAAAGCCAGCATCTAGACTCCTATGGTCTCTAGTATTCCGCTCTCTAGATATTGCAAAGTGAGTGAACTTCAATGGCCTCAAAAACCTCTTCATTAAGAGATTTTCCAAGCCTGGATACTCTGACAACCTACTAGTATGACTTATGAATGTCAAGCAGAAAGAAAAAGAGGACATCCGCGACTATGTGACCCATAAGAGGAGTCTCTTCAAGAGAATCCCGATGGGCAAATGACCAATTGAAATAGCAGTGTCGACGGTATTCATCAGTGGAATATGAAATGAGGAGCTTTATAAAGCCTTGGCAAGCAACTCGAGCTTGCAAGGAGATGCGCTATCTAGGGTGTTCAAAGAAGCCATTCAAGTAGACGGCCAGCCGAAGGAGAGGAGCTCCAAGAACTCAAACCAAGAAGAGTGCAATGCTAAACTCGATATCTGCATCTCTGCATCATGTTCTTGTAGATTTGCAACAGCTTGCTCTTGTGATCCATAGCGTTAAGGCTTTACCTAAGCGGTACTGCTTGTGGCATAGTCGCATCTCCCAATTTTGGTCGAGGGGATGAGAGTGGCATGCTTATGCTAGAGAGATCCTCGATCTCGTCCTCTAAGATGGGCTCATCATCTTTCAGGTGTTCTTGGGCCTCCTTTACCCACTCCTTCACCTCTCGATAGCCTCTAGTTGGCGCTTTGGATTGGGGTACTCCCCGAACTTAGCACTTCCCTTTTCAGCCATCTTTGGGACCGATGTCTCTACCTCAGCGTCAGTGATTTTCTTTCTAGCAAGTACTCTTGTGGCACTCTCAGTTTTGAGCATGAATTTAGCTTTGCGTCTCTTCTTCCTTTGCCTATGGCTCTTCTTTCCTATCGAGGCTACGTCAAGATTTCTAGGACCTGGCATTGATATGCTGGCCTGCTTCGTTTGTGCATGGATCATGACATGCAATGAGATAGGTGTAGCATCCCCATCGTGATTCTCGACACCGAATAGCCCCAATGGGACGGATGGCACGTTAGCCAAAATCGAGGATGGTTTTCACTTTGGATAGTGAACAAAGAGATGAGTGATTCCGCGCTCAAGGCACCTTAGGTCAGGCTTATCTCTATTTTGTTGCTCCTTTTTAGGACAGCGTAATGAGACGTGTCTTGGGTGACCGCAAGTCCAACACATGATTAGTTCTTGGGCCTGCCCTCCTAGGCCTCTACCTCGTTCCCTACCTAACACCATCACTGGTACTGGTCGATAGCCCATAAGGACTGCGTTGCCCTCATTATCGTGTGAGATGTAAGGGTATACATAAGTCTCTTCCTTAGTTGGCTCTTCTACATAGTGGATTGGAGTGTCACTTATTAGTGGATGGGTCACATAGGGACTAGGTGGTCTAGGTATTTCAATAGGATTTATGTCCATTCTAGGAACAATCAACTTAATGTTGTTCGGTGCGGGAAGGGCTAATGGGGCTCCCCTTTCTAAGAATTGTTGCGGCCTATTCACTAGGTAAGGTTGAATGTATGGTTGTGAGTACGGAAGTCTTCTAGGCAATCTACAATGCGCAACATCGTGACCAAACCTACCCTAATTAGCGCAAGGTCGTGACCTGGGGTCTTGACACTTGACTGGTAAGTGGTTTCCACCACAGTACACGCATTGAACATGTGGGCACATTGGTCGTCTTAGCATCTCCTGCATCTTGGCTTTTTCCATGTTTATATCAGCCAATTCCTGGTTGGTGTCCGTAGCCTTTCCCTTATCTTGGGTACTTGTGCATGATTGCTCGCTAGATGCTGAATCTCTCTTTGAACTTCTAAAGTTGGTCTCTTCTTGGTTTGAGTTCTTGGAGCTCCTCTCCTTCAGCTGGTCGTCTACTTGAATGGCTTCTTTGAACACCCTAGCTAGCGCGTCTCCTTGCAAGCTCGAGTTGCTTGCCAAGGCTTTATAAAGCTCCTCATTTCATATTCCACTGATGAATACCGTCGACACTACTATTTCAATTGGTCATTCGCCCATTGGGATTCTCTTGAAGAGACTTCTCACATGGGTCACATAGTCGCGGATGTCCTCTAGATTGGGGAAATGGTCTCATCTTCCTAAGCAATAGAACGGAATCCGTAAGGGTAGAAATGGACTCTCGAAAGACTACACGAATTGGCCTCGGCGCCATTTCCGAAATGCTTAAGGGTGATGCTCAGAGTATATCCCATGTCCTGAAGACGAGTGAGATTGGATGTATGTCTTTGCTACCATCAACCTGTCATTCTCGAACAATGAGGAGTACGAACATGCCATTAAAATGATCGGCAAGCCCAAGGTACACCCTCGGTACCGGCCTGCATGATGGTAGGAAATCTTTGCAAAAGACCCAACCTTGTCACTTTCCAAGTGCCAAACAACAAGAGGGAACTCTAAGAGATTCTAGAGTATTTGACCGGCAAGCTAGTTAGCAATCCAGCATCAAATTTCAAGCCACTCTAAGATCTCTTAGATGAACCAAGGTGGCAATGAACCAGGATGCATGACCTAAACCTCATGTACAATTGAGCTATAATCATCGATCAAAGACATGAGACATACCAAGACCTAGGAGCGGTCAAAAAAAGATGCTTTTGATGACCAATATGAATATTGCCACTGACGAGAGTGAGGGTGAGCTAGATACCATAGAATACGACACTAAAGGAGGAGAGATAGAACAAATACGAGCAGACTCCAAGCCACATAGAAAGAACACCTTCAAGATAAAGTGAGGGATCATGCACATGGATTGTGACCACACTGGGTTGGAACATATAGGAGCCATAGACTTTGAACAAGTAGGCTTAACCCAACCAGGTACCACGCCAGTGCTTAGAACAAAGTCACCCTTTGAGCCGCGACCACCGGGAGAGACTACCTCTTCTAGCAAAGACATGGAGTTCAATTCTAAGGCGGAAGTGAGTTCAGAGAGTGACCTAGAAATACCTAGGCCTCCCAAGTCTAGACGTACCAAGGGGGACTACTCATCCACCTGAGGCACAGACGGTTAAAGGAAGAAAGGGCAAAACAACCTAAGGACGCATGAGCAGACGAACAACGAAAACCACAGGACCTCTCTAAGAGATTTACGAAGTTCAAGAAGGGTGATAGGGTAGTGATCATGCTGGGTGTCAAACATCAAGGGCAAGCAAGTGAACCCATCAAGGGACTTGCCAAAGTCAAGGAGGTGAACCTAGCCCAGGAAGGGAAGACACCTCGACTTGTCTTTATTACCGATTACTTGATGGAGGAAAAGGAGACAAGTCTCATTGCTCTTTTGCGAGAGTATATAGACGTATTCGCTTGGTCCTTAGAAGAGCTTAAGGGGCTAGATCCGAATGTAGTGACTCATAACATACCCATGACGCCAAATGCAATGCCAGCCAACAAGTAGCGACCGTACACTATGAATCCAAAACACGCTCATGTGGTCAAGGAATAGATTGACAAGCTGAAGAGACTGGGATTCATCTATGAAATTGAGCACGCAGATTGGCTATCACCCATAGTCATTGTAATGAAGAAAAATAGAAAGATTAGAGTGTGTGTCAATTACAAGAAGGTGAACACTGCCACTAAGAGGGACAACTACCCATTACCGTACACCAAGCACATGCTTGAGAGAGTGGTGGAAAAAAATGCCTATAGTTTTCTAGACGGCTTCTCTAGATACAATCAAATGAAGGTGCATCCTGATGATCTAAATTCGCCACTAAGTGGGGGTCTTTGACTACGCTCCAGCCACCTTTCAACGCCTTATATGCACTATATTTAAAGACATGCTCAAGAAAGAGTTAGAAGTCTTCATAGAAGACTTGTGTGTTCACTCGACCTAGAGAGAACACTTAGAAAAACTCTGAGCAGTCTTTGAACGGTGTCGCCTATATCATTTCTCTCTGAATCCCTTAAAGTGCCAATTCTGGATAAAGCACAGATGCATCCTAGGGCATGTGGTGTCGAAGAACGGCATTGCCACAGACTTTTCAAAAGTCGTGGTCATTGTTGATCTTCCACCCACCCCCAACCAACTATAAGAGAGTTCACTGCTTCTTAGGTTATATGAGGTATTATATAATTCAACGGTTTGTACTGAATTATGCATTGATTGCTAGACATCTGTAGAAACTGTTGATTATATTCAAATGGACTGAAGAATGCCAATGCACATATGAGGAATTGAAAAATGCTCTGACCATAGCACTGATTCTACAAGCCCCAGATTGGACAATTACCTTACACATGCATATTGATGCTTTGAAATTCGTCGTGGGGGTAGTGTTGTGCCAACCTAGCAAACACAATCTCGACTATCCACTGTGCTTTGGTAGCCAATGACTCATTGAGACCGAGATGAACTACTCGACGATAGAAAGAGAAGGTCTTGCCATGGTATTTGCCATGAAGAAATTCTAGCATTATTTATTAGCCACACCTTTCACTTTCCTTGTAGACCATCAAGCCTTGCTATATTTAGCAAACAAACCTTGTGCTATAGGATGCATATCTCGATGGCTCCTTTTGCTTTTAGAATTCGACTTCTCCGTGGTTGTACGAAAAGGAAAGTAGCACTACATGGCCGACCACATGTCATGCATCCCCAGGGGAGAGGTTGTTGGACAAGGCATCGCCGATGAGTTGCCAGACGCGCACTTGTTTAGCCTATCCAGTGAGAGAGGTTTATTTTGAGCCGACTTGATGCCATATTGGGCAGATGACATAGTCCAAGTGCTTGAGCATGGACTACCTGAATGACCGATGGAGAAAGCCCAACTTAGGTGACTTATCCTCAAGATCCAACCCTATCACTTGATAGCATGCCAACTATATAGGGTAGGGTAGGATAGGATGGATTGTTGCGTAGATGCGTATGCGAGCATGAGATGAATGATGCGCTCTCATGCACATAGCGGAATTACTGGAGGACACTTTAGCAGAGATACGACAGCCCGCAAGGTGCTGCCGTCTCAATTGTGGTGGCCCACGCTTTTTCGTGATGCGACACGATTCATTAAGCACTATAACGAGTGTCAGTGGACAAAGGTCTTGATTCGCAAGGATCAAATGGAGCTAACCCCAATCATTGCACGACAACCCTTCGAAAAATGGAGAATTGACTTCATAGGACCCATTAGTCTTGCAACACAATACTTGCAAGCTAAGTACATCATTGTAGCCACCAGTAACTATCTAAAAAAATGGACAAAAGCAAGAGCTACGAGAAAGAATGACACTAGAATTAGTGCCAAGTTCCTATGGGAGCATGTAATCTCACGATTCGGTTGCCCCATTGAACTAGTTAGTGGTCAAGGCGGCACACACTTCATTAATGAAGTGATTGCACATCTTCTATCCACCTTTCTAATTATCCATCGAAAATCTTCACCATACTATCCTCAAGCAAATAGCAAGGCGGAATCTAGTAAACATTCTGACCAAGGTAGTCTCTGCTTCACGCAGTGACTGGGATAACAAGTTGATGGCAGCCTTGTGGGCTTATAGCACAACCTATAAAACAGATGTAGACCATACACCTTTTAGATTGACCTATGAAACTGAAGCAATTCTACATGTAGAGTTCTTCATTCCTACCCTAAGGATCATACTTTATGAATGATGGGAAGGGAAGGAGACATGGACGAAACATCCAGTTGAACTTGAATGCATCTCGAAAAATCAACTTCTAGCTACCCATGCACTCATATGCGAGAAAGCACGATGCAAAAGTTGGTTTGAAAAGTATGTCAAGCATTGCAACTCTGAATAGGGAGACTTAGTGCTCTTGTACTTTGTTAAGGGGCATAAACAAAAAACGAATTTCAAAGGTCTATGGCCTTTCAAGGTTGCTGCCATTAGCCGAACTGGTAATGTCGAACTCGAGACTCTGGAAGGTGAGGGCATAGGCTTCTTCAATGGCAGTCACATCAAGAAGTACTACCCTCCCATGCATCCTCTACATGAACCACCAATGTTAGAACCCCCTGTCAAGGTATGAGTAGCCACAATCACGAAGATTGACGATGAAGATGAGGAAGCCATAGAACCTGCTTACCTCCGCATCACGGTCACTGCCAAGCAGACATACACTTTCAATGCCTTGATCAATGAGGGAGTAGACTCCAATGTCTTAACCCACGATCATTGGACCCACATTGGAAAACTGCAATTACAGCCCACTACCACCAAATTAAGCCCATATGGGGGCCGAACATACGCACTCCTAGGGAAGTGTAGGGCCGCAGTTTCTATCAAGTTGAGAGCATACCAATGATCTTTTATGTGTTGCCAACCACTAAAGATGCAGGCATGGAGTCGCTGCTAGGTCGAACCTTTAAAAAGCAAGCTCACTGCAATGTTGATTATGAGTCCTAGTGTATCCACCTAGCCATTGGCAATGTCCGCATAGTAGCAGCATTCAGCAAGGGTTGCACAACTCCTATGAGATCTGCAAAGTCGCCTGTAGAAACGCCTGCAGCCAAGTCTAAGGAGGGGAGTTGTGACTTGTTACAACCCTCCAAGCCTCTACTCCAACAACCCGCTAAGGTCAAAGCCAATGCCCATGAACCCCAATTCATATGGGTACCTAGACATCAAAGCCTGCCACGGAGGAGCAATTGGCCATGCCTTTGCAAGGCTAAAAACTCAACCTCAAAACCTAGGATGCCAAGACAAAGATACAGATAGTGACGTACATTCAAGCTGCAATGGTTTCTTAAGACCCTATTACAAGCGCAAGGCTATTATGAGGGTAATGCCTGGATATGGATCCCTAAGGCTAAAACAACCAAAGACACTGATCAAATGCCACCCTCACACTTAACAGCATCCAATCATACAAGTGTCAAGGCCTAAAGCCGCATAAGCCTCAAGACACCAAGCCCATAGACTCACAATTGATTATGCCCATGAAGACCGACGAAGTCTATCAGCCCAAATCTCAACCTGCTACTCCCAAACTAGTACCACATAACTCTACCAAGACTCAAGAAGCTGCATCGGCAAGAAGCAGTGCCCCATTAGCAGTCCAATCCTAGCCCATTGTGCAAGGGACCCAATCGCAATCTCAAGAACAACCGAACCTGCAACCATCTGCTACCAAACTCTCTAGTTCTGTCGAACCCCAACCACCACAGGCCTTAGACCCTCCTATGAGCAGAAATCATTCTTAACACTGTCCGTAGATCTAGCTGAAGGCATAGGGGATGACACGATTGCTTGCCTTAGACGCTTAGATGCCACATTCATGTCGTTGGCTTTGAGCTATGATCGCTTGGTGGTCTTGGACCTGTTGCAAGAGCCCTTAGCGATCGAAGTTCATACGATGCCTTGTTCATGGGACACATTCAAATTCACATTCGTTAAAGCATCCCACTTAGCTGTAGAGTTGCTCAACATTGAGATATCTAGAGAGCAAGCCATCAAACAGCATCTCATTACATCATATGATAAGCTAGTTACCTCTGCTATCACTGACCAAGAAATCTAGGAGTTGAAACAGCTTCCTAAAATCGAATCCCCATTCTTACGGAAGTGGTATGCTCTTCGATTGCAATTTAAGCTCAAAGGATGCCAAATAATGGCCAACGCTGAGTAGCGATGCATATTCAAGGCATCGGAGTATGACCCAACTTATGTCGCTCCAACTTTGTATAGCGTGTTAACAACTATTTGTCACTGACCCATGGAAGATCACATCAAAGGACACCCTTACCTTGATCGCCTCCTGACTAAGGAAGAGTTACATATTGCTAGCCATATCGATTCCAATAACTTCCTAACAAATGTTCTTACTTACATCACACATGTAGACAGCCAACCCTTTGATCTGGACCATGAAGCTCAATTGGAGTACAATCAAAACTTCTATACTTGGCTCATGCAAAAGTAAACACTCGACTTGTATGTTGAATGCCCTTGGCCCGCTAGCCTTCAATCCTAGGAAGGATTCTTCTCAAATCCGAAAGGGGAGGGGGTAAGGTGAGTCAAATCAAAACCAATCAAAATCAAGCAAATGCATAAACACATAAGAAAAAACACAGTGCTGTGAAAACCTCTATCTACACTTCAACACAGAAAGGAAAGAAACATGTTAACTTGCAAATGAGGAAAAATGTCACAAAAATTTGAAATAAAGGGTGAAATTTTTGAAAGGAAAGTTTATGTTGGAGCTTAAATGTTTTCATTCAACAAACATGAAGTCTTTCTTTTCAACAAATAACTATTTTGGAAGCACTAATGGGAATGATGGTTCATAACAAGAATGAAAGATGTTGAAGCAAGATTGTGCTCACCGACTCCCTTTCACGAATGAGGAGAGGATGCAGTACAGCATCAGCTTAGAAAACCGTGCTTATAATCAGCTGAAATTATGCATTATCCACAACCTCGAGAAGGTGGTAGCCAAGGAGGAGGCTGCAATGAGAGTGGTGGAATAGTGTAACCTCTCAAAGTACCTAGAGAAGTTTGTGCAAGAGCCTGACCACACAAAGTGTGTGGAATTTCTGAGAATGTACAACCCCGATCAAGAATGCGGAACGGTGGCTATGGGAAGAGGGAAGAATGCTAAACAAGTGTAGGTGCCATTGAACCAAGCCGCCTTGGTGGAGAAGGCAGTGGGGCTGGAACCTAAGGTGGAGAAGAAACATAAGAGAGATGTGTATGATATGCTAAAGATAAAGAGGAAGGATGTTTTGACAAACGACGGCATTAGTATACAGGATATCCCCGATGTTGAGGCTCGCCTGCAGATAAAATTTGTGCACTCACTCTTCTCCAGCCCCAGTGCTATAGCTCCCTCATGCACCGAATCAATGTGTATGTGCTGGAGAATGTGGCAGCCCACACCTTGGATGAGGTAGACTGGAATGACTACATGTGCAAGACTATAGACCAAGCAACCAAAGCACTAGCCGTGGGCAGCAGACAAGCAAGCGGAGAGTCCCCTGCCTCTAAAAGTATTGAGAGGAAGAAACCTTCCTTGAAAGCCTCTTTCATCGGATATGGAAGTGTGCTAAACTGCCATCATCTAGGAGGCTGTAAAAGAAGAGCAGCAAGGAGAAGAAGCTGCAGAAGAGAATCGAGATAGGTCACCAATCCACTAGGAGAAAGAGCCATCAAGTGACAGGATAGAAACTGAGACAGAGAAGGAGGATCAGGAGGCTCAATCCAGAAGGAAAAAAGCAGAGAAGCCCACTATAAAGACAGCTCAGAAGAAGAAACGGGATGAGGGCAGGAAGAAGAAAAAAGAAGATCTAGAGAGAGCCAAAAGGAAATCCTTAAGAGAGGTTGAAGAGAGGGAGAAGAAGAAAAAGCAAGAGGCAGAGGAGTTGAAAGAGGAAGCCAAAAAAGCCAAGGAGTCAAAAAAAGAGGCTGAAGAGAGGAAGAAGAAAGAGAAGGAAGAAGCTAAAAAGCTAGCAGAAGAATCAAGGAAAACAGAGGAAGAGAGAGAGAGAAAGAAGAGTTGTGGAAAAGGAGGTGGAGTTGAGGAGAAAGAAGGAGGAAGACATGGCCAAATCAATTCGTCACGGTCCATAGAACAACAAAGTTGACTTGATGACCTAGGGGCTTTAAGTCCGCCCAGGGATGAGAGACCTGGCTCAAGCACTCATGTGCCCAAAGTCATACCGCCTGTGGTCATTCAAGGCAAGGGCAAGGCTCCCATCCTGCCCCTCTTGGTGGCCACCAATGAGGCAACCACTTTCACTCCAAGCATCCCGGTTAGCACTGATGTAAACAATTTTGTGGCTTGGATGCAGTACGTCATTAATAAGGAACTGGTCCAAGGAAAGAGTGTGGAGACTATGGCCGTTGTGGGCAGAAAAGACCAACCACAAGTGCTAAGTCTAGGCAGAATCTGAAGCGCCAAAAGTTGGAAGCTTTAACCACTTCAATCCCTACTACTATGACGCCACCAACAAACCATGATGAATATGTTGCTGAATTTCTCTCTCCACTAGAGAAGGCAAAAGAGGAAAGAAAGATAGCGGTGGCCGAGTTGGAAGCAAAAAAGGAGTCAATGGCAACCTTCCAATTTGAAAATATGAGGCAAATAGCTATGCAACAAAAGGAGATCTTTGATCTAAAATAGAAACTAAAAGCCAAAGATGACAAGGAGAAAAATGGCGGCAACGGCTCGAAGATGAAAATTAAGAGCTAGTGAAAATGCAGAGAGAATATAAACTTTTAATCATGCAACATGAGGACTTGGTAGCAAAAATAGATCGGATCAAATGAGACATGGGAGAGCTTGCCACAAGGGAAGAAGAAACGAAGTGAGAAGAGGAGCAGCACCACAAAGAGATGGAAATCATGACCGAAAAGTTAAGCCTTGAAAGAAAAGAGCAAGAGAGAGGAGCAGAGACTCATGGCCCTGGTACAAAGACAATGAGAAAGTACGGAGGAGATGAAAAAGAGAGCCGAAGAGTGGGCATGCCAAAATGAATAAAGAGTGAAGACCTTGGCACGTCGCCTGGCTCTCGTGGAAAAAGAGAAAGTCCTAGTAGAAAGCAGAGTAGAGGCAGCCCAAGTGGGCTTCAATACTCAACAACGAGCTTTCCTGAATACTCTAATGGATGCCACTCCCATAGAGGAAGGGAAGTCCCTTGAGGTGGTAAAGAAGAAGGTGAGCATAGCATGCAGAGCTCTACAAGTAGGGCTACACATGCCACCACAACCCATTGCAGTTGGGATGAACCTTAATGAACAACACAAGTACATGTTGTTGGTCGGCCTAACCCCCAAGGAGACTCATGCACCGGGGTTTGTAGAGGAGGTACAGCAAGAAGATCGCTAAAGGGGTGAAGCTAAACTACAATTTGACATGGCCAAATTCAAAGAAGAAGCGATCCCACAACCCCCTTCACCATAGTTTGAAGAAGAGCAGCAGTTAGCAGATACATCCGCAAAAAGAAAAACCGCCCTGAGGGAAATGAGAAAGAAATGAGGACCAACTTCCATGCAAAACTCGTAGTCTGGGAGAGACAAGAAAAAGAGAAACAGCCCTTTAACTTCAGCTTCCTCCTCCCCAACGGCCTGCGCAGAATCCTTCCCTTTAAAGTAGTGGAAGAGGTAATTGACATTGGAAGCTAGCTAGGCCAACAATGGCTAAAAGAAAGAGAGAAGAATCCCACCCTCTAGGGCACCGAGGATGTGGAGTATTGGCAAAATAAGGTTTTTGAAGTGCCTCGGGTACAAGTACTAGCCATTATGGCGGAGATGCATTTGCGACTACAATGTGTTCTCTTGGATGGCTTTGTAATACCCTCCCCTCTAAGGGAAACAACCCCACCTTCATGGCATATCCTCGTAGGGTAGGAGTAGATTTTGCTACAAACACCCATGGTCGCTATGACTTTCCCATTATATATAACCCCTGTACTACTACCTTAGCACAAGTCCTCACTTTCACCTCAGACACCCTAGATGCTACTATGACTTGCTTCATTGCTGACTTCTCCTCCTATCCCAATCCCACCTTCATTACCACATGCAACTACCTTAGGCTATTAAAAATCTTACTTAAGCAGGATCCCACCCCGGCAAAGCGTGGTCTCCCCCCACTCTTTTTTTATCCTAACGCAATAGATAGATGTGCAATGACCTGCCTAATGATGCGATCCAGTCTTCTATCTTCCTTCTGCGTAGCTATTCTCGAGGATATGAGTGACAGCCAATTCACCTGCTGTAACCACCCATTCCTCTCCACCACCTCTCTCCATGTCCGCTTGAACCTTAAGGGTTACATGCAGAGCTGGAAATTTTCGAGTCACTCCATTAAATCCCCTTCCCCACCACATTGTGATGATGATAACTAGCAATTAGTTGCTGCCCAAATCATGTAACTCAGTGAAAAAAAAAAAGCAAAGAAAAGAAAAGAAAAGGCCAAACACAAAGACAGCAAACAAATAACAATGAAAGGAGCACACGACACATCCAAACATAAGTCGCGGCACATAGTTTACAGTCACTACACCTAGGGTCCTCAAGTTAGGCACATCTGGTGGCCTCGATCGGCCAGCTCCGTTCCAAACCCCCTAGCCCTTTTTGACTCCCCACTTCATGCATAGGGCACCTCAAGGGCAGGATATACCTAGGGAGGTAACACTCGCCTATGGTTAGACCTGTCACCCTAAGTGGACGAACGGGGTCCTCAAGTGTGGGACATCACCCAAGCTTTCCTGTGGTTAGACCCAACTTCCCGTTCCACTAGCACAAGCATAGAGCATTGCACAGTGAGATAGACACTCCTCTTAGGTAGAGCACCTTCTCCTTTCAGATACAACAAGATGCTACAAACCACTAACTTCAGAGGCCCCCATCATCCACTCGACATGCCTTGGGTTCTCCATCCGAATCATTACCAAAGCTTCCCAATCAACGAAGTCCACATGTGGCCCAAGGAAAAAGAGATTACTTATTCTCCACAACATTTGGTAGCTCCAATAAAATTCCAAGGTTTGCTAGCAAAGCAAATACCCTCTCACCCAACAAAACATCACGTCTATAATGAAAAATAAACTAAAACAAGGCAACACAAACCTAGTCTAGCACACAGCCAAAAAAACTAAGCTACACAAACATAAGATAACCATCCATGCATGACAACAAACAACAAATCCTCTCTATGGTGTGTAGCTTTAGGGGGTTTTTTATCTTTTCAAAAACATGTAACAATGCTTTTTCAATATTTATCTTCCTCTCTCTACTATTTCCTTTTTTCCTCACACATTTTTGTGTGTGTGTGTGTATGGCTCTCTCTCTCTCTCTCTCTCTCTCTCTCTCTCTCTCTCTCTCTCTCTCTCTCTCTCTCTCTCTCTCTCTCTCTCTCTCATGTATACATGCATGTATGCATGTGTAAGGGTAATTATTGGTTATAAAAAAGGAATTAGGTACAAGGATTGCCCTCTCTAACTAGACATAATATGCCATGGATAGACCATAGTATCATGCGGGCTTTCCAAATCTTTTGTGCCTTTTGATCCTTGGCAAATCACTTATCCTCTACCTCCTCCTTCCCCATCAATTGATGACTTTTCACCACCCAATAATACATATAGTGTGTTTTCATGTGATCTTCATGGCTACATAGCCACCCACTTTGTAGTACAATTTTGTGATGTACACTCTTCATTCACATGCATGAAAACACACACATCCCCTTCCTCCCTCCCCTCGATTCCATCATCCTCTCTCCCTCCCTCTCTCATGTCTACATATCATATCACACTTAATTTTTAGCCAATAAATTAGTTGAATGACATCCACTTGCCAATATTTAATGCGAAATGAATTGTAAAATTTAAAAAGATTGCCTTCAAAACTTAATGAAGAAGGTCTAAAAAGTCAAATTCTATAGAATTATAGCTTAAGAATGACAAATACATGTAATTTAACTTAAAAATCCCTCCAATATTTTGAGCTAAAGGTTTTTGTATATGTTGCCCAAAAAAAAAAAGAACACTCACCCACTCTATCTTTCACAAATAGAAGTCTTGAGATTATGGTGGGGACTCCATATCTACCATTCTTTTTACTTTTGGGTGTGTGTGATTTTGATTTACATTTAAGGTAGTATGTAACCTATTGTTTTAAGCAGTCTTCATTATGCAACCTGCATTCACATTATGGCCAAATTGGTCTATTTGTGCATGCAAGGCTTAACCAATACTATTCTTTACAATTGCCTTGGTATGTAAAAGGTATCATATTTGGATATTTAAATAACATGTAAACTTACATTTTTACATGATCAAAAATCAATGTGTGATACAATCTATGCTAAAGAAGTACACAATGAGTATCACATTCAAAAAGCATAGATCATGCATGTCAACCCCAATTACCACATAATTAGTAAAATTTTGAAGTGAAATGGATCCCAAAAAACGATATCATTAGTCTAAACAAAGTAGTTTAGTGCAAAGGTTTAGGATTTCAAAAATCTAAGCTTACTTAATTACAAGATGCTTCTTTCAATGACTATTTCCAACACAAAAAGGCACCAAAACCTAAAAACACACACAAGTAGGTTTCTTCTAGAGAAAAGGTCAAGTGTACTTTTCTTGTAGTATCTTTTTGAAGTCCACACAAGCATCCATATAGAATTATTGATTTTTGGAATGAAGCCAACAATTTTGTAATTGTACTATTCCTTTAACCTTAGAAAATTGGGGCCATAATCATAGCTTTAATGCATATTCTCTTGTTGCCATGATGATTTTCTAGAAGAAGGAAAGGAGACTAGGAACCATTTTCTCTTTCCTATTGACACTCAAAGATCCATGTCCCACATCCTCCTAAAATAATAAGATAGAGATAATCTTTCCACAATCCACCTAAAAATTGTGTATAGTTCACAATGCTACGAGCATATATGCCCCCAAACTTACATTTTCTCTCTCAAAATAATATCCATACACACTCTCTCAAGCACACACTCACATGAATTCACAAATGCACGCATGCATGTGCACACAACGCTATGTGTGTGTGTGTGTGTGTGTGTGTGTGTGTGTGTGTGTGTGTGTGTGTGTGTGTGTGTGTGTGTGTGTGTGTGTGTGTGTGTGTGTGTGTGTGTGTGTGTGTGTGTGTGTGTGTGTGTGTGTGTGTGTGTGTGTGTGTGTGTGTGTGTGTGTGAGAGATAAAATTTCCCACCTAGAAATGAATCATATAGGATTATGAAGAATTAATCAATCATAAGAATTTAAATAACTAATTTAAAGATAATCAATGAAAAAAATTAAAAGTACACTAAAATTAAAAAAATTAAAGAATTAATTACAATTAAATAGGATCCTTAAGGCGCCAAAATGGTATAGCTTGTGCTTTGGAATAAATTATCATAAGTATACAAAAAAATTTGAATTTTGTTGAAGAGGAGTCCCTAGGAGTAGTCTTTCTAGGCTTAAGTGGGTGAAGGGTGCACTTGTAACCGACATCCATACAAAAGAAGAAAGTGAGAACCTAGCCTTCTAATGTGTATTGTAGGTGTCGTCACATGACCCAATTGTCATCCCGGTCGCACTTACAAAGATGTTAGAAAAACAAACCCTAAGAACTTAAAAATATAAATAATTAGTTCCATTTATAGCCAATGTGAGCATTGTTCTTACTATTGTAAATTTCAAAGAGCTACTGCTAAAATTGCTAATCATGTACACAACCAAAAGGTGATAGCAAATAGAACATAAGATTTTTGTACTCTAATGACTTTATGTAGGCGTAACCCCCGGTAACGTATTACTCAAAACACCAAGTTTCATTATACAAACCAAATGATCACCTTACTGTGACAAAGAAAGCTATATATAAAATACTGCACTTGGTAATACTAACTATAGTGCTTGTAGTAATAAGGATATGTATATATAAGATATTTCACACATTAGTAGTACTTAATGCTTTTAGTGGTAAAGATATGTCTATATAAGATATTGCACACAATAATACTAGCTTTTAGTGGTCTAAAAAGACATGCGACTATCATTGATGAACTCTTAGTCTAGCCCTAAACCAATGGGCTAGTACTTAGGGTGAATCTCTGATGTCTCATGATAATGGCTCAGATTCGTTGCCTCCTTAAACGTGGTCCTTGTAGACAAGATCGTCATGCTCGATGAAGTGAAATGGCTCTATCTAGTGTGACTCCACAACTTGGAATGGAAGGTGTCTGGTAGGGTGGCTTGGAGAGAGAGAGACAGAAACAGAGACAGAAACAGAGAGAGAGGAGGGATACCTAATTGTAAGAGATAAGGATTGGCTAGCTCTAATCGAAAATCATGCATGGGGTCTCCATAAGGGCAAGGCTTGGTGGAAATCTATTGTGATGGTGGGATGGCTCAATAAAATTCCATTTAAATACAAAGTCTTTATCTAGAGAGTGCTAGTTGGAGGTCTTTGCCTTGCTTCTATACTCACTCGACATTAACTCAAATGGTTGTTGCTTCTTTTGTACAATAAGCACAAAAACCTCTAGTCATCCATTTCTTTCTTATCTATTGGTAAGAAAATTTTGGTCTCTTTTATCTAATTTTTGGTCTCAAGTAATTGGGAGCTCCATGCTTAAAAGGATTGGGTTTTTGGAAACCCTAGATTGTTTGACTCCACATATGAAGATTATCTTCCACTTTCCATGTTATTAGGGTTGTTGGCACATGTAGACTATCTAACATCCCTTCATTTTTATTTACTTAAATCTCATTGAAACACCTAAAGTGACATAACGAAATTATAGATTACTCCTCTTGTAGTCAAGGGAATAAATTTCAAAAGTCGAAAGGATACATTAAGTTAATACATAGGAATGATTCTAGCACTCTAAATATTAAAAATAGAATGGCTGCACTTGGCCACATATTGAAAAAGCATGTAATTCTACTTAAGTGATATTAAAATTTTTATTAAAAGATTGAATATTCGAATTGATGTTTGATTGATATAACAACTTAAACTAGGAAGTGTGGTCATATTAAAATGTTGAAAGATATCCCTTCTCATTAAAAAATAGAATTTCGCTTAAGAGGAATTGGCTAGTTATTGATTGATTAACATGGGTTTATTGTCCAACAAAAGTGTATTAGCCAAAATGAAGGCTAGTGATAGAAGTGTTAAAGATCTTATAGTTTAGTTAAATCCATTTCTAGTTATGGATGAAATGTGGTTGATTTTGGATGTGCTTGAAACAATGTATACCAAAAGTCAAGTAGATAGAATGTGAAGATGTAGTGCAAATTTGCCATAAGAGGCAATGCCATGGTATTATAGATTTACTGCAGGAGGCAGTACTATGGTTAGTATAGACTTGCTACAAGAGATAGTACCATGGCCACCCCAAGGTCTTGCCATTATGGCTTACACTCTGCTGGTTTATAAACATTTAGAGTGTGAACTATCACTTAGATAAGAGGAACACATACGAGGAAGATTCCTTTCTTATGGCTATTGAGAACTAGTGGAGCTCTATTAGTAATACTCGACCAGTCCTAGGATAGGGAAATAATCCTAGATGAGCACAATGCATGGGAAAGTACATTGGAGAGATCCACAAACAAAGAGAGGGTACAAGGTGGAAAATCAGGTATGATGCGGTGAACATCAGAAGCCCAAAAATTATGGGCTAGTTATTGGTCTAAAGAATAAATCATATTATTGAAAAGATTAATGTAGTCATTATTTTGAAAGGACTGTTTTTAGTACTTTTGTATTGTGCTTAATGAAGGCATGAAGCAAACACATTGAACAAGGTAGTTAATGAAGCTACTTTTGAATGTCAAAGAATGTGTTAGGTAATAAATAATTAAAAATATACCTTGAGGGAAGCACGAGGGTGGATTCTAAATGGATCTAACCTATGGCTAGATAGTATCAATAAGCCAAGATGTTTCCTTCAAAAGCATTGGAATTAGAAAAGAGGTAATCGATGACTTTTCCTAGAGCTGGTTTTAGAACCTAGTTACACATCATTTTAGGGGAAACAAAATGAGATTTTTACTTATAGTCAAAGGGGTAGAGTTCAACTCCCCTCGTCCTTCACTCACTATGAAACAAGTGTGGCAATTGACCTTCTCTCAACCTTGTCGAATCATAATGTGATTGCCTAGATTGAGTGCTAGAATGCTACTAGAGATTGTTAAGTCTTATAGAACATTCAAGCTTATCCTTGTGGGTCAAGGGCAAGCACTGTGCCACCAATGAGGTAGAAGGGCTGCCAAAAGTAACCAAAGTCAGTTATTCCTGTGAGTGCATATGACGATAAATTGGGATAGTAGACCTTGGATAACCTAAAGGTTACCTTTCACAATTCAGCAATGCTTACATTACATGTGGTATCAAAGCAAATAATTGTTACAATCATGATAAAGCATTGTCAAAAATCATTGAAAGAATTTATCAAACAAAATCAAGTACACTACTAAAGGTCTATTTGACTTTCATTAGGTTTATTTCGTTGGATTTGATCCCAAAAAGAATATAGGATGTGCATTATCGCAACAAGAGCGATTCTTTATACAAAGATAGGACCAAGGGATGGAATAAAGTGAAACAACACAAGGTTAATTACTTATCAAGTACTAAAATTGTTAGTAGCCTTGAAATTGGAATCTCATAGAGAGATTAAATGAAGCTCTTGCTTATGAAAGCAATGATCTTGAGAATAATCAAATTATTTGCATATTGAGGTAAAATATATCAATGTTCCTTCAAGTTTCCTTTGGTTGGAGCACCGTCAATGGCTATTTCAATTGTCATTGACCAATTAGGTGAGAAAGAAAGGAAATTTTTACTCAAACAAGTCAAGCGACCTAAATTTAACCACAAAGGAATAAGGATAGAAGTTAGTGCCAAAACCTAGATTGAGAAAATGAAGAATTATTTCTTCGCTGCTTGAACTAGTCTAGTGAATCGAGCAATGATTACTTGGCTCCACTTTATAGGAGAAGCACGGCTATGGTCAAATTTATAGGAGAAGCACGGATAAGGCTGTCTTTGAGTCCACTGTGACATGAAGCCAAATCGAGGTAGTAATCCAAAACCAATATTTGTCTCTTGCTTATCAAACTCTCAAAAATAATGAGTTCTTCATCCTCAAGTAGCGAGAGTTGAATCTTGAAGGCAATTATTCTCAGTTTGTTACACTGCAAAAGTATACATCCCACATGTCCATGAGCTAGCAGGTGGCTCATTCTTATCAAGATTTGAACTCACCTCTCAATAGGAAATTGGAAGCTATGAGGCCCATGGGAGAATGCATTGATGAGGATACCACTGGTAGCTACTATTTTAGGGTAATACAATAGGTTCAACATGTTTACTTATGCCAAAAGAGCTAGAGAATACTGCTAGTAGGGAGATTTTAGTCAAGATCATATAAATCTTGCCGATACTTCCCAGAACTACAATAAAAATAGCAATGGGAATTAGAATAATGAGCTATATTGCTATAATTGCAACAAACTAGGCCACTTTTGTGCTCAATGCCCCACAGGGGAATAAATGCCTACACTAACACTCCTTGGAATCCTAAGGAAGAAAACTTCAATAAGCAAGGACATGGAGGTGGGAGAAACCGTGGATGTAGGCCAATGATTGGACAGAGAGCATGGCAAGTAGTAGAGCATAGAGCTGGAGCCCATGTCTATGCTATCGGTAGCCATAAACTAGATCTGACTCTCAATAAAAAAGGTAAATGAGGAACTTTTCATGGCCCAATCAACAACTAGGGCATTGGCCTAAAAGATAGTAAGAAAAAAAGAGAAACCGCACACTAACCTTTGATGTAGAATTTCCCTCCCAAATCTGCATGAAAATCACCCCTAAGGGAAAAAAAATTATGATTAAATGCCATTCACATATACATACCAATAATTTAGGAAAACCCACGATATTAGAATTCTTGCATGAAACACGAGCTTAATATTAAAAATAAATTATAAATAATTTATTAAAATCTTAATGTATAACTTAAATTGCTATTATTTGCTTAAATCTTGTTAAAACACCTAAACTAATATTAAAAATTTATAGATTACTCCCTTGTATTCAAGGGAATAAATTTCAAAAGCCAAAAGGATACATTAAGTCAATACATATGAATTATTCTAGCACCCTAAATATTTTTTTAAAAATGGTTGCACTTAGCCATGTTTTGAAAAAGCATGTAATTCTAGTTAAGTGATGTTGAAATTTTTATTAAAAGACTAAATACTAGAATTTTTGTTTGATTGATATGGAAACTTAAATTATGAAATGTAATTATATTAAAATATTTAAAATATCCTTTCAATTTTTCTTAGGAAGAAGTGGTTAGTTATGGATTGATTAATATGGATTTATTGTCCAATAGAAGTATCTTAGTCTGGATGAAGGCAAGTGGTGGAACTGCTAAAGATGTTTTAAACTGGCTAGAGACATTTTTTGTTATGGATGAAATATGATTGATTTTGGGTGTGCTTGAAATAATGTATGCCAAAAGTCAAGTAGATAGGATGTCATGATGTAGTGCAAATTCGCTATAAGAGATAGCACTATGGTAGTGTAGACTTGCCATTGGATACAACACTATGGTCACTGTAGATTTGCCATAAGAGGCAACACCATGGTCGGCTCACCCCAAGATCTTGCCATCATGGCTTACACCCAAGACCAGAGTATAGACCACCACCTAGACGAGAGGTAAAACTTGCAAGGAAGGTTCTTCCATTATGGCCGTTGTTCAGAACTAGCGGGGCTCTAGTAATAATACTCAAATTGGTCCTATGATCGGAAAATAATCCTCCATAAGCACAGTGCATGGGCAAGTGCATTGGAGAGACCCCGAGACAAAGAGATGGTACATGGTGGAAAAATAAATACAATGCAGTAAACATCAAGAGCCCAAAATTATGGGCTAATTATTACTCTAAAGGAGAGAGTAGATTTTTGAAAAGATTAATATCTTCACTATTTCGAAAGGATTGTTTTCATTACTTTTGTGTTATGCTTAATGAAGACATGAAACGAACACTATGAACAAGAGAATTGAGAAATATGCTTTTGAATGTCAAAGAACATATTAGTTAATAAATAATTTAAAATGCATCTTCAGAAAAGTGAGAGAGTGGATTCTCAACAAATCCTATCTATGGTGACTGACTAGTCTCAGTAAGCTGAGAGGTTGTCTTCAAAACCATTAGAATTAGAAAAGAGCTTATCGATGACTTTCCCTAGGTCCACCACTCTTAGAACCCGATCACATGTCATTTTAGAGGGAACTCAGTAAGATTTTACCTTATGGATAGAGGGTTAGAGTTCAACTCTCCCCCGTCTCTCACTCACTATGAACCAAGTGTGGTGATTGACCTACTCTCTATCTTGTAAGGTCATAGTGTGATTGCCTGGACTAAGCATTAGAATGCTATTAGAGACTATTCAATCTTGTAGAAACCTTCAAATCAATCCTTGTGGATCGAGGCCAAGTGCCTCACAATGAGGAGCTGGCCCAATTAGACCAAAGTCCCCAATTATTCCTATTGAGTGCAGATAGCGAAATTTGGGATAGACCATGGATGATTACCAAACATTACCTTTTGCAATTAAGTTGCAAGTATATTATATTCTTAGCCTTGGCTCATATAGCCATAAATATTGATTATGTCAATGGTGTCTCTATCCCAATCAATCTCCACTTCCGGGGTTTTTCCATCCTCCACATTGTATCTCAATTTCAAGTTTCTAGAGCTTTTAATCAAAGTTGCACACATCGAACATCCACCTTTGACTCTTGCAAACATGCCCGTATAATCTCTAAAGTGAAATGTGGATCCACTCCAAGAATGTAAGTTATGCCCATGAGACATGACAAAACTATTAGCATATACCTAGCTCTAGAGGAGTAGCAGTTTTGACCTTGACATTGAAGCCCTTAACATTAACAGTTATTGTCTTAAGATGCTCTCCTATCATTTTTAGGAGATGCACTACCTTTATCCGAGCCCTTAAATTTGTTGCCATTTTCCAACTTGCCATGTTTCTTGAACCAATCATGATATTTCCCATCCCACTATGCATTACTTTGCTTCACATTATTATAGGGGATTAAAGGCTACCTATATTTATCTTGTACTTACTACCCACAAACATGTATTGCTATCCTTGCCACTTTATTGTTTATACTTTACTATGACAATAGAATAGGCAAAGGAACATCACACATTGTGACTATCGGAGTTTCCACATAAAATCTTGCTCTCTCTTCTTACTCCCTCCATAGCTCTCACTTCCTTCTTCTCCTTGTGCTCTCATTCTCACTCAACCTTTTCACCTTGCAATTAGTATTAGAGCGGGCATTTGAGAAGCTTCGTCCACATTCACTTCATCCTAGAAAGAGAGCTTCATTCACAGCTTCCATGGCATCCCCACCTTCATCCATTTGGGGTAAAGAAAGCTTTCCCTCCATCTTGACTTGTTCCAAGGCTTACAAAGGACCTCCTAAGCATTGCCAAGTGGTCATTGAGCTCCATAGTAGCCATCATACCCCTCGAGTCAGCTCATGTTGTTGCTACCTATTTGGGCAGCACATATCCCTAACATCACACGTTATCCTTTAGCCATTGCTTGGCTCTTAGCACTTGGGAAAACCTTTGGCCCTTGTTCCTAGGTATTTTGGCTTGGTTTTGAGCACCATTTGAAGTAGTTGATGTTAACCATTGATTCAAAATCTAGTGCAAACCTATTGATCACTATTTGAGGCAATATACATTTGATTGTTTAATCCTCCAATGATGCTTATGAAGAGATTTTGATGCCCAGATCATGTATTGATGCTCAAGAAAGCTTATTGGATCAATTAGATCTTCTTTAACTCAACATTTGGAAGGTTTCTTACTCTTATACCTTGTGGGGAAGCCTCAAGCATACACAGTGAATGCTTATGTATTTTGATGCCTATAGGCTCTCTGCGGATAATTATTGGTTATATGGACGCTTGCCACTAATGTACATGCATGGTTATGCTCTTTTAAGCTTTGGTTTCAAGCTCAATTACATATCTACTTGTATGGCTACTTGATTCATTGGTTTCTAATTTATAAGCTCAAAGACCTATTGTATGTATATGCTTTAGATGTATACTTGATGTATTTGGACTCCCAAGATACTATGATCATTATATATTAAGCTTACTTTAACATTCTAGATTTGTTTTAGTGGGAGTACCTTGGAATTTCCTTGCAGATCTTGGTTCATTAGAGACAATGGGAGTCTCTTGTTTTATGTATATGCTTAGTTGGTTTATGTATACATTGCTAGTACATAAACCAATTGAGCATGTACATAAAACAAAAAACTCCCACTGTCAATTGAGCATAAACCACTAAACTTTGGATGTTTAATAGTGTTTGGTACTTAGTGGTTTATGCTCTTTCTTGACACTACTAGGTGCATTGTACATCCTAATTGCTATCCAGATTTCCCTAGTAGTGGAAGCTTGGGATTTTGGACTTTTGCCTATAGTTGTATACTCTTTTACTATAGTTTTATGGATAACATTGTTGAAACTCAATTTTGATTCATTTTATTGAGAGCAATCACTTGTATTAGACATTTTAGTGCTTTTACTTTGTGGATAACAATACGTTGGGTTATTCTCCCCCTGTTACAATCATTTTTAGCTCAAATTTGGGGTAATTTATTGTTATTAGATCAATCCATTCTATCTTTGCTCTATAGTCATAATAGTACTTATTGAAAACAAACAAGAGGGAAGACAGGTGAAGCACCCAAGAGCACACACACACACACACACCAATTCAATGGAGACTTGAGCACACAATGAGATAGGGTTGAAATCTTCTTCGTTTCTTTCTTCTTCTTCCACATAAAATAATTAAGTCTACAACATGATAAAAGACTAATATAAAAGTACCATAACACATGTACACGCAATCACTAAGCGTGAACCCACTAGGAAAGAAAAGGTGGCACAATACATATGCCATAACCAAGGATGGACTACATGGGTGTAGTCTAGCTATAGAATCATTGTGTATCCTCATGTCTGTCACCTAACACTCCAGTGAATAATATAGTGCCATATCACCAAGGCACATAGTGGATGCCAACTCATGTAGAGCTCAACATCTAAACACTCCCCCTCAAGCTTAGCATGAGCTCATGAACTCCAAGCATAGTCTTGAAGCATCGAAGCTTCTCAGCTCCCAAGGCATTGGTAAAAATATCAGTAGCTTGATCCTCTGTGTATGCTGACATAAACCAAGTCAATATAACCTACTAGAACCCGCTCCTAAATGAAATGGTAATGGACCTCTATGTGTTTAGTCCGCGCATGATACATTAGGTTCCTAGCCAATTGTTTGTTGCTAACGTTATCTTGGTAGATGATAACCTTCTTATCCACCTACATCCCCAAATCACCAAGTAGCTTGTGTAACCAAGCTATCTTATATGTTGTAATTGCAAAACCTTTGTACTTTGCCTCTATACTCGATAAGGCAATCATTGGCTATTTCTTATTGCTCTAAGTAATAGTGTCACTACCAAATGAAAACATAAAACCACTGGTAGATCTCTTGTCTAAAATACTACCAACCCAATTTGCATCTGTGTAATGATGCAAATCTAATGGTATACCTGCACCATAGAATAAGGTATGGTTCAATGTGGACTTGATATAGTACAACGTGCATCGCATCGCATCCAAATGTGACGTATGTGGAAGTTGCATAAACTGACTCTCCAAACCAACTGTATAGTTTAGGTTTGGTCTAGTGTGATCGCTCCTCAAATAGATAAGGCTATCCACAATCTTCCAATACATAGTGACATCCTCAATCAAGTCACCCTCATGTACACTAAGCTTAACATTAACATTCAAAGGTATAGAGATAGGCTTGCAATCAGCCATACTATACTTCTTCAACATATCCAATGCATATTGTCTCTATGATAACCATATACCCTCTAAAGTCTTGATTATCTCTATACCGAGAAAATAGTGCAGCTCTTCTAAAAACTTTATCTCAAATTTAGCTTTGAGGAGACCCTTCACATGATCAATCTATGTCTCACTATCACCCACAATGATCAAATCATCCACATATATAGTAATGACCACAATACATGCATCACTCTCACATACATAGAGTGAGTGATTAGCCTATGCTTTTGCAAAATCCAATGCTAAGAAGGTATTTTGCAATCCTGTCATGCAATGCCCTAGGTGCTTGCTTTAGACCATACAAGGCCTTATGAAGCATGTATACATAATTTGGATGATTGTCATTCACATAACTAGGTGGCTATTCCACATGAACTTCCTCTTGTAACTCCCCCTACAAGAAGGCATTCTTAACATCTATTTCATGCATGATCCAGCATTTTGATGTAGCCACTACTATGATAGCCCTTACAGTGCCCATTCTAGCCACTAGAGCAAAGGTCTCCTCATAATCAATACTATGAGTCTATGCATGACCTTTGGCAACCGGCCATGCCTTATAGTGCTCAATAGATCCATGTGATTTATGCTTGACCTCTCTAGAGGAAGAGATGGATGATAGAACAGAAGTTCTAGAAATTTTAGTATTGCTTACCATTACTATAGCAAAATAAGTCATATTGTAGCTCAGTATTGTACTAAGAATGATATTCGCAGTGGTAAATTGCAACAAGGAGAATGTGCATCATCTTCATGATAGATTGAAGACAAAAATGAGTGTCTATTTGTTATGTACCATATGATGAATGTTGTTATATATGATGAGCCATGCTGAATGATTTGGAGGAATGTAAGATTTACCAAATCCAAGTTATGGTCTTAAACCCATTTGTAGCTAATAGCTTTCTTATGTTTAGGTAAGAGCACCAACTCCCATGTGTCATTATCCATAAGTGCATCTATTTTTTCATCCATAACATGATCCCAATACTCATTACTCATTGCATCCTCAAAACAAGTGGGTTCCACATCCTGCACAACCTTAGCCATATATGCATAGTGATGAGCTACATAGCTATCATATGTCAATCGTTGCGTTGACTTTCTTCCTCTACTTGATCTGCATGGACCTAGATCACTACCATGTGCTTTAGTATCCTCTTGTGCCTTCCGCACACTAGATGGAATCCTAAACTTCTCATCCAAGCTCTACTCATAGCCATTTGAATAAGCACAAACATGAGAAAAACCTAAAGATGCATTTGTCACAATAGGCAAGTCCCCAACTTTCTCTTTATCTTTTCTTGACATCTATGATGTACTTGGTGGAGTAACCTGTGGCCTTAATCTAAAGATTCTTGTGGTCCACTCAACATTTGTGACTATTGACCTATTTTCTACATAGCCACACTCTCATATTTATCAATCATGATTGCATTCTACACATTACTATACCAACTACTCATTTAATCAAAAAAAAAATTCTTGCTAACTCTCAGCTCACATGAAACAAGGTTATAACATCTATATCCCTTCTACTCAAGAGAATATCCAATAAATATATATATTTATATTTATTTAATTTGAAATCCAATTTACTATGCAACTCATCAGGAATATACACATAAGCAATATATCCAAATACTTTCAAATGGGACAGATTTGGCTTTTTGCCTGTAAACTTTTCTTTGGGTATCATACTATATATAACAGTAGTGGATGTCTTGTTCATAATATATATAGCAGTAACAACTACTTCAGCCCAATAGTAATGAGGCATATTTTTTTCTAACATTAATACATGATCCATCTCTACAATGTCTTTTTTCGCTCAATAACTCCATTTTTCTACGGACCATATCTACATATATATAGTCTGTATACCATTTTTCTACAAAATATTAGAAAACTCATTAGAGAGATATTCTCCCTCTCTATTCAACCTTAGGCATTTAATATGCAGCCTACTCCTTCTCAAACCAAAGCCTTAAAGCTTTTAAAGTGAAGTAAATACCTCACTTTTCTCATACATGAAGTGAACCCATACTTTGCGAGTATGATCATTAATGAAAGAAACATAATACATGTAACAACCACTCAAAGTTGTAGTCTTTGTAAGGCCCCATACATCAGAATGTACCAATTCAAGTGGCTTCTTGCATACATAATTTTCATATGGAAACATGTGCCTTGCTTACTTTCCAAGTTGGCATGCTTCACATACTTTATGCATCCCATCAACTCTAAACTTAGGCAAGCCATCCACAATCTATTTTTATTGCATGTCTTTTAGCTATCACTACACATTCACATGACTAATTCTCTTATGCCAAATTTCAATATCAGCCATAACACATGAACCTTGTGCAAATATGGCAAAATCCATATCAGATACTTCACATCAAGAGTAAATATGTTTTACTTTTACAATCAACCTGCAATCACTTTTTAGATATTCTACATAACAACCATCATATGTGAATCGAACAACTTGCAATCCTTGTTCTACCATTTGACCAATAGAAACCAATTTTTTTCTAATATTTGGTACATGTAGCACATCAACCAATTACTTAGTTTTGCCATCTTGCATACTCAAATGAATATTTCCAACATGAGTAATGGGGTGAGTTGTATTATCCCCTATCTCCACATAGACTAGAGACTCTGGATTGCACATCTCTCTAAACAAATCTCCATGAGAAGTCATGTGGTTAGAGGCACCTGAATCTACATACCATACATCATTCTTTGATGAACCATTAGCAGTCATAGTATTCATAAAGTGCTGTATGACAAATAACTGTTCACTTCTGTCATCATTGTTTCTGCTACTAGATGCATAATTATCTTACTTCTTTTTTCCGTTTCTAATTTTAGCCTTCTTTTTGAAGCTGTCTTTATAAATATGGCATTTTTTCTATTATCACCAAAATTCTATAGCCTATTAGAAATTGCAACTTGTCCTCTTTGATTCCCCCTTCCTCAGGACTGTCCTACTCTATTTTGATATACATCATAACCTTGACCACGACCACCACCTTGGCCTCGGCCATAACCTCTACCTCTGCTAACTAGTAGAGTAAAACACCTGTTCAGGCTTGTTTTTGCTTTGAGAAGAAGAGGGATCCAAGCCAAGGTCCTTCTCCTCAAGGATCAGCATAGAAATCAAGTCTACAAAATTAAGAATATCATACCTTGTATGTTGAGATATCGAGCTCCACTCGTGATATGCCAGGGTGACCGTTGTGCATTTATGTCATCGACGTGTCAGTTGCAGATGCGGTTGGTACACCGCCCATGAATAATAGCTAGATGATAGCTATCCTTATCTACTCTAGTTCGTGGCTCAGTTAGTATGCCACCTTAGTTAGTTGAGTTTGGTTTGAGACCCATATATAGGGTTCTTCTATTTCTTTGTATGTGAGTTCTTTTGGCTTACACAACTAAGAAGAGGAAAACTGTTTTCAGCCTCCACCCTTGTGTGTCTTCCCCCATTGTGCAAGCAAGAACGCTACAAGTGAGACTCCTTCCTTCTCTCCCACAATCTTAACATTGTATTCATAAATGACCTAAAGCTCTTGTATTCGTCTCCAAGTCCATCTAAGCATGCAAGCACAACATCATCATCATCAACTACCATACTAATAGATCCAAGAGATTCCACAATACACTTGATCTTCAAGGCATAATCATTAATGGATAAGCTCACTCTTTTCACTTGGTTCAACTCTGACTTGAGCTGTAGCTTTTTGGCCTTTGTATTTACTTCAAACAGCCTTGCCAAATTCTTCCATGCAATAGCAGGGGTTTCAGATTCCTGCAACTAGCCCATCATGCTATTTATGACATTGACAAATAGCCAATACATGACTTTACTTTGTGTTTGCTCCCAATCTTTCTTAACCTTTAACTATTCTACAGTAGTATTTCGTGCATGAACTTCAGGTGCTATTGCTATGTCTCATTCAATGTAATTCCAAACACCTTTGCCCTTCAAGAAATTTGTCATTTTAAACTTCCATGCATAATAATTGTTCTTATCAAGCTTCTCATTTTGACAATCTAATTGAAGTTATCATAAATTTTGACAAAATAAAAAACCTTGAAAAAACCTACAATCTGCAAGCAAGCTAATGTGCACCACAACTAAACATACATACTTTTTCACTAATTACACAATAACATTTGCAATCTACATGCAAATGCCTTTTGTGTCTATAACCTAACAAACACTTGAAATCTTACAAATTTTAAATCTATAACTTGTACACCTATAAACGACGAACACAACCAATCGAACTATAGTATACCCAAAATTTGTTATTGGGAGCACTTGTAGGTCTAGAATAGAAACCAAAATGACCTCAGATGCCAAAAATCTTAATGGGAAAGCCCTAAAGGGCACATATGAAGTATATACACTGTTTTTCCTACTCATCAAGTTTCCCTGCAATCAAAGACTGCAACCTTGGTAGCCTCAAGAGCCTCTTGTGGTTATAACCCAAAGCAAATCGAGCAAGATGGAAGAGCTTCTTACCCATTGCTTGCTTGCTTGCTTTTGTGCTCTAATGCCTTCATCTTAGCCTTCAATTGAGCTCAACACAATGGAGAATTGAGCATATAGCGAGATAGGGCTGAAATCTTCTTCCTCTTCTTCTTTCTTCTTCTTCCAGGGAAAAGAACTAAGTCTACAACATGATAAAAGACTAATATGAAAGTACCACAACATATGTACATGGGATTACTAAGTGTGAACCCGCTTGGAAAGAAGAGGTGGCACAATAAATGTGCCATAACCAAGGATGGACTATGTGGGTGCAGTCTAGCTGTAGAATCATTGGCCTATTCTCGCATCGATCACCTAATACCCGAGTAAATAATATAGTGCCACATCACTAAGACACATAGCGAATGCCAACTCATGTAAAGCTCGACATCTCAACACTTACTTCAAGTGCTTTTGGGGAGAGTGCCATTTTCAACATAGACAAGTTGGATAGCAATAACTTCATCTATATAAGACCCAAACATGGCAGGTTCTAGTTTAAAAGAAGCAAATTCGACCATTCAAGACTACAAGATAAAGCCCAAAGAGTATGACATAGAGGCTTGGGTTGATCTCGGTGAGTAATGGAAGTCCGCTATCATTTTATCTTTGTCAAAGCAAGTTTACTTTAATGTTATTGAGACTAAGGGTGGTGCTTGGGAGTTATGGGAGAAAATATGTAACCTTTATGATAAGCAAAGCCCGGCTTTGCCATTGTATTAGCTTAAGAAACTCATGGATCTTTGTATGAAGGTAGGTACTAATATGTCTTCTCACTTGAATAAGTTTTCTTCCATTTCTACCCATCTTACTTTGCAAAGGGATTACCTTTGAGGAGAATGTTAGGGCTATGTTATTGGTTGTTACTCTCCCTAAGTCATGGAATACTTTTTGCACTACCATAAGTATTAGTGCTCCTACAGATGGTTTTGAGCTCAAAGATTTAAAGGGTGCCTTGCTTATTGAGAAAGTAAATAAAACAAATATTGATGTAGCTTACACCTCTCATGCACTCGCTGTTAGAGGCCATAATAATGCAAAATATAGTAATGACCACCATGGCAGAGATGCACAATAGGGCAGGTCAAAGTCTAGATCTTATGAATAGGGCCACAATAAATATCATGAGCCCAAGTCATCTCTTACATGTCATTATTGTGGGTAGCAAGGTCATGTTCGGCCACAATGCCATAAAATGCGCCAAGATAGGCCAATTAAAAACAAGGGAAAAGTGTAGGATAATGCTAATACTTCAGTCGATGGTAGC
Source organism: Lygodium microphyllum (assembly GCF_053477565.2). Classification (NCBI taxonomy): domain Eukaryota; kingdom Viridiplantae; phylum Streptophyta; class Polypodiopsida; order Schizaeales; family Lygodiaceae; genus Lygodium; species Lygodium microphyllum. Next base: position 99,534,717 of record NC_141146.1, on the reverse strand, counting down.
ATCACAAAGTCTAATGTTAAGATTAAGAAGATAAATACATTGGAGTATCATTCCACTAAGTACATTCTAGGTGCTTCACGTGATGTCCTGTTGAATAGTGCTTAGTCACCTTTGTCTTAGTATTGGTTTCTTGATTTGGGGGCTTCCTTTCATGTGACCTCGCATCATGATTGGTTCTATACTTATCTTCTTATGACACATTCTATGAGATTGAGAGATAATCATGTTTGTGAGGTTGTCAATATTGGTGATGCTGATTTGCACTTTGATATTGGTACTTCTTCTTTTTTTGCATAATCTATGCCATGTCTTAGCTTTTGACTAAAAGCCTTATCTCTATAGGACAATTGGATGATGTTGGGCATCGTGTTTCTTTTGGTGATTTTGCATGGAAAAACACTTGCGGCAACCTCATTTTGGCTAAAGGTGCAAAGGTCAATAGTCTTTATCCCTTACTTGTATATGGAACTATTGATCATGTTATTGATCTCTTTGGTATCACCATCTTAGGTATACATCACTCAAAGCGTGAGTTAATTGCCCCTTATACCCCACCCTAGAATGGTATTGTAGAGTGCATGAATATTACTATTCAAGAAATAGTCCACAATATGTTTAGTCAAGTAGACTTATTGTATTCTTAGTCAAGTAGACTTACCATGTACATTTTGGATTGAGGTAGTTACTACTACCATTTACTTGATTAATAGACATGTGTATTGCTCTTGATGGTAGAGTTACAAAGGAGATATGGTTTGGAAAACCTCCCTCATATGCTCATATGAGAGTTTGGATGCAATTCATTCTACCATATTCCCAAGGACAATGCAACAAGCTAGATCCAAAGTTCATCAAATGTATCTTTTTTGGATATGATGATGTAGGTGAGATGGGCTATTACCTTTGGGATCCACAAGCTTGAAAGGTTATCCGCAACCATGGTATTGTCTTTCATGAGGGTGAAATAAGACAACCTACAACTACTGATGATGTAGTGGCCAAAGATGGTGCGCAGATTGGATACTGTACGCTTGCGTAGTGAATGCCGGAAGGTCCCCAAGAACAATAGAACTCTACTTTTTGCACAAAATTCAAGGTATGCATTTTGCGGAATCACCCATGTACACACTAAATTAATGAAACGCCCAAAAAGGACAGGCGTCCCCATCAACTTCTTACACAAAGAATCCACTTTGTGTATGAGCCCCGGTCATCAAAGTTTACGGAATCCACCATAAAACCTCACGGAATCCACCGTGGCACGGACTCCACCGTGAAATATGCCTCCTGGCATCAAAAGATCCACCTCTTGTGTTGAATCATGATGTTGGATAGAGAGGGAAATATATACAAGCCCCTTAGCTAGTCCTGAGATGCTCCACTAGAGACTCCCGTCCTCTTGAGCATTATGAGCCCTTTATGCATTTTGTCATGGTGATAGATTTTAGTGAGCCCTTAACTTATGAGGAGGCTATGCGCAAAGATGAGTCACTCTTGGGAGAGGGTCATGCAATTTGAATTTGATTCATTGTAGAAGAATCATACATGGGATTTGGTTTCCTTGCCTAATGGAAAACATGCATTGCCATACAAGTGAGTGCATAAATTGAAGAGTACCCCTAGTCGCCCTAACCTAGCATATAAGGCACATTTGGTTGCTAAGGTCTTTAAATAGGAAAATGGAGTTAATTTTGATGAGATATTCTCCCCTATTGTCAAGATAAGAACCTTTGGTTGAACAGATGGACTTGGACTTGTACCAGATGGACATGAAAATGACTTTCTTACATGAGGATTCTATATGTAGCAACCCAAGGGCTTTGTCAAAAAGAATAGGGAACACCTAGCGTGCAAGTTGAGGAAGAGTCTCTATGGACTTAAGTAGGTACTTAGGGAATGGTATCTCATGCATTCACAGTCATATACCCCACAATGATATAAATCCATGTCTTTACATGAAGAAGCCATGTGATGGTAGCCTTATCATTTTGGTACTATATGTTGATAACACATTGATTGCTAGGAGTGATCATGATGAGCTAGATGCTTTGAAGACTTAGATCCAAAAGAGCTTCGAGATGAAAAACATGGAGCATGCTTCTCACATACTTGGTATGCACATTATGCGCAATCTCTCTAAGAGGTTCCTCTACTTGTCACAGAAGGAGTATATTCACAAAGTACTTGAGTGGTTCCATATACAAGGTGGTAAGCCAATTGGCATCCCTTAACCTTCTCATGTGAAGATGAGTCACACATATTGTTCCCAGTCAGATGATGAAAGGCTTGAGATGGCCAAGATCCTATACATATCCACAATGGGCAGCTTGATGTATGTCATGTTAGCCACTAGACCTGACATAACATTTGTAGTAGGAGTTGTGGCTCATTATATGGTGATGCCTAATAGAGGATATTGACAAAAGCATTGGCTCTATCTTTGCTTGCTTTTGTAATTGCGATTTCTGACTAGAAATTCCAAATTTGTGGACAATGATCCAATGTGCTATCAAGAAGATGCACTCCTTGATTCTCTCTCCTCTTCCCATTTTTGACCATCTTCCACTCTTTGTCAGCCGCATCTCCTCCTTGCTTATTTTTACTAGGTTGTTGCCCCTCACCACATTTGCCCAAGATCCTTTGAACTCATTGTGATTATTGGTATGACACTCCCATGCCACATTAGGATAGTCTTTATAATAGCAACCTTGGAGACTTTAATGAAAGCGAGCACCGATAAACTTGCTCTAGATGAGTTTGAGCTTGAGATGACCCATGCCAGGTATGTTGAGCTCCAGGAAGTCACGTTTGACTTCATTTGTATCCCATAATAAGCACACCTTGTTTCTATGTGGGTTGGTGAGTGGAGGCACATATAAAGGCTTCCTAATCTTGTTGACAATGCCAAGAAAGAGATTCCATAGGCATGTTGGCAATTTGGGCAGCTCCACCCATATCGAACATTTTCTCCTAAGAGAGTCCTTGTGCCAATCTTGATCAGTTGCCAATGCATGATGTACACCAAGTCGAGTCCCTATAAGTAGACTCTTTGGCCCAATATCTTATTTGTTGCATCACTCTTATCAAAGATGATCTCAAATAATCCTTTCCCCATCGTAGTAGACTGGGTCCACATATTCTTTCCCCCCTGTGAGGATATTGTTGAATCATGAAGCCAATACGATTGCTTTTGGTGGTTTTTCAGTGAAAAAAGCCAACCTTACCTTGTAATTGAAGTGAAACACATTAGTAGTGACTTTAGCAATATCTAGCACCACTCTCTTGCCCACTCCTTCAAACTTTTCTTCCATGTTTCTATGCCGAGGCTTCGCCAGCAAGTCTAAAACCATGGCCTCAACTTGCAGCTTGATGTCTTATGATGTGTTAATCTTCTCAATTGACTATGTTGCCTCAGAGTTGCTTGAATCAACTTCATGCTGGTTTTCTTTTGAGTGTGGTCATAGCCAAGTAGTTGCCATCACTCAGCTCTTTGTTATTGTGTATACTCTCCTCCATTGGCACATCCTCTCCTTCTCAATGCGACTTTTGTGCAACTACCCTAGCCAACTCCTATGCAGAGACCTGCATGAAGAGAGGCACATGCCGCATCTTTCTTCAATTTGTGAATTAATCCGCCTTAACGAGAAACGTTATTCAATGCTTCTTCGTCCTCTTATTATTATTTTTACAGTTTATGGGCTAAGGAAATTGTCGGTGTGTTTTTTCTTAAACACAGCATAGCCTTGAATCTTGATAAAGTAGCTTTTACGAAGTGTGCCCTGTTTTTCTGGCTTTGACTTTGAAGACCAGACATAGCCCCACAAAGTAGAAAAACGTGCTGACTTTCAGTCAATGATGGAATTCTTGTCTCCTTCGTCTCTCTCCCTTCTTCTTCTTCTTCTTCTTCTTCTTCTGTGTCTTTAAAGTCTTGAGGCAGCACAGGCTCTCTCTCTCTCTTCTTCTCCTTCTTTTTGTCTTCTTTAAAGTCTCGGGACAGCGCTTTGTTGTCCATACCTGATACTGCAGCTTGAGTCTTGAACAAGGGGAGCGGTTCCCGCTCTCTTGGATTTGGCCCTTCAGGTGTGCGCGCACGAATGGGATCCCCCGATGGAGTCATGGTGGCAGCCAGCAAGCACTCCAGCAGCCGTTTTGCCCTTAAATGGACCCTGGCCCAAAAGCTCGTTCGTCAGGGGGGCAGGATCAAGCTCGTACACGTGCGTCCCCCCGTGCGCTCCATCCCCACCCCCAGTAGGTTTCTCTGCATCTCCAACCTGTGATTCCATATCCTACTTTGAGTACTAAATCTGCCACAGTTTTACCCTTTAAGAAAAAAGAACCATTCAATCAGAAACCGTCCCCATGCTCGCAGATCCTTATGTCTGTTAGTGGTAGATGCATTCGGTAAATTTGAAAAACAAAGATGCAGGGTTCTTTTGATTCACGGAGCCCATACCTTTGTTCTGATCAAGTAACCCTTGATGAAGACCAAATCTCCACTCAAAGCCCAAACTTTAAGCCACTGATCCTTGCAGCAGAATTTCAGGGAGAGATGGAGTGAGGGAATTGCTATTTGTTCATTATAAATCATGTATGGATCCAAAGAAGCATTAGTTTTACCAACTGATTTACTCTTGGAAGTTCAAACCACTTGCACAAGGAGGTCCTGACACAGAGATATGTCTATAGTGAAGGTTTGCTCTTGTTGCAGAGCATTGCCCTTGTAGAAGTTTTCTCTCCAAGGGTGTTACAGGTAAATCCACTTGCTTCTGCTGCCACGAGAATACATCATGCAGGATTACATCAGATAACAGTTCAACTGCTCATGCATGATGCACGTTTGAATGGTGCCTACATGAAGCTGAATTGAGATTTATTGAAGTATGTGGCATGGTGAAATCACTGAGAACCAGTGGTATATTGTTGGGGTCATACAGTCAAACAGTGAGTCAGAAAGTTCTCAGGCCTGCCTTTCGAAAAGGGCAGTTAACTGCAATGTATAAGTATTTCTTATGACATATGAAGGGCTTTTCGGTTGAAAGTTACTTGGATCTGCAATGCTGTAATATCTCATCTATATCTTGAGCCAGCACAGAGATAGTTTGCTTTCTTTGTCATTGCACTATCTGGGTCGACATCAATCTCTTGGAAAAGCAATATCTGGCTTCACAAGTCAAAAGCAAGTTTGAAAAGAAACTTCTTAGAGAAGTTATCATCTATGAGGGGAAGCCTCTTGGTGAAGTTACTTTGAAAGGTAGCTTCTTAGTGAAATTGCTGTGTAGAGGCAGCCACTATGGAAGGAAGCTTCATGAAGAACTTGCTCTGAAAGGGAGCTTGTTGAAGAAGCTTTGAGAGGAAAGCTTTTAGAATGAAGCTTCAATGCATAGCTATCAAGAATGGGAAACAGGAAACAGGAATGGGAAACATGATAGGAACAAAGAAGCCCCATTCTGGGAATGGGGAGGTGACAAGACACTAAAACTTCAAAGACACTCTAAATGCCTTATTGCAATCTTTAAAACAAAATGCAATGGGGCATCATATATAAAGACCAGTCGATGCTGCAAAATAAATACATACTACTCAAAAAGTCTAAAGAGGAAAGACAAAAGCTGAGGTACATAAAAGAACACAAAATGGGCTAAAACCAGCACTTGGGCGGCAATAGGTAGGTTGGAACATGACGTTCCCTATCGTAGTTGGAATGTTGTTGGGAATAGGATAGGGAATGTTCAACTTCCACCAAATTGGAACTTCTTATGGGTTCTAGCCCATTAGGAGGTGACATTTCCCTATTCTAATGTCCCATTCAGTTAGGGATGTACATATCTTGGGTGTAAGGGCTCATAGGTCAAGTGCATCTCTTTTTTGAGTAGGCATATATTTAATGCTGGCTGACTTGTATTTTTGGCCATGTTTAATGCTGACCGACCTGCTCTTTACGTTGTATTATTCCTGCCAATTTAAGGCAGCCCCTCCTCCACTTCACAATCATTTGATACGAGCACATTGCATTTTGTTGAAGAGAGGGAGACTAGGAGTACTCTGCTGGTTGCCCATAGCCTGTGCATTTGTACTCACTCTTGTGCCTTGGTTTATGGATTCCCTTTCATGGTTTCATTATCTTTGAGTTCATGTGTTCTTGTTCTTCATTAGTTCTTTGTGTCTATGACAGCTTTATCTTTTGCTTCAGTTGCTTCTTATCATCTTGACATGGTATTAGAGCCTAAGCATCTTGGGTCTGGTGCTGGTTGCTTTTTTTGACTGCTGTTTCAGGCCTGATCGCTCTTTATGACTGCTCTAAACCTTGCATTTTGTTGCTATCCCGATCTTGTTGGTGCGGTTGCTTCATTTGATAGCCGGGTGGCATTGTAAATCAGCTAGGTGGCTTGTCCATCTTTGTTTTCTCATTGCTATACCTGAGCTATAAAAAGTTAGTGAAGTTTGTGTTAGCAGATATTAGTCAGCTCATGGTGTGAGTCTGTGTGCAGAGGCTGGGCATTTTATGTAGCATTTTATGCAGTATTTTATGGCACATTTTTGTGGCCATTTATGATGTATTTTTAGCATTTGTTGCTGGCCGACCAGCATTAAATGGTGGCCGACCTGCATTTTATGCTCCCCACTTTTGTGGCTATTTATAGGGCTCCTCCTCCACAGTCTTTGGTGCTTCAGCCATCAGTGGAGATCCTTCTGGGAGAGAGGAGCCGGTGCTGAGGAGCCCACGCAGCCAGTGACTCACCGTTGTATGCTGCTGTCTCGTGTTCGATATGGATTCCATTTCCTGAGCATACATCTGAGTTCTCATCTGTCTACTGTGTTCATTCATTCATTCTTTCTTCTGTCTTGTGTTTCAACATTTATTTCAGCATATTCTTTACGCTTCCATTGCTGCACCACTTCTGACATGGTATCAGTTTTCAGGCTGCAACCTATTTGTGCTGTGTTTTCTTGCTGATTTCAGGATTTACACCCTTCTTGCTGATCAGCCAACTGTCCTTCCTGCTGGCGACTGCTGATTTGCTGCAGGCGACAGTGTTTCAGCATTTGCGTTTTGCGTTTTTCTGGACAGATTTGCGTTTACTGCTGTTCCACTCTTTGCTGCTCGTGTTTCCTTCATCAAACTGCTGGCAACAGTCTTTAGCCCCTGTTTCTTCAGTTTGTAGCCTGTGTTTTGCTGTTTACAGCATTATTTTTGCCTGTTTTTCTGATTATTCAGGCCATTTTTGCTGTTTTTGGCAGTTTTTGACTGATTTTTTTTGACTTTTTGCAGTAGATTTTGTCTTCTCTTGATCAGCCTTTGGGTTATATTGCATGTGAACTCACTATTTTTGGTGTTTTTGGTTGCGTTTTGGCTGTGTTCACTCTCCAAACGACCTTCTTTTCTTCTACTTCTCTTCTTATCCTCTCCATATGGCTCCTCCGTGCACTTCCTACAAGCTCCCCCCGGAGTTTGATGGAGTGGCCAATGCTTTGCGGGCGCAGACATCATCGACTCCTGTCAGTTTTACACATATGACCTCGATGCTTCTTGAGCATGAGGCATCCTTGAGATTACAGGGGCGGCTTCCGGCACATTATGGAGGTGAGGCTTATGTAGCTTCAGAGAGGGGTGACGGGAAGAAGAAGTCGAAGGCCCAGTGTTACCACTGTGGCAAGAAGGGACATTTGCGGAAGGACTGCAAGAAGTTAGCGGCTTCCAGGAAGAAGGAGCAGAAGACGAAGCGGGATGGTGACTCTACCGATGAGTCCTCTCCTTCATCAGACTCCGACTCCGATCCTCCGACCAAGGAGAAGTCCAAGGCGCGGAAGGGATCCTCTTCTTCGGATCGCGGGAAGGGCTTGGTGGCCCCTTCCTCGGCTGCTTTCTAGTGGTGGTGATGCGGTCATCCCTCACGACTCCTCGGTGCCAGAGAGGGAGTGTGAGCGGGTGTTGGTGGGGCTGCAGTGCCTCATCTATATTTTGATACAGGTGCACAGGTTCCAGAGAGGGACGTCCCTGACGCATCGACGGTATCTGGCAGTGAAATCCTAGAGACTGGTGTTGATTTCTGGGTTCATGATGAGCTGTTCTTCTTTACAGAGAGCGAGAGGCTTTCGTCTGGAGCTCACATGAGGGGACACTTTGGTGGTTTGGCCAAAGGCGGGAACTCCATGGTCACATGTTCAGAGACATGTTTGGCAGATTGGCTTTGTATGTCCTGCGTGACATAGGTGACATTACACAGAGAGCTGCTATGAGTCTTCTCTATTTTCAGGTGTTGTTGGTATAATCGACATCGACATCAGATACTCTCCGAGGCATCTTGGTGGTGGGCTGGCCACTCACCGCTTGGACATCCATGGTCCTTCTGGTGTTTCTTTGTTGTGTAGTTTATGATTCTCCATCATTGTACTATTTCATTGTATCCGATCACACATGATCTGAGAGAGGGTGTTAGCAGATATTAGTCAGCTCATGGTGTGAGTCTGTGTGCAGAGGCTGGGCATTTTATGTAGCATTTTATGCAGTATTTTATGGCACATTTTTGTGGCCATTTATGATGTATTTTTAGCATTTGTTGCTGGCCGACCAGCATTAAATGCTGGCCGACCTGCATTTTATGCTCCCCACTTTTGTGGCTATTTATAGGGCTCCTCCTCCACAGTCTTTGGTGCTTCAGCCATCAGTGGAGATCCTTCTGGGAGAGAGTAGCCGGTGCTGAGGAGCCCACGCAGCCAGTGACTCACCGTTGTATGCTGCTGTCTCGTGTTCGATATGGATTCCATTTCCCGAGCATACATCTGAGTTCTCATCTGTCTACTGTGTTCATTCATTCATTTATTCTTTTGTCTTGTGTTTCAGCATTTATTTCAGCATATTCTTTACGCTTCCATTGCTGCACCACTTCTGACAGTTTGTTCATGCAATCCTTAAGTCTCACAATAGCTCTATCACTATGTGAGGAGAAAACCTTACGGTTTGTAGAGAGAACACAAAGCATGTTTGAACTCAACCAAAACAATTGAACTTAGAGAGAAACTCAAGAAGGCTCAAATAACAAAAGTGTAGAGTGAAGGAATAACTCAATGAACTAAATAAAATCATATATGTTGTGAAGAAAAACCCAAACCACACTCTCTCTAGGAGCTGGTTGAGTAGAGAAAGTGGACGGAGATAACTTGCACCACCAAAGCTTGGATCACGAAGGATGCCACCCTAGTTGGAGAAGAAAGCACAACTATAGTAGTCCCATAGATGTGCATAGTAGCAAATGCAGCCTTTGAAGGAGAAAACATAGCTATTTAGCTGATTTGGGTAGCAGGTAATAGCACAATTAGGAGAATATGGTAAAGAAATGCCCTACCATAGAAAACACAAAGACAAACGTATGACAAGCACACAGATTGATAAAGAACACAATTAGGGTTAGGGTAACTTAGAGACAATGAACACAATGAATGATAACAAATGAATATTGAATAGAATACAATGCTCTATGTAGCAAACACACTATGCAGTGAAGCATACCGACCCTCAAACTCACGTTTGAAGGATTGGGCAGAGAGTAAGAGCTAGAGGGTGTATCGTACTTTGGTAGATCTCGAAATGCAGCAACATAGCTAGTGAAGGTGGTGCGCAAATTGGATGTTGGATGCGTATGTAGCGAGCATCGGAAGATTCCCAAGAACAAATAACTCTACTTAAGCTCAAAAAGCAAGAAAGAAGATTTGTACGATACGAGGCAAAAAGACAAATTGGGTACAATCTTTTCCTATGCCTTGTGTGAGCGTTTCACGAGGTATGTATTTATAAATTTATTCATCTCTAAGCTCAAAAATAGCCCAATTTTACAATAAGCATGTTTTAGCTTTTGTGTTTGTTTTTGTCCAAATAAAGAATAAAGCAGTTGGACGGCCCAAAAGTCGGGCTGTGTTCAAATACAATGTCCAATAATGAAATATTTGAACCGTGCGTCCATGTGCATACAAAATAATAAATATTTGTTAAGTGTTTCAATAAATAAGCGCGCTTAAATAAATATTAGTGCCACGTCTTTAATAATAAGACGCGTGTCCATAAAAAATGATAATTTTTTCTAAGTAATTTGAATACACGCTATTGCCCAGTGCTTCCTAACGCCACCGCCACCTACTCTACACATCAACTGAAGCATTCACAATTGTTAGAAAATAATTATATTAAATTGACAAAAGTGAATACCTAGTAGTCTTTAGCTACAAAATAAACAAATAGGTTGGAACTTTGTCCTAACCTTGATTTAATACGAGTGTACTCTAAACTTATAAGCGTCCATTAATTTAAATATGTATTTTGCGGAATTACTCACCATGGAATCACCCACGCGCATATAAAATTAACTTGACGCCTGAAAAGGACAGGTGTCCTTGTCAACTTCTCGCACAAGGAATCCACCTTGTATACGAGCCTCGGCAAATAAATATAATTTTATGGAATTCATCGCAAAACCTCACGGAATCCACCGTGGAATATGCTTCTTGGCATCATATGCTTGGGGTGGGATAGCAATTGTTCTCAATTGCTATTAGCTCAATGTGGAGTAAGCAATGAGGGGTAAGTACTTAGGTCACAGGCGTGCATCCATTGGGCCTCTTCAACAGGATGACTTTTAAACTTAACCAAATATCTAGAGTATCTACGTTCAGTTTTAGTGGTCATAAAGTCAGTGTCTAGAATAGTTTCAGGTTCAAGGATTTCAGTTTTTTCTTTTAACAAAGGAGGGTTTTCATAGACAGGGTGAACATGTAATTGGCCTCTAAAAGGTTGTAACAAACTGATAGAAAAAGTATTGTGGATTTTTCAGTGTTGGGTGGTTATAGTTTAAATGCATTATTATTGATTTTGTGAATGATCTTGAAAGGTCCATAAAATCTAGGGGCTAACTTAACAACAGGGTGTTCTCAACACTTTGTAATTTTCTCTTTTCAATGCGTAACCAAACATAATCAACTTTGAAACTCATAGCTTTTCTTTTTTTGTTAGCTTGTTTAGTGTATGATTGTTGGGCTTTCGCAATCATGTCTTTGACTTCAGTAAAAATAGTAGCATGCATATTGGCAATATCATCAGCAACTTTAACTTTGTTTAATAATGATGTAACATGTGTAGGTAATCTATGTCCATAAATGATTTCAAAAGGTGCTTTTTGTGTAGCTATGTGTGGTGTATTATTGTATGCAAATTGAAGTAAATGTTTGTCTATTTGTTTCAAGATGAAATACAGATGAGAAATCAATTTTAGTATCCAAGTTAGCAAACAATGTAGTTCAAAAATTATTGCAAAATCTAGAATCATGAGTAGAACTAATAACTTTTGGCAAACCATGGTTAGTGAAAACAGTTCTAAAAAACAATTGAGTAGCTTGAGATATAGTTAATGTTTTCTTGCATGGAAGGAAAAATGTGTTGGGATATAAAGGTCCGGTGACCTCTATGTATATAGTACACGCACACTGTACATGTGAACGCATCCTTTACGTGCCCTAAGTATAAATACATTTTATTCTTTATGTACCAACACATTTGTTGGTACACTCTTATCGTCTCGAACTTTCACTCTGGTCACTCTCTCTCCAGCTGTCACACTTATACGCTTACTCTTGCTCGATCTTAAACTCTCTTAGCTGTGTCCTTCCAGTTTCAACAACTGGTATCAGAGCCAAGACTCTACACGCTTTCCAAGATTGAGGTGACGGTTGCTGGGCTTGCGGCAGTAGGCGTGTAGCAGTAGTCAGCAGCAGGCGACTGTAGCAGGGAACCGGCAGACTTGCGTGATGAAGTGCAGGCGACAGCTGTGCAGTGCAACGACTTGCTGGCGGACGGAACCAGCGAAAAGATAGGCGCAGAGGTCGCGCGACGGGTGACAGGTAGGCGGCCGGTGGGTAAGCGTCAGACGTGACGGGGTCGCGTGACAGTTTGCGACTGGACATGCGGGCGACGTCTGAGGGTGACGTGACGTGACGCGACGGGGGTCAACGGACCCCCCCCGTTAGTTCCTTTGTTTTTTCAAAAACAAATCAAAATTTTTCACTAGTCCCCTCATTACCACTTATCACTGACAGGAGTTCACACGCCAGAAGCACAGATCACAGATCTGTGAGGATTCCAACCAGAAATTTGGGGCCTTTCCCAGAGTTGATATAATTCATGCCTATCAGTGACTTTTGAGTCAGAAATTGCAGACATCGCGAGCGGTGACCTTAATTAAATTGGGGATTTTGCCAAATTTGTCGAAATTTTGCATTTTTGGATAAAATTTCTTGACATTGGATCCCAAAAATTTGGGGCTTTTCATGTATAGGCAAAGCTTTACTCAGCTGGGTCAGATTGACTGACATTCATGCAATTTTGGACTTGAAATTTTGGGAATTTGCACAGAATTTTGGTAAATTTCTGCATCTTTTGCCCGTGTAGTGGCTGGTTAATGTATAAACAGCAGAGATTTATTTCTGGTTGAGAAAAAACAGCAGGGTACTTTGCTGGTTCAGCTTGTGCTTCTGTAGATTAGTGCATTTACTCTTATGTTTGTGATAAAATGGCTGCGACTTCTTCCAGTTCAGACATCAAGAGTTTGATGGAGATGAAACGGTTTGATGGTCATGGCTTTGACCTTTGGAAAGACCGTATGTAGGGCATTTTGTTCCTAAAGGATTGTGAGGATGCTTTGCAGGAAGATAAATCCGCACTAACTTCTGATGCAGATTGGGCCAGAGTGAATAAAAAGGCTGTGGCTTACATAAAGATGGGTGTCATTGATGACATTCTGACAGACATTAAGGGTTTAGACACAGGTTATGCAATATGGGAGAAGTTGAAGACTACTTATGAGATCACCACACCTGTTAATGAGATGCATTTAATGCACAAGTTGGTGAATATGCGTCTGGATGAGTCAAAGCCTGTAGTTGAGCACTTGAGTGCATTTACAGGGATTCTAAATCAACTTAAAGATGCAAATTTGGATTTTGATGATAAGTTGAGAGTAATGTTTTTGATTATGACACTGCCTGACTCTTGGGAGACCTTGGTAGTTTCACTTAGCAATAAACCCGATCTCTCATATGATGGGGTGAGGGGTTCTATCTTAAATGAAGAAATTAGACGTATGTCTAGTAGAGAAGGCAGCAACTCAGCTTATGATGTAAGAGGCAGGGCTGAAAAGAAAAATGCATATGCAGGGTAGGGAAACATGAGCAAGAGCAAAGGAAAGGATAAGAGTGACATTACTTGCTATCATTGTGGTTGGAAGGGCCACAAGTAATCTGATTGCAGGTACTATAAGAAGGAACAAGAGAGAAAGAAGAATGCAGCAGATAAAAAGAAAAAGGAAGAAAAGACAGATGCATTGGAGACATCCAAAGGCAAAGAAAAGGCCAATGTGGCCTCCAGTGTGGTCATAGAGGAGCTTTCAGATATAGAGGTTGATGTATTATGTGCAGTTGATTATGATGCCCTTGTATATCACATGTAGGATATGCAGATTACCAAGGCTGATGTGATTGATGCACTCGTCAGTTGATGATGGTGTCACTTAGACTTGGATTATAGACTCTGGTGCCTCTTTCCATGTAACTCTTTGCTTGGAGTGTTTTGCTATGTTCAATGTAGGCAGTTATGGAAAGGTGTACCTTGGAAATAACCATGCTTGCAACATTGATGGGATTGGCACCGTACACTTGTCTTTAGACAATGGTCAAGAGCTTGTGTTGAAAGATATCAGATATGTGCCTAGCATTAAAAAGAGTTTACTATCTGTTGGTCAGCTTGACTTGCATGGCTACACCACACTGTTTGGTGGTGGTTTGTGGAAAGTAAAAAAGGGTTCCATGCTGATTGCAAAAGGAACCAAGAAGGGCACATTGTATTGTTTGCATTGTTAAGCCTTGAATGGCAAGTTTCTTGCAGTTGCTGAAATTTGCAGCCACTTGGAGTTATGGCATAAGAGATTAGGCCATATGAGCCAAAAAGGACTTGATGTTCTTACCTCTCTGAAGAGGGTTGATGGAAAAGGCTCTAAACTTGATTTTTGTAATGAGTGTCAGTTTGGAAAGCAAATAAAAAATTCATTTTACTTTGGTGTCTCTCGTAAGTCCAATGTCTTGGACTTAGTGCATTCTGATGTATGTAGTATGCCCGTGAAATCATTGGGTGGTGCTGCATATTTTGTCTCCTTTATTGATGATTGTTCCAAGAAGATTTGGGTGTACTTGCTGAAAAAGAAGAGTGAAGTGTTTGCTGTTTTTAAAACTTTTCATGCATTTGTGACCACTCAAATAGATAGAAAGCTGAAACGCTTGAGAACTGATAATAGGGATGAGTTCACATCGACTGAATTCAAGTCATTTTGTGACTTACATGGTATTAAGAGGGAGCTTACAGCCCCTTACAGTCCTTCAAATGGGGTGGCTGAAAGATATAATAGGACTTTATGTGAAAGAGTGTGGTGCATGCTGTCCACTGCCAATCTTCCTCATGTATTTTGGGGAGAGGCACTCAAAACCGCGGTTCATATTTGCAACTGCTCTCCAAATAGGCCCTTAAATAATGGTATCCTTGAGGAGGTTTGGTCTAGCAAATCGGCCTCATATGACCATTTACGTATATTTGACTGTGATGCTTTTGTACATGTTAGGGATGAGCCGAGGAACAAACTTGACCCAAAATCCACCAAAGGCATTTTCATGGGCTATGGTGATGAGGGTGAATTTGGCTATAGAGTGTGGTTACCTCAGTCCAAGAAAATTATTCGCAGCCGTAATGTTGTGTTTAATGAGGCAAAATTGTTGAAAGGCTCTTTAGCCTCTAATGAAGATCTGAAAAAGGTGAAATTTCAGAGTTTGCAGCCATCCATAACTTCAGAAAATGAGCCTTAAGGTGCTGTACCACAGGCTGAAACTGATGATCAGCCGGTTACTTTTGAGCTAGATGATGATGGACAGCAAATAGAAGCACAAGGAGGTCATGAACAGCAGGATAGGCTTGCTGATTATGAAAATGCAGGTGCTGGAAATGAAAATGAAGGTGCTGTACAGCATGAATAGCATACTGAAAATGGTTTACAGCAGCAAATGAATGCTGAAAATAATATACCTCCTGATGTAGACCCAATTCCTGACAATGTTGATCGTTGGGTACGCAGGTCTACACGCGTAAGAAGGCAACCACATAGATTGACCTCTCCTTGCATTATATGACACTTACAGATGAGGGTGAGCCTCTTACATACAAAGAGGCCAAGTCATGTGAGTTCAGCAGTAAGTGGGAGCAAGCTATGCAGGAAGAGATTAAATCTCTATATGCAAATGATACTTGGGACCTTGTGTCATTACCAAAGGGAAGGAAGCCACTTCCAAACAAATGGGTGTACAAAGTTAAGACAGTTAATGGAAAACCCAAGTACAAGGCAAGGCTAGTTGCCACAGGTTATGCACAAAAGGAAGGGATTGACTTCTAAGAGGTCTTCTCACTTGTTGTAAAGATGATCACTTTACGTGTGCTTTTTGCTCTTACTGCTGTTTTAGATTTAGAGCTGTATCAAATGGATGTAAAAACAGCTTTCTTGCATGGTGACATTGATAAGGAAATCTACATGAAACAACCCGAGGGCTTTGTAGTTCCTAGAAAAGAGCAGATGGTGTGTAAGCTAAAACGCAGCCTGTATGGGCTGAAGCAAGCACCACGGCAGCGGTACAAAAAGTTTGATACTTTTATGCTATCTCATGAGTTTACACGCAGTCATGCAGATCATTGCTTGTACATGAAAAATGATACAGATGGCAGTCCCATAATACTTGTTTTGTATGTGGATGATATGTTACTAGCTGGGAAAAGAAAGACTGGCTTGGATGCTCTAAAAAATCAGCTGAAATCAGCTTTCTTCATGAAAGATTTGGGAAATGCAGAGCATATTTTGGGCATGAGGATTCGTAGAGATAGAACGCAGAAATTGCTGTTTTTATCTCAAGAAAAGTACATTGGAAAGATATTGGACAGATTTAACATGGCTGAAGCTAAGCCTTTTGGGGTACCCTTACCTCCTTATCTCAAGCTTAGCAAAGTCAACAGCTCGAAATATGACGTGGAAGCAAATGCTATAAAGGGAGTTCCTTATGCATCAGCTTGTGGCTCTCTTATGTATGCTATGGTTGCTACTCGTCCAGACATTGCTCATGCAGTGGGAGTTGTTAGTAGGTTTATGTCAAATCTTGCAAGGCACATCGGGAGATTGTCAAGTGTGTTCTTCAATACCTTAGGGTACACAAAGAAAAATTATTTGCTATGGGCAGGGTGTACTTAGTTTGTAGGGTTATTGTGATGCAAACATGGCAGGTGACTTGGACACTCGTAGGTTTACCAGCGAGTATGTCTTTACAGTTGCTGGTAGGGTTGTTTCTTGGTGTTTCAGGTTGCAAAACATTGTTGCATTGAGTACCACTGAAGCTTCTAAGGAAGCTATATGGTTGAGCAGACTTGCATATGATCTTGGCATGTCTATGGGTACTGTAGTTTTGGCTAAGAATGCCATGTATCATTCACACACAAAGCATATAGATGTGCGATATCACTTCATCAGACAGATTCTGAACGATGGTCAAATCACATTGACCAAGATTAAAACACAAGATAACCATGCAGATGTCCTTACTAAAAGTCTAAGCAGAGCTTAGCACGAGCATTGCATTCGACTAGTGAGAGTTGGTTAGCTAGAGGTTCATATCGGATGTTTAAGTGGGAGGTTGTTGGAATATAAAGGCCCGGTGACCTCCGTGTATATAGTACACGTACACTGTACATATGAACGTACCCTTTATGTGCCCTAAGTATAAATACATTTTATTCTTTGTGTATCAACACATTTGTTGGTACACTCTTATTGTCTCAGACTTTCACTCTGCTCACACTCTCTAGCCGTCACACTTATACGCTCACTCTTGCTCGATCTCAAACTCTCTCAGCTGTGTCCTTCCAGTTTCAACAATATACTTGTTTGCTAAATCGATCTACAATAGTCCAAATCATGTTATGATTAGCTTGGGTGTTAGGCAAACTAGTTATAAAATCCATTGAAATATTTTCCCATTTGAAAATATCAGGTGTATCCAATCATACTTAATGACATTCAGATTTGAGATCTATCTTGCTAAATATTGTGGCTTCTTGTAGTTTATCCATGAGGTCGTCTACCCTAGGGATCGGATATCTATTCTTGATAGTGATCTTATTTAGGGCACGATAGTGAATGCACATCTTATAGGTATTATTTTTATTCTTAACTAACAAGATAGGTGCACCAAAAGGAGAACTACTTGGTCTAATGAGTCCTTGAGTTAACAATTGTTCAACTTGGGCTTGGATTTCTTTCTGTTCAATTTGATTGTGTCTATAAGGTGCTTTATATAGTGGTTGAGAATCAGGAATTAAGTCTATTTTATGATCTTCAGGACGTGTAGGTGGTAAACCAGATGGTAAATCAGCAGTAAAATAATCTTTAAATTGTGAAAAAAATTGTGCATGTCTAGGATGCATTTGATTTTCCTTAGCTTCAATTTCATTTACCCATACTAAGTATGATTTGCTACTTTTTCTTAATGTACGTTTAGCCTATGTGACTAAGCAATGGAAAATTATTAAAAGTGTGCGTACCATGTAATGTGATTTGTTTTCCATTAGAATAAATCTTCATTGAATGTGTGGAATAATCTATATTGGGATTATATTTATGACGCCAAGGCATTCCTAAAATAATATCACTAGATTGCAAAGGCACAACCAAGAAATTTTTGCGCTCAACATAATGGTCAATTTTAATTTCTAAATTATGAACTTCTTGTGTACCATTGTATCTAGTACCTAAGAATGCAATCTTTATGCGATAATGAGTTGGAACAGTACGTAAATTCAATTCTTTGACCAATTTTGCAGAAATAAAATCGTGTGTGCTTCCATCATCATGCAAAATATTTTTTTTTAACCATGCACAAAACATTTTATCGTTAATAAAGAATGAAGATTTGACATACATGGTAAAGTATCTGAAGTAGTATCGATATCGTCATCATCTTCCATGAAGTCTAGCATTTCTTCATGGTCTTCATCTTCAATCGCTCCCAAGTAGTTAATGTGAACAGTTGGCTTTTTGGATTGACAATTCACCGCTAGATGTCCAAGTTGGTGGCACTTGTAGTAGACTATAGGCTTGGCTTTGGAAACATTATTAGTAATGACTGGGAGTTTAGGTATGTTGGGATTTGATTAGAAAGATGACTTAGGATTTGGATTTGTGTTTGATGGTAAAGTAAGGGGCCGTGTTCAAGGTTTACGGAAAGAAGATGGAACAAAGCGATTTTGATTGAATCTTTGAAAGTTAGAATTGAATTGCTTTGTACCGAAGTTACCATTAGTTGAAAATTGTTGTGATCGCTTATCTCGTCCTCGAATTTTGTCTTTAGCATCATGGGCTAAAGAAATTGCATCCTTTAGAGTCGTTGGCTTGAATATGTTCACCTCCGCATAGAAGTGACCAAGCAAACGGGATATAAACTTGCGCTTGTGGATTGCCTCAGGTACATTTTTAAGCGTTCGAAGTTGCAATAAGGCGTTCGAGAAATGCTCAGTGTATTGCGAAATAGGCTCACGATCTCTTTGTTGTAGAAGATCCCACTGTTTGATTGCTTTTTCATGGAATTGAGATGGAAGAAAATTTTGTAAAAATTTCTTTTGAAAAGTCTCCCAAGTAGTAGAACAATGAATACTTTTACGGAAAACAGTCCACCATAACGATACTCTGTCCACGAAATTGTTAGTAACACACTTGAGTTTGTTTTTCTCGGCATACTGTTCTTCATGGAAATAATCATCAAACTGACTGATAAAAGCGAGAACAAATTTTCCGTCACGTAGCCCATTAAAATTATGAAATTTGAAATTTCTTTTATTTATCTTGGTTTCTTTTCTGATAGATTGTGCTTCTAGTGTCTTATTGATCGTACTTCGTATAACATCTTCGGGTTGCGGTGCATCTTGATCGACAGTAGATCGTTGAAGATTATTCAGTTGAGCTTGCAAAGTTTGACGTACTCTTCGTTCCTCTTGAAGTTGCATCATAATTAGGTCCAATTTTTGCTCCACGGTTGGTTCCAGTAAATCACCTTTGGCGATAAAATCTTCCATATTTTGATCGGACATCCTGTAAAATTTCAAACAATCTCACACATTTGAAATCTTGTTAGCAGGATGAGCGTAGCTCAAGGTTGGGTTTACAAGCCTTGCTTCTTTTTTTTTTACATGGTTTTTTACGATCTTTGTTCTTTTTACGTGTACGGAAATTGATAAAGTTCTTTCAACGAATACTTCGTCCGTGTAAATTGTGTATAGTAATCTTTTTGCTAGAAATTGACTCTGTCAGAGTGCAGGTATGAACAGGGGCTTGTAGGAAGGTTGGAAATGAGTTCGAGATTGGTTGTGTATGAACTTTCACTATGGAAAAGGTTAAAAAATTGGAATGTTAAGCTTTAGTAAGCTTTAACTTTGAGCTTTATAAAAGCTTAAAGAAAATTTTGAAATCAATGAGGACAGGAGGACGTTGACGGCTAATTCGGCGACGATCAGTATATCTTGCCGCCGTCGACGTTAGAATTGGAGAGCTTAAGCTTTTATAAAGCTCTAAGCTATTCTTAATGAAGTTTTTACTCTCTGTTATCTCTGAGAAGAAAATGTCTTTCAAAGAAACTTCCCGGATGGTCCTCTGTTGACAGAGAGTGGCCCTTCGCGATCCAACAGCACAGCAGGGGGTTCTTCATCGCCAGGAACACGCTGGTATTGACAGTTCGTTGTTGTAGAGCCCGTTCGTTCCAGGAGCTTCGCCTTCGCGTGAGATGGTGAGTGATTGGAAGCCCTTGATCTCAGCTTCGCTCTGATACAATTGGTGTGTAAATCGGATGTTGGATGCATACGTAGCGAGTGTCGGAAGGCCCCTAAGAACAAATAACTCTACTTAAGCTCAAAAAGCAAGAAAGGAGATTTGCACGATATGAGGTAAAAAGAAAAATTGGATACAATCTCCCCCCTGTCTTGTGTGAGCATTTCACAAGGCATGTATTTATAAATTTATTAATCTCCAAGCTCAAAAATAGCTCAATTTTACAATAAGCATGCTTTAGCTTTTGTGTTTGCTTTTGTTCAAATAAAGAATAAAGCGGTTGGGCGGTCTAAAAGTCGAGCTGTGCCCAAATACAATGTCTAATAATGAAATATTTGAACCGTGCGCCCATGCGCATACAAAATAATAAATGTTTGTCAAGTGCTTCAATAAATAAGCGTGCCTAAATAAATATTAGCACCATGCCTTTAATGATAAAATGCGCGCCCATAAAAAATGATAATTTCTTTTAAGTAATTTGAATAGACGTTATCGCCCAATGCTTCCCAATGCTACCATCGCTTGCTCTACACATCAATTGAAGCATTCACAATTGTCAGAAAATAATAAAATTAAATTGACAAAAGTGAATGGCTAGTAGTCTTCAGCTACAAAATAAATAAATAGGTTGGAACTCTGTCCTAACCTTAATTTAATATGAGTGCACTCTAAACTCATAAATGTCCATTAATTTAAATATGTATTTTGCAGAATCACCTGCTATGGAATCACCCATGTGCACATTAAATTAACTTGACGCCCGAAAAGGACAGACGTCCCTGTCAACTTCTCGCACAAGGAATCCACCTTGTGTACGAGCCCCGGTAAATAATTATAGTTTTACAAAATCCAGTGCAAAACCTCACGGAATCCATTGTGGAATATGTCTCCCGGCATTAGAAGGTATGTGGCAGCAGCAAATGCTGCAGAGCGGAGTTGCATCACTGTTAGATAGGCAGAGAAGAGAGAGAAAACTACAATGCAGCAGCTGATTGTGATGTGGTGGTTGGTAGTTGACATGGGACAGCAAAACATAGCTGGATGATGATGTGGGAGGCTGGGCAGCAGTTGTAGACCGCGAATGCAGCAATTTGCTGCACATGTGGTGGCTGCTGACAATAGGGATGATGGATGGTAGTAGTCGTGTGATCAGCAGTGGTCAGTCCAGGGCTGAAAACAACAGCAATCTGCAGTAGAAGGTTGGACAACAGGAGTCAATTAATGGACAACAATGGTGGATAGCTTTGACTGAGATATCCTTCGTGCACCGGGTGTGAACAGCAAAGCTCTGTCAGTTGCAAGCTGCAAAAATGAGATGAAGGTTGGATGGAGAGTAGTACGGGTGAATGAAAAGGGATGGTAAGATCCAACACATCTCAAATTACACAAGCTTACCCAACTACTCGGGGGTGTTGATCATGAGGGAAAGGGTGATGGAGTGGTAGTGGGGTGTAACAACCGCCGATCGAGACAGCTTGGGATTTGCTCAGGGGTGCTCTGCACAATGCGGTGCATAGTGTTGTAACGTGCCCAGCACGTTTTAGTGGTCCATCGAGAAAGGAATCTAATCATCGCTGCCCGATACTCCCATGGAATGTTCCGGGGTTTGTTGCCTAGGGTTTTTCGAGTCCACCTTGCAACGGAACGTTCACGGCTGAACCCACTAGGATCGATTTGAAATCTGGGTTCCTAGGGGCCAAGGTCTCTTGACAACATTTTGGTGTTGGGTTTTGGATATCCTACTTTACGCAAAGATACCCAATTCGAAGCAGATTTATACCGCACTTGGTTCAAAGAGAATAGGAAATGAGAGGGATGCGCTGCTCAAACCCTTTGCTTGTAGAGCATAGTTCCATTCCGGTCTTCTAAAACAACACAAATCGGGTTCTAACCTAATAATACCTAAAGGTCGAAACGTCGGCAAAACCTTGTGAGAAGCCTCCCAGTTCTTTGGGACCACCTTACCGTAGGACAGCCCCATCGAGGGTTTCGTCTACCCACTTCCCTCAATAGACGTTCTTTAGTTATCTAGTTAGGTTCTATCACATTTATGGGTGACACTTACGATCAACTTTCTTAATTAAGCCTTTAGGGAACAGGGTTCGTTTGCGTAATTTATAGCACAGACACGAAAATAGAGTAAGTAGTCCTTTTGACAAACAAGTTCCTTAACTTATCTTCAAGTTAATCTTTGTCTCCTGTCGATACAGGAGAAATTATGTATCCCTTCTGTCCAACAAAAGTACCTGGTCCAAATCACATGACACCATAATTTCCATCTAATATCTAAAATAGGATCTTCCAACACCCTAGATGTTGGGCTCACGATAGTCTACAACCCTGTTCCGGTCTAGGCAAGAGGTGTCAAGAGTTCCATTGACCCCCAGCGACCTAGGAGTGAGACAAAACCTTCGTGGTTGGTCTTTTCACCACTTAATCTTCGGCCGGTGAATCGAGTAGTACCCTCTCGAAGTAATCCGCAATGCGATCTTGGAGATGATCCCGTGCAAAATATCATTCCTTGATTAATCCAATTAAGAATCAAGCATAATCAAGGCAATCGGTCCTAATATCATATTCCAAGAAAAACATTCCTTTATTCCCATGGCAACTTGTCATTATAGACCCCTGCCATGCATTTACCATTAAACACAAGCACTTGGAATAATTATCCAAACCACAATCCAACAATCAGTTGATTGTAAAGGCATTTAGTGTGTTGTTCGATTAACCAACAAAACAATGGTATTCTTTTCCAAGCATTGCAAGAATAGACGCGATAACATTTCCATTACACATTTGCTTTTCTCCTTGGGACCAAAGAGTAAAATTTACTTAACCTTCTTTCAGCTAAGGGTTCAAATACTGTACATGACTTAAGGCCTATCATTTTAAGGCAAATTAATCAATCTAGCAAGAGCATTTATGCCTCTTCTCTAAGTGACATTTATCTTTTAGCCTTTCCCTACTATGCAACATTTTATCTTGGCTTTATCTTCCTTTTTCCTAAGACAAGGAGTCGTGTGTCATTGATGTAAAGTTTACATAATCTCTCCTATGTATGTACCGTCTATGTCTATGTGCATCTGCGAACCTTAAACAGTATTGTCCTAGGTAAAGATTAATTGAAGACTCATCGATGTTTAATACTTTAGAGCCCCATATGTTGCTTATGCTATGCATGGATTCGTTGCATAGCAACTAGGTGCAATTAACTTCCCTTGATACAAGCACTTCACAACTTCATCTTTGAATATTTGGGATGCGATTTATCATTTTCAATGATCTATTCTAACACTGCAAAGTACGGAGTCTAACGTATCTCATACATTACTTACGATTGGTACCATAGTTGGATTGACAGTGATGCCTTCGCCCAAAGCTTTGTTGCTGGTTGTAGGATTGCCATCCGCACACGTACCATAGTTGGATTGACAGTGATACCTTTGCCCAAAGCTTCGTTGCTGGTTGTAGGATTGCCATCCGTATGCGACATTCTTCGCTTGGGGACCATTGTCCTCAAGTAGATTCGAGAGATAAGGAAGGAATGAATTTTAAGATGGAAGAGCGTAAGAGAAGATGACGAAGATCGGGATAGGGGGAATTGAGCTAACTCTCTCTTCCTTGCAGCCTCTCAGGGTCTCCTCTCTCTCTCTCTCCCTCTCCTCTTGGGGTCTCCTTGTCCTTGTGCCTTCCCCATGTTTTATATTTATAATGAATTAGAGAAGAGGGGTTGTGGCTGAGAAAAAGAGCTCTTGGTGGAGGGGATCTTGGAAAAATCAGTGATCTGATGCTCAAATCATAGATTTGATGGTTCCATTGGCTCCAAAAAGGGGGTAAAACTCTAAGACACTTGGTTAGAAATCTTTCAAATCACTTCTTTTTTCTCTCCATGTTTAAAGTGCTGTTTACTATTGCAAACTGCGATTGCGGCATGCATGATTTCACAAATTCCTTTTTTTTGTATTAAATCTCCAAAACTAGCTAGAAAATTACTTTTTTTTAAAAATGACATCCTGTTCTAGAGATTTTCATATCTTTTTATGATATTTACAATAAGTAATATCTAAAATATGCTAGTTTTGTCCAAAAATCTAATATTTTTGGACTATCCATACTATACACATTAACACTAGTGATTAATATAGCTCATAACTCTTGTTCATGTTGTAACTTCCATGAAGGGTTGTAAATTTTTTTTTTTTGAATTTAAGTAAAAATCGTTAATTATTAACATTAGTTAGTTTTTAATTTAGTTAGTCTTTAGTTAGACTACCTAGTATGAGTGGAAGTAGTTGCAGCAGTTTGTTGGGGTTTCTTAGGAGGAGGACCTTGGGCCTTGATATGACACTTTTCATCTATACGGCTTGATCTCTGGCAGTGTGTGCAAAATCTATTTTTCCTAGGGAGTTGTTGCCAGATGGGTAATGGGGTAGGGTGGATAGGGTGCAGGAGTGGAGTACTCTTGGGAAATAATCCCAAAGTCCCACCATGCATGCGGAAAGTGTGCATAGTCGATTCGAATGTAGGCATGGATTGATTGGGCATGGGTGTGGTAACTGCATGAGGAGCCCATGGAGGAGGGACATGGACATGTGGGGTAGAGGATGGAAATCCTTGCGTGGGGGTAACCCATGGAGTGTGTGATGATGCACCATTAGGAGAGGAGGAAGTCACTACATCTGAAAGTTCGATGAATGGGGGAACTGAGAGGTGGGGGTTGGTGAGGGGAATGCCCATCACAACCATCCTAGGGTGAAAAGAAGAGGTCACTTATGGGGATGTGGAAGGCATAGTATTAAAGGGTGGTATTCTCCCTAATGATGTACCATGGTGCAAAGTAGTGAAGTGAGTGTAGGAGAGAGAGTACAGCCAAAAGGATAGCACAAACTGCACTTGGTACGAGTTCACATGCAGTGTAAAGACAACTAATCATAGAATGACTATTGAGAATAGAGAAAATGTAATTGAGAAAACCTGATCAAACACAGCAACAGAGAATCAGCAGGAAGAAAACGGCCAAGTATCACTCCTAGAAGCCTGAAAACACTATTGTCCAGCTAGAAAGAGCATTAAATGCAGAAAACATAGCAGCTGTAAGTCAAAATACAGACTTGTCAGGCATTAAATGCAGGCAATCAATAATAAAATTATGCAGAAAATCAAAATGCAGGCAGCAAAGGCCAGGAACAGTCAAAACATAGGTAGTTGATATCAAAACACAGGCAGCAAAAGTTGGAAATAGGCCATTTCACACCAAAATCAGATTGCCTAGGCAGCAGCAGTTAGAGAAGGCTAGAATCAGCAGTTTGGATCTGCAACAAGAAAGAAAAGCACTTGAAGACCTAACACGAATGTTTGATACCATGTTAGAAGTGGGTGCAGCGATGGAAGTGTAGAAGACTGCTGTGATAGATTATAGATTGCACAACACGAGAAAAGAGAGAAGAGAACATTGCAAAGAGATAACTCAGAGATATGCTCAAGAAATGGAATCCATATACCAAACATGGCCTTGGTTAGCTAGAACTTTATATGGCCATGTATGTAGACTTTGCCGAGACTTATGTGCAGGAAAGTTCTTGATAAAAAAGTGGAGATGTATCTCTGTGGTATTTGTAGTGGGATTGCCTTAGACAAATTGAGGCCATGACACAATCGGGTTTAGGTAGATAGAGTGACTAAAATGGTTTGATTTATTTCAAGAAAGATGTCCATTAAAATCCATGATTTGGCTGGTCTCTTTATCGACCATCTTTATATGTTATATGGTTTGCTTGCTGAAGTAGTCAGTGATTGTGATCCTAAGTTTATTGGCCATTGGACTAATGGTCCATTTTGCATTCTATGCTAACTAGGGTTGTATTCCTTTAGAGATCCAAGAAGGCATGTGCGTGTACTTGATGTACTGAAAGGCTTCGATTCGGTGAACATTAATAAATGCTATGACCTATCATCAAGGTTAAAGGATTGTATCAAATTACCAAGAAGATAACTAGTGTATCTTTTACCTTTGGATATCTGAGTTCATTGTGTGCTCCATCATTTGAAAGAGTGCTTGGGACAAGGTAAATTGATTGCCTTGATTGAGGAAGTTGTGTGACTAGAAGATACACGTGATACATTTCACTTGAACCCGAATTGATTCTTGACCTACAAGACAAAATAATCCCATTGGATTGTCTATACCGAGTATTCAGCCAAGTGGAAACACCCTTGGAGATGAAGGCAACATAGGAGTTGGTATGCCCATTGAAGAATGCTTTACTTGATTTGTTCCTGGGGACATTGTCGAGGACAATAGTCATTTGTGAAAGGGAAAGTGTTACATCCTTGGACATCCATGATGGGTGCCCATAGCCTTGGGTCACCAAGTGACTAAGTGTAAACACACCGTTAGACTAGGGTGGCTAAGTACTATAAAAAGGACTAATTGGCTCATTTGTGTGACATTGAGTGTGATCACCACTCTTGGACGCTAGGCCCAATGGTCATGGCCACAATGTTTGCACATTGGGACGGTGTTGGTTGGTGCTATGGGACGCTAGCCCTTGTGATGTGAGTATGGCTTAGTGTGTTGCTGGTCCCAAGTTCACAAGGGTGAGCTTGTTTGGCTCTGGGATCTTAGGTGGTTATTCTCTTCAAGGGATTGTTATTATTATTTTGGGTGCTACTATTGTGCAGATTTATTTATGCGCTTATGCAGGGAAGTTTTTGCTATTGCTGCAATCCTTATATTATGGCTTGAGGGAAAGACAAGTATTTTTGTAAGACTAGATTTATTAGATAGGCTCTAGAAAAGTTTTAGACAAAAGCATGTTTATACAAGGAAAGCAAAAAGCTCAAAAGGATGCTTTTCATGTTTTTTGAGCACAAAAAGCTTAGAAATACAAATGCACAAGGGAGGTGATCGCTCATACATGGGGGGAGATTGTGCCCATTCTCTTGTCATGCACTCGTCTCAATCTCTCTCTTGCTCTATTTGGCTTCACTAAAATTTTGGTTAAATATTGGCTGAAGTATAGTGAAGGGAATTATTGTCGTGCACTCCTCTCAATCTCACTCTTGCTCTATTTGGGTTCACTCAAATTTTGGTTAATTATTAGCTGAAGTATACTGAAGGGAATAATAGTGTAGAGACATTTAACACCTTACATGGCCTAGCACCAGATATCACAATAATTGCAAACAGTCTAGGCTCCCATATTTTGCAATGTGGCTGCCCCACTCTCATCCCAAACTGCTCTTGGATTTGTTCACACAAGACATAGCTAGAGAATCCACTTGTCAATGCTCCACCTTGAGGTCGCTAAACAAGAGGAGCACAACCAGGAGTACTGAAGTACCATTCTTGAAGTAGACCCTAGCAGTAACTATCCCATGCACAACCCAGACCAGATACTGTAGGATATGGAAAACCTCCACTCATAGCTGTCTTTGATCCAAATCTTTGATGGAAAATACAGTTGCATAAACTGTGAGAGTGCGTAACGGAAGAAGAACACGAACATAGAGGAGGAGAGAGAGAGAAAGCAGAAAATGAAGGAAGAAAATCTGCACTGACTGGAATGAAATGCTGAATACACCAGAGTGGACTGATCAGTCCCTGCATGCAGTCCGGAGCATCAGTGAGGGCACCAGATCAGGCTGGAAGCAATGGCAGCACCAATGCCGGAGTGGGAGAGGAGGGAGTGTGTGCTGAATCTGCAGAAGAGCGTGTAAGAATGACTGGGGGGGGCTGCTATAAATAGCCCCAAACCAGCAAAACTGGCCGACTTGGCTGAATCTGGCCGACCTGCCCAAATATGGGCCGACTGCACACAAAAAGGCCCATTTTGGGCTGAGTGCCACCCGAGAAGGGAATGCAAACTAAATCAGCAAACACAAAACTGACAGAGCTCCTCTGTCTCTTGCCAGACTCTGACAGGAGCTCACAACCAGGAGATGACAGACTGAGAATGAAATAGAGCAGGCTAACACCCCCTCTCAGATCCTGGGAGGGTCTGAAGACCTAACAACTGCATGTGATGAAGCAACGAAGCCTGAGGCAAAGGCTTCGTGAAGAGATCATCCGCATTGTCTGCCGCGGGACAATAGGCCACCGCCAGCTCCGAATCCACGATCTGCTCTTGAACATAGTGATACTGAACCTCAATGTGGTTCATGCGAGCATGAAACACCGGGTTCTTCGCCAGAGCAAGGGCACTTTGGTTGTCCACGCGCAGCTCCGTAGGTCCTGTCTGGGAAAAGCCAATATCTGTCAGCAAGCGACGGAGCCAAACTTCCTCCATAGCGGTCGAACATAGAGCCCGATACTCAGCCTCTGTAGAAGAAAGTGCCACAGTAGGCTGCTTCTTGCTCCTCCAAGAGACAGCACCGGATCCAAGGGTGAAAGCATAACCTCTGGTGGATCGTTTCGAATCCACATCACCTGCCCAATTAGAATCACTCCAGCCAGAAAGGGTGATCCCATCTCCATATATGATCCCGTAGGATTGAGTCCCCTGTAAATACCGAAGAACACGCAAGGTTGCCCTCCAGTGAGCCTGTGTAGGAGTCTGCATAAAAGAAGACAACAAAGCCACCACAAAAGAGACATCCGACCGAGTGTGAATCAGCCAGATGAAAGAGCCTACAAGGCACCTATAACGAGTGGCATCTGTTAGGGGGACTCCATCTGCCAAAAGCTTGGACTCAGGGTCCATGGGGCAAGAAATAGGCCGACTCTCGGCCATACCAAACTCCGAAAGGAGATGCACCTGTGCTGCGAGATAAAGATACCCTGTGCCATCTGATAGATCTCCAGTCCTAGAAAGAAGTGAAGGATCCCTAGATCCGTCATGTCGAACTCCTGCCGAAGAATGGACCGAGTATGCTTCACCTGCTGAGTGTCGCTCCCTGTAATGATAAGATCATCTACATACAGAATAAGTAAAACACAAAGAGAACCCACAACCCGAAAGTAGAGGTTGGGATCATGATCGGAGCGTTGAAAACCACTCTGTAGAAAGAAGCGGTCAATCCTTTGGTACCAAGCACGAGGAGCCTGCTTCAGGTCATAAAGAGCCTTCCGCAGCCTGTAGACATGATCCTCCTTCCCCTGCACAAGAAAACCAGGAGGCTGTGAAACATAGATCTCCTCCTCAAGGACGCCATTTAGAAAGGCTGACTTGACGTCCATCTGATAAACAGGCCAACGGTAGTGAGCTGCAAGAGCCAAAATAACTCGAATGGTAGACATTCGAGCTGTAGGAGCAAAAGTCTCGAAGTAGTCCAATCCTGCTCGTTGTGCAAAACCCTTGGCAACAAGCCTAGCCTTATGCTTGTCCAAGGAGCCATCTGCAAGATACTTGGTCTTAAAGACCCATTTCACACCTATCACCTTCTGTTTCTTGGGACGTGGTACAAGCTCCCAAGTATGGTTCCGCTCGATGGAATCGAGCTCTGTCTGCATAGCTTGTCTCCAAATATCCTGTGCAAGAGCCTCCTCCACAGTGGAAGGCTCGGAATCTTGAAGAATCTGAGACATATGAGCATAGTTTACACATAGTGAACTATCCCGTTGAGCCTGTAAGCGGGTTGATCTGCGTGGACCTGTAGAAGAAACATGAAAGTGAGTAACACCTGAATCCTGCATGAGCCGGCGATACCATAAAGGAATCCTAAGAGACTCCTGCTGCTGCGAGGGAGACCGAGTAGGCTCCGGAACCTGCAAAGCACCTGCGTCTGAGAGGGATTCCCCCTCACCAAGTGAGGGTAGATCCTCCTCATCTGAAGAAGGCTCCCCATCTGTTGGCTGTGGATCCCGAGAAGACTCCTGAGGGGAGGCGAAAGGGGTGGAAGAACTCGTAGAAGAAGGAGGCACATCCGCCAAAGGGGGAGGGGAAGCCGTAGTAGAAGGAGGAATGAGAGGGGGAGGAAGCAATGACGAAGGAGGGGTGCTAAGGGGTATCCTAGAAGGAAGAGAAGGTAGAGAAGGTGGGGGGTGGTCCGTCGTTGTCGAAGAAGCACTTGTAAGAGAACCATCAATCGGATCCTCGGAGGCCGAAGCCTCATCAAAGATCACATCCCTGCTCACCTCAATCTTCCGTGTCGTCGGGTCGTAGAGCCGATATCCCTTCGTGGTCGTGCTATAGCCCACGAAGATAAGCTGTCTCGACTTAGAGTCGAGCTTCGTCTTCCTCTTCTTTTTGTCCACATGGACAAAAGCATCGCACCCAAAGATGCGAAAGTGGGACACGGAAGGCTTCTTTCCAAAGAAAGCTTCATAAGGAGTCATGTCCTGTAAAGCCGAAGTGGGAGAGCGGTTGCGAATATGCACCGTTGTAGCCACCGCCTCACCCCAAAGGAAATGAGGAAGACTCCTATGCTCCAGTATAGATCGGGCCATCTCCACCATGGTCCGATTCGCACGCTCCACCACACCATTCTCTGATGGTGTGTTCGGATGGGAATACTCCACCCGAATGCCGTGATCCCTGCAAAACTGAGAGAAAAGGTGAGAAGTGAACTCGCCACCGTGATCAGCTCGAACGCCACGAACTTTGGAAGTTGCTTGGGTCTCCACAAACACCTTCCACTCGCAGAAACGGGAGTACGCCTCGTTCTTGTACTCCAAGAAATAAGACCACACATAATGACTGACGTCGTCCACAATCAGCATCAAATACTTGGCCTTCCCAAGGGAGGCTGTGCCCATAGGTCTGCAAAGGTCGGTGTGAACCAACTCAAGCGGAGAAGTAGCCCTCCTAGAGGCAACCTGAGGGTGAGGCTGCCGATGCTGCTTGCCCCTCAAGCAGCTAAGGCACAAAGTGTGAAGAGGAGGGAAATCGGGAAGTCCCTCCACTATCTTCCGCCGAGAAGCCCGCTGAATAGAGTCAAGGTCCAAATGACCATACCGAGCATCACCTATAGAAGTATCCTCCACTGTGATGGCATCCTGGGTAAAAATGACTCGGGTACCTAGCTGAGTAAGACCATGCACAGACAATAGGTTAAAGCTCAAATTAGGTACATAGAGAACTTTGGCGGAAGAAGACCGCCTGTCAAAAAACATAGGTAGAGTGCCCACGCCTTGAACAAGAACTGTACAATTGTCACCAATGGTGACAGTGCGCCCTCTGGAACGAAGATCCTGAAGCCAATCCTGTCTGAAGGTCATATGTGAAGATGCGCCGCTATCCACGAGCCAAGGCTGCTCCTGAGTGGTAGAAGCTAGGGCTGTATCCTCCTCAACAAAGACATGCACAAATGCAGACTCTGTTGTGGTTGGGGCCATATCCTCGGACGATATCCTCGGACGATATCATCGCCATATCCTCGGACGATATCACACGACCAAGAGAGGCTAGCTCGCCTCGCATGTCCTCCATCTTCGTGATGTGCTCCTTCATGGAAGAAGAATCATTAAGACTGAGCATCCACAACTTCTTCTCCAAGGAAATCTTGTGGGCAAACATCTTGTGCTGATACAAAGACGCAAGCTTTTGCCACACTTCCGCCGCGGTCTTTAACCTGTGAACATGTACAAGAACCGAATCATGTAAACTCATAAAAAGAAAGGAACGGGCTCGAGAGTTGAGCCTATCCCACAAGGCTGCACGGTCCATAGAGGCTCCATCTGAGGAGTCCACGGGGGACGGTCGATGGGTGAAGAAACAAGCTCCCATAGGTCGAATGTATCGAGGATGCACTCCACCTTGCACGACCAGAGGGAGTAGTTGGAACCATCCAACGTATCTTCCTTCGGAAAGGAAGGGAGAATCGGCACCTGAATAGAGGGAATCAAGGAAGGCATCCGCACATCGGAAGTTGTCTTCACGGAAGTCACCTTCATGGTAGATGGAACCCTCTGAGATGCATGGACTGAAGAGGGACGAGTGCGAGGAGTTTCCTCCTGACGGCGAAACTCCTGATAATCCCGCCTCTGCTCAAAGGAATGATGAGAAAGGAGCTCATCCTTTGAGTCGTCAAAGCCTGAAAACTGGTAAGACATCTTCCAATCTGCAAAATACCAAACACCAAAGAAAACTGTGCCGAAGCCGAAGTAGGACCAGCAGTCTGGTCACCAACCACCAAAACGCAGGCTGTTATAGCCCACAAACACCTGGAGCTGCAAAACGCAAGGGTATCTGATGAAGATCACCAAAACAGAAGCCACCAGCACCAAAACGCAGCCTGGGAGAGGGTCGCCAGCAGGAGATGAGCTGCCAGGAGTGGAAACGACCAACAGATCTGCAAAACGCAGCTTGATGATGTGTCGCCCAGCTGAAGGAGAGGCCGCTTGATGGTAAACGCAAGCAGGAGGGGTCGTTTGATGACGTGGCAGCCTCTAGAGGAGTCGTCTGCAGCAAACGCAAGAAGAATGGCCACCTGGAGGGGCCGCCTGGGCAGTTGGAGAAGAGGCGACAGCAGCAGAAGAGGGGTGAGGTATCTCTCCACAAGGTTAGGTCCTCAGTGCTCTCAGTCAGGCTCTGATACCATGTGAGAGTGCGCAACGGAAGAACACGAACACAGAGGAAGAGAGAGAGAGAAAGCAGAAAATGAAGGAAGAAAATCTGCACTGACTGGAATGAAATGCTGAATACACCAGAGTGGACTGATCAGTCCCTGCACGCAGCCCGGAGCGTCAGTGAGGGCACCAGATCAGGCTGGAAGCAATGGCAGCACCAATGCCGGAGTGGGAGAGGAGGGAGTGTGTGCTGAATCTGCAGAAGAGCGTGTAAGAATGACTGGGGGGGGCTGCTATAAATAGCCCCAAACCAGCAAAACTGGCCAACCTGGCTGAATCTGGCCGACCTGCCCAAATATGGGCCGACTGCACACAAAAAGGCCCATTTTGGGCTGAGTGCCACCCGAGAAGGGAATGCAAACTAAATCAGCAAACACAAAACTGACAGAGCTCCTCTGTCTCCTGCCAGACTCTGACAGGAGCTCACAACCAGGAGATGACAGACTGAGAATGAAATAGAGCAGGCTAACATAAACAACTCGAAAAGGGGGAACAGAACCTAAAGATTTCTTGTGAGGATCACTTGAATGTGTTGAGATGATTTTTGGCACTTTCGCAGAACCTGAAACTGTGCGTGATGGTTTGCTATCACTTTCTTATAAGTTGATCTCCCTTTTTTAATCCTTTCTTTCATATAGAAAGTATCCTTTATTTTGTCTGGACTTTGAGAGAGAAAAAACATAGTGGTTCAACAGCTGAAATCTCTGTGCGTAATTGTTGCTAAATGTAAGCTTGAAAATAAGGATCCATGAGTTTACAAAAGCTAAATAGTATCTAAAGCTTCAGGAGGTCCAAGTCCTGAGATATGACAGACGGAAGCTAAATAGTGTCTAAAGCTTCAGGTCCAAGTCCTGAGATATGACAGACAAATGTCCGAAAGTAGCATGTGGGACTTTAGTGTTTGATGCTCTACAAATCACGTGAGATCTATAAACAGTCATCAACACCACTAGGAATGGCTGAAAGGTTTGGCGGGCTGCAGTATATGATAGCAACTTCTATCAGGGATTTATTGGATATTGCATGTTTTATTTCAGTAGCTTACTAGTTTGTGGACGAGAATACTACGCACCAGATATAGAAAATTGGAGATTTAAAGGAGCTGGTCTTTAGCAGCACTAGTCCTTAGGGTAAAATATGAGTGCTCAATGCTCGCCTGTAATAATCTGCCAATCTTATGCTTGTAGACTCAAAAGGATCAAAAGTTTCTATCATGCTTGCTTTCTTCCAAGAAGCTTTACTACTCAGTTGCTTTAAGATGCTTGGAACATGTTACCTAAATCTCAATTGTCTTTGGTACTTTTGTTCAAGCAGTGGGAAATTTTGTCCCGACAGAGGAAGTGAGCTCAGATATAGTGGCTGCGTACATCAGGGATGTTCAGGCAAAAACAGATCAAGATCTATTAGGTCACCTTCAGCTGTGCAATACATGGAAGGTAGTTTATTGCGGTAAAGCAAACTGACTTATTAACTTCAAGTATTGTGCACTATTGGTCAAATGCGAAGTGTTTTTGATTGTGGCCTGAGGCTTTTATGTTAATAACATTATGCATGGCAACAGCCATTTTATATGTGGAATGTTCAAATAGCTGCTCTTCAACTATGTGCTTCCTGTGCAGTGTGTAGCAGTAACCCTGGTCGCGGTCTTGGTTCTCTGATCATCCCATGTGGTATTTAATTCCAGGTGCAGCCAGATGTTGTCATTGTGGAAAGTGACATGATTGCAGAAGCACTTGTAGATCAAGTTTCCAAATTAGGAATCAAGACATTAATCATAGGGACCTCAACATCAAATGCTATTATGCGGTATGGGTGCATGTCTAAGTCAGAAGGAGATGCTACAGCATGATGTATTGCATCTTTTTTTGAATGATGTCCTATTTCAAAATGAACACATGCTACATTTATATTGACTTTTCTAGATGGAGAAGAAAATTTTGCTGCGAAGGAGACATGGAGATGCTAGGTCTTAATCCCCATTAATGGCTTTTGCAGGAAATTTAAGAGTTCCAGTGTACCACTGTACGTAACAAGGTGCGCTTCAGACTCATGTACAGTGCTTATTGTGTGCAAGGGCAAGCTTGTTTCTGCCAGAGAAGGAAAAGGTAATGTCCTACCTTCATCTATTCCCAGTGCTGATATTGACTTGATGCATCTGGAGTGCAATACAAATGGTGAGAACAAAACCAGAGGAGATTTACTTTATTTGATGAGAGGGTACCTTGATCAATGAGTTTCCATGTTGTTGCATTCTCCACCCAACCATAACCTCTTTTTATGCTCAAGCCTGCTTTTGACACCTGTCCGTATGCTTGTCCATAATAGGCTTGAACATCTCTAGTGGTCTTTTGCCATTCCGTAGTATGAGTGTCTGTCTATGGTCAATACAGACATGGGTTGTCTGGATCACACACTCTCTCCATTAACACTACATTGTCCATATGTGCTGTATCCATGTCAATCATATTTGCTGCCATATATGTGATAGACCTAGTTGGCATTGATAATTAGTCCACATTTAATAAGTATGTTATAAATCTGTCTGTTGATCAGCCCAAACATACCATAGGTCTTAAAGCTAAGCTTGCTATACCAAATGCCTATAAGGTGGTGGTTGCTTTTATTCAATTGATGTTCCTACCTGTGGCTTGTCCTAGAGAGTAGGGGGTATGACTCAACAGGAAATTGTTTAGAGGATTGTTTTCTGTGTAAATTCAGACCAGATCACTTGAAATGGTCTAGTTGAAGGTCATGGAGATGTTAGGCATCATCCTTGATGTTTAGCAGGGATCGTTTTTGCCACTGCATATGTCGCCACTTAGACATAATTCTTGGTTCTAAGGGTGTGTGCCTAGAGAAATTTGCAAGTCTTCTTTGGATAGTTTGAGGGTCTGTTTTCCAAGGGATCATCTATCCAAACTCATACTATAATGACCCAATGATCATAGAATAGAGATGGTTCCAAGAGCTGAGCAGCTAGTAACCCTCAAAGTTTCTTGCTGCGCTAAAAAAGGATGTCATTGAGCCATCCACACTTAAATTGGTTTGTTAGCAAGAGCTCTTTGATGTCATAACAAATAATGCTAGCAACTTAGTCATTGGTGTATTGGTTAAGCAAAAGGGCCAAATAGGCATCAACTTGCAAGTAAACTTAGCTAAAGGTAATCATTGAGTCTATGATAAGACTTGCTAGCAATGATCCATGCCTTGAAGTAGTGGAAGCTCTTTCTTAATGGGAGGGAAGGATATGATATCAAGATGAATCTTTGGGCACTCACATGGCGATAGGCATCCCCTAATGCAGATGTAGTGATGCTAGGCATGGTTGAGTTATTTCTTCTAGCATTTGGATGCGTGATTAAGTATCAATGTGCCCTACAAGCTGAGAAGTCATGTCTATTGAAGTGGACATGGATTTCCAAGCTTTGATGGGCTATAAGGTCTGTGTCCTACTCGCACTACCCCAGGATTAGAAGCTAGATGGTGACAACTTTAGCATATGAAAGGTTTTGATAGAGGCCATTTGTAGAGATGATGACTAAGAAGATCGACTGTTTGATGGTCAAGGACCCCCATTCTCTTTCTACGTCTAAGAAAGCTGACTTGGCGAAGGCCGAGATGCATTGGGATAATTTGAATGCTCACATCCATTCTCTCATGTTTCTCTCATGCACATTGATAGTCATTGCTCATGTGAAGCATATGACAAGTGCTAGACAAATATGGCTGCATTGGGAGTGGCTATACAATTGGGTGACACCCATGAAATGGGTGTCCTTGGAGGTGTGGATATAAACTCTTGACCTAGCAAAATGTGGATCAATAAAAGATCACATCAATAAGCTACAACAGAAGTGTAGCAAGAGATTCTTTAAGGCGAGGAAGATGATCTACTTTGGAGACATGGTTGTGAATCTTCTAGAACAGCCATGTGGATTTTGCTCTTTGATCACCTTTGGGAGGGCTGACACCATCACATTGGAGGAATTGCTGCCCATGGTCATTGGTGTTGGATTAGGGTGATTGGTTCAAGTTGTATTCTCCTTGTTGAGAAACCCTTCACCCTTCACTCTTCACCCTTCACTTGGAGTTTGTGTTTTTGCATATCTACGTTTTGCGTTTAGGGTTTGCAGGCCCAAAAAGGGGCGCCACCCTAGACTAACTGTGCTTATTTATAGGCCACTCTCTCATTCATTCCTTACGGTTGATTTATTCAGTCTGTCACCTCTTCTCTCTAGCCTCTCCATTGCCCTCACACCCCTTCAAGAGGACATTGTGGTTTGTGGTCCGTGGCTGTCTTCATCATCTTCCTTGTGCTACGACACCCTTGTTCCCTTGTATCACAATCATTCCATTTATCAGAGTTTCTTCTCTCTTCTCTTCTCTTCTCTTCTCAGTGTTTACCGAGTTCACTCCGTGTTTCTCCTTGCAAACCCTATTGTCTTGTTGGTACATCATCTTTTGACATGGTATCAGAGCTGGATCTGCTCAAACAGTGGCAAAGATCCTCCATCCCAGTGATGGCAAAGACCGGTGGCAAGTTTGGCATCCACTTCTCTTCTTCTTTCGTTGCATCAAAATCTCGTTTTTGCAGGTTTCAGGTGTTTTCAGCTTGCTGCCTACATCCCTTTCACGGAGGACATCACAGTCTTAGCTGTCCCTTGCAGTCACCTACAGTCTAGCACCTGTTTCCAGCCTTTTAGCGGCGGCAGTTTGCAGCTCTTTATAGTAGAGCGACTGTTGCTGATCACTCTCCATTCAAAAAATAGTCTCGTTTTTGCAGATTTCAAGTATTTTAGCTTAATGCCCACACCCCGGACACGCGGAGGACAGTGCGGTCCAAGCTTGCCGTTGCTGTCTACAATAGTTTGGTACCTGTTTCCAGCCTATCACACACTGTTCGGAGCTGATTTTAGCATGCTGACTGCTACTGTTGGTTTTTCCTACGTTTTTAGTCTTTTTCTCTCCTCACCTGCGTTTTTCTACTGGTTGCAATCTCTTACTACTGGTAGTATCCACCTTCCACTGATAGCTCACTTCTAGCCCTTCCACTGCCCTCTCACCCCTTGCGGCGGACATTGCGGTTCGTGCTTCACACTGCCCTCACACCCCTTGAGGTGGATGTTGCAGTTTGTGGTTCATGGCTGACCTCTTCCACCTCTTCCTTCTTCAGCAAGGCACAATGGTATCCATGGCTTCTTTTAATAGATAACCAGACTACTGGGTGCTCCTATTGTGGCATCACCGGATATACCACCGATGCTTGCCGACTTCGACCTTTGCTCCCCACCCCTCCGGAGTATATGCATCTTCCACCACATACTCCTTGTGCCACCTCTCCTTTCTAGGCCACAAAGATCGTTCTGCATCGACTATTAGAGTACTATGCTCAAGGCATTAAGATGCATTCAATGCACACTAAGTCCTTTTGAGCACATGGAGGATCGATTGGTGCTACGACCTCTTGGAGGTCATCGCAATGCCAGCGGCAGACTACTCCTACCTATTTTCATTCCTTATGGTTGATTCATTCAGTCCGGTCACCTCTTCTCTTTAGCCTCTCCACTGCCCTCACACCCCTTTAGGAGGACATTATGGTTCGTGGTCCGTGGCTGCCTTCATCATCTTCCTTGTGCTACAACACCCTTATTCCCTTGTATCACAATCATTCCATTCATCAAAGTTTCTTCTCTCTTCTCTTCTCTTCTTAGCGTTTACCGAGTTCACTCCGTGTTCCTCCCCGTAAACCCTACTGTCTTGTTGGTACATCATCTTTTGACACTTCCCCCAAGGAAACTCAGGTTTTGGCATGTCAAACAAAAACGCAAAGAGGAAGGGCAAGGAAAAGGATCGCAAATCCAAGAAGGATGTTACTTGCCACAAGTGTGGCAAGTCGTGCCATTTGAAGGAGAATATCTTGGACAAGGACAAGGACAACAAAGAGCCATCCAAGAAGGATTCTGATTCATCAGGAGCAACGATCACTCCATCATTTGCATTTCTACATCTAGAGGTTTTGGAGTCATCACTCTCCAAGGATGCTACATTGATGGTTCCTTTGGCTTGGGAATGGATCATGGATAGTGGCACTTCCCTCTACATGACTCCCTCCAAGATGGGATTTTGCATTTGTGTTTGATGCAAGGAAATGTCTACATCGATGATACTTACTCAGTACTTGTTTGTGGCATAGGAGAGATTGAGATCATCCTAGATGGACATAGAAATGCCTTCGCATCGAAGGTGCTTTATGTGCTAGGTCTGTTAGAGTGCAGCGATGTGGAAGTGTATGACCGGGTTGAAAGAAAGAAGTGAACATGGAGAGGAGAGAGACAATAGAATGCTGAAGACTGCAAAGAATGAATGTTGAATATAGAAGGCAGTAGAGTGCAGCGATGTGGAAGTGTATGACCGGGTTGAAAGAAAGAAGTGAACATGGAGAGGAGAGAGACAATAGAATGCTGAAGACTGCAAAGAATGAATGTTGAATATAGAAGGCAGTATGTACGATGGGCTGCAGAAGTATATACAGCCCAAGATCTTTCTCACGCTGTACAGACAAAAGATGAAAATGATTGGGGACAGGTCTTCTATAAATAGCAAGAAAATAATAAAATAATGCAGCAGGATGGCCAGTCTAAAATTGGTCGACTGCAGCAAAACTAGTCCAGCTGGCTGCAATAAATGTGCAGCCTGCTGTTGACTGCCGTGTGGCACTGCTGTATGCCTATTCGACCTGCCCGTTGTTGTGTGGCTTTGAAGGGAGACATTAACATACGAATATGACTTAGTTGAAGTGACCAGATAGGTGGTAGATTACAATGTCCATCATATATGCATGTGGGAAGAGGACAGAGACTGGAAGAAATTGTGTGAACCTGCCTGCATGAAGTCCAGGGTAGCAGTTGTGTGGTGCAAAGCAAGAACTCAATGTAAATTGCTGCAAATTTTGGGGAGTTCTCTTGCTGTTGAACATTGTTTTGCTTTGCATATGGCATGCATGCTTTTATGCTGAATATGGTAGAGTTTTGGGGCCTGTTTTTGGGCTGAAGATTGAGCATACTTTAGGGCTGTACTGGACATGATCAGGGCTGATCTCTGAAGACTGAGAATAGGGTACTTAGGGCTGAATTACAGCGGGCACTGCTGTCCTGAATCCTACTGTTGTTATGCATCTTTTGATATCTTGAATTAAGGGAGGGTGTGGGCTGAATCTGCAGATATACTTCAAGGCTGAACAAGGCTGCTTTGTGGACTGTTATAAATTGAGGAAAACAAGAGCTAGAAGTAGGCCTATTGCTGTCATGAATCTACTTCTGTGTATTCATTGCTATCAAGAGGCATGTATGGCCTGCTTGTAAAGAAATGCTTGTCTACAGAATACAAACACAATCGTATGACAAATGCACAAACTGATAAAGAAACATAGTTAGGGTTAGGGTCAACATAGAGACAATGATCACAGAAGATAATGAGATTGAATAACAAATGAATAAATACAATGCTCAATGCAGCAAACATACTATGCAAGATGAAAATAGACCTCTGAACTCCTCTCAAGGACTGGGGCAGAGAGTATGTGTAGAAGAGCGTGTCCTATTTTGATGGATCCTGAAACATATTAGACAGCCTCCAGATGTGTCTGATAGCAGCGAACAGAGCCTGTGGCAGTTGGATCAATGAGACAGACAGCCAATAGAGTGAGCAAAATCTACAACCACAAATTAGGCTGACAATGTGGCAGCTGTATGGATGGGCTGATCAGCAAAACACAGATTTTTAGGAGTTGAGTGGGTGGCACCGGGGAGTGCAAAAGGCAATAGTTTTGCTGACATCAGCATGTGGCAGAGCAGAGAAGATTGTACGGCAGCTCCAAGTGATTAGTAGATAGCAAACGTAGGCTCTGATAGTCTCTGGCAGTAGTTGCTTGGATGGACAGCAGTTTGGAATGTTGGTAAACAGTCCTGAACAACAAAAGGTTGGAAAATAGGGGACAAATGGTAGACAACAATGGTGGATAGCTTCGGGTGAGATATCTTTCATGTATAGGGTGTCGACAGCAATGAGAAGGAACTTGCTAGTTGCCTGCAGAAATGAGATTGAGGTTGAATGGCGGGCAACCTAAATAGGTTTAATTCGTTAACTAAGCATGTTTTGGGGCTATTTTAAAGAAATTAATGCGTTTTTAGCTCAACACCCCCTCTTAGGCTTAAAATTGGAACTAGAAAGGGATAGTACTAGCCCAAGCCCATATCTTTTTCTTTTCCCCAAGGTGTCCCATCCCAAAGTAGCCACTGCTGCTACAGATTCATTCGTTACCTGGACATGCATTGGCAGTTTATTGGTGAACGATTAGTACTCCCCAGCATAGTTATGCATTTCCTATTTTGAGATTAGACAATTCCATGCAGTTGCCGGGTTATTTCCCCTGTTTAGGGTCACCCAAGTGAGGGGCAGGGGTCTAAGTCTTCTGTTTTGGTTGCATGCCTCTTGCCTTTGATCGACACTCCTCAAAATGGCCAGCCTTTTGACAATGTTCGCAATACTAGTTTTACTTTGGTACATTTTACCATCTACATTTTCTCACCAGGGGTGATCTATAGGGTCCCTGCCCTCTCTGGTGGCTGTCTACTCTGCCACAAACCAGTGTAATCTGCAGGATCATTGGGAGCTGACCTATTACTATCTGCATTTTTGCACCAGGGCCGTTTCCTCACTACAAGACGGCTGCCATACAAGCTAGAAGACCTGAGTACAGGTGGATAGAACTCATTTTTTTTGCTCTGTTTAATACTGGGGTGGTTCTTTCTGACCAGGGCGACTTTCTCCATGTGCTGGCCAGCCTGAGACAAGTGTTCTCCCTATCTCTTCTTGGCTGGACATCTGGATTCTGTGGTTATTAAAGATTACTACATCAGTGGGTACTCTAATCACTCCTGTATCTTCCAACAGGCTGTATCATCCTCTATCATAGTTGGACTCCCATGTGTGGCTATGCAAATTTTCCACGTGGGGAAAGCTGTTTCAGACATGGGGTATGGAAATTATAACATACTTGACTTTGTTTGTCTAAAAGGTGGAGTGGGACAGATTTACTAGGCGTGGGGTATGGAAAAAATAGGAGTGGGAAATTCGGGGGGTATCACACTTGCCCTGCCCCACATTAGTGAAAAAGCAAGGAAAAGTGATGTTTTATGTTGACAACCACATTCTGGGAAAATATGTTGGCTGTTGCAGCATGCTTTTTGATAGGTGGCAGATTTCAGCTCTCTCCCTGCTTGTGGCACATACTCTGGTGGACTTTGCCAGCCTTCAACCTTGGAACTTGGAGTGTAAAGGTTTAGCAGCAGTAAACCTCTCTGAATTTTTGGAAAGCTCTCTCTCTCTCTCTCTCAGTTTTATCTCATGTTTTCCTTCTACTGTTCATTGCTGTTCAGAACTCAATTACATCACAATTTCTTTTCCAGAGCTCCTCGTTCCACTCTTTCTCCCTTTTTCTCATCTCGTGTCTGAAAATTCTGAAAATTTTTCACAATTTTGTGTTCACTGCTGTTCAGAACTTAATTACAGCAGTAAACAATCAAATTTCTCTCCCAGACCTGTCCTTTTCTCTCTCTCTTTTTCCCATCTTGTGTCTGAAAATTCGGAATTTTTTTCACTGTTCAGTGTTCACTGCTGTTCAAACCTTAATTACAGTAGTAGACAATCAATCTCTTCTGCAGTTCAGACTTCAACAGCAGTAAGGCTTTAGTCTTTTCTTGGTCCTTTTGATGTAGTACTTGCTATGGTCTATCTACTTTTGCCTTGACTCTTGAGGCTTGGTATTGGTAGTTATTGGGTCTTAACTCACAAGTCATTATTACTTTTTGAATGTTGAGACTGTGTGTTTTCATGAAACATGTGAAGTTTGAAGTTTGAACAATGACTAATGTGTATAATCTTTTATTTTTTATGTTTTTAAAGATAAAATTAGGGCCATGTATGGTTCATACTCCAATCATACTTTTGTACTCCTATGCGTATGCCGTATGGAAACATATGGGAAAAACTATGCGTTGTGTATTTTTGCCTTCAGCAACCCAACCCCTTTTTCGCATGGCATTGTGTGTTCATTTCGGCATTAGATACTTCTCATCTACCTTGCTTATGTCCATCTACCTTGCTTATGTCAGTCTTCTTTTGTATTACAACCCAATGAACCTTGATTTACTTCGAGGACACCTCTTTGTGGTTGCTTTTCATCCTAGTAGTGGCATCTTCGAAGGATATCAATGGACAATGTGTATGCTTTGGGGAATTGTGTGGTTTGAGACGATTGAAACCAACCACCATCCTATCACTCTTTCTATCTACATTCTTCCGAGGTCTCTAGTCCCCAATTGGCATTGATGGTATCTTGTGCAGGTGCCTATTCTCCCCTCTCTACCTTCATCTGAGAAGCTTGATGGGATGAACTACCCTCTATGATTAGTGTGTATAAAAACTTGACTACTTTTGCGATGCAAGAAACCATACCTTTACACACATCCTAGCAATTTGGAGAAAGGGATGGCCAAAGTGTATTGCATTGGAAGCTCATGCTATAAGGGAGATCATGGATAACTTAGATCTTCATGACTCCAACGGCCACCAAAGATGTGGACCGAGCGCTTCCATGCTAAAAGGGAGATCATGGTATTTCTAATGCCATGGATCCAAATTGGAAGGCTATGGCTCATGCAAATTCCTCGTTGGTAGATGCTTCCCACTACAGATAGTTGGTTGGATTGTTGATATGGCTTTTGAATGCTTGGATTGATTTGTACTTCCTAGTTGATTTGCTTGCAGGCTTTATGAGTGAATCTAAGAAGGTTCA
The DNA here is from genome assembly GCF_053477565.2 of Lygodium microphyllum. Lineage (NCBI taxonomy): Eukaryota > Viridiplantae > Streptophyta > Polypodiopsida > Schizaeales > Lygodiaceae > Lygodium > Lygodium microphyllum. The sequence continues at coordinate 99,491,414 of NC_141146.1, read as the reverse complement.
TTGGCATGCTGCATTAAGGATATTGCGATTCCTAAGGGGGACCCCCGACCTTGGCCTATTTTATCCAACCAATGCAGATGGTTCATTGGGCTGGAGATGTTGATCAACGGAGATAAACTACAGTTATTGTCTTCTTCTAGATACAAGTGCAATTTTTCGGAGTAGCAAGAGGCAACCGTCAATTGCCCTATCATATACAATGGGTGAATATCAAGCAATTCGCACTACCACTTGTGAGACCATATTGGTAAACATGTCATATGTCACTGACGAGAGATCTGAGAGAAGTGTCACAACTAGGTCCTCTGAAGATATATTCATACCAAGGGATGCAAGTGCATCTTGAAGCTTCTCCATCCTATGGATGTGATCCCTCATCATAGAGGAATCTACAACCGAAAGCTGTTGTAGCTTCAACTCAAGAGATAATCGATGCACAAATGTTTGGATCTGGTAGAAAGATGCTAATCTTTTCCAAACCTATATGGTGGTGTAGATACAACTTACATGCATGAGCACAGAATCCGCACAACTCAAAAAGAGAAAAGAGTGGGCTCCAACATTTAACTGATCCCATAAAGTTGCGGAGTCCAAAGTCACACCATCGTGGGGATCCATGGTAGGTTAGGGTATAGGGACAATAATAAAATCTCAAAGGTCATTGGTGTCAAGGAGGCACTTAATTCAAACTAATCATAGAGGAATCTACAATAGAAAGTTGTCGTAGCTTCAACTCAAGAGATAATTGATTTGCATGACCTAGGAAGAAGTGAAGAAGCTCCAAATTTGCCATCTAAAACTTCTCATGGAGGGCTTCCTTAGTCTACTTGACCATTTGGGCATGGTCACTTGTTAAGTTGAGATTGTCCACATAGAGCATAAACACCACATGCCCTCTAGTAGACATGTGGATGTACAAACTTGGATTAGATGTAAATCTTCGATACCCTAACCCGTCTCGAACGAATGAGTCTATTTTCTCATTCCAAGCATAACAAGCTTGTTTGAGGCCATAAAGGGCCTTCTTTAACCTGTATATCTTACTATTTGAGGGAAAAAATTCAAGAGGTTGCTCTATACAGATCTCTTTCTTTTAAGTCGCCATTCAAGAATGCAAACTTGACATCCGATTGGTAAATTGGCCATCTCCTATGGTTAGCAGGAGCTAAAACCATCGGAATGGTGGCCATACAAGCTGTGGGTGGAAGAGTTTTATGGAAATCAATACCTAGCCTTTGCGCAAAACCCTTGGCAACCAATCGTGCCTTGTGCTTGTTAAGTGTGCCATCACTAAGGTACTTGGTCTTAAAGACCCACTTAACTCCAGTCACCTTGCGATGAGTGGGCTGAGGCACAAGATACCAAGTGCCATTCCATTCGATAGACTCCAACTCTTGCTCCATGGCCTTTCACCAATTTACTAATGTTGGCTCCCTATTCTACATGACGTGAGTCATTAAACCATGGTTAGTACAAACAAGCTTGGTGGAATGTGCTTGGTTCCTCCAAGATTGCCTCGGGCCATCCTACAAAGTATATCACGAACCCAACAAGGAGAAGGCGGATGCTTCCCTTGTGGCTTTGCAGACTTTACTGAAACTTTCTTAGATGCCCAACTATCACTTGGATCTCCAAGAATAGGGTGCTACTCACCCCTCCATGCATTGAAAAATTTCATGATAGAAATTTTATGGGTATTCCAATCCAAAACATATGCAAACCATGTTATTACTAAAGGAGAGGCAACGCGAGATCCAAGAACGTTCAAACCATAAGCCTACAAAAAATTTAGTACTATGAAATGAAAGATTTAGCTTATTACCTTGCAGAAGAAACTCTAAGAGTCTCTGTCTCATTGAGTAAAATGCTTCTTAAATACCCACTTTGAGTAATAACTTTGCAAAGGTGTGAATCTAAAGCTCATCACATTTTATTACATCAAATCCTCAATGGCAATTTTGAATACAAATACTAACAAATAAGATGAAAGTTATTATTTATAGGATAAAATATTATTCTCTCTTTCTCACAGGCACACATGTTGAGATGTCGAGCTCTACATGAGCTGGCATCCACTATGTGTCTTGGTGATGTGGGACAATATTATTCACTGGCGTGTTAAGTGACCGATGTGAGGATACACCAGTGATTCTATAGTTGGACTACACCCATGTAGTCCATCCTTGGTTATGGCACATTCATTGTGCCACCTTTTCTTTTCTAGTGGGTTCACACTTAGTGACCGCATGTACATACGTTGTGATACTTTCATATTATTCTTTTATCATGTTGTAGACTTAGTTCTTTTGTGTGAAGAATAAGAAATAAGAAGAATAAGATTTCATCCCTATTCCTCTGTGTTCTCAAGTCTCCATTCCTTTTTGTGCATGCGTGCTCTTGGGTGCTTCATCTCTCTCCTCTTTTGTCTTTTTTTATGGTATCAGAGCCGTCCCACGGCTGCACGGAGCTCGATTGAAGATTGAGGTGAAGGCAATAAAACACGAAAGCAAGCAAGCAATGGGTAAGAAGCTCTTCCACCTTGCTCAATTTACCTTGGGCTATAGCCACAAGAGGGTCTTAAGGTTGGCAAGGCTGCAGTCTTTAATTGCAGTGAAACTTGGTGAGTAGGAAGAACGGTGTGTATATTGCAAATTTTTGGCATTTGAGGTCACTTCGACCTCTGTTCTTGACGTGTACGTGGTCATGACAATAATTTTTGGATATACCAGAGTTTTGACTGTGTCTGGACTGCCATTTACAGATTACAAATTTCAAATCTGTAAGGCTTCAAGTGCACAGATTATAAATTTCAAATGTGCAAGGTTTAAGGTGTTTGTTGGTTGGATTTGCATATAGATTGAAGATTGCAATTATTGTTGTTTAGTTAGTGAAAAAGGTTGCATATTAGCTTGCTTGCAGGTTGTAGGTTTTTGAAAGGTATTTTGTTTTGTCAAAATGTCTGACAACTTCAATTAGATTGTCAGCGAAAAGCTTGATAAGAATATTTATCCTATAGGGAAGCTCATGGTTTGTAGATTCAAGTGCCTCCAACCGCATGACTTCTCATGGAGATAGGGGATGATATAGCTCACTCCGTTACTTATGTTGGAAATATTCGTTTGAGTATGCAGGATGGTAAAACTAAGTACTTGGCTGATGTGCTACATACACGAAATATTACAAAAATCTTGGTTTCTGCTGGTTAGATGGTAGAACTGGGATTGCAAGTTTGGTTCACATTTGATGGTTGTTATGTAGAAGATTTAAAAAATGATTATAGGTTTATTGCAAAAGAGAAATGTGTTGGTAGATTGTTTACTCTTGATGTAAGTTTGCCTAAAATGGATGCTGCCATGTTTACACAAGATTCAGGTGTTATGGTTGATATTGAAATTTGGCATAAGAGAATTGGTAATGTGAATGTGTAGCAGCTGAAAGACATGTAGTCCAAACAGATTGTGGATGGCTTGTCTAAGTTTAGAGTTAATTGAATGCACAAAGTATGTGAAGCATGTCAACTCGAAAAGTAAGCAAGACACGTGTTTCCACATAAAAAGCATGTATATGAGAAGCCACTTGAATAGATACATTATGATATATGGAGTTCTATAAAGACTACAACTTTGAGTGGTTCTAGGTATTATGTTTCTTTCATTGATGATCATACTCACGAAGTGTGGGTTTACTTTATGCACAAGAAAAGTAAGATGTTCACTCACTTTACGAGTTACGCAATAAAGTGGATCGTAAAGCAGAAAAATGTGTATTTGTTGGATATTCTCTTGAGTAGAAGGGATATAAATGTTATAACGTCGTTACATGAGCTGAAAGTTAGCAGGGATATTGTTTTCGATGAAATGAGTAGCTAGTATAGTAATGCACAGAATGCAGTTAGGGTTGATGAACATGAGAGTGTGACTGTGCACAAAACAAGTCAGCAGTCATAGACATTGGTGGACCACAATAATCTTCTTTTCATGGTTCTGTTGATAGACCTTGGAGTGGTAGATTGAGGTTACACGTTACTCCACCAAGTACAGCATAGATGTCAAGAAAAGGTAAAGAGAAAGTTGGGGACTCAACTATTGTGATAGATGTATCATCAGGTTTCTTTGATGTTGGTGATTCGCATGGCTTTGAGCAGAGCTTGGGTGAGGAGTTTTGGATTCCATCTACTAAAATACTTGGTGTGCAAAAGACACAAGAGGATGCTAAAGCACATGGTAATGATTCAGGTCCACGCAGGTTAAGTAGAGTGGGAAATCCAATGTAGCGATTGACATATGATAGCTATGTAGCTCATTACTATGCATACATGACTAAGTTTACGGAACCCACTTGTTTTGAGGATGCAGTGGGTAATGAGTATTGGGATCGTGCTATGGATAAAGAAATGATTGCATTTATATATAATGACTTATGGGAGTTGGTGCCCTTACTTGAGGGAAAAAGCTATTGGTTGCAAATGGATTTACAAGATCAAGGATAAGTCAGATGGATCTAGTAAGCACTATAAGGCACGATTGGTTGCGAAAGAGTATGTGCAGACTTATGGTATTGATTATGAGGAGACCTTTGCTTGAGTGGGCTAAAATGACCACTATAAGGGCTGTCATAGCAGTGGCTGTATCAAAAAGTTGAATCATGCCTTTTTGTAGGGAGAGTTGCAAGAGGAAGTTTATGTGGAGTAGACACTTGGTTATGTGAATGAGAATCATCTAGATTATGTATGCAAGCTTCGTAAGGCCTTGTATGGACTGAAGCAAGCAGCTAGGGTATGGCATGACATGATTGCAAAATACCTTATCAACATTGGATTTTGTAGAGCACAAGTTGATCACTCACTCTATGTTTGTGAGAGTGATGCAGGTATTGTGGTCATTACAACATATGTGGATGATTTGATCATAGTGGATTATATTGAGACAAAGATTGATTATATGAAGAGTCTCCTCAAGACTGAATTTGAGATAAAGGATTTGGGAGAGCTGCGCTATTTTCTCGGCATTGAGATAATCAAGACTCCAGAGAGTATATGGTTGTCACAGAGACAATATGCATTGGATATGTTAAAGAAGTATGATATGGCTAATTACAAGTCTATTTCTATACCTTTGGATGTTAATGCTAAGCTTAGTGTACATGGGGGTGACTTGATTGAGGATGCCACTATGTATCAGAAGATTGTGGGTAGTCTTATCTATTTGACAATCACTAGGCCAGACCTAAACTACATGGTTGGTTTGGAGAGTCAGTTCATGCAGCTTCCATGGAAGTCACGTTTGCATGCAGTGTGTCGCACATTGCGCTATGTCAAGTCCACATTGGACTATGCCTTGTTCTATGGTGCAGGTGTACCATTAGACTTGCATGGTTACATAGATATTGGAGCAGCAAGAAACAACCGACAGTTGACTTGTCTAAAATAGAGGCAGAGTATAGAGGTGCTACAATCACAACATATGAGGTAGCTTGGCTACGCAAGCTACTTGGTGATTTGGGGATATACGCAGATAAGAAGGTTATCATCTACTGTGATAGCCTTAGTAGCATTCAATTAGCTAGGAACCTAGTGTATCATGCATGGATTAAACACATAGAGGTCCATTACCATTTAATTCGGGAGTGGGTTCTAGTAGGTGATATTGACTTGGTTTATGTCAGCATAGAGGATCAAGCTGCTGTTGACATTTCCTCTAAGGCCTTAGGAGCTGAGAAGCTTCAATACTCTAGGACTATGCTTGGAGTTCATGAGCTCATGTTGAGCTTGAGGGGGAGTGTTGAGATATTGAGCTCTACATGAGCTGGTATCCACTACGTTCCTTGGTGACATGGCACGATATTATTCATTGGCGTGTTAAGTGACTGATATGAGGATACACTAATGATTCTACAGCTAGTGATTGCGTGTACATACATTGTGGTACTTTCATATTAGTTTTTTGTCATGTTATAGACTTAGTTCTTTTGTGTGAAGAAGAAGAAGATTTCAGCCCTCTCTCTTCGTGTTATCAAGTCTCCATTTCTTTTGTGTGTGTGCACGCTCTTGGGTGCTTCACCTCTCTCCCCTCGTCTGTTTTCAATACACACACATATAGAATTAGAGAGACTAGGTGGCTTGGCTGGCTTTGCCGCACTTTGCACAGTTGGCATCATTGTGAAGCTCGCAAGGGTCTTGACTTTACATGGTTAGCATCATTGTGAAGCTCGTGAGGCTATGCTTTCACATTTTTTTTGAGTAAATGGAAGCAACGTTCCCTTTGCTCATAAGAAGTATAACAAACAACATGCTTCACATGTAGTAAATAGCGTGCTCTGCATGTTATAATTTAGTTTTTTAATCTACTTGAAGCTATAATACAATTTCTTGGATACCAACTATAGGTTCTCTATTAGGCAAACAATTTATATTATTATATTTTTATTTTCATAAAACGTTCAAACTATCTATCCTTTACTAACATTCTACTGGCCTCTTGTTGTGAATTGTACAATGTGCGAAAAGGTATCATTGCAAAGCTAGTTATGCCTTAGGAGCTTCACATTTTTGGGATAGCATTGATTCCTCCCTTTGTTGGCAAAACATGAATTGGGATGCCCCTTGCATCGCACTTCGCATCTATACTTGGGCTAGATGCATAGAGATTTAGCAACTTGAGTTATGATTTAGTTTCTTTGTTGATAGACCTATGTGTGCATAAAGATGTAGATATATCTTTAATCGTGCACAGGCACACACTTGGTATCCATTTATGTATCATTGTTAAGTTTAAAAATCTATTTATCAAAGTATGGAAAACTTAGGCTTAGAACCATTAGGAGAGTTAGTTTTATTTTTTAATGATGCTTGTGTCCATGTGGATCCAGCAATCAGTCCTTCCATGAACTTTATTTATTTGACAAATTTTGGAAGCATTATTGTTGGGGAAAGAAGGAAGAGCTTACATTACACATGATCAAGTCATTATTTTTTCTTTATGAACAGTGTTTTGGAATGCAAATAATTTCCCAGTGCTCTTCCTTTTACCAAATCTGTATCCTCTTGGTGAAAAGAGAACTGGCTGCACTTTGCTGTTGTATGTTTCCAAAGATATTATTTAAACGATGTGCATATAGGATTTTAATGCTAGAGTTTTCATGAGATCCTTTTAGAGTGCTATTATGAGAAGCATAATCTACTAATGAGGAGAACCTTGTGTGTAATACACTGAAGAAGTATAAGTTTCTCTTTTGTACATGCAGATGCCATTTCTAGAACCTTATCTTGTCTAGATGATGCAAACTCTGGAGTAAGAGATGTCAGTCGTGTAAATCATGGAGCCATGCAGCAACGTAATCTCAATGGATTCACACATCAATCTTTGTCAATACAACGAGATAGGGCAACATCTACCATCAACTTCAAGCGTGGTTCTTCTGACCTAAGCAATCTACAAAACCATAGTGGATTGCGTGGGCCGAAAGGGAGCCAAGTGTTGATCTCACCCTTTTGGTCTCCTGATTCTAGTCTGCAAGAAGTACAGCTTTTGAGATCTCAAGAAGATGATTCTGATGCTATTAGACCTGAAGTTGCCATAGGAGGGTGTGGATCACACAGATCTGAAGAAGGTGACCTCATTCTTTCTTCAAGCGATGCAGTTGGTGCTAAAAACCATGATTTAAGGAGCGGAGAGAGGAGAATAAGGCAGATTGAATCAAGTCTGTGCCTAGCAGATCCCATGAAGTTAAACAGCAGTTCTGTTTTTGTAGATGAGGGAACTCAGAACTCTTCTGAAAGTAAGAGAAAGTCCATGGAGGCTGTTCCAATTAGGATCCGTTTGAAGGACAATGATAAAGGCAAACAGATGAATGAGGGTGTGCTGGAAGAAGAAAACTATCATGTGAGGCAAATTCTTTTTAGAGCTGATCAGTTTTTGATACATTGCTAGTTCATTCTGGTATGACTGTTGATAACTGTCTGCTTTGAATGCCAGCCTGAAAATGATCCAAGTAAGTGGAAGCTTGAGCTTGAATTGGCGCAGCAGCGTGCCGTGGTGGCAGAGGAAATGGCTGCTAATGCGTCACGTAAGGTAGTTTGCTTATGCTTTATTAAATATACTCATTATATTTTCAGTGATGCAGTTTTGGCTTTATGCTAGTTATACCAGTTTTGTTCTTTTATGGACCTCCAATAAATAGCTGATGTATTTTGTGAAGATAAATTGGTTGGTTGCTGAAATCCAGTATGGTTGTATGTTGTTGACATGAATCAAGGCGAATGAGTGTAAATGCATTGCAATTTCAGTCAAGGTTGACTGAGAACTAGCAGCGCCATGCTGCTATCGGAAATCATTGTTGAATATATCAAAGTATATATTTTCAGAAGTTAAACAGTGTTGTCTGGCATGTGTAGTCCAGCACTATCATTTTCGCTAATTGCTTTGTTGCTTATTGCACTCTTATAGTTTCCTTTTACCTTATCAGTTTGTGTCTGCAGGATTCATGAAAAAGCAACTGAAAAGAACCATATACTAGGCAGAGGGGTTGTTTATTTCATGTTAATTATGGCCCTGTGATTATGATTTCTGGCTTTTTTGGTGCTACATGAGTAGAGAATGTACAAAGATTGGTTGAACTTTTTATTGAACATCATTAAATACATTTGGTGAATATGGATGCCTTCTAGTGAGTAGGCACGCTTGTTGAGTTAAAAATTCACTACCCACTGATTAGCTGTTAAAAAATTAAAACAGCCCCAAAACTGTAAATTATCAAAGTTTCATTGAATGGGGAGTGTTTCTAGAGAGTTTTTGTCCCACACACAACACCCTATTTGGGAGGATCCTTCTACGTCGATAAATAATCAGGCTGCCCACCATTCAGCCCTATCCTTGTCATGCAGTTAGAGATTCAAGTCAAAAGTAAGTGCAAAAAAGAGTTGAAACAAGACTCAAGACCCAAGAGTATAGTATGAATGATGACTCATCATTCATGAATAATGAAACCAACAAATTTATTATGAGCCAAATTGGCAATCTCATACAATAAGATATACAAAAATGGATTGAGATAAAAGCCATGGCTCAATCCAAATCAAGATGTATGATCAAATGATAAATCCCTAGACTCTTTAAGTGCTCAAATGGCTCTCGGCATTAGAGGTAGAAGCATCCTCGTCACCACTTGAGGAGCCATCACTCTCCTTAACAAAATCACCCTCACTAATGACATTGCCCTCATCATATTCGGGTTCTCTAAGATCTATGTGAGAGGTAGTGATAGGTATATCCTCATGGGCTGAACTAGGAGTGCTTCTTGAGCCACTCACGCACCTCATGTAGCATCTGAGTGTCCCACGAGCATCATGGACAATCGATGTGGAAGCCGAAGTGGAAGCTCTAGCAATAGCGGCAGGAGTGTGATCAACAGCATGGGTTCGGTGTGCACGAGTGCGAGAGATGCTCCCTAAATATTTGCTCCTTCTCTAAGTTCCTATCGTGAGTCACACTTTTAAGTGTGCTAGTGGAGAGCTCGAGCACATCCAAATTCACCTATATATTTAAAGAATGAAAAACTTAGACTAAATAAATCAAACACCTCTAAATATATTATATAGTTTATGAATAAAGTTATGAACTAAAAAGTATAAAAGTATAGTATACTTGTCTTGTCATAGATATTTCGTGCATATCACGTAGTATACGTAAATTGGAGCAATAATAAATTAGTCACACCAATTATCGCATGCTAAGTTTATTACGAATTTTGGGGTACTCAAGAAAATAGGCAGACCAATTCTTCTCATATGCACCCAATGGACAATTCTAAACTATGTGAAGAGAAAATAAGTTTAAACTTTAAACTTGTAAGTTGTAACTAGAATCAAATGAAAAAAAAAAGAGATTTTCAAACTTGTGCAAGAATACATAAGGTCACTCTTTGAAGGTGTGACAGTTGGTAGCTAAATGACTCCCACAAAAAAAGAGGCATTACGAATGGTTTGCACTTTCAACAAATGGTGGATATGAAAGTGGTGCTCCTTTGGTCATTATAATTTATGAGCTCTTGACGGAAGGCACCATGGTGTTCTTTTGCCAAAGTCTTTGAAAGAAAGGTACCATAGTCGGCAAGGACATTGTTATCCATGAAGGGAGAGGGTTTTTTGAAGGTAGAATGCAACAGAGCCGCGAACCCATGAATGGGTCACTTCGTTCACTCCCATCTCTTCTTCATCCAAAAGAAAATATAATCTCTTTTAGGGATGATATCCAAGATGTCTATGAGGATAGAGATTTAGAGGTGAACAAAAGGAGAGTGAGACAATGTGAATTATAAATTCTAAAACTAAAAAGAAACATGAATCATAAAAAAAAAAAACCATGAAGAAGAGGCCTCTCCATCCAAGATGGTCGATGATTGTATTTTCTCTATTGTATGTACTATAAGATAATAGAGGAGGCCAATAGTAACCCCCTCCATGTCGGTCATAGGAAGTATCTTGTAGATGGGAGTGATGGCAATGACAATGCTTCTTATGTCCATCCAAAATTTCTCCTTTAAGCAAACGTGCTGAATGACCTTTGCTTCCACTTGGCTTGATATGGACTCTCCTTTAAGACACTCCTTGAATTCATCCCATAGGACCCTTTTCTGGAGCTTATTGCGAATGTCATAGGGACGCTTGAGGTGAAGTCACATGATCGGAAACCAAGTCTTCGAAGACTTCTTCAACTTCAAGTTCAAGTATGAGTAATAAATTGCAAGATTTCGAATCTTGGAGTTGACAAAGCCAACGATTGTGCAAGCGTCATTTCTCGCCACCCACTCCAACTTACCCATATCTTTCATTAGAAGATCTAGGCAATGTGTTGCATATGGTTGTTGGGGGTAAAGGCGCTTGTGCTTAGCCGCCCATATATTACTATAACGGCAGTATCTGCATACCTGTATATTGCAGGTGGCGAGCGCCCATCATTGTCACTTCATTCTTCATTTTTTTAATGACATTTGAATAAAGGGAAGACTAGTCACACATTGTGACTGTTGGAGTTACCACATCTTATATCTCTTTCTCTCTCTCTCTCTCGCTCTTACTCTTTCCACTATAGCTCTTGCTTTTACTTACGTGCTTCCACTCCGAGCTTACTCCCTTCAACTAGTATCAGAGCCAACCATTCGAGGAGCTTCTTCATTATTTGCTTCAGCCTGGATTTGAAGCTTCAACTCAAGGTTTCATAGTAGTCGTTGTTTCTTTCTTTCAAGGTATGCATTGAGTCTTTTCTTTTTCCGGCTTGTTCGAGCTTGCTTCGCGCTTGTTGAGGAGCTTCCCAAGACTTAGCTGAGCCTTGTTGAGTGCTTATTGAGCTAAGGAGCAGCCATTTTATCCATTTTGAGTGAATAGAGAGCATGCTATAGAAGTGGTGGATAGTTGTGGCAGCTTGACAAAACTTGTATTTTGACCATAGCTTTTAAATTTGATATCAGATTTAGGCATTCTATAGCTAGAAACGAAGAGTACGATGAGAGTTGTAAATGTAGATACTCATAGAGTTGATTCTGTGTGGTTTTTTCTTCTCTGTTTCATAGATAACAGAACTGTTCTGGTTTGGAAAGCAAACAATAAATTCCATAATGCATGTTTGATACTTCGGAGATGCTATTTTGGTGCATGGATAGTATGGTTATGCTTTTGGGATTGATTTGAGCTTGAAATAGCTAAGATTTCATTGCATTTCAATGCTGTAATAACAGGGCAACAAGCATTTATCATTGAAAAGCTTATGCCGAATGCTCATTGATGTTTATGGGATACTCAGTGGATGTACTGCTACTTCTATTATTATGTATACTTCCCAATGCGCTATGACATGCTTTTGAGCTAAGATTTGAGCTCTATTGCATTGATATTGATTGTGGTTACATGTCTTGGTTACTTCAGTGGCTTATGCAGTTACAAGCTTGAAGAATCTATTGGGTTTTATGCTCTTGACTTATACTTTATACATCTTGGAGACTCCAATGTCATTCACATGATCTTTTGAGCTTTGCTTGCTCATTTGGCATTCGACTCTTGCTTTAGTGGAAGCTACTTGGCTTTATGTATTGAGCCACAGTGGCAGTTGGATGTACTACAAAGCATTTGGCTTATGCAGTTGAGCTTGAGCTTATAATATGTACAAGCTGAAAAGTATCCCTGGATGCCCCAAGCTTGCTTATAAGGCTAGATTGGTAGCTAAGGGTTTCAAGCAGGAATGTGGTGTTGACTTTGATGAAGTGTTTTCTTTTGTGGTCAAAATGACAACCCTACACTTGGTGCTAACATGCTCAGCTAGATCTAGATCTCTATTGGATGGATGTAAAGACAACTTTTTTAGATGGGAACTTGCATGATGAGATCTATATATAGTAACCTAAGGGCTTTGAAGAAAAAGGCAGGGAACACTTGGTGTGCAAGTTGAGTGTAACGTGCCTAGGTCGCGATACATTTTAGTAGTCCACTGATCTAAAAGATGTTGCTTGACACTCCCACGGAATGCCACAAGGTTTGTCGGTTAGCGACTCTCGAGTCTACTCCACAATGAAACGTATCGGCCAATCCTGTTAGGATCGGCCTGAGTCTTCTTGGGTTTCTAACTGTCAAGTCATTCTACAGCCTTCTAGCGTGGGATCTACTTTGCACAGAGCATCTAAACCGAGGTGGTGGACTCATATCGCACTTGGTTCAAAGAGAATGGGAAATGAGAGGGATGCATCGCTCGACCTCCCTATCCGTAGGGTAAACTCCCATTCCGGTCTCCTAAAACGATATGGGCCAGGGTTCTACCCTACATTATCTAAGGTCAATACATTATTGCGATTTGAATGTTGAGAAGCCTCCCAGTTTTCTGGGACCACCTTATTGTAGGACGGATCCATCGGGGGTTCCGCCCACCCGCTTCCCTTGATAGCTTTAGTTTCCTACTTATCTAAGGGCACATTAGTGGTAACACATACAAGTAGCTTCCTTAATTAACCCGTTAGTCACATGTTCCTTTATGTAATTTTATTCACTAACACGAAAACAGATCAGACAAATTCCTTGAAAGTAAACTTTATATTAAAATTTCAACTAAAATACAAATCTAGTCCATGGGACGATTTCCGCAATCCGTAAGGATGCTTATTATTTTCCTCCAGGTTTCCGCCCTTCCATTAGTAGCAGGGCCTTGAGATTCCTTCTCGAGTCACGTTGACCATTTGAGTAGGATCCGGAGGCAAGATATTTACAGCCGGAGCCCCCCTAGCACCCAAGCATCCTCTTACGAACAGGCGTTTCTATGGAGAGACCTCTCACGACGGGTTTAGTTCACATTCTCAACGTGGTTATAAAAAAAGAACCCCTTGGATAGGGTTGACCGCTAGCTGGGGATGCTCAACACGCCTTTATTTCTTTGTTAGATGACTCCTTTTTCAAACAGGTGCTTCTAAGTACAAACACAAGCAGAAGTGCACAATATGTACTAGACAAATTCTTTGTTCTCTCTGTTGAAGAAAATTCAGATTTGATGCGATAGCATCTAGTCTCGGTTTTATCCTCGGCTTTATCCCCATTATTGTCCGAGATTTCCAGAGATAACCTAATTTAATTTTCTCATTCTTTTGAATGAAGGAGTTTCCTTGCAACGTTGATTGTAATTTGGGACATTGGCTTCCCTACAACGAAACCCTACATATTCATTTGAACTAGGGTTTGCCGCGTAATTCATATAGTTACTTAAGGACTTTGAATTTCTTTCAACTTCAAGCAAGATGGGCCTTGAGAAGAATCTTTCAACTCTTTAGGGTTTGAAATTTTTTTAACTTCCTAGGAATCTTACGCATTCTATTACAAGTTCAATCTATGTTTTGTGAGATGTAATAGGATTTTCTATTATTTCAACCAAGAAAACGGATGCAGATGCATAAAATCTATCTGGCTTAATTGCAGTTTAATGCGTATTCTTGAAACTTTGTGGTTGTGGTGGGAGTTTCAGCGTTTGGAGAGATTTTTCGCTTGGGGGTTATCATCCGCAAGTGGATTCGAGAGATAAAGGAGGAGGAATGGATTTGAGATAGGAGAGCGTAAGAGAAGATGGCTTAGTCGAAGATCGAGATAGGGGGAATTGAGCTAACTCTCTCCCTTGTAGCCTCTCGGGGTACTCCTCTCTTTGTGTGTGTCTCTCTCTTTCTCTCAATCTCTTGGAGAGGTATCCTTCTACCTCCCTCTCTCCACCTCTCTCTCACAGCCTCTCTGAGTCTCTTTGTGCTTTTTTAATCGCTTCCCATGCCTCATATTTATAGCTAAACAAGAGAAGAAGGGTTGTGGCTAAGAAGAAGAGCTTTTTATGGAGGGGATCTTGGAAAAATCAGCAATTTGATGCTCAAATCACAATTTTGATAGTTCCGTTGGCTTTGAAGGGGAAGGGGGGGGATAAAACCCCAAGATGCTTGGTTAGAAACCTTTCAGATCACTCCTTTTTCTCGTTGTTCGAAGTGCTGTTTACTGTCTGTAAACTGCAATTGCGACACGCGCGATTTTGCCAATAATTCTTTTTTTAAATTGAATCTCCAAAACAAGCTGAAAAAACCACTTGTTTTTTTAAAAAAACATGATATCTTGTTTTAGAAATCTCCATAGCTTTTTAGGATATTTATAATGAGTAATATCTAAAATATCTAAAATATACTAGTTTTGTCCAAAATCTAATATTTTTGGACTATTCATACTATACATATTAACATTACTGATTAATATGGTTCATAACTCTCGTTCACATTGTAACTTCCGTGAAGGGTGGATATAGTTTTTGTCAATCTGGAAAAAATATCGGATTACGACTCTTGATTTAAAAAAAATATATTTTTAATTAAATAAAAATTTGTTAGTTATTAATGTTAGTTAGTTAGTCTTTAGTTAGTAACCTTACTAACTTATTAATTGACTAACTAACTTTCGAACTAACCAACTAATTTTTAATTACGTGGAAGTATTACATTGAGAAAGAGCCCTTATGGCTTTAAGCAGGCACCTAGGAAATGGCACCACAAGTTTGATGCTTTTATGCATTCACAGGGATATAGCCATATTATTATGGATCTGTGTTTATACACGAAGAAGGCTTGTGATGGCAGTCTTATGATTTTGGTGCTCTATGTGGACAGTATACTTATTGCTAGGAGAGCTGATGATGAGTTGGATGCCTTGAAAACTCAGCTTAAGAAGAGCTTTGAGATAAAGAACATAGGATGGGCCTTGCATATTCTTGGAATGCGCATCACACGCAATCGCTCTAAGGGGCTCCTTTATTTATCACAGAAGGAGTATATCTAGAAAGTCCTTGAGTTGTTTTATATGCATGATAGTAAGTCTATTGGCTGTCCTATACATTCTCATGGAATCTTAGTCCGGCTGATTATCTGCAGTTTGATAAGTAGAAGGCCGAGATAGCCAAGATCCTTTATGCATCCATTGTGGGTAGTTTGATGTATGTCATTATAGCCACTTGTCCTCATATAGCATTTGCAGTGGAAGTTGTGGTAGACTATATGGCTACACTTGGTAGATGACATTGGGATGCTGTCAAGGTTATCATGTGGTTATAGTTGTCAAGTACGAAAGGTACGATACGGTACTGTACGATAAAATACTGTACTAATTGGTACCTTGTGATTTTATAAGGTACGGTACGATATTAGTACGAAAAAAAAAGATGATTTTTAAAATAACAAAAACCATAAATCATTAAATGATACATCATATAATACATGTTTAAAGTGGAAATAGCCATTTCATTATAGAATAAGATGAATACATGAGGGTGACCATCGCGGTCGCATGGGCTACGCAAAACATGCGATACAACTATAGTCTAGTATATTTGATACAAAAAAAAAGAGAGACCTATGTGACATTTCATATGAATGATGAATCTATGATGAATCATGAGGCATCACTATCATTATTATCATCATCATCATCATCATCAGAACCATCTGAGTGCTCATCAAGAGAGTCTGAAGATGACTCCTCGGCATCCGATGATGAGACAGACTCATACTCATCCTCACTGATGAGGTTACCATCATCATCAAATGATGGCTCCCTAGATGGCGGCCGTGTAGGCAAGGGGGGATGTCATCATGAGGCACAGGATGTGAGCTACTAGAGCCCCGCTTTACATATGTCTGCAAGCCACTCGAATCACCCCTCGATGACGGAGGGCGTCGAATGACCATGCCCCTGCTACCACCTACTCGAACTTCTCACCCATGAGCACGTTGACTGCGAGTGTCACGAGTATCTGCTGCTATAAGTTCTCTATAGAGCTCTGCAAAATCCATCTCCTCCTCGTCCACCTCCTTATGTACACTCGGAAGAGTGTCGCCCGTCAACTTGAATGTATCAACATTCACCTACACAATCATCAATGTAGTGATGCACGTAAGATTGATCATGATTCATTGTAAATACTAAATGCTAAAGTCTAATTGTAAAGTATAAAGTTTAAACTTCAAAGTTCAAAGTTTAAAAGTTAAAACAATAAATTTTAAATGTTATGGTTAAGTGTTTAAACTTTACCTGCTTCGGACTACCCATGCTCATCCTAGTCCTCATCATGCATAAGTTAGTGCGGCAATAGACTAGCTGCTCTAACTGTCATGTGCTAAGCCGATTGCAAATCTTTGTGTGAATGAGAGAACAGGCACTCCAGTTTCTCTCACATGCACCCGAAGAGCAATCCTGGGCAAGGATCCTCATGGCCAAGGGCTGAAAGGTCTCCAATGCGTATCCAAAGTTTTGCCACCAAAATAAAGGCTTCACAAGTGACTCTCTCCTCCAACAAGTGGGAGAAGCAAAAGCCACATGCCCTCTTTGATCTGCATAGCATCCTAGCTCCTCTAGCACTGCATTGTGGTCATCAATAGGGACCACACGAGTCAAATAAGCAAGCTGGTCTGAACGGAACTCTCTATCATCTATGACTGCCGCTAACTTGTAGGTTGGATGTACCAATGCGGTAAAACCATGGATGGGCTTATGCATCCACGCCTATATTCTCTTTGCTATCTCTAAAACGTGTGTACGCTGTGTCTTTGTGATCACTGTACAAGCACGTGCCTCCGCCAATGCCGCTCTAAAGAAGTGAACGAGAAGTCCCATGGTGGACCCCTCACAATCACTCATACGTAACATCCTATAAAGGGGAGTCACGACAATGACAATGGCACAGACTTTTTGCCAAAACTGCTCATTAAGGCACAAGCGCTGCATGGCTTTGGTCTCCTCTGTCTCATGCTCATTCCACTCATTCCATAGAGTGGACACCACTGTCTGGCGCAAGGCTGACCGCACCTCATAAATGCACTCCAACAATAACCACATGTAAGCAAAGCGAGTTAAAGAAGGTTTCTTTAACTCAAGTGTGCTATGGTCACGATACATTGCAAGCACCTTTACCTTTACCGTGAAGAATGCGACAATTGATGTAGCTTCGCGGACCACCCTCTTCACCCACTTGAGCTTCCCAATGTCCTCCATGAGCAAGTCCAAACAATGACTTGCACATGGAGTCCACACAATGGTAGGGAACTCGGCCTCAAGCAAACGGCCCATGCGCCGATAATTTGATGCATTGTCGGTGACAACTTGCACTACATTTGAGGGGCCCACCTACAACCACAATTTACAAATTACAAGTTATGTATAAATCAAATTTCAATTATGAATCATGAATGATGATATTATGATTTATCATTATGAAAGAAAGTGAAACAAATTTAAAACGCAAATTGCAATGTATACCTCAATGATAGCTTGTCGAATGTGGCGATAGATGAATGCGGCCGTCGTTTTTCTCCCCCTCTTGCCGGTATCTACGGCCAGCAAAAAGTAAGTGCCGAGTGGACATGAGACGAGTATGTTGATGATGCCCCGTTTCTTACGATGACTCCATCCGTTGGTGAGAATGGAGCAACCATATTTTATCCATGCGGCCCGAATAGGATCAAGGGATCTATCAATCCTTTTCTTCTCTTCATCAATCTTTCTCGTCCTCATGTCGTTGTATGTGACACCGGTCCATCCTTCACATGGATCCACATTGGCAATGGCTTTTACCATCTTCTTCCATTGCTCTTGCTTTAGGACATTGAATGCAATATTGCACTCAATCACCGTGCGTGCAATTTCAATGTCCGCAAGTTGTTACCTTTCTCTAAGAAAGACAACCAATCCACGCACATGACCGAGTACTTGAGAGAGAGATGATTGTCTCTCCAGCACCGCATGAGCCTCCACTCTTTGTCTTTTACCGGAGCGGGATGCGGATGTGGAGCCCCCACCACCAATGGTAGAGGCTTGTCTCGTATGGGTTGAAGATATGCCCACATTGGATGCTTCCTCGTTAGTAGGCATAGGAGTTGGTGCCTATAAGCCACTTCCTCCTCCTCTTGTGGATCCCCCTCTCATCTTGGCAAGAATCTCCTCCACAATGTTTAGAGGGATCTCCTTGCACAGAGCAACTTGCCCCTTCGTCTTGGAAAGATGTTGAAGAAGGCGAGTTACACCACTTGTATAGCGCTTCCCGCAATACTTCCATGTCCAATGGTGGGAGTTGGACTTCTTTGTGTCCCTCTCCACATGGATCGCATGCAAATTGAAGGCCTCGTGCTTCTCACGAGTCATGGTGCCGATGACAAATAAAGAGGCCTGAGAGAGAGAGAGAGAGAGAGAGAGAGAGAGAGAGAGAGAGAGAGAGAGAGAGAGAGAGAGAGAGAGAGAGAGAGAGAGAGAGAGAGAGAGAGAGAGAGAGAGAGAGAGAGAGAGAGAGAGAGAGAGAGAGGCGCCCAGTTCCAGACTAGCCCCTTCACCTTTGTCGTAGTCCCGCCTCAGCTCAGAGAGAAGTATGGCTGGCCTGGATATGGCTTTTATTGACCAAACGGTGGCCGCCCTTGGTCCAGATTCTGATACAGAGGAACCGGAGGATATGGTTCCTTGCACAGAGGAGATGCCTTCTGCTCTTGACTTTCAGTCTGCGGGCAAGCGCTCCAAGCATACGCCCGAAGAGACAATCGGTCATCAGGATCGTTCTTATGCTCAGGTGGCCTCTGGTTCTGTGGATTTGCAAGAGATTGACTGGGAGCATTTGCTGGAGTTTACCAATACGTTGCTTGGCGACTATGTCCAGCATAATCATGAAGCTTTTTCTGACGCGGGAACTGAAGAGGTTCTGGAGGCAACGGTGGATCCGAAAACTGTCCTGCGCTCTTTTTCCATGTTTTATGATCGTGCAGTTATACTCTTCTTCACTGGCAGGCTCCCAATGCTTTCCCATATTCTCCAGTGGCTGCACCATTTACTACAAGGGGAGTGTGTTGAGGAGATTTTTGTTGGGCCTCGAGGCTTCTATGAGGTGCTGCTGAAATTTGAGAAGCATCGGGCTGAGCTCGTGTCCAAACTACCATTGTTCTTTGATCGCCGTTTGGTCCATGTTGTGCCATGGCGCCCTATGGCAGACTTTCAGCGCCTGCTTCAATGTGAATGCCCATTGTGGGTTGAGGCCCGGCTGTCTATTGGCCATTGTTAAAGGATGCCATGGCCGTTGTGGCAACGGTGTTGGTTCCCCCAAGCCTAAGGGCAATGAATAGAAACCGTTTGTGTATGTTATGGGACACTGCTAGGAAGAGCCCTGCGTGGCTGCGCCTCAATTGCTCTAGCATGCACCCTTTGCATTTTCGCTTGAAATGGGACAACTTTGCAGGACACTGCTTTTCGCGTGGTAAATTGGGGCACTTTATGGCCGAATGCCCAGAGAGGCAACCGTCTTCAGATAATGTGCATGTTGTGCTGCCCATGGATGACATGGTGCTTGATGCTCCGTCACAGGAGGAAACCCAGCCATCCAGTGTCTTGGATAAAGGTAAACAACAGGTTTTGGGTTTGGATTCCTGTAGCAATGACTGGATAGAGGCACGTTCCAAAAAAGGTAAAAAGTTGGATGCTGGCCTGCTGGATTCTGGGCCTACTGTGCCACAGGATTCCATGCGCATGTATATGCGCAGGAAAGAAATGTTCTCTTCACAGCATGCTGCACGTACTATGGTTCCTTCTGCTCCCCGTAATCAGTCTACAAGGAAAGTATATACAGACGGTCGCAAGGGCCCGCCTGCTAAGTTAGCATTTGATTCTAGAGGCAATGTGATTACACCCTGGGATCGTCGTTATCCCCGTTCCATCCCCAAGACAGTGGATATCCCATCTACCTCTAAAGCTGGCCGGCAGAATTCTTTTGCAGTGTTAGCTGATTTTCTGGATGACGGTGTCCTTGACATTCTAGCAGACAAAGTTAAATTGAGGCAAGCGGTGCCTCGTTCTTGATTTTCTTTTTATAGATATATGAAGATAGCCACATGGAATGTGCGAGGCATTTGTTCTCGCTATAAGCAACATGCCATGTGGACTGTTTTGCATGAGAATCAGTGGGATGTCTTGTGTGCAATGGAGCACAAGAGTCACAGTGAAGCATGAAAAGTTATGGATTGCCATAGGTTTCGCTTGTTTTATGCAGGGACACATGCTGTGCATTATTCTGGTGTGCTTATGATTGTCCATGAGAAATATCAGCCTGTTCTTATTAAAAATGATGTACAGGGCCGCTTTGTGGTAATTGAAATTTTATTTGAAGGAGAGATCTTATGGTTGCTGGGCCTCTATGCTCCGAATGACCCTTTATCTCACCGGGATCTTTGGAAGACTTTGCAGAGCTCCATGTCACTTGGCAGAAGGGGTTTCTTGATGGGGGATTTCAATATGTGTGTTGACTCTTCACAGTCCACTTCAGGGCATTCGGTGATGGATGCGTCGGAAAGTCGGGCGTGGAATGCCTTTGCTCTTGCGGCACTTAAACAAGATCTATGATCTTGGTTACAACCTTCATCTCCAAGGTTTACTTTCCATTCTGCACAGTATGCATCCACATGGTCGCGGTTAGACCGAATGTACATCATGCATGATGATGATTTTCATCTTGAGATGTTGGAAATGAAAGTGTTGCAGCAATATGCCTTGTCGGACCATTTCCCTCTCCAGCTTGAGATACTGGCACAACCCATTGCACCTTTTATGCAGTTGTTGGATAGACTCCCTTTACGTTTCAACTCGTCTTATTTGAAGCATTCAATCTTTCAGGGCTATATGTAGCAATTGATTGAGAGATTTTTATTGGACTTTGCCTCTGAGGGCATAGTTTCTTTTGAACGATTGCTCTCTAATGTGCAACGGGTTGCTTGCCAGTATGGGATCCATCATGCCTCTCTTTGTCGGCGGCGTTGATATGCAGCGGAGGACTTATTGGCTTTGGTTCATTCGCTACTGGTGGACACCCCAGATGATGAATTTCTGCTGTCTGGCTAATCTTATTAAAGAATTTCAGTTGAAATCCTATGAGTAGGCCAAATTGCACAATTTGATTGACAATTTGCAAGATAGTGCTTGTCAGACTCATAAGTTCTTTCGCGCCTTGCATGCTTCTCCTGCTCGAGAAAATATGACTAGACTCCAGGATTTAGAAGGTCGCATGGTCATTGATCCGCACACCATTGTTAATATGTGCAGGAATTATTTTCTGGATCTTCTTGGTTCTTCTCCGTCGCCTTCTGACCAGGTTACGCATGCACGTTCAGTCTTCTATGATCTGGTCCGCCATCAGGTTCCACTTGATATGCAAGCTACTTTGGAGGCAGATATTTGTCAGGAGGAGGTTATGGATGTTTTGTTACACCTGCCTAAGGATAAGAGCCCTGGCTAGGATGGTCTCACCAATGAATTCTTTGAGAGCTTGGCTACCCAACTGGTGAAGCCATTGGTGGCTATGTTTCAGCAGGTTTGGGAAACAGGGGTCATGCCTTCCTTATGGAAAGAAGGCCTTATCAAACTGCTTCCAAAGGTTCCTTTGCCGTCAATGTTGCAACAGTGGAGATCAATTTCTTTGATGGGCTCGATGTATAAAATCTTTTCCAAAGTGTCGGCGAATCGGCTCCACAAGCACCTTCCAGCTATTGTGCATCCTCTTCAATATGGTTTCATTAAGGGCCGCAATATTCTATATAATATCTTAAATGTGCAAATGGCCATTGACTATGCAAGGCACTCTAGTCAAGAAGTGGTATTGATTCAATTGGATCTGGAAAAGGCTTTTGACTCTTTAGACTGGTCTTTCATTGCAGAACTTATGTCTGCTATGGGTTTTGGTACTCGGATGTCCCGATTGATCTACACCATTAGTACTGCGGCTTCTTCACGCATTATGCTCAATGGTGGGGTTATAGAGCCATTTGTCCTTGCATGCTCGGTGAGACAGGGTTGCCCTTTGAGTCCTCTCTTCTTTGCCTTGGCAACCCACCCGATTCTTTCAATGTTATCTTCAATGGCAGCTTCTGCTCAGTTGGCCGGATTGTCTCTTCCTTTGGGACAGCACTTCATTAGTCAATCTTTGGCTGATGATAGCTTTATGATTTTGCGTGCAGACAAGGACAACATTCGCAAGGCACTAGATGTTTGGACGCTCTTTGGTCATGCTTCGGGTGTTCGCATCAATGCCTTCAAATCAACCATTCTCAGCTGCACGGAGTTTGATTTACAGTCATTGGGCTGGCAAGGTCAGGTTGTTCCCCGTGGCTCCATTGTCAGGCATCTTGGGTACCCGTTGGGTGTTGATGTTCGGCCAAAGCAACTACTGGAGTGGATTTCACAGAAACTGGCAGCTAAGTTTATGTATTGGAAGTCGCAAGCATGGCCCTTCCATGTCCGCCAACTTATGTCTACTATGGGCTTTGGTACTCGGATGTCCCACTTGATCCACACCATTAGTACTGCGGCTTCTTCGCGAGTTATGCTAAATGGTGGTGTCACCGAGCCATTTGTCCTTGCACGCTCTGTGAGACAAGGTTGCCCTTTGAGTCCTCTCTTCTTTGCCCTTGCGACTCATCCGGTTCTTTCCATGTTATCTTCCATGGCAGCTTCTACTCAGTTGGTTGGATTGTCCCTTCCTTTTGGACAACACTTCATTGCTCAATCTTTGGCTGATGATAGTTTTATGATTCTGCGTGCCGACAAGGACAATCTTCACAAAGCATTAGATGTTTGGACGCTCTTTGGTCATGCTTCTAGTCTTCATATCAATGCTTTCAAATCGGCCATTCTCAGTTGCACGGAGTCCGATTTACAGTCGTTGGACTGGCAGGGTCAGGTTGTTCCCTGTAGTTCCATTGTCAGGCATCTTGGGTACCCTTTGGGTGTTGATGTTCGGCCAAAACAACTTCTCGACTGGATTTCACAGAAACTGGCAGCTAAGTTTCTATATTGGAGGTCACAGGCTTGGCCCTTCCATGTTCGTCTCAAGGTGGCTCAGACCATTATGTTGCCGATGCTCACATATTTCTTGCCATTGCTGCCTTGGACTACTACTACTTTGAATGAGCTCACTCGGCACATTCGTTTCATGTAATGGAAGAAGGATTCCTTGCAGCCAGGCATTTCATGGATTTCTTAGTCGCATACATGTACTCCCAAACGCATGGGTGGTGGGGCTATTTTGGATGCTGAAACTCATTTGCTGGCACTTCGTTGGTCTCTTTTTCGTGCCATGTGCGTGGATCAGCACCCGTGGGTCCTTATAGCTCGTTATTTTCTTGAGGACCATGGGCTTCGGCATGGTAATACACAAATTCGGAGCTCCTAGTGGCATGTTTTTAATGCAGACTTGCGGTTTTCTACTCCTTCCTCATTCCTGCTTGTTCATTTGGTCTGCTCCTGGAAGTTGGTTCTCCTGAAGGCGCGTTGGCATCCAGCGGAGAACCGCTTACATGCTAACTCTTTTCAACTGGAATTGTTGGCAGTTTCGTGACTACTTTCTTGGGAAGGCAAACATGAGCTCAGACCAAAATTTAACCAGATGGCACATTTGGGCTTGACTTCAGTTTGCAGATGCCACCCTTGCCAGTCGCAACGTCTTCATATCCTTTCGAATAGCCAGGAGGCTTTTCGGAATCCCCCGTGGATACCGTGATTTATGGGAACAGCTTTTGTCGGTGCTTCAGAGTAGGCAACCCTTTCCTGCCCTTGCTTTGGATTGTCCTTGGCAGGTCTGGGACCTTGCGGGTCGGTTGAATTTGGGAAAGGCCTCAGCTAACCAGGTCTATCATCTTCTGATTAAAGATCATCAATGGTTGGCTACTAAAGCTAATACTGTATGGGGATTGCAGAAATCTTAGTCATGGTGGAAGACAACTATGATGGGGGGCTGGTTGAACAAGACACCTTTCAAATGCAAGGTCTTTCTTTGGAGGGTGATGATTTGTGGCCTTCCGCTTGCTTCAACCCTTTCCAAGCGTCGAATCTCTAACGGCCACTGCTTCTTTTGCACCACTACTGTTGAATCGGTTCGTCATCGATTTATTTCGTGTCCTCTCGCTAAGAATATCTAGTCGCTCTTGTCAGCGGTTTGGCGCGCAGTGGTTGGCTTCTCGCTAAGCCCTTTGGATTGGGTTTTTGTACGACCAAAATACCCCGCACCGGCACAGCCGCATATGAAGATCATGTTTCATTTTCTTAGATACTGGGGATGCTGGCACAATTGGACCACTCGGAATGCCTTTCTTTTTGATTCCGCCTCTAATGTCCCGGCACATATTGTGAGGCTTAAAGGTCTCTTGCATTGGCAGATAGATCTCATTTTGCACTCGGGCCTACTCCCTCGGGAGGACTTACTTCCCTGGCATATGGCAATTTCCTTCACGGCTTTGTCATGACTTTTGTAACTCTTTTGTAGTTTAGTACTGGAGCCTTTTCACATGAAGGCTTAGTGTCATCATGTATCTTGTAATCAAGTAAACTTGTACTTTTTTCGTAATTAATACAATTACCTTTTACGAAAAAAAAAAGAGAGAGATAGCTGCATTTTCCACATAGGTTTTGTCCACGGGCATCGATGCATGGCTTTTTTTTAAGGGATAATGCATGTGCAATGTCCCGACAATATGGTATGTAGTATGCATCTACTTTTTGTGCTAAATTGCAATATTCGTGCCCTTTATTGGAGCATTCAGTCACTATGCAACACGTTGGGATACCTCGGATGATTTGATTGCATGCTTTGAATGGCTGAAATGTAGAGTCCAAGCTCTTCAAGAGGAGAAATATGGTAAATTTAAATTACTTGCTCGTTTGGATGCTTTGCATGATAACAACTGTTATCACTTCTTTACTCGTCTACATTAGAAATATGCCATTGAGAATATTGTGTGATTGATGAACGAGGAGGGTAAGATGATTGTGGAGCCGACATTTATTATTTGGATGTGCCTTGAATACTACAGATCTTTGTTGGGTCCATAGGAAGTTCTTTTCGATGCTGTTCATTTTACGGTCGATACATTTGTGACCTGGTTCACAATCGAGTTAAGCTTGAATGGATGGACTTGATGATAGCGGATATTACTAAGGAAGAAGTGGAGGAAGTGGTATCCCATTTACCATCCAGAAAAAGTCTGGATTGGGATGGCGTCCCCATTGAGCTATTTTTTGTCAATGTGGAGCAGCTTAAAGACCTATTGACACGCCTTTGCCAGCATGTGTGGAGATCCGGATCGAGTCCTGGGGATTGGAAGATTGCAATTATTGGTGTTCTGCCCAAGGTTCCTTCCGCATGTACTTTGAAACAATGGAGACCCATTTCGGTTATGGGTTCCTTGTATAAAATATTTTCCAAAGCCATTGTCAAAAGATTGTAGAAAGTGCTCTCACAGTTGATTCACTCTCTTTGTTGGATAGGATGGGTGATAATGGGGAGATTGTTGGTATCCACCTTACCTCTCTTTCCCATTCTACAGTACTACTACTATTGCAATGGCCAAGAATGC
This sequence comes from Lygodium microphyllum, assembly GCF_053477565.2. Classification (NCBI taxonomy): domain Eukaryota; kingdom Viridiplantae; phylum Streptophyta; class Polypodiopsida; order Schizaeales; family Lygodiaceae; genus Lygodium; species Lygodium microphyllum. Next base: position 99,465,500 of record NC_141146.1, on the reverse strand, counting down.
CTTCATGGATAAGACTCATTTTAACGGGTCGAATTTCACCACTTGGTTAAACTTAATGCAAGAAGTGCTTAAACCTTAGGGTTTTTGGGACCTTGTCCTTGGTCTAGAGCCTTTGCTAAACCCTCAATTAGCTCATGCTGAGCTTATCCATCAATGGAGAGCTCCCAATGCCACAACCAATATTGAGTTAATACAAGGATTACTTCTGGAGTCCCATTCTCAGTTACAACATTTTTCCCTCACATCCGAATGTTGGAGTCATCTCATTGAACACTATGCAATGCGAGTTCACACTCGGCATATCAATCTCGATTTTGGGCTTTAGGAGTTTTCCATTAAGGAAGGGGATGATCTAAAAGTGAAGTTGTTCAAATATCGGTGATTGCTTATTGAGTTGCCTCTATTGGCTCCCCAAAGTTATATGAGGATCAACTTATGTTCTTTTTGAATAAGCTGCACGCAAAATATTTCCATTTCATTCAGCTAATTATCTCATTCCCCGATTGCTTGACCTTCTATGAGTTCGAGTGCCAATTTTTGTGTTACTCAAGGCTCCACAATCAAGTCCACAAGAAGTCTTCCACATACTGTTATTCAACTAACTCTATCCCTTGGTCTCTTATTCTCTCTTTTCGATGATGTTCATTTTACGGTCGATACATTTGTGACCTGGTTCACAATCAGGTTAAGCTTGAATGGGTGGACTTGATGAAAGCGGATATTACTAAAGAAGAAGTGGAGGAAGTGGTATCCCATTTACCATCCAGAAAAAGCCCAGATTGGGATGATGTCCCCATTGAGCTATTTTCTGTCAATGTGGAGTAGCTTAAAGACCTCTTGACTCGCCTTTGCCAGCATTTGTGGAGATCCGGATCGAGTCCTGAGGATTGGAAGATTGCAATTATTTGGTTTTCTGCCCAAGGTTCCTTCCCCATGTACTTTGAAACTATGGAGACCCATTCTAGTTATGGGTTCCTGTATAAAATATTTTCCTAAGCCATTGCCAAAAGATTGTAGAAAGTGTTCTCACAGTTGATTCACTCTCTTTGTTGGATAGGATGGGGGATAATGGGGAGATTGTTGGTATCCACCCTACCTCCCTTTCCCATTATTGGAAACTCATTCTTAACTAACCAGCCTTATGTTTAGAAGTGAAAAAAGAAAACTATTGTTACCAATCACATATAGGGGCCACTGATTGTACTCAAATGACTTTGCTCTGTATTCCACATGTTTTGAGGCAGGCAATGTTAGGCTGTAAGACTAATGTTCCATCATATTTTCCTATTGTCTTTTGAGTAACGCTTGAAATGTATCTCCCTTGAAAGAATATGCTGTTTTACATCAGTTTCTGTTTTTAAGCATGCTGAGTTGGTTGAAGCTTCAAAAGTAAAGCTTGTTGCGACAATGTTGAATTGTTATATTGGCATAGTGGTAAAAAGTCTCAAGGAAACTTTTGCTTGGAAGGAAATAATTCATTTTCCAGTATGTGCATTGTTTTTATCCCAGGTAAGAGAACTGGATGCCTTTGTAAAGGAGGAGACTAGAAAGCGAGAACAGGCTATCATAGTAGCACAGCTAGCAAAACTGGAAGCAGTAGAAGAAGCAAGAAAGTTTGATCAGGCTTTGGTGGCCTTAAAGTCTGCAAGATTGGCAGCAGAAGAGGAAGCTGAGCGTCGTATAAAAGCTGAAGAGCGAGCTTATCGGGAAGCATTAAATAGACAAAAAGCGATGGCATCTGTCCTGCAAGCTCAGACAAGATATAGAGAGTATGATTTTGAGGAGCTGAAGGCTGCCACGAATGGCTTTTCTGAAGACAATCAAATAGGGGAAGGTGGTTATGGTACGGTTTATAGAGGCAAATTACATCATACAACAGTCGCCATCAAAGTTCTTAGGCAAGGTGGAGTTCAAGGTCTAGATGAGTTCCAAAGAGAGGTAAGGAAAAATCTAACAGCACCGTCTTCATATACAACTGTTTGGGTTTTAAAACTGAATACCATGACCTGGTGGGTCGCTATTTATGTCATTATATTATATTTTTCAGTGAGAATGGTCGTGTTTCTGTGCTTTTCTGTTTTTGCAGGTTGAACTTCTTGGTCGCCTGCATCACCCTCACATGGTTCTTCTTGTAGGAGCTTGCCCTGAGCAAGGCTGCTTAGTGTATGAGTACTTGGCGAATGGGAGTTTAGAAGATCGTTTACTTTGTAGAGGCAAGAGCTTGCCATTGCCTTGGCAGGTACGATTCCGAATTGCAGCTGAAGTTGCAACTGCGCTGCTTTTTCTCCACACTTCAAGGCCTGATCCAATTGTTCATCGAGATCTAAAACCTGCAAACGTTCTGTTAGACCAGAATTTTGTAAGTAAAATTGGAGATGTGGGTTTGGCTCGATTGGCTCTTGGCACAGTCTCATACAGTGTTACTGAGTACAGGGAGACAGTTCCTGTGGGTACAATGGCTTATATTGACCCTGAATATCAACGGACAGGAGTGTTTTGCCCAAGGTCTGATGTTTATGCATTAGGACTAGTTATATTGCAACTGTTGACAGGGAGAGGTCCAATTGGACTGACAGCAATGGTCAGCATTGCTATTGAAGAGAATGCATTCACTGAGATACTCGATCCAACTGCTGGAGAATGGCCTATTAATGAAGCTTTAGATCTTGCTCATCTAGGCCTTCAATGTGCAGAGCTAAGGCGGAAAGATCGTCCAGACCTTGAAACATTTGTACTTCCAAAACTGGAGAAGCTCAGGGATTTCCATGATGAGCATACTGCTAGAAAAATGTGGAGCAAGCAAGTGCTTTCCGACTATGGACGAGCTGTTCCTAGCTTTTTCCTGTGCCCCATTTATAAGGTACTTGCTAGCTATAACATCTAAATGGAACAGCTATCCACATGGTTTATGTGGAAGTTGATAATACTATTTTGTAAGCTGGATTAAATTTCAAAAAATTTTTGTTGTACATAATTTTGCACTGCCTGAATGACCGATGAGAAGCTGCATTCACGTAATGCTGGTATGAACATTCCAAACATTCTTCAGTGAAATCAACATGGTCTCCTTACCTGGCTAAATTACACAGTTTAAGTCTTCAAGTTTGCATGTAGCTTTTTAGGTTTGTAGGTCAACAGTTTCCCTTCACACTGAAGTTTTTCCATGAAGTAAAAATGCATATTTAAAGTTGCCAAGGTGGATGGCAAAACCTGTACTGTGGATATTAGTTTTTTTTTTGGATGGTTGTTTAAGTAGGATGCAATTCTCCATCATTCATAAGTGCAATTTATTGCTCTTTAATCATTCCTGTAATATCCCATTGAAATGCATTGCCATGTGACAACATGCAAGGCATTCCAACTTACTGGTCAATGACTTTGATGGGGTTCTGTGGTGTGCCCAAGGTTGTCCATGTCTGATGGATGGGACCTTTAGTTTGATCTGTCCTGTCCAGTTAGTCCAATCCTGTCTGATCTACTCTGATGGCATCTAGTCACAGTTGGTGCTTGTGAATAAAAAGTGGCAATTGAACTAAATCTTTGGGCCCCCGCCCCACCCGTGCCCTCCACAGACTAGATTCTACAAACAATAATTCAATAGATGCACGGTCATCCCACCAGACTGCAACTAACCCATGCTATAGAGTCACACTAGACAAGGCCATTGCGCTTTGCCAAGCACGATGGCCTCGTCCACTTGGTCCACGGCTGAGGTCCCCATATGCACGAGACTCCCCTCTCAACACATTAATAGTGGCCCTGGACCACATCATAGCCAAGATCATGTGTTGAAACTTGACCTTGAGGTTTAGAGAGGATCTATTGCATAGTCACAAGTGATGGGGGACGGGGATGGTAAAAAATAGGGGATGCAGGACGGGGGACCGGGATGGCATTTAAAAACTCAATATATATTTAAAGATTAACAAATTTTTTGCCTTAACTTTGAAATTCAGAATGTGTATCATCAAAGTAAGATACAACGGCGCAACTTCAACAACTGTAGCCAAGCTTGGAACCAGCTTCTTGCAATATGCAAATAATTATTTTCAAGAACTACTAGACTAGGCTATGGTACTCGAAAGCCACCCAAAAGAACATCAGCTCTCAAAGGGCCTTGAAACAATCTCAATAGACAAGGCCCTGGCTGTTCGAGGGGCTTGAAACAGTCTCAGTAGACAAGGCTACAACACTCAAATGGTTTTGAAATAATCTCAATAGACAAGGCCTTGCCAGCCTCAAAAGGAACCGTTATCGTCCCCATCAGCCATTCCCATCACCGTCCCCATCTTCGTCATGAGATTAGTCTGAGTGGTTTTCCCGTCAAATAGTTTTAAAACAGTCTCAATAGACAAGTCATTGCCCTTGAAAAGGACCATGGAAGGGGCTGTTGAAGAAGAGCAAGATGATGAGGAAGAGGATAAGGATTATGAAGATGATGACAAAAGTGAGAAGGGGGAAGAAGATGTTGTGTCCGTCACAAATGCCATCCTGGATCCGTCACAAACAAGCATCCCATCACATTTTTTGTCCCCGTTCCATCACTTTGTGACAGATGTTAAAGTGACGTCACTTTTGTAAGTGACATGTCCCATCACGGGTCCGTTATGGGGATAGTGTCCCAATGTCCCAACGGTCTGTCCCGCCTGTTACTTGTGATTATGATCTATTGTATCTAGATATCTCGTACTGCTAGATTTTAGACTTGGGGATCTTTAGATATTTAGATATTTGAATATTAGCCTTATATTGGGATGTGTTTTTTCCACTTTCATGATGAGATGACATTAGGTACAGATGCACTTTGATTTCGTCTCATAGGCCACATTGGCCTTTTGTAGATGCTAATATTATCTTTCTTTCTTTCTTCTTTCTATAACGAGGGTATCATCATGTAGAGTCAAGACACCAACTATGAATGGTTAATGGACTAGCTATTATTGGTGTTTTTTGAGGTACTTTGTGGGGCACCATTTGTGGAGAAATGCGTTAACAAAAAGAAGCTTCCCTACTTTAGACCTATAGGTATACTCATTGAAGGTTGACCGAGAGAATCCTGAGATAAGTGGAGAGTGGGATCAAGAGCCGTGGCCAAGGGCCACGTCTCATTGGTGCAATGTTGTTCCACCAATTGATGAGCGTACTTTGAATGAGCAATCTCCATCCCTAAAAATACAACACAAAAATACGACCTTTGGAATGAGCAACCTCCATCCCCAAAAAGTAAGACAATTGACCTCATCTATCCTGTGGAATGAGCAACCTCCATCTAGGTCATAAGGGATAATATGGTATATGTGAGTCCTAGGAAACTCATTTATCCTCTGGAACTAGTATGCTTTAGTCCATAAAGAGATTGCTGCAAACAAAAGATCTCATCTTTCCGGTCAGTAGAAGAATACCCAAGTGCCAGCAACCTCCATTCCCAAAAAGTAAGACAATTGACCTCATATATCCTCTGGAATGAGCAACCTCCATCTAGGTCATAAGGGGTAATATGGTATATGTGAGTCCTAGGGAACTCATTTATCCTCTGGAACCAAGACTGCAATGCATGCTTTAGTCCATAAAGAGATTGCTGCAAACGAAAGATCCCATCTTTCTGGTGAGCAGAAGAATACCCAAGTGGTTGCCCCATGTAGATTTCCTTCTTCGGATAACCACTCAAAAGGCACATTTAACATCCATCTAATTGATTGGCCAACCATGATGAGTGGCTAATGGAACCAATAGATGGAAAGATGTCAACCGTGCAGTAGGAACAAAGGTCTTTTCGAAGTCAATACCATGCTTTTGTCGAAACCCTTACACTACAAGGCGAGCCTTGTACTTGTGTAAAGTCCTATTAACTTTTAGCTCAGTCCTAAAAATCCACTTGGTCCCGATGACTTTCTTGTTGTTGAGAAACCAAATCATTCAGTACATTTTTTCCTCCATTCCTAGTTTGGTTTCCATTACAGTCCCAAAACGAATTTTTGGGTGCCTTTCGAGAGAGTCGGGGTGCCACCTGAGAGACTTCTATAAGCAACACTATAGATAGTCTATGCCTATCTATACGGCATTCCGGTTGTGAGACTCCTGTGAGGTATGTCCTCTTGAATAAGGGAAAGCTTGTAGATGATGATATCATTGATGACATAAGCATCATTGACATCGGTGATGACATTAGCAATGTTGATGTAAGTTATTGATGCAAGCCTCTTCTAGAACTTTCCAAAGAATTATCTAGAAGCTTTTTAGAATCATCTAGTACTTTCTTGAATCTTATAGAATTTTCTAGAATGTTTTGGAATCTTCTAGAAACTTCATGCAACCAAGGGCCGTCCTTGCTTGAGCGTTCGTTACATTACCTCCCCTTCTAGCACCAAGTCCCACGAGGGGCGGTGATGTGCTTTTGAATAGACCTTGGCTTGGTTGGGTGTTGAAGATGAAATTCGTGAACCTTAACATGAGCTCTTCGAAGATGTGAAGTTGGTTTCCATGTTCGTCCACTTGCATCGTAGGCCTTCCAATAGACAAGATATTGTACTTTACCTCTTGAAATTCTCGAATCCGGGATTTTGTCTACTTCATATTCTTGATGATTTTCAATTATGATTAGAGGCGATGGCTTCGGTATTCTTCCAAGGATATTGGATGTATGATATGGCTCCAAGACTGAAACATGGAATATCGGATGGATTTTCATGGATGGGGGAATTTGGAGACGATAGGTGACTAGATTTACTCGGCCAAGAATCTTGAAGGGCCCAAGTCGTTGATAATCGAGTTTCTAGGAGGGGCGAGAAGAATGTAGATCACGTGAAAGAAACCAAACTTGATCTCCAATTTTGTATGATGGGTGTTGCATGCGCACCTTATTTGCATCTCTCTTACATTTCTCTTGAGCTTGTTTGATTTGTGCTTGCAACTCTTTACGAATATCAAAGAGGTGTTGAGCTAAGTCCGAAGTAGTTGGATTCTTCTCCTATGATCTTACATGATTGTCTATGCTTGGGTGTTGACAATGATTAGCAAAGAATGGTATGAATTAAGTGGAGGCATGGGAGGAATTATTATATGCAAATTCAGAAAGGGGTAATAGATCCACCCAATTGTCTTGATGATAGTTGATTGTGCATCTAAGGTATTGCTCCAAGTCTTGATTCACTCTTTTTGTTTGTTTATCACTTCGTGGGTAATTGATTGAAGAAAAATTCACTTGTACTCCTAGAAGTTGAAAGAGGCTTCTCCAAAACCTAGATATAAATTGGGAGATTGTGATCACATACAATATCATCAAGTAACCCGTGGTGCCAATATACCTGTTCTAGGAAGAGTCTTGCTGTCCCTTCCCCATTGATAGTCTTGGTTGTTGGGATAAAGTGTGCCATTTTTGTGAATTGATCAACCACTACCAAGATGGAATCATACCCTTTGGAAGAAGATAGTTCGACAATGAAGTCCATGGATAAAGATGACCATGGCTTATTTGGAATAGGCAATGGTTGAAGAAGGCCATGAGGTTGATGACGAGGGACTTTAGCTCAATTGCACGTGTTGCAAGAACGCATAAAATCCTTGACTAGTTTCCACATTTGCGGCCACCAAAAATCCCTTGAAACTATCTTGATTGTCTTGTTAACCCCAAAATGCCCTATTGAGGGGAGATTATGTCTCTTTTTGAGTATATCCACTTGCAAAGGACTGGGAGGAATATAGAGAAGTCCTTTATAATAGAGCAGCCTATCAATGTCCTAGAAATGCCTTTGAGTTTGTTCTTGGCCTTCATGTAATTGCCTCCTTATGTCCTTTGCGAATGAGTCTTTTGTAGTTTTCTTCTTTACCTTTGATAAGAATCCAAAGTCTTTTGGGGCTTTGCTGAATACTACCCTTAACTTTAGCTGCTCAGGTTTCAAGATTATTGAATTCTATTGGTCATGGGTGTCATCGCGTTCTTTTGGTGCCAGCTAGGATCTTTCAGATAAAGCATTTGGCTTCCCTTGTTGGCCACCTATAGGTAATGACGAAGTCAAATCTAGATAGGAAACCACTCCATCTTACTTGGTGACAATTCAAGACACGAGGAGTCATACAATATTCGAGATTCTTGTGATCCGTATAGATAGTGACCGTATGAGAGGAGCTTTCAAGTGGGTGTTGCCAGGTCTCCAAGGAGTCCATAATAGCTAGAAGTTCTTTATCAAATAAATTTCATAGTTGATTTTTGTAGTAGGGAATTTTTTGGAGTGAAAAGCTATTGGATGAACTTGATTGTCATCATCCATCTGGGATAGAACAGATCCAAGTGCAAAATCTGAGACATCAGTCTCCATAATAAAGGGCTTCAAGGACCTCCATGGATAAAAATGGGTGTTGAGGTGAAGGCTCGTTTTGATCTTTGAAAAGCTTGTTTAGCCTTTTGATCCCATACAAACTTGTCCTTTCAAGTTAGGTTGGTTAGAGGGGCATCAATACTAGAGTAATTCTTAATAAAGATTCGATAAAAATTTACAAATCTCAAAAAACATTGAACATCTCACATAAATGGAGGAGTCTCTCATTCTAGAATAGTTTGTACCTTCTTAGAGTCCATGGAAATTTCCTTCAAAGTTCTCAGCAATGATGTACTGTAAAAACTTAGCTTTAGTTTGATGGGAAAAATACTTTTCGAGCTTTGCATACAAGCCTACTTCATGCAATTTATTTAAGATTATTTTGATTTGATTCTCATGCTCCTCTTGGTTATTGGAAAAGATCAAGAGGTTATCCAAGTAGATCACAATAAAGTCGTCCAAGTATTCTCAAAGGATATCATTCATCATGTGTTGCAAATGTACTAGAGCATTCATAAGGCCAAATGACATGACAACATATTCAAAATGCCCATAGTTTGTGTGAAAAGATGTCTTCCATTCAACTAGAATTGAGGAGGTTAAGGGGAAGCTTCTAGATGATGACGTAAGCATCAACATAAGCAATGTTGATGTAAGCATTGATGCAAGCCACTTCAAGAGCTTTCCAAGAATTATCTCGAATATTCTTAGAATTGTCTAGTACTTTCTTGAATCTTCTACAATCTTCTAGCATCTTCTAGAAACTTCATAGAACCAGGGGCCATACCAGCTTGTATACGAACCAAGGGCTATCCTTGCTTGAGTGTCCGTTACATTGCTTGAGCGTCTGTTATTGAGAAACCAGGTCTTTAATTTCTTCACTTCAGTTAGGGTTTTGCACTGACAACTCCAAAAAGGGTTGGTGTTCACATTTGGGTCATTTTTTTGGTGGGTGTCCACTCAATGGTGCGTCACCCTAGACAGCTTATGCCTATAAACAGGTTGTTACTTGATTCATTCTTCATGTCACTTCATTCATTTTTCACTACAACCACTGCAGTCATTCTTCACGCCTCTTCTCACTATCCTCACACCCCTTCCGGCGGACATTGTGGTTTATGGTTCATGGGTGCCTAGTCCATCTTCACCCTTTTGCTATTAGGTGCCAGCCTCCACCATCTCTTGGGTTGTATTTTGGTGGCTATTATCCACTCCCTTCAGGCTTTATCAGATTTGCATTTGGCTGCTTGGAAACCTCTTTCATATCTAGCGTCACCTTCCCTAGCTAGAAATTAGTATCTTCTTGCTTGGCATCACCACACATCTAGCGTTAGTTTCTATAGTCTTACGTACTTGTGTTTATGGGTTAATAGGCCTTCACAGGGTTGCGTTTACCCTCCACGTGGTGCCCTTTACCTTGTCCCCTCCATCTCATCAAGCGCTAGCTCACACATGCCTCCGGCATTTGCGTTTGCAGCCTTGGCTTCATCTCCTCGAGTTTGAGGACTGCACTTTATTCCCTCAATAGTTCGTGATTATCTTTTTCCTCACGGAGGGCATCAAAGGACAATCCTTCTCTCTTTCGACAGTTGTCCTTCATCTTTAGGTTACTTCGATAGCCCACTACGTGGAGGACCGTGTTTCTCTCCCTTCACTGTGCAGATTCCCTATAGGTGATGTTGCCTGATTCAGATAGAATAGTGCAGTCATCTTCTAAGATTCGGCTCCGCTGTATCAGCTTTTCTTCACGTAGCATGATTTAGTGCTTTATCATTTTGGTTCCCTATGTTTCTGAGTTTCTTTTCTCTCTCAGTGTTTTCCGTACACACACTGCATTTCTTTTTGCAAACCCTATTGTCTCTCTGTATGATTGCATATTTTGACATGGTATCAAAGTGCAGGAGCTTAGAGAGCTAAAGACCCTATTCATCGAAGAAGGCAAAGATAGCTTGCGGGTTTGGCATCATCTACTAATTTCCCCCTTCATTTTCATTGTATCACCGGGAGTCATAGATACCCTTCTCTTCCTCTCCCTCCCACCCTCCCTTTTACAAGTTTATCCTTTGGTGCTGTGACTTCTCCATAGGTAGATGGACAGACCATCGTGTGCTCCTATTTCAGCATCATTGGACTCCCCACCGATACTTGTGGACACATACCTTTATCCGTGACCGCCGGAGTATATGCGTCTACTCTCAGACACTCTTTGTGCCACCTCTAGCTTTTGGGCCATAAAGTTTATTCTATAGGGGCTTTTGGATTTATATACTCAAGGCAATAAGACACATCCAATGTGCACCAAGTCCTATCGAGTAAAAGGAGAATTGTCACATACCACGGTGTCACAACGCGTAGGGTTGAAGGTCACCACAAGGGTTTGGCAAGAAAACTGGACAAGATAGATAGAGATGTGTCTTCAAGAGAAAGTAGATTATAGTGAATGTTTAAAGGTTCAAGAGGTACTTCATGGTCAATCACAAGGGTTTGAGAGAGAAGAATGTATGGGGTTTCAAAAGCTTAGACTTCGGAGATGGTAGAGATAAGGGAAGGTTTGAAGGTTTTAAGCCAAGTTCTTGAAGATGTCAATAGAGCTTCCAACTGCATGTTCTTAGCAAAGATCACAAGAGTATTATCTCATAAGTTCTAACTTAAATCAAGCTTGTTTTCTTGACTGTAAGAGCAATCACAAATTATAAAATCAAGTACAATATGCTGTCATGTATCATAAATAACTCTGCATCTCATCATTCATACATGATGCCATAGCATGAATCACCTTTGCATGATTACATTCAATGTAGACTGTTAGGGACAAAAGATTATGAGTCATTTACAAGGCTTGTAAGGCAAATAGACTTGCTTCAAGAGAGCTTTAAATTGAGTTCATGATAAGGATAAGTTACCATAGCCAAGAAATAAGAGAAAAAGCTTCTCTTAATTAAACTCAAAGCATCTATGAATGATCTACAAACATTGCCCTGCCATAGGGACGCATAATACTTGCATATTTTGACAAGATGTCTTCTGTAGAGTAAGAAATGAATTCAAAGAACATTGCTGTAGCTAATTTTCTAAATATGGCTAAAGATATCAGCCCCAAATCAGCCCAAATATCCTCCGGAATTCACCTCTAATGATAGCATAAACTTCCCCTAACTTGGTGACGGTGCATTTGGTAAGTCTACCACGGGGGTAAGAGACAACAGGATGAAGGAAGATTCAAGGAGAGGAGTAGACGGAAGAGAAGTGGTTCGAAGAAATAGAAGATGTATAAGAATACTTACAGAAAGAAATAGTAAATGTAGAAGAATACTAGCGGAGATGAAGCCTGTTAATTTATCTCTGCATTATGAGAAGATAAAACTCTTGTAGACAAAAACGTGTATAAAATAATACATTCCTCTGTACTGCTTAGATTACCAATTTGATGCTTCCATTGGCTCCAAAAGGGAGGTAAAATACCAGCACACCTGGCCAGAATTCTGCCAGATCACTCCCTTTTCATCTTCCACTTCAGAATACTGTTCACTGCCTGAAAACAGCGATTGCACGTTGCATGATTTCGCTTATATTTCTTTTTACATAAAATCTTGTCGAAATAGTTGAAAGCTACATGCTTTCTTTTATATGTTATCCTAATCTAGAAGTTGTCTACAGTTTTATGGATTTTTACAAGAGATAATATCTAAAATATCAAAAATTGACTAAAACTTGTCCAAAAATCTAATATTTTTGAACCATGGACACTAACACTAATGCCTAAAGTGGCATTGGCTCTCTAGATCTATAAGGAAGCCACACTCTAGAGTTATTCACACGATGTGTGCATAGCGGCACGACAATGGTCTCCTCCTGACTGCCGCAATGTGCTACATAGGTTGCTTCTACTTCTTCTAGGGTTTTAGGAATGCCACCTCGACAACCCATGGTTCTACAATTCGCTCCATTGAGAGACTGTGATTGTTGGATACCTTCCCCTTAGCAGTTTGCTCCTTCGAGAGTTGGTGGCTGTAGGACTCCTTTCATTGCTTTGGCTCCACAGTCCAGTCCATTGAGAGACACTGACTAATACCCACCCTTGGCTTAGCATGAGCCTAACCTTTTCCCACCCTCGACTATTCAGGTTTGAGAGGCCATCTCTAGGAGTTATTTAATACCTTTGACACCCTAGATACCTTCTTCAGCTCGTTCTGCAGTACTTTCTTCATCATCAGATGATTCCAAGTCTGCGATCCATGAGTTTTTAGATTCCCTTCTCTTGTAGAGAGGGATTCAGAGGGGGATGTACTCTCTTTGCCCTCGAAGGGGCCTCCCATTTCTTCGGCTTCACAGGTGGACCCCTCCATCTCCATACTTAAAGGGGGCATCTACTCATAATGAAGTTATTCACCCACCATTTACTCTTTGGGGATGATTGTCTTCGAGTAGTCATTTTTCCTATTGATACCGATGATTCAGAGACCGCTTAGATCAATGCCTTGGTAGTTTAGCTACGACTTGGTGACGAGGCCTTCGAATTTCTTCCAACACGGAGTTACCGAGCTAGTGGCTTCTCTCTGGTGATGGAGTCAGGTTGTCTAGTTCATCCTGTCTACTGTTCCTTACTTTAGGCTACCTTTCAAGTCGAAATCTTGGATCTCCAAGATCCTCTACACCTTTTTTGTATGCCTCTTCACTCCTTTTTCTTCCTTCCTTTTTGGGCCTGAGAGGGGGTGTTGAGAAATTACTTCTTCAATTTCTTCACTTGAGTTAGGATTTTGCACTGACAACCCCAAAAAGGGCTAGTATCCACATTCTAGTCTTTTTTACAGTAGGCCCCACTCAGTGGTGTGCCACCCTAGACAACTTATGCCTATACATAGACTGTTACTTGATTCATTCATCACGTCACGTCATTCATTTTTCACCACAACCACTTCAGTCATTCTTCACCTCTCTTCTTTCGTCACTTAGACATTCTTTTCTTCTCTCTCCACCACTTCCATTGCCTTCACACCCCTTCCAACAGATATTGAGGTTCGTGGTTTGTGGGCGTCTACTCCATCTTCACCCTTTTGCTATCAAGGTCTAGCCTCCATCATCTCTCAGGCTGCGTTTTGGTGGCCATCATCCACTCCCTTCAAGCTTTGTAAGATTTACGTTTTGCTGCTTGGAGACCTCCTCCACATCTGCCGTCACCTTTCCAAGCCAGGCATTAGTATCTTCTTGCTTGGCATCACCCCACATTTGGTGTCAGCTTTTGCAGCCCTAGGTACGTGCGTTTTTGGGTTGACAAGCCTTCAAAAGTTCGTTTACCCTCCAGGTGGCTGCCGCTTCAGTTGACGATCTCCATCTCATCAAGTATCAGCTCACACAAGCCTCTGGTATTTGTATTTGCAGCCTTGGCCTCATCTCCTAGCATTTGAGAATTGCGCTTTACTTCCTTCACAGCCGGTGATTATCTTTTTCCTCCCTGATGGTATCAAAGGATTGCCCTTTGCTCCCTCAACGGTTGTCCTTCATCTTCAAGTTACTTCGATAGCCCATTGCATGGAGGATTGTGTTTTGCTCCCTTCATTGTGCAAATTCCCTACAGGTGCTCTCATCTGATTCAGATAGGATAGTGCACTCATCTTCTGAGCTTCGACTATGCTATGGGAGGCTTCCGCTTTTCTTCACATAGCATGATTCAATGTTTTATCATCTTGTTCTCTTGTGTTTTTGAGTTTCTCTTCTCTCTCAGTATTTACCGTACACACTTTGTGTTTCTCCCCACAAACCATATTATCTCTCTACATTGTTGCATATTTTAATAGTTACACGTGGTTGGCTTTCACCTTCTACATCTCTCCTTGCACTGGGTGCTCTATCTTCTACAACTTCCAAGTTGTGTTTTGGGATGCAGACTCTCTTCTTACACTTGGCATCAACTTGTCATGCTATGTTTCGCAGTTTGATACCTCCCGGTATTGGTGACAACTTTGACAGGTACTTATTGTTGAAAAACCTTTCACCCTTTACCTGCAGTTTCCGTTTTTGTGTTTTTGTGTTTCTGCGTTTTGCATTTAGGGTTTTCAGCCCCAAAAAGGGGCGCCCTCCTAGACTGACTGTGCCTATTTATAGGCCACTCTTTCATTCATTCCTTATGGTTGATTCATTCAGTCACCTCTTCTCTCCAGCCTCTCCACTGCCCTGTACCCCTTCAGGAGGACATTGAGGTTCGTGGTTCGTGGCTGTCTTCATCATTTGCCTTGTGCTATGACACCCTTGTTCCCTTGTATCACATTCACTCCATGATTTAGGTCTTTATCATTCCATTCATGAGAGTTTTTTCTCTCTTCTCTTCTCTTCTCTATGTTTGCTGAGTTTACTCCGTGTTTCTCCCTGCAAACCCTACTATCTCACTGGTACGTCATCTTTTGACATGGTATCAAAGTTGGATTTGCTCAAGCAGCGGCAAAGATCCTCCACTCTAGTGAAGACAAAGACTGGTAACGGGTTTGGCATTCATCTCTCTTCTTCTTTCGCTACATCAAAATCTCGTTTTTGTAGGTTTTAGGTGTTTTCAGCTTGTTGCCCACACCCCTTTCGTGAAGGACATTGCAGTCTTAGCTGTCCCTTGCTGTCATCTATAGTCTGGCGCCTGGTTCTAGCCTTTCACCCGCAGTTTGCAGCTGTTTACAGCAAAGTGACTATTGCTGATCACTCTCCATTCAGAAAACAATCTCGTTTTTGCAAATTTCAGGTATTTCAGTTTGTTGCCCACACCCCGAACGCGGAGGACATTGCGATCCAAGCTGGCCATTGCTGTCTACAACAGTTTGGCGCCTGTCTCTAGCCTATCACACACTATTCGGAGCTGATTTCAGCATATTGACTGCTGCTGCTATTTTTTTCCTGCATTTTGTCTTTCTCTCTCCTGCAACCTACGTTTTTAGTATTTCTCTCTCCTCACGTGCGTTTTTTTACTGGTTGCAATCTCTTATTGCTAGGTATTCTCCTCCCACTTGCAGCTCACTTCCAGCCCTTCCACTGCCCTCCCATCCCTTTAGGCGGACATTGTGGTTCGTGCTTCACACTGCCCTCACACCCCTTGAGGCGGACATTGTGGTTCATGGTGGCTAACCTCTTCCTTCTTCAGCAAGGCACACTAGTATCCATGGCTTCTTTACCAATAGATGATCAAACTACTGGGTGCTCCTACTGTGGCATCATCGGATATACCACCGATGCTTGCCGAGTTTGACCTTTGCTCCCCACCCCCCGGAATATATACGTCTTCCTACCAGACACTCCTTCTGCCACCTCTCCTTTCTGGGCCACAAAGATCGTTTTGTATTGGCTATAAGAGTACTATGCTCAAGGCAATAAGACGCATCCGATACACACTAAGTCCTTTTGAGCACATGGAGGATCGATTGGCGCTATGACAACTAGAGATCGTCGCAATGCCAACGGTAGTATTCTCCCACCTAGTTTTGGGTACAGTGGCTACCATGGTCCGTAGATCTGCAGTCCGCTCCATCGAGAGAGTGATTGTTTAATACCGTCTCCTCGTTAATCCACTCCTTCGAGAGAGAGTGGATGTTTGACTCCTTCCTCTTCTTCGGCTACCCAGTCCGCTTCATTGAGAGACAGCGGTTGTTGCCCACCTCTTGCTCATTCTCAGCCCCACTCTTCCCCACCCTCGACTACTCAGGTTCAAGAGGCTATCTCTAGGAGCTCTTCGGCACCCCAGATACCTTCTTCGGCACGACCGGCGGCACTTCCTTCACCATCAGACATTTCGGAGTCCATGATCCATGAGTTTTTGGATTTCCTATCTACTTCAGATGGGGATTCAGAGAGAGATGCTATTTCTTTGCCCTCAGAGGGGGCATCTACTTCTTCTTCGACTTTAGTGGGGGCCCCTCCACCTCCCACCTCAGAGGGGAAACCTACTCCACATGAAGTTCTTCACCCATCCTCTACTTTCTTGGGGTGACTGTCTTCGACCAGTCATCTCTTCTATTGATACCCAAGATCTTTAGGTATCACCTAGATCGAGACCTTGAAGGTTCCAACTGTGACTTGGTTATGAGGCCTTCGTATTCCTTTCAGCATGGATGCACGGAGCTAGTGGCTTCTCTCTTGAGGTTGAGTTTCGGGTTCTACAGCTCATTTAAAGTCTTGACTATCTTCAAAGGTCTCCTTTCAGGTGGTATTCTCAGATTACAGGGTGGATCTTCTTCGTCCCTTGGTCAGCATGGAGCAATTTAAACCAGCCTTCCTTCTTGGAATGGGTGGTGATAACCTGATTTAAGAGCTAATTACAGCAATAAATAAATGCACATAAAATGAAATACACACTTTACTATAATATTCTTGGATAGTAGACTCCCTGTTGGCCCCAAAACTGGCGTCCCTTGCGGTATTTCTTTAGCTTCATTCAATTGGAAGGAGTACAACTTGAGATTCTTCAATCTCCTCCTGGTAACCAATTGCTCTTGGTGTCATAAATGACTAGCAAGCCTGTTGGGTAATTTGCCCCTTGATTCACCCAGAACTTCTTCTCCAATTTGACCCTTGGCTGGCCAAATACTGCCCCAAATCAATTCCGGATGGGCTGGCTTCTAAAATCCCTTGATAATCTTTAATTATCGGCTGCTGATTTCAGTTCCTTGAGCCTTCAATCTCTGGCACAGATCCCAAGGTGGTTGCTAAACCCTAATTTCTGCTGTAAATTAGGGTTTACTGCAGAAATTATAGATCAGCCCACCAAATAGGCGGAAATCTCCTCCAAATGGCTGAAAATTGCTGAGGATGGCTGAGCATAGGTTGAAGGAGATGAGTGAATGCTGTAGAGAGAGAAAATTCTGACATTTGTTGCGAAGAACTGATCAAAAACAGCAGTTGCCTTTCTGTACCAGCCCTAAACGGATGCACCAACAACAATAGGAGCATTAGAGACTGTGATCTTCAGGAGAAAGTGCATCAGCAGCAATTGCCAGCTTCCCGAGGCCAAGAATATGCAATCTCCATCACCAAAATGGTCTCCAATGGCTGGGAAATGGCCCGAAAAGTTGGCAGCAATAGTCCAACACCTCTTCCCAACAGCTCCAAAATGAAAAAACGAGATTTTCTCTCCCTTCAGCCCTATTTAGCCTTTCCTCCACTTGCATTGGAAAGTTTTGCCAAGTGGCAGCTTTCTTAATCCATTTTCAGCGATTTCCAGCTATTTAATTAATTTTCAGTTCAACCCTTAATCCATGCCTAGAAAATTGACCTTGCCCATCCAAAAATTAATTGGCTAGGCCATTTGCAACCCAAAGTAGTCCCATGCATTAATTGACCCTTGGACAAGTATTAATCCATTAATTAATGCCTAGTCCCTAGTGTCACCACTGACACTTAATGGCCAATTAATGGTCCTAGGGGCAAACTAACACCAAAATTCACTTAGAATCTAACAAATGTAACTTGTTACAACTTTTACCTTTGACACCCATCTTCTTCACAGGGTCCTTTGGCCTTCAACTGTGAAAAAGTAGCTTGCACCTCACGTATGCAACACATGTGCATCTTTTAATTGCACATTTGATTAATCCTTTAATCAAATGTCAATTAAACATAAGCAAAGCATCAAATTTTCACGTCCTCATGACAGCAACCTCCCGAGATCGAGTATGGGCATATCCTTATGGTTCTTGGCACCATAGAAAGTCTAACATTCCTCCTATTCATTGCATGTTTTCATCATCTTTATACTAGGGCGCTTGGGCAAGTGAACAATTTCCCCACGAGGGACACTGTCCAAGTGGCATCTACTGCATGAGCATTTTTCAGCATGTAGCATTGCATCTCCACCTTACTCTTCTCTTGTTCTCCTTTTTGGGCATGAGAGGGGGTGTTGAGAAACCCTTCATCCTTTACGTGCAGTTTGTGTTTTTGTGTTTCTGCATTTTGCGTTTAGGGTTTGCATTTAGGGTTTGTAGTCCCAAAAAGGGGCGCCATCCTAGACTGACTGTGCCTTTTTATCGGCCACTCTCTCATTCATTCCTTACGGCTGATTCATTCAGTCCATCACCTCTTCTCTCCAGCCTCTCCACTACCCTCACACCCCTTCAGGAGGACATTGAGGTTTGTGGTTTGTGGCTGTCTTCATCATCTTCCTTGTGCTACGGAACCCTTGTTCCCTTGTATCACATTCACTCCATGATTCACGTCTTCATCATTCCATTCATGAGAGTTTCTTCTCTCTTCTCTTCTCTTCTCCATGTTTGCCGAGTTCACTTCGTGTTCCTCCCTGGAAACCTTGCTGTCTCGTTGGTATGTCATCTTTTGACACTTATTACCTCATATACTTGCGTTTTTGCAATTCTCGTGATCATCTTTCTCCTCTCAGAAAACATTAGAGCATTGCGTTTTGTTCCCTCGACAACCGTCCTTCATCTTCAGCATTATCTTTTGTACTGTACTACCTAGAGGACTGCATTTTGCTCCCTCTATAGTGCAAGGTTCCTACAGGTGTTGCCACTTGATCAGACAGGACAGTGTAGTCATCTTCAAGGCTTTTACTCCACTGTATCAGCTTTGTTCACTAAGCATGATTCAATGCTTTAGCATCTTCTTCTTCTGTGTTTCTTGAGTTTCTCTTCTCGATTAGTGTTTGCTGTCCACACTCTGTCTTTTTGCTTGCAAACTTTAAATAATGACGCAAACGAAGTTTGAGGGCCGAGCAAATCTTCTAGGGTCCTTTAGAGTGGAATTCGGTGGAAGAATCCTCGTATCTTGCATGGCTTGCTAGTACTAGCGAGGTAACGGTTATTGTGGAGGGGGCTTGTTGATAGCTGTTCCAAGTGCCACAAATCTGTCTAGTTGCTCATGATGCTTGCTTAGATGATCACATTGCTGATTTTGGAGGTCATGATGCTGTTCTTGAACTCTACAAAGTCAAGACCTTTTCTAGCATTCTTACATTTCAAATACCAAAGATTGCTATTGTATAATTAGAACTTGCGACATTTTGTACCCAAAAATAAGCACTCACTCTCAGCCTACATGTAGCATAGAATGGCTTTCCTAGTTTGCATGCAACATATAGTAGGAAGAAATAGTTGAAAATGGAAATTTTTACTTTTCCAAACTTTTGTATGGCCTATTGAAACATTAGTTTAATCGGGTACCCAAACTTTATAATTTAATATCCTATTTGAACTTTTGGCCAAAATTTCATGTAAATGTACTAAGGACTCTTTTGGCCATTCACTAAATTGAAAGTTTCACTTATAACCTTCAGTAGTTAATAATTCCAAGGTTTTCTTCGTGTCATGGATAGTGTTTTGTCTTTGACTTGAGTTAACAGAGCTGGTAAATCTTGTCTTTCGGGGGGAGGGAGTTTGTGCCATATCTACTTGTCTCGATTTGGAGCTGGTTTGAGGATGTATGTGAGAGAGAGAGAGAGAGAGAGAGAGAGAGAGAGAGAGAGAGAGAGAGAGAGAGAGAGAGAGAGAGAGAGAGAGAGAGAGAGAGAGAGAGAGAGAGAGAGAGAGAGAGAGAGAGAGAGAGAGAGAGAGAGAGAGAGAGAGAGAGAGAGAGAGAGAGAGAGAGAGAGAGAGAGAGAGAGAGAGAGAGAGAGAGAGAGAGATGGAGGAGCGGGACGGAACCCTTGCTGTCGGCCCGTCCTCTCAGCGCCTATCTGGTCCGTCGCCGCCTTCGTTTGACACGCACGCAACAGTCTCCCCCGTCGCCTGACACGCCCGTACCGGTCGCCCCCGTCATTTGTCAGAGCCGCGTCAGTCGCCGTCGCCTCTGCTCGTTTGCGACCGCAGGTGCTCGTCCTCGCCTGTTTGCATCTGCGCGTGCTTGTGAGAGAGAGAGAGCGCGACAGAGAGGCGTCGCCTGCGCCCTGGAGCCATTGCCTGTAGCCCCGTTGCCTCCTCCTCTCGCCGTCATCTGCAGTCCCGTCGCCTTCTCCTGCAGGCCCGTCGCCTGCATCTAAGAGGCCCGCCAGGTGCGTGCCTTGCCCTGCTGTCGCCCGTCAGATCTGCGGGCTCCGCTCTTGCTCGTCGCTTGTCCGCCCTGTGTGTTAGGGCTCCTGCCATCGCCGTTGGACCTGGGCCCTGTGGACCTTGCTTGCCCTAGCGCCTGCCCCATCGTTTGCCACGCCGCCTGCACTGTCGCCGGTTTCTGAAGCTCTGCGCCTGCATTTCGTCTGCACTTCGTCCTTTTGCCCTGCGCGTTAGGGTTTCGGCTGCCGCCTGGCCCCTGCCTTGTGACTCAGACTGTCCCCCTCTGTCATCGCCTGCCCGCCCTGCGTTCCACCCTCCTGCCCCTGCACTGTTAGGGTTGTGCCCTGCCGCGCGCCCTCTTGGGACAGGTCACGACTGCGGAAGATAAGGTTGAGGTTCCCGCTATCCACTGTGCATCAGTCCTCCGTCGCCCTTCGATCGTGATCCACGATGGCTGGTTTGGATCTGGATTTCATAGACCAAACGGTGGCAGCACTTGGCCCGGATTCCGATGCTAAGGAACCTGAGGATATGGTTCCGTGCACTGAAGAGATGCCCCCTGGTCCTGACATCCAGCCTACGGGTAAACGTACCAAGCATACTTCGGAAGAGATAGGTGTTCAGCCGGATCGTTCCTATGCTCAGGTTGCTTCAGATTCTGTGGACTCTCAGGATGTTGACTGGGAGCATTTGCTGGAATTTGCCAACACTCTGCTTGGCGATTATGTTCAACATAATCAGGAAGTTTTTTCTGACTGTGCACCTGACGATGTTTTGGAAGCCACCGTTGACCCAAAAACTGTCCTACGCTCCTTTTCGGTGTTTTATGATCGCGCTGTGATACTCTTCTTCACTGGCCGAATCCCGTAGCTTTCCCGTATTCGCCAGTGGCTGCACAGTCTGCTACAAGGGGAATGTGTTGAAGAGATTTTTGTTGGGCCCCGGGGTTTTTTTGAGGTCCTGTTGAAATCTGAGACGCACCGTGCTGCTCTCCTGTCTAAACTGCCTTTGTTTTTTGATCGCCGGTTGGTTCATGTGGTTCCCTGGCGCCCAATGGCAGATTTTCAGCGCCTGCTGCAACGTGAATGCCGTGTGTGGGTAGAAGTGGAAAATTGTCCGGCCGTTTATTGGCCACTATTGAAGGATGCTATGGCCGCTGTCGGAACTGTTCTGGTCCCTCCCAGTCTCAGGGCTGTGAATCGCAATCGATTGTGTATGTTATGGGATACTGCAAGGAAAAGGCCTGCTTGGTTACGCGTCAATTGCTCTGGCATGCATCCGTTACACTTTCATTTAAAATGGGGCAATTTTGCGGGACATTGCTTCTCCTGTGGACAGTTGGGGCATTTTATGGCCGAATGCCCGGAGCAGCAACACACTTCAGATGTTGGCCATGTTGCGCTGCCCATGGATGATATGGTGTGTGATGCTCCGTCGCTGGATACTCTCCATCCGCCTCAAGTTCTGGCCAAAGGTAAACAACAGGTTTCGGATCTGGATTCCCGTGCCACTGATTGGGTTGAAGTACGTGCAAAAAAAGGCAACACGGTTGTTGCGGGCATGGAGAATACTGTGCCTACTACTTCACAAGATTCCATGCGTACATATATGCGCAGGAAGGAAATGTTGTCTTCCGAGCGCTCTACTCCTGCTATGGCTGCCTTTGCCCCCCGTCCTCAGCCCGCCAGGAAAATGTATTCGGATCGTCCAAAGGGTCCACCTGCTAAGCTGGCTTTTGATACCAGAGGCAACGTCATTACCCCGTGGGACCGTCGTTATCCTCGTTCCAACCCCAAGCCAGCAGATATGCCATCTACTTCCAAATTTGGTCCTCAGAACTCTTTTGCGGAATTGGCAGATTTCTTGGACGAGGGAGTCCTGGATATTCTCGCCGACAAAGTCAAATCGCGGCAAGCTGTGCCTCGTACCTGATTTTGTTTTGAATACACATGAAAATAGCCACCTGGAATGTGCGAGGCATTTGTTCTCGACACAAGCAACATACCATGTGGACTGTATTGTATGTTGTTGAGCACAAGAGTCACGGTGAAGCCGGCAAAGTTGTGGATTGCCATGGCTTTCGTTTGTTCTATGCAGGGACACAGGCCATGCATTATTCGGGTGTGCTCATGATTGTACATGCCAAATATCAGCCTGTTCTTGTTAAAAATGATGTTCATGGCCGCTTTTTGGTGATAGAAATTTTATTCGAAGGGGAAATCTTATGGTTACTTGGCCTCTATGCTCCGAATGATTCGTCATCTCGTCGGGAGCTTTGGCAGACTTTGCAGACCTCCTTGTCACTTGGCAGACGGGGCTTCTTCATGGGGGATTTCAATATGTGTGTTGATTCTTCCCAGTCCACATCGAAGCATTTGGTAATGGATGCGCTGGAAAGTCGTATGTGGCATGAGTTGGCTCTTGCTGTTCTTAAGCAAGATCTCTGGTCCTGGCTACATCCGTCTTCTACAGGGTTTACTTTCCATTCTGCCCAGTATGCAACAACATGGTCGCGGTTGGACCGTATATATATCATGTAGAACGATGATTTTCTTCCCGAGATGCTCGAAATAAAAGTGTTGCAGCAATATGCCTTGTCGGACCATTTCCCTCTGCAGCTTGAGCTGCTTGCCCAACCCATTATACCTTTCAAGCAATTTCTGGGGAGACTCCCTTTGCGTTTCAACTCGTCTTACTTGAAGCATGCCATCTTTCAGGGCTATATGCAGCAATTGATTGACAGATTCCTCTTGGACTTCTCCTCTCAGGGCACTGCGTCATTTGAACGATTTCTCTCTAATGTGTAGCGGGTTGCTCGGCAGTATGGGATCTATCATGCATCTCTTTGTCGGCGGCGTCAACAGGCCGCCAAGAACCTGCTGGTTTTGGTCCGTTCGCTGCTGGTGGACACTCCGGATGATGCATTTCTGCTTGCACTGGCCATGCGGGTGGCTGATCTTATTAAAGAGTTCCAGTTGAGATCATATCAGCAGGCCAAACTGCAACATCTGACGGAGACTTTGCAAGATAGTGCGTGTCAGACCCATAAGTTCTTTCGAGCTCTCCAGGCCTCTCCTGCTCGAGAGAATATGACTAGACTCGAGGATGCAGAAGGCCACCTTATCCTGGATCCGCAGACTATTGTGCATATGTGCAGGAATTATTTCCGCGACCTTCTCAGTTCTACTTCTCCACCTTCAGCCCAAATTACTCAGGCCCGTTCGGTTTTTTATGACCTGGTCCGCAATCAGCTTCCGCAGGACATGCAAGCTACTATGGAGTCAGATATTTGTGAGGCAGAGGTTATGGATGTCTTGTTACACTTGCCCAAGGATAAAGGTCCGGGCTGGGATGGTCTCACTAATGAGTTCTTTGAGGCTTTTGCTACCCAACTGGCGAAACCATTGCAGGCTTTGTTTCAGCAGGTGTGGGAAACGGGGATCATGCCTTCCTCATGGAAAGGGGGACTTATTAAGCTGCTTCCAAAAGTTCCTTCGCCATCTAAGTTGTCATAGTGGCGCCCAATTTCTTTGATGGGTTTAATGTACAAAATCTTTTCCAAAGTAATGGCGAATCGGCTCCATAAGCATCTCCCTGCCATTGTGCACCCTCTCCAGTATGGTTTCATTAAGGGCCGCAATATTCTGCACAATGTATTGAATGCTCAACTGGCAATTGATTATGCAAAGCATTCTCATCAGGAGGTAGTACTGATTCAACTGGACCTGGAAAAGGCTTTTGACTATCTGGACTAGTCTTTCGTTGCTGAACTTATGTCTGCTATGGGCTTTGGTGCTCGGATGTCTCGTCTAATCTACACCATTAGCACTGTGGCATCTTCGCGAGTCATGCTGAACGGAGGTGTTACTGAGCCATTTGTCCTTGCCCGCTCTGTCAGACAGGGGTGCCCTTTGAGTCCTCTACTCTT
The DNA here is from genome assembly GCF_053477565.2 of Lygodium microphyllum. Lineage (NCBI taxonomy): Eukaryota > Viridiplantae > Streptophyta > Polypodiopsida > Schizaeales > Lygodiaceae > Lygodium > Lygodium microphyllum. Next base: position 99,441,288 of record NC_141146.1, on the reverse strand, counting down.
TGCCCTTGCGACACATCCAGTTCTTTCCATGTTATCTCATATGGCAGCCTCTTCTCAGTTGGCCGGACTGTCGCTTCCTACAGGACAGCACTTCATTAGCCAATCCCTAGCGGATGATAGCTTTATGATTTTGCGTGCGGACAAGGATAACCTTTGAAAAGCATTGGATGTTTGGGGTGTCTTTGGTTAGGCGTCCGGCATTCGTATCAATGCGCTCAAATCAGCCATTCTTAGCTGCACGGAGTTGGATTTGCAGTCCTTGGACTGGCAAGGTCTGGTTGTTCCTCGTGGCTCCATTGTCAGGCATCTTGGGTCCCCTTTGGGTGTTGAGGTTCCCCCAAAGCAGCTTCTGCAGTGGATTTCTCAGAAAATGGTGGCCAAGTTTATGTATTGGAAGTCTCAGGCCTGGCCCTTCCATGTTCGCCTCAAAGTAGCCCAGACAATTATGTTGCCAATGCTCACATATTTCTTGCCATTGTTGCCTTGGACTACTACGACTCTGAATGCTCTTACTCAGTCTATTCGTTTCATGCTATGGAAGAAGGATTCATTGCACACAGGTATTTCTTGGATCTCTTGGTCACATGCGTGCATCCCCAAACGCATGGGTGGCGGAGCTCTTTTAGATGCCCAAACTCACATGCAGGCACTCCGTTGGTCTCTTTTCCGCGCCATGTGCTCGGATCAGGCAGTCTCGCGTTTACTTTCATGGGAAGGTAAACATGAGCTTAGACCACAATTCAACCGGATGGCACGTTTGGGCTTGTCTTCAGTTGCGGATGCCACCCTTGCCAGTCGCAATGTGCTTATATCATTTCGTACAGCTAGGAGGCTTTTCAGGATCCCTTGTGGATATAGGCCTTTATGGGAACAGCTTTTGAGGGAGCTCCAGTGCAGACAACCCTTTCCTGCCCTTGCTTTGGATCATCCCTGGCAGGATTGGGACCTACAAGGCCGGCTCCATTTAAGCAAAGCTTTTGCTAACCAAGTGTACCATCTTTTGATCAAAGATCATCAATGGCTAGTTACTAAAGCGAATGCTTTATGGGGATTGCGTAAATCCCGGTCATGGTGGAGGGCAACTGTGATGGAGGGCTGGTTGAACAAGACACCCTTCAAATATAAAGTCTTTCTTTGGAGAGTGATGATTGGTGGTCTTCCGCTTGCTTCAGCTCTTTCCAAGCGACGAATCTCCAATGGCAACTGTTTCTTTTGCACCACAACTGTGGAATCCGCCCGCCACCGATTTATTTCTTGCCCCATTGCTAAGAAAGTCTGGTTATTTTTATCGGCTGTTTGGCAAGGAGTGGTTGGTTTCCCCCTGCGTCCCTTTGATTGGGTTTTTGGGCAGCCCAAATACCCCACTCCAGCACAACCCCATATGAAGCTCATGTATCACTTTCTTCGATATTGGGGCTGTTGGCATAACTGGACCATTCGGAATGCTTTTCTTTTTGACTCCGCCTGTAATGTTCAGCGACATATTGCGAGGCTTAAGGGCCTCTTGTATTGGCAGCTAGATCTTCTCCAGCATTCTGATTTGCTCTCTAGGGAGGACTTACGTCCCTGGCATATGGCAATTTCCTCCGCGCCGTTGCCTTGACCTTGTTACTTGTAGTACTTAGAACCTCTTCTCATGATGGCTTAGATTGTCGTCATGTATCTTGTAATCAAGTAATCTTGTATTTTTTTCGTAATTAATATAATTACCTTTTACGAAAAAAGAAAAGAAAAGAGAGAGTGTGTGTGTGTGTGTTGGTACCATGTCACTGCTGTAAAGTATATGGGTGCAGATGCTCTTCTGGATGTCAAGAAACACATGGTGGCTCTTTGATTAGCTCTCTTACAGAGCATCTGTTTGGAGCAGCACATTGGGTGGATATTGGGAAAGCATTGGTTGAGGAGATTACTGCATTGGACAAATAAAACATTGTCCAAAGCTGAATGTAACGGCGCGATTAGGTTTGAGGAGTTTGGGGGATTCAACTATCCCTCACGGCTGAAGACTTTATTCTTTTTGTCATATGCAACAATACTTCTACATACCCAGAAATCATTAGCTGGTGTGATCTAGGTTGGAGTAAAAAATTGGGCAGGTAGCATATTCCGCTTCCTGATTTTGAGGATTCTGATCCGCACCAAGGTGGAGTTTCACCCACCCTAATGATTTTCTACAAGTTTTAGAAAATGCAATGCACCATAAGATGACAAAGGACAATATATGGGTTAGTGAAAAGGCTAATAAGTTGTGGTCATATTGAGATGGGCACACAAAAGGGCGCAGATTGCTACAGTTATGGAAGTCAAAAGATCCCATATGAGGGCAAGGCCTTTGTTTGGAGAGTTCTTATAGGAGGCCTCCCTATTGGAGATATGGAATAATGATGCAAGATTCATGGTGGCCATTTTCTATTTTGCACTACACCTGGAAATTGCATCTCATCTTTTTGTTTCATGCCTGGTTGCTAGACAGTTGGAAATTCATTTTCTGGGTTTGGATTTCAGTGACATCCCAAAGAATTCCTAACTCTCTTAGGTCTTGGGAAGATTACCCCAGAATGACACATTGAAGCTGTAACATTCTGATTTGTTTCATTTCTTGTGTTGGGCTGGATTTTGGCACATCTAACGTACTAGAAATGCTTTTATCTTTAGCTCTATCTCTGAAATTCATGCTCATATTGGTCACATTAGAGGCTTATTATTGTGGCAAGTAGCTTTAATGACATCAGCAAGGGTTGTCATCCACGATGTGACTGGTCCATGGTTAGAGATTATTCACACAACTTCAATCACCACTCGTGCGTGATGGTGCAGGATATTTTTACTGTTCAAGGGCTTCAACAAGTTTTCTCAAAAGAGAGAGAGAGAGAGAGAGAGAGAGAGAGAGAGAGAGAGGGAGGGAGGGAGGGAGGGAGGGAGGGAGGAGAGAGAGAGAGAGGGAGAGAGAGAGAGAGAGAGAGAGAGAGAGAGGGAGGGAGGGAGGGAGGAGAGAGAGAGAGAGGGAGAGAGAGAGAGAGAGAGAGAGAGAGAGAGAGAGAGAGAGAGAGAGAAGAGATGGCGAGGTTGAGAGCTATGGCGCATCCTGGTCGCGACTTGCCGCCGCCCCTCTTTCGCCATCCGTCGGCTGCTTTCATCGGAGCACAGACGGCGTAGCCGTCACTCACCACTCGTCTGCGCCACTGTCTGTCCCGTCCTGTCCTCTGCCCAATCGCGCTGCCATGTCACCAGTCGCCCCGCTGCCTTCGTCTATGTTGCTGTTCGCGGCTTCGCCTGCCTGTGCATGTCCTTTTCTGCCGAGGCGTCCAGCTGTTGTGAAACCCTAAGCCCGTTAGTTGTCAGAGAGAGAGCATCTCGGCCAGAGTACCCATTGATCTGTACAAAGAAAGAGAGAGAGAGAGAGAGAGAGAGAGAGAGAGAGAGAGAGAGAGAGAGAGAGAGAGACTGCAGCTCTTCACTCGGCCTCTGACCGGCACACGCAGTGATACAATATGGCTGGTCTGGATCTGGCTTTTATAGACCAAACAGTGGCAGCTCTTGGTCCGGATTCTGATACCGAGGAACCAGAGGAAATGGTTCTGTGCACAGAAGACATGCCCCCTGGTCCTGACTTCTAGCCTGTAGGCAAACGCACCAAGCATACTTCGGAAGAGACAATTGATCATCAGGATCGTTCCTATGCTCAGGTTCCTTTTGATTCTATGGCCTCTCAGGAGGTTGACTGGGAGCATTTGCTGGAGTTTGCCAACACTCTGCTTGGCGATTATGTTCAACATAATCAGTAAGTCTTTTCTGATTCTGCAATTGAAGATATTCTGGATGCCACTGTGGACCCAAAAAATGTCTTGCGCTCCTTTTGAGTGTTCTATGAACGCGTGGTGATTCTCTTCTTCACTGGTAGGATCCCACAGCTTTCCCGTATTCGCCAGTGGCTGCACAGTATGTTACAAGGGGAATGTGTTGAAGAGATTTTTGTTGGGCCCCGTGGCTTTTTTGAGGTGCTGTTGAAATCTGAGACGCACCAGGTTGCTCTCCTGTCTAAACTGCCTCTGTTCTTAGATCGCCGTTTGGTCCATGTTGTGCCATGGTGCCCAATGGCGGATTTTCAGCGTCTGCTGCAACGTGAATGCCCTGTTTGAGTTGAAGTGGAAAACTGTCCGGCTGTCTATTGCCCACTGTTAAAGGACGCCATGGCCGCTGTGGGTAGTGTTTTGGTCCCCCCAAGCCTGAGGGCCGTCAATCGTAATCGTTCGTGTATGTTATGGGACACTGCCAGGAAAAGGCCTGCGTGGTTACGTCTTAATTGCTCCGGCATGCATTCTTTACACTTTCGTTTAAAATGGGGCAACTTTGCAGGACATTGCTTTTCGTGTGGTAAATTGGGGCATTTTATGGCCGAATGCCCAGAGAAGCACCACACTTCAGAACTTGAGCATGTTGCGATGCCCATGGAAGATATGGTGTGTGATGCTCCGTCGCAAGATGCCACCCAGCCACCTAAAGTGTTGAATAAAGGTAAAAAACAGTTTTCGGGTTTGGATTCCCGTGCCAATGACTGGGTCGATGTACGCGGGAAAAAATGCAACAAGCCTATTGCTGGCATAGTGGATACTGTGCCGACTGCCTCACAAGATTCCATGCGTACTTATATGCGCAAGAAAAAGATGTTGTCTTCACAACACTCTCCTCCTGCAATGGTTTCTGCTGCTCCCTGTCAATAGCCCACAAGGAGAGTATTCGGATGGTCCAAAGGGTCCACCTACTAAGATGGCTTTTGATACTAGAGGTAACGTCATTACCCCATGGGATCATCGTTATCCCCGTTTCATCCCCAAGATAGCGGATATGCCGTCTACCTCCAAATCTGGTCGTCTGAACTCTTTTGCCGTGTTAGCTGATTTTTTGGATGAGGGAGTCCTGGACATTCTCGCAGAAAAGGTCAAATCGAGGCAAGCCGTGCCTTGTACCTGATTTTCTTTTTGAATATACATGAAAATATCCACGTGGAATGTGCGAGGAATTTGTTCTCGCCACAAGCAACATGCCATGTGGACTGTCTTGCATGAGAATCAGTGGGATGTTTTGTGTGCTGTTGAGCACAAGAGTCATGGAGAAGCAAGAAAAGTTGTGGATTGCCATGGCTTTCGTTTGTTCTATGCAGGGACACATGCCATGCATTATTCTGGTGTGCTCATGATTGTACATGAAAAATATCAGCCTGCTCTTATTAAAAATGATGTACATGGCCGCTTTGTAGTGATTGAAATTTTATTCAAAGGAGAGATCTTATGGTTACTTGGGCTCTATGCTTCGAATGATCCTTTATCTTGCTGGGAGCTTTGACATACCTTGCAAACTTCCTTGTCACTTGGCAGATAGGGTTTTTTGATGTGGGATCTCAATATGTGTGTCGATTCTTCGCAGTGCACATGGGAGCATTCGGTAATGGATGCACCGGAAAGTTGTATGTGGCATGAGTTGGCTCTTGCCATTCTTAAGCAAGATCCCTGGTCTTGGCTACACCCTTCTTCTACAGGGTTTACTTATGATTCTGCCCAGTATGCAACAACATGGTCGCGGTTGGACCGCATATACATCATGCAGAATGATGATTTCCTTCCTGAGATGCTCGAAATGAAAGTGTTGCAGCAATATGCCTTGTCGGACCATTTCCCTCTACAGCTTGAGCTGCTTGCACAACCCATTGCACCTTATAAGCAATTTCTGGAGAGACTTCCTTTGCGTTTCAACTCGTCTTATTTGAAGCATGCAATCTTTCAGGTCTATATGTAGCAATCGATTGATAGATTCTTATTGGACTTCTTCTCTCAGGGCACTTCTTTGTTTGAACGATTGCTCTCTAATGTGCAGCGGGTTGCTCGGCGGTATGGGATCCATCATGCATCTCTTTGTCGCCGACGTTGACAAGCAGCGGAGGACCTGTTGGCTTTGGTTCGTTCACTGTTGGTGGACACTCTAGATGATGAATTTCTGCTGTCACTGGCAATGCGTGTGGCTGATCTTATTAAAGAGTTTCAGTCGAAATCTTATCAGCTGGCCAAATTGCAACATCTGACAGAGACTTTGCAAGATAGTGCTTGTCAGACTCATAAGTTCTTTCGAGCTCTCCATACCTCACCTGCACGAGAGAATATGACTGGACTCTAGGATGCAGAAGGTCAAATGGTCCTTGATCCGCAGACTATTGTAAATATGTGTAGGAATTATTCCATCGACCTTCTTGGTTCCACTTCTCCCCCTTCAGGCCAAATTACTTATGCCCATTCAGTTTTTTATGATCTGGTCCGCAGTTAGGTTCCGCAGGACATACAAGCTACTATGGAGACAGATATTTGTGAGGCGGAGGTTATGGATGTTCTGTTACACTTGCCCAAGGATAAAAGTCCTGGCTGGGATGGTCTTACCAATGAGTTCTTTGAGGTTTTTGCTACCCAACTAGTGAAACCATTGATGGCTCTGTTTCAGCATGTGTGGGAAACGGGGATCATGCCTTTCTCCTGGAAAGAACGACTTATTAAACCGCTTCCAAAAGTTCCTTTGCCGTCTATGTTGAAACATTGGCGCCTAATTTCTTTGATGGGTTCTATGTATAAAATCTTTTCCAAAGTAATGGCGAATGGGCTCCATAAGCATCTTCCTGCCATTGTGCATCCTCTCCAATATGGTTTCATTAAGGGCCGAAACATTCTGCACAATGTATTAAATGCGCAACTGGCGATTGATTATGCAAAACATTCTAATCAGGAGGTTGTACTGATTCAATTGGACCTGGAAAAGGCTTTTGATTATTTGGACTGGTCTTTCATTGCAGAACTTATGTCTATTATGGGCTTTGGTGCTCGGATGTCTCGTCTAATTTACACCATTAGTGCTGCGGCGTCTTCTCAAGTCATGCTGAATGGAGGTGTTACCGAGCCATTTGTCCTTGCCCGCTCTGTCAGACAGGGGTGCCCTTTGAGTCCTCTCTTCTTTGCCCTTGCGATTCATCTAGTTCTTTCGATGTTATCTCATATGGCAGCTTCTACTCAATTGGCTGGATTGTCGCTTCCTTCTGGACAACACTTCATTAGTCAATCCTTGGCTGATGACAGCTTTATGATTCTGCGTGCGGACAAGGATAACCTTCGCAAAGCATTAGATGTTTGGGCTCTCTTTGGTTAGGCTTCTGGTCTTCGCATCAATGCTTTGAAATCAGCCATTCTCAGCTGCATGGAGTCGGATTTGCAGCCATTGGACTGGCAGGGTATGGTTATTCCCCATGGCTCCATTGTCAGGCATATTGGGTACCCTTTGGGTGTTGATGTTCCCCCAAAGCAGCTCCTACAGTGGATTTCACAGAAATTGTCGGCTAAGTTTCTGTATTGGAAGTCTCAGGCCTGGCCCTTCCATGTTTGCCTCAAAGTAGCCCAGGCAATTATGTTGCCAATGCTCACATATTTCTTGCCATTGCTGCCCTGGACTGCTACTACATTGAATGCTCTTACTGAGTCTATTCGTTTCATGTTATGGAAGAAGGATTCCTTGCATGCAGGCATTTCCTGGATTTCTTGGTCGCATGCGTGCACCCCCAAATGCATGGGTGGAGGGGCTATTTTAGATGCCCAAACTCATATGGTGGCACTCCGTTGGTCTCTTTTCCGGGCCATGTGCTCGGATCATCATCCGTGGGTCGTTATAGCCCGTTATTTTCTAGAGGATCACGAGCTTCTGCATGGTAATACCCAAATCCGGAGTTCTTGGTGGCATGTTCTTAATGCCGATTCTCGGTTCTTCAGTCCTTAATCTCTGCTTGCCCATTTGGTATGTTCCAGGAGATTGGTCCTCTGGAAGGCTTAGTGGCATCCAGCAGAGAATCGCCTGGCTACTAATTCTTTTCAATTGGAATTATTGGCAGTCTCGCGGTTGCTTTTGTGGGAAGGTAAACATGAGCTTCGACCAAAATTCAACCGCATGGCATGTTTGGGATTAACTTCAGTCGCGGATGTCACCCTTGCCAGTCGCGATGTCTTGATATCCTTTCGTACAGCCAGGAGGCTTTTCAGGATCCCTCGTGGATACATGCATTTATGGGAACAGCTTTCGATGGTGCTCCAGAGCAGACACCCCTTTCCTGCCCTTGCTTTGGATCGTCCCTGGCAGGTTTGGGACTTGTCAGGCCGGCTGAATTTAGAAAAGGCTTCAGCTAACCAGGTGTATCATCTTCTGATTAAAGATAATCAATGGCTGGTTACTAAAGCTAATACTCTATGGGGATTGTGTAAATCCCGGTCATGGTGGAGGGCAATGATGATGGACGGCTGGTTGAACAAGACACCCTTCAAATATAAGGTCTTTCTTTGGAGGGTGATGATTGGTGGTCTTCCGCTTGCTTTAGCCCTTTCCAAGCGCCGAATCTCCAACGGCAACTGTTTCTTTTGCACCACCAGCGTGGAATCCGCCCGTCACCGCCCGTTTGATTGGGTTTTTGTGCAACCCAAATACCCCATACCGACACAGCCACATATGAAGATGATGTTTCACTTTCTGCGATATTGGGGCTGTTGGCATAACTGGACCATTCGGAATGCTTTTCTTTTTGATTCCGCCTATCGTGATGGGGCAGTAGTAGATAGGCGTGACAGGCAACAGGTCCCGCAAGTCTGACAGGCGACAGCAGCGACAGGCAACGGTCGCGATCACGTCCCGCAGGTCAGATTGGCGGCGGCAGGTCGGACGGGCTCTCCTCTCGCCATCGCAACATTGTTCTCTCTCCCTCCCTCCCTCCCTCCCTCTCTCTCTCTCTCTCTCTCTCTCTCTCTCTCTTTCGTATAAGGTAATTGTATTAATTACGAAGAAGGTACAAGTTTTCATGATTAGAAGATACACGATGGGTCTACCCCATCGTGTGTAAAGAGGACACTATCTCTTTACAAGAACCAGATGACCTAAGAGTTACAAAGTCATGGCAAAGACGTAGAGGAAATTACCATATGCCAGGGACGTAAGTCCTCCCGAGAGAGCATGTCAGAGTGCCGGAGAAGATCTATCTGCCAGTACAAGAGACCCTTAAGCCTACGCTGACGCGATCGTCCTGCTGTCCGCTGGCCCCCCTGCTCGCGTTCGCTCGTTTTTGCAGAAGGGCCGACCTCCTGCTGTAACCCTAATCGTGACAGGTGTCAGACGAATAGAGCATCTCATCCAGATTCTCGCTGCCTGAGCAGCGCTGCGGCCGCCCGCTGCTCTCTCATGCACCCTTGGTCAAGGGTCCACCTGCGCGTGCCCGACCTGTTGACGCAGGCGCCTACCTCCTGCGCCTACTCCCACGGTTTTCGCCCGCCCTGCTGATCTGGGACTCACTTGCTCGATTCTGTCCGCTTCTGTACCGGCACCCAGTTGCGGCCCTGTGGCTGTAGCCCTGCGGTGCCTTGGTTTTGCAGGGCTGCGGATTTTGCAGAGAGAGAGAGAGAGAGAGAGAGAGAGAGAGAGAGAGAGAGAGAGAGAGAGAGAGAGAGAGAGAGAGAGAGAGAGAGGGAGGGAGGGAGGGAGGGAGGGAGGGAGAGAAGCCTGCGTGTCTCTGGCCCCCGCGACTTTTTCACTCGGCCTCTGTCCGACATACGTACTGATACAATATGGCTGGCCTGGATCTGGCTTTCATAGACCAAAGGGTGGCAGCTCTTGGCCCGGATTCTGACACCGAGGGACCAGAGGACATGGTTCCGTGCACAGAGGAGATGCCCCTTGCTCCTGACCTCCAGCAAGCGGGCAAACGCACCAAGCATACTTCGGCAGGGATAATGGATCATCAGGATCGTTCCTATACTCAGGTTGCTTCTGATTCTGTGGACTCCCAGGAGGTTTATTGAAAGCACCTGTTGGAGTTTGCTAACACTTTGCTGGGCGATTATGTTCAACATAATCAGGAAGTCTTTTCGGACTCTGCAACGGAAGATGTCCTGGAAGTCACTGTGGATCCGAAACATGTCTTGCGTTCCTTTTCAGTGTTCTATGAACGTGCTGTGATACTTTTTTTCATTGGTAGGATCCCGCTGCTTTCCCGTATTCGCCAGTGGCTGCACAGTCTGCTACAAGAGGAATGTGTTGAAGAGATTTTTGTTGGCCTCCGAGGTTTTTTTGAGGTGCTGTTGAAATCATAGACACACCGTGCTGCTCTCCTGTCTAAACTGCCATTGTTCGTTGATCGCCGTCTGGTCCATGTGGTGCCATGGAGCCCCATGGCAGATTTTCAGCGTCTGCTGCAACGTGAATGCCCTGTGTGTGGAGAACTGTCCGGCTGTTTATTGGCCACTGCTAAAAGACGCCATGGCTGCTGTGGGCACTGTTCTGGTCCCCCCAAGCCTAAGGGCCATGAATCGCAACCGCCTGTGTATGTTATGGGACACTGCGCGAAAAAGGCCTGCTTGGTTACGCATTAACTGCTCTGGCATGCATCCTACACATTTTCGTTTGAAATGGGGCAACT